>NC_067417.1:35148580-35754693 GCF_009764475.1 Pristis pectinata | reverse complement strand
GATTAAGGAAAGCTGTACATTAAGAAAGGTGGTGTAACGGAGAGAGAGGCACAGGAACCAACCCTGGACTGAGAAAAAATTCTTGGTAAAATAAGTGGGGAAGCTCGTGGGGCTGCTGTCGTGGTGTTCTAGTGATCCAGGTTAAATCCCATCCTTCAGTTCTCTCTGTGTGGAGTTTGCACATTCTCTCTGTGGTGGCATGGGTTTCCTCTGGGTGCTCCAGTTTCCTCCTGCATCCCGAAGATGTGCAGGTTGGTAGGTTAATTTGCCACCATGAATTACCCCTAGTGTGTGGGTGAGTGGTAGAATCTGGCGGGGAATTTATGCGAATGTGGGTTAGGATTATGTTGGAGGTTGGGGTAGAGATAGAAAGGACAGGAGACTTGTCATTGGGGGAGAAAGATCAGGTATATCAGGTAAATCTTTGCTTTGCAGAATTTATGTTTGTATTTCTTTTTAATGAAGGTCAACATTCCACTCAACTGAACAAAGACACTACTTGTATATCAGCCGTAGCTGAGGAGCCAAACATAAAGTGCATTCAGCCCCATCTGCTCAGTCTGATCCAGAGCTGCCACTAAACTTCAGTGATGAGTCCAGGGCAATGAAGGAGATCTCCAGTACGTTCTGAACCTCCATATTGCATTATGGAGACCATCATACCCAATAAATCGTGATCCGGCCTATCTTCCAAAGAATCTACATTCTCCTGACATTCATTCAACCTGAACTGCTTTTACTGGGTTGTGGTCCTGGTGTTCCAGGCTCAGTGATATTGCTTCCAGTTCAGACTTGTGAACTTAACAGTTCAATTCAACAATGAGGGAATGCTGTATTGCTGGAAGTGACGCCTTTTAAGTGATCATTTAACCTGACATCCACCTGCCACTCTTTGCTTAGATAGAACCACAATGTGCACCACTCAGCAATCATCGGCAAACCTGCCAAATCCCCAATGAACTCACCAGGCTGACCCTGTGGCTGATCCCATGACTTTGGTAGATATGATTTATAGTCCTTGTATTCCATACCACAGTCCTTAATTTCACTTGAAAAGTAGTTAAGAAACGGGATGATATCTATTCATGGCATACTTCTTAATTTCAAATATCTATGTGCTTTTGCATGTGAGGAAGGGCATGTTTGAATGTATATTCTGATCTGAAAAGATTAACAAACAGCCCACTTCCACTTAAGCATGGCTGGCATTTTTGCTTGCATTAAGAACATCCAATCTATCAAAGTGACCATTCCACCAATCCTTAGTTTTACCAAACAACCACACCCTACACTGAATTTCATTTCTCACATCACCTTCTGTAACAAGGGACAGCTTTTTCAAATTGCTGCATCAAAGTACATTGAAGTGCCAACTGAGGGCAAAATCCGGAGTAAATTGTACAAAATTGCTCTTTCTCACATGCAAGAGCAGTTAAGACATAAGAATTAAGATATGGATATGGGAATCTATTTCCTAACTGCTTTGATCAATTTTTGGCTGAAATTAAAGATTGTAATATTTCCCTTTAAGTAGTTGACATATGTCTTATAATATTAACAATAAGAAAACGAGTATTTCTTTTAAATTTCTCCTTTCTGACTTCCTCTTATGAGCTTGTGTTCCAACCTCAGTTGATTTTGGTGTTTGTCATTGGATACAAATCTCTCACAAGTGGTTTCGTGCTTCCAACTTCCCAGTCTGTGGCCATTGCTCTGCCACCATTTCCTTGTTTCTGCCAAAGTCTCTGTTATCGTTCTCCTGAGTCCCAGACTGACCCCTCATCTCTTTCAGTGTGCGGCTTCTTAGCTTCCAGTGGTCCAGGTACAGTGACGGTCCTCAGTGGAACCTGGATTGCTACAAGAGGAGGCTGCCCACTGATGCACAGACTGAGAGATGCACAGCAGTGGACCACCATGGGACGAGGATCACCAGTGAGTGGGGGGATGGAAGGTTGGTAGTTGGGTGAATGCTGTAAGACCTCACCAATCCTTCTATCTTCTGGCCTGAAATGATGTACAGGCAGTTGCTGTCTATATCTGGAACAATAATCAGAGTGTTCATCTGGTTGGAAAAGATTCCAGTACACTATTCAATAAAGGACAAAGGAAATATTCAGCTTTTATCAATGGTGACTTCACAGCCAACCCACCAAAAACAGATTAACTAAACTTACAATCCATTGCTGTTTGTGGGCCCAGTTTGTGCACAAATTGATCGCTTTACACCTTTATGTAACAAGTGTATCTAAACTTTACAAGAAATTCATCAGTTGTTAAATACAAATTTGTTCAAATGTCATGGTGTTGGTTAAAATCTGCATGGTATTGATTAATCATTTATTGATAATCGTTTGTTCAAATGCCATGGTGTTGGTGTAATAATAGACCTGAGATTTCATGCTGTACAAAGGCAAGTGTTACCTGTTTGCTACTGGAGTCCAGTCAATCTCATTATAAAATTGATGCACCGCATGCTTTAATCTCAGAAAGTTGTGTTGCGATATTGAAGCTAGTGTAGAAGCAATGTTAATGTTGCCATTTCAATCTACAAGTTTATGAAATACATCTTTACTTTTACAAAACCCCATTGGGGAAGATGTTCTTTGGTTTGCTGCAGTGCTGTGGCCAAACAATAAAATAATGTCCTTCTGTGGCATGCAGGACACAAAATGAAATTCATCGCAAAATTTTATACCAGGCTGCACCAACTGTCCATGACTGCCACCAAAGCAAATAAAAATTTAAACAGTACACAGTAGAGCAAACAACTTCTAGAACAAGGTCTTGTCAGCTACAATTGCCTCAATGACAGGTGCATAAAGAAACTTGTGTGCATCTATTTTCCTGTAAGTTTTTAATGCCAAAGGATGGTGGTGATGCGGGGGACAAGTTAATTTCCATCACCTAAGTCTATGCTTAATGTTTTAATGTCCTGTTTGAGAACATTAACTTGATACTTGATAAATTGATACTTGGATTAGAATGTAAACCAGGGAGACAAGATCATTAAATGCATTTAAGGTGGAGACAGATGAATATTTGAAAGATTGAGAAATTGAGGGTTATGGGGAATTGGCAGCTTCTCAGTTCAGGGCAAGATAGGTCATATTGAATGGTGGGGCAGACTTGAGGGGCCTTGGGGCCTACTCCTGCTGTTTTTTTTCTGTAACGTAAACTAAATTTAATTGACATCAAAAATGGCTTTCAAGTTTTATATTTTGTACTCGGTATCAGATATTCTAGATGCAAAATGACTTTGGTCTATTGAACTTGCCACTTTGAGGTGATTATGCCTCACTCTAGCAACATACTACAGGTGTCAATATTTAATAAGATAAGATCTTTATTAGTCACATATACATAGAAACACAGTGAAATACATCTTTTTGCGTAGTGATTTTGGGGGGCAGCCCACAAGTGTCGCCACGCTTCTGGCGCCAACATAGCATGCCCACAACTTCCTAACCCATATGTCTTTGGAATGTGGGAGAAAACCGGAGCACCCGGAGGAAACCCACACAGACACGGGGAGAACGTACAAACTCCTTACAGACAGTGGCCAAATTTGAACCCGGGTCGCTAGTGCTGTAAAGCATTGTGCTAACCACTATGCTATCGTGCCGTCCTGGATTACATTAATCCTGGATTGAAAATGGAATCACTACATTAAATTATACAACAAACAACCAGACATGGCAACAAGAAATGGGATGGTGGAGCCCACTTTGAACAAAGATAAATGACAAGATTAATCTTCTTTTGTTTATAATTGAAAGGCATTTATTACAATCTTTAGTCAGGTTACTACAATTTTATAAGTGAAACTTTTGCTATAAAATTCATTGCAAAATTTTATACCCAATGTGTTTCAATAAATTAGTTTCAATTGCCACTGTGGCAATTACATTTAAAAAAAATGCTAAAAAGATTGTGAAGATAAATAAGAAAAAGGGAAACTGGGAGTTTTATTTCTGTGGTATTCATCAATTAAGAAGTCTAAACAATTACTGGCTGCAGGAAAATCTAACATGGTAACATGAGTGGAAAATGAAGGTGCTGATGTAAAACTGAAAGAAAAGCAACTGCAAATAAAATCCTTCAAAAGGCCTACTCCTGGGCAGGCTTGGCCAGTTTATTGAACTCTCATACTTTTTCTCAGAAGTAATATCCATGGTGTTCAGAGAAATGTTTCAGAAAATTGTGTTAGACATTGAAGAGCTAAAATGAATAAAACATCACACTTCCTCAAAAATATATATGTTTTTCATTTTGCAACCACTGAACTTTTTTTGGGCCACTAATCATACTTCAGTTCCTCATTCAAGTTTCCATTTTTCATATGTGAGCCTACATAAAGTATTCATGACTCAACCATGTTAAACTCTTGTTTGCTGCTTCTGTGCATTTCACTGGTTTGGTTGGATTCACTTGGACTTTAAGATTGTTGGCAGTAATGGCCACTGCACCCAAGTTGTTGTCCTTGGTAAAGCTTGATATTTTCGGCCCCATTCCATCTTGTAAACAATTTACATGAAGTATAACATGTAACACCCCCAAAACTGACTAATGAGATTCCACTGGCAATTTGTTTCCACTGTGAGACCTTACCCCACGTCTGTCTTCAACCATTCAGTGTAGACAAACATGAGGTCACCAATTTGTACCTAAGAAGGTAACTTGGAATGCTCGAACCAGGAGTAGCTGTCAGTGATATGTCTCCAAAGGACATCAGGCTGGTGGAGGTGGATGCCTTGGAAAGAAATTGCGCACCCTTCACTTCGTCCAGGTAAAAAGACGGCAGCTTTATCTGGACCTTAGAGGATCCTTGATTGGTGAAGACTCGATGGCTTGTTGCAGTGATATATACTCCAACAGTGGGGACAGACCCTTTAAACTAGTGATTTGATTCTGATTAGAATTGGAATGTACTAGTGATAGAAGCTGCACCTGATTACATCAGCATCATTGTATGAAGATTATCAGACCCTGCAACATGCATCTTCAGCTCTGTTATACTTTTGCTTTAAATTTCAGGCTTTCTTCATGCTCTGTCCATTTGCAAGGGTCCAGTGGTGGAGAGAGTGGATGTTTAAACCAGTGCATAGGATACTGATTACGTGGGCTGTTTCATTGTGGATGTTGAGTTGCTTCAGCATTGCTGGAGTCTAATCATAGAGGCAGGTGGAGAGTCTTCCATCACACTCCTCACTTGTGCCTTGCTGATGGTAGCTGGGGTTCAGAGGAATCAGAAATTGAAAGTGAGACATAACCACTATATTAGCTTAAGTTGACCAGAATGGCTTGGAAGATGGTGCTGAAATGTGCAGAAATCCTGCAAAATTTAGAATCCACATTCTTTATTCCAATTCAATATTGCCAACTGTACCCATTATTCATTCTAATGGGATGGGTGTGTCGGCTTTTACATCAGATAACACCCTTAAAGCTCATTTTGACACATACTAGAAAGATTATAATTTTAACTCAAACTTCTTATAATCTCTTGAGATGGCTTTTGCACCAAGGAGCTTTTGGTTCCTTGTATTCCATTTGGAGTTATTGACATGAGATGAACCAGAGGTATGACCAGAATCTTTTACAACTGGAGTGTTATACTTCAAGTTAGGTAGATAAATGGAGCACAAACAACAGCACTATTGGTGACATTGGAGTCAGCTGATCCATGGAAACACCAGGCATTGGGACTTGAGGCAAATGGAAGTGGTACTGTCAAAACAAAATATTGTTCCTCAAATTTGTCATCATAACATCACTGTGACACCAGAGGTGCCTTGAAAAATGTTTTTACAATGGTTTATGTCATTATGTAATTGTAATTTGTTGTTTGAAAGAAACACTGCTAAACATTGCATGATAACCCATGGGAGAAAACAAAACTAGATTAAACACTGTAAAGTCTGACAGTGGTTCCAACCAACAGGGAACAAAAAGTCGGTAGGGGGCCAGTGATAGGTTAATCAGAATCAGGTTTATTATCACTGACTTCTATGTCATGAAATAAAGGTCTGTTCAGAATTCTTAAAGTCTTCTGATAGTTGGATGCCAATAAAGCTTAATGTACGATTTCATGCACAGATGCTTAACCCTGAATACTTCTGTTGGAAGTTTCTTTATCTGGTATTTTACCAGAGGTGCTAACCCTTTCATTGTGACCAAAGGTATGTTGGGAGTTCAGCTGATATTGTCCTACAGTATAATCTCTAGATCGCTGATTATTTTCACTTGGAATAAGGACTATTCAGAAGGAATAGAGTGCTCCTCTAAATCATACTAAGTTTTAAAAAGCTCATATTGAGACATTTAAAGCTCAACAAACTCTGGATATCTTTACAATTGTGATTGTAATGTGCTAAACCTATATTTATTAAAATGTTTTTGAAATCTCTCTTCCACAGCAACTACCAAAGTTTCTTTTAAGCCTGCCAATCAGGAGCAAAACCTATGGGAAAAAAAGGCATAGAGAAATGGTTATTTAGCTTCAGTAAAGGAAAGAATCCCCTGGGACCATACAAGTCATTGTGTTTTATTTTTTAGCTAATGCAATAGTTCAAGGATTATGGCCAAAGGCAGCTTCCTTTGAGAGATCAAGTGACACCAATATAATCACCGCCAGTCAAGTAGTAACACAGGAAAAGCTACTGTAACATATTTGGTTCACATGAATAAGCTAAGCAGGTCCACTGCACAAGTCATTAAGAATTTTTTTTCAGTTAGTAGATTATGCTTCCTCTACTTACGTATGCAATTATCACCTGACAGACAACAAGCTAAGATACTGAAGCTTGACAATGTGAGCTGTAACTGGCAGTGTGGCGTTCCATGCAGATTATTTTCAGCCACACCAGGCAGACATTTGCCTTCATTCGGAGAAGGGTGCAAAGAAGTCCTTGTAAGCACTTATACAAAACAGGAGGTGTTGATTTCCTTGGCACCTTTAGTGTCAAAGAACAAACCGTTCCCTATTTGACATCTGCATCCAATATTGTGGCTTAATTGATAACAGGCTGCAGTAAGGGGGTAAAAAGTCTTTTATCATCACAGAAAAATGTGAGCGGGCTTGAAATGCTTGTTCAAATTTAAAGTGACTTAAAGCAAAGGAAATGGCCCAGACATGCTGAGCTTTAGGCACCACCTGTCCTATTTGCAAGTTAATAACATCCATTATTATGAGGCCAGTTTCCACAGGTAAAAAATTAAACACACTTACACATAGTGGTTGCTCTTGACTGATACCTCACAGAAATGCATTCAACATCATGCATGTTCATTTGTACCCTCATTTCTCTTAAAATACTGTATCTTGTTATTTTGTATTTTTTATGATTTAAGTGATATTCTAACACATGAAGCTGTATTTAAAATATGCAAAATCTGTAGTTAAAAGCTAAATTAACCTCACATCTCAGCTGCGGTGCTTGGAAAGTTAAAAGCTGAAGCAAGGCCGTATTGTCACTCGAACCCACATCAAACTCTTTTGTTGCAGAGTTGCAACTCACTTCCAACAACTTGAGGGAAGTAATGGCGTAAATAGGGAACTGTTCATCCTCCATCACCTGCGCTCCAGAAACAAGGTCAGTCCAACCTTAGTCATTGTGTGTATGTGTACATTGAGGGTAGAGCTCCAAGTCATTGTTAACTCATTCACAAAAGGATATGATAGAATGGGCTGCATGCTAATAATATGTAAAACGTAGGTCCTTACCACTCTGCCCCTTCTGCACAAGAGTGTCCCCTCCCATCTCACCACCCACAATAAAAGCCCACCATGAGACCCCAGAAAACCATGAATTGAAAGTGGCTACACAGGTAGACAGGGTGGTTAAGAAGGCTTATGGGATGCTTGCATTTATTAATTGAGGTATTGAGTATTAGCGTCAAGAAGTTATGATGCATGTCTATAGAACTCTGGTTAGGCCGCATTTAGAGTATTGCGTGCAATTCTGGTTACCTCACTATAGGAAGGATGTCGAGGCTTTAGAGAGGGTGCAGAGGAGGTTTACTAGGACACTGCCTGGACTAGAGGGCATGTGCTATCAGGAAAGGCTGGACAAACTTGGGCTTATTTCTTTGGAGCGGTGGAGGGCGAGGGGTGATCTGTTGGAGGTGTATAAAATTATGAGGGGCATAGATAAGTTGGACAAGCAATATCTTTTCCCCATTATTGAGCGATCCAATACCAGAGGGCATGCATTTAAGGTGAGGGGGGTAGACTCAGAGCAGACATGAGGGGTGTGTTTTTTACTGAGAGAGTGGTGGATGCCTGCAAATGTGTTGCCTGATAGGGTGGTGGAGGCAAACTCATTGGGAGCTTTCAATAAGGGCTTGGATGGGCACATGAATGAAAGGAAAATAGAGGGATATGGGCATTCTGTAGGCAGGAGGGAATAGCTATGTCGGCACAATATTGTGGGCCGAAGGGCCTTTTCTGTGCTGTATGTAAAACATGGACCACTTTCCACATGTTGGGAGCTAGCTGTCAGCGGAATCGCACATCAGTAATGAAATTCACCACTACCTCCAGTGCATCAACATAGCCTTTGGCCCTCTGAGGAAAAGAGTATTTTAAAGTCAGCACCTCAGAACTCATGCTCTGCTGGGCCGCAGTGTTCTGCCCTGTATACTCCTGAGACTTGGACCTCTGACTCCTCAAAGCACTGGAGCAATACCACCAATGCTGTCTCCGCAAAATTATCCCTGGATCAAGGCTCCAGTTACTCTCAGCCAGCTCTGAAGGGCAGGACACATTGTTGGCATTTCCAACATCATACTTTTGAAACTAGCATTCTATTCTGAGTTGCATTTTGTCAGTGGCTACCAGGTGGACAGAGGAACTATTCAAACACATTCTCAAAAGAAATGTACAATCTCGATTGACTCCTGGTCCTTGATTGATCTAAAAGAAGGAACATGAGATGCCACTGAGAACCATGCGTCTCTTCATTGGGAGCATGTGGAAGCCCAATATGGACCAGAGAGAGCACAGCACATCCCGTACAACCCACCCATCTGCCCCACCAAGCACCTCCTACTCCACTTCTGCCAGAGTCTGCAGGTCCCACATTCATTAGCCATCTATGAACCCACAAAACATGAATGGAAACCAAGAATCTACCCAAGAAGAAGGGAAACAAAGAAATGCACTTTAAATGCATTGCTTGCCTACATTTTCATGCCAAGTGATGTCAAACATGAGATTGTTACCTTCATCCAATTTACCAAACAAACAATATCTCGACTCAATTCAGTTTATAGTTGGAAGCATCGTGTTCCATGTTGAATTAATGGGGAGTTGAAGGCACTCAGGCTGTGGGCTGAGCCTGGGTCACTGGTGCTGTGCAGTAGTGACTGTCGCTATGCCTCTGTGCCACCACTTTCATCATATAAATCTGGCTCTGTGTGATAAAAGTTTCAGGCCTACTAGTAAGGCACTGCTTCCTCCACAAAAGGCAGCTAAGCAAGTACTGATACTGTTTCATGAAGCTCTGCAGTGGCTTAAAGGAGCATTTCTGTGTCTAACGGATCGAAGGAATGCTGTGAAACTGAAGGAGAATATCCTGGGGCAAGCAGAGTTCCAGCTGGCCCCATGGTTTTAGCAGGGCAGTCAAGGAACACTGGTCTAAACAATTATGAATGTCCTCTCTCCCTACCTGGAGCCAGTAGGGTGTGTTGTGAGGTTGGGGTTCGGGGGGTGGTGGTTGTTATCTTTTGCTTCCTCAGGTGAGCTCCTCACAGCTGCCTGATCACGTGTAAACTAGGTTCCAACAGTAAACTCCCCCCACCCCTCCCCCCCCCCCCAATCACCCTGACAGCACTGCACTCTTCCCCCAGGGATGGTCAGTAGGTGTATTGATAGAAACATGAGGTACTACAACATATGAAGGTCATCAACATTCTCTGCAGCATCTGCTGCATGGAGTAAGAAAGATAATGTTCCCACCAGAAATCCCCAGATATCTCACTGACCTCACACATAGCCCATCCAAAGCCTTCTTTGCCTTTGCACTATTAATTCATACCTTCCCTACCTGACTGCATCTCGTTCCTGCTAATGTTTTCGAAATTTGCTGCTGTTCTCACAACTCCTCTTTCTAAGCCACCAAAGCTGATTCTAAATGTCAGCATGCACACATTGATAAGCTTACCAGGATGCTGCCTGGATTTGCGGGTGTGACCTATAAGGAGAGGTTGGACAAACTTGGGTTGTTTTCTCTGAAGCGTCAGAGGCTGAGGGGAGACCTGAAAGAAGTTTATAAGATTATGAGAGGAGTAGATAGGGTAGACAAGGAGAATCTTTATCCCAGCGTAGAAATATCAGATATTAGAGGACATGCATTTAAAAGGAGAGTTTAAGGGAGATGTATGGGCCAAGTTTTTTACACAGAGAGTGGTAGGTGCCTGGAACAGGCTGCCAAGGGTGGTAGTGGAAGCAGATAAGATAGTGGCATTTAAGAGCCTTTTAGATAGACACATGAATTTGCAGGAAAGGGAGGGATATGGTTCATGTACAGGCAGAAGAGATTTAGTTTAAGTTGACATTGTGTTTGGAACAGACATCGTGGGCTGAAGGGCCTGTTCTTGTACTGTACTGTCCTATGCTCTTTGGCTCGTACATAGAAGGTTGCAAGCTATTTCTTTGGGTGCATGTAAAGCCATATTCTCTCTTATAGAAAAACTAGCACAGAGTGGAATAATCACCAGTCACCTCACCAAACTACAGAAGTGGAGGGAAAATGAATGGTGGTCAGCTTTGGAGATGGCAACTAGAAGGCATGAAATAGCTGGCATCTTTCCTTGTTTTCAGTCATGCACTCTCTAATATCTTACACACAAGCTAACATTGTATTGTCAATGAGGTGCTAATATTTGGCCTGACAATTATATCCCAAGTATTGGCCCTCTCTCCTTTACTAAGTTACAACCAGAAGGGCTGATCACCAGATAGACTGATGAGGAAAACCATGGAGGTTGTTTGATGCCCCATTACTTCCATTTATGATAACACATAAGGAGACCATTCAGCCCATCAGGTCCATGCTGGCTGCCAGGGGAGCAATCCCATTCATCCTTCTCCCCCTCTCCTTATGTCCCTGTACCCCTGCAACCACTTCTCTCTCACAAGTGCCTTCAACTCCCAATTGATTCCTTTTGCCATTAACCTGCATTACTTCACAGTAACCAATTAACCCCCCAGCATGTCTGGGAGGAAACTGGAGCACTGGGAGGAAACCCACGCGGTCACTGAGACAACATGCAAACTCTGCACCGACGGCACCTGTAACCCCTGGAACTGACCTTGAGGCAGCAGCGCTAATTTTTACTGATCCAAATATCCCCATGGAAATCAGAATCAGCTGAATGTTGGTGAGTTAGAGTAATGATTCCCAAACTTTTATAAATGAAATCCCCTCTTCCTCACATCCTCACACTCAGCAAAATATTTGTTGCCCATTGGAACCCAATAACATCATGGGCCACTCCTTTTGATGAGACGGGGCTAACCTGGAGCTTCCTGGGCACTGCTAGAAGCCTTATGCTTGGGGCAGTCAATCGACTGAATGTATTTGAATTTTTCTTCATTTTTCCGGTAGACTTTTGAACATAATTACTTCAATATTATTAAAACTTCACCTATTTCCTGCAATTGTTGGCTCCCTTCCCACCCACACCCAGGGGATGCTTACCCAGGGGTAGGAATCATTGGGTTAGAGGGGCTGCACTGAGTGAGTCACTGAGCACAGATTGTTTCAGACAACTTCATGGGGGGAAGAAAGGCTGAGGGAAGAGTTGAACAGAGGCTGAACTCAATTCCTGGCTTTGGTGAAGAAGGCAAGGAAACTAAATGCAAAGACCTAGTATCTAAAACTGTAAAGATGGTTTCTGTGCATTGGTCATTCTTGAATCGTTTGGATTGTCCATTGCCAACTTTGGAAAACATTCTCGATAGTATGAAGGATTTCATTGCACATTTCCAAGTAACTCTCCCCACAACAACCACTTCTGTTTATGTAACTCCTTTAACATAGAATGTCCCAAATAAAAATTGATACCGAGTCATACTATGGCCAATGAACAAAAGCTTGTGTGGGTTTTCAGGAAAGCTTTCAAAGAGGAAAAAGAAGTAGAGAGATGGATAGTTTTATGGAGAGATTTCTTGAGGCTGAGGGTTGCAGAAGGTTATGGAGATGGGGAGGTGGTGGGGAGAACAAAAATATGAAGAAATTTTAAAATCAGGAACTGGGAGCAGTGAGGGCTAAGTGATGGGTGAACAGAACGTGGCACTGTTAAAGCATAGCAAATAGAGCTGTGGATGATCTCAAGTTTATAGAGGATGGAAAGAGGGTGGCTGGCCAGGTGTGTTTTCTCCTGGGCAACAGCAGAGGGGAGCGGGACTATGTGCGAAGGTGGAAACAAGGCATGTTGTGATGCAGTGGACATACTGTTTTGATGTTACAAGTGACACTAAGGTGACAACAGTGTTGTTGAGCATCAGATGGCTGTCAGGAAGAGAAATGATGTCAGGAATTAGAAGATTATGTGATGAGAAACAAAGGTAACAGCTCCCTGCAAGGCATCAACACTGCGCACTCAGTCAGCAAGATAGGCTTGTTATAAGTATCTTGATTCACTCAAAGGTACAAAAGCTTGAAAATATGCAGCACCAGGCTCAAGGACAGCTTCTATCCCTCATTAAAGATGCCATTACCACAATCATTAGGCATGTGTGCTCAATATTCGATGTCACGGCTGTGAGAAGAAATGAGTAACTTTTTTTTGTGCTTGCTGTTCTTTTTCTGAATTTTGCTCCATGTCTATTTGAGTGAATCACCATACTTAACTTAAAATAAGCCTATACATTGTTTGACAGCCAAGGCATGTGTGACCCCTAGTAAATGTGATAATTTGCCATTTGGGGTACATGTACATCTAGCTTCAGCATTACAGGTTATATAGATTTGATCATTATTGCAGGAAGTTATCTATCACTGAAGCCATTATAATTAATCATGCTTCCCACAGCGTATATAATCATACATAGGTCAGATAAGTCTGAAGGACACATTTGTGCTAAATCTGGATCAAGGTCTTAAAATATATTAAAGAATGATAAAATGTTAAAGAAAATTAAAAGAAAATCTTTGAAATAGAAATTGTAATAAGGGGCATATGCAGTGCTTGAGGTCATTTTCTATTGTTAAAGGCACATTTTAAATGTAAGTTATTTCTGACTTTCATCTGGAATCAGAGTGATGCAGCAAAGAAGGATATGGTTCATCCCATCGTCCCAGATGTGCTCTTTGTTCCAGTTCTTATTTAGTCTGCTTCTACCTCCCCTTCAGGAAGTGCATTCAAGATCACACCTTGCTGCGTAGAAAAAAAATCCCTCATATAAACTTCGGTCATCCTGTCAGCCACTTTAAATTTATGCTCACCCTTCCCACTGAAAACCTTTGCTTCTCTTTTACTCTATCAAAACCATTCATGACATCCACAATTTTGAATATATCAAATTTCCTCTAAATCTTTTCTGTCCCAAGGACAATGGCCCTAGTTTCTCCACATAATTGAGTCCCATACCCTGTTCTATTCTCATAAACCTGTATCCTCCACAAAGCCTTAAAGTCTATCTTAAAATATGGCAACCAGAATTAAACCCAGTACACAGAGCTGAGGCCTAATCGGTATTTTATGAAGGTTTAGCATAATTTCCTTGCATTGTCATCCACATCTGCTTTATTATAGCTTTCTTGATGGCTTTCCAATTTGTCCTGCCACTTTAAAATATTTGTGTCTATATGCCCCCAGATAGTCTGCCTGAGTAGCTTTGTGGTGAAACAAACCAAGTTAATTTTTTATACACATATTACACACGAAGACAATAAAGAAAATCTTTCTAGGGCAAATGAACCATGTTTGATCAGCTGGTTGGAGTTTACTGAGATTGGTCTAACTGATTCTGCACTGATGTGCATGCACTATCAGATACAATGTGCATTTCTATAGCATCCTTAACACAGTAAAATATCCCAAGGGGCTTTCACATAGGGTAAACTATTTTCTGGTTGTGCAAAGAACCTCAACGCTTTATTGAATCGCTATATTGCTGTATGATGATCCATGTAGCTGGTGCATTCTGTGTATATGTATAATGTGTGCGAGAAGTTTTACCGTGGGACAACAAAGAAAGGGTTTTCCAGTTTCTCAACAAAGAGATTTTGTGATTAACATTTTTCTGAGAGAGATTATGAAGATTTAATAGTAGTAACCTCTGGTCTCCATAACTAATCAGTTGAGATTCATGTAATCTCTTGAGTCTTGAATACAGTGCCAAAAAATATTATTTGTTTCACTAGGCATCTGCCTTCTTCCATGATAAGCTGCTTTTTTTATCTGAAGCCATGCACTTAATTTAAAAAATTACATGTGGTAGTACCGAGGATTCATGGAAAAGGTATATTTTCTCTTTTCCAGGAACTAGCCTTCCGCCAGCATTTTTTTTGTTATTCCCGAGAAAGATCAGTACTCTCAAGACAGGGTATCAGTAAAATTATGTAACAAGGTTTCTGAAGCATCTTTATTATTTCTACATTTTTAAAATATATGTGACAGAGGTACAATGCAATGTAGATAAAAATCATGGTATGAGGATACATGTTCAATGTCTTCTGTTTACTCTTCATTAGTTTAGCATGTAATTCTGAATGTTTGTGTTGCAAGTGGGTGCAAGTCCAAAACCCATTGATTGGAATTATTGTATTTGGAACAAATGTCAATATAGAACATATATGAAGGTTATGAAGGTTGACAGGTCACACATGATATGTGTGTACACTGTATCACTGAACAGTAAGAGTTACACTGAGGAAGGTGGACAGGGCAAATCAACACTGGAGATGGAATGGACAAGCTGACTGTTGTTTGTTTTTCAACAGCTTTCACTCTTTCGCCCAGTGTTTGAGCTCTGGACTTTCTCTGGTGGTAGAATTGATTATTTTTCCCCATCTTTTTCAGCATGCCAATCAACAAACCACTAAATCAAGGAGGGAAGAAATTCTGCAACATCTTGGGTATAGAATGAATGATAGTGAGATGGATTGTGCTGTTAATTTGTGGGCTGGAACACACCTGGTAGTGCAGCTGTTCACATTTGGATGTTTCTGTGTGAAACAAATGTTGGACACTTTCCAAATGCAATCTACTAAATACTGAAAGGCCTGGATTGAGTAGATGTGGAGAGGATGTTTCTATTAGTGGGAGAGTCTAGGATCCGAGGGGCACAGCTTCAGAATAAATGGATGTCCCTTTAGAACTGAGATGAGGAGGAATTTCTTCAGCCAGAGGGTGGTGAATCTGTAGAATTCATTGCCACAGAGGGCTGTGGAGGCCAAGTCATTGGATGTATTTAAGTCAGAGATTGAAAGTTTCTTGGTTGATAAGGGGGTTAAGGGTAACGGGGAGAAGGTGGGAGGATGGGGTTAAGAAAAAAACATCAACCATGATTGAATGGCGGAGCAGACTCAGTCGGCTGAATGGCCTAATTCTACTCATATATCTTATGGTTTTATAGTCTAATCTGAGTCCAGAGCTTGGATGTCCAAGCCAGCAGTTCACAAAGGGGCCACTGGAGGCCGCCCTAAAGCCAGGAAATCTGCTATATTTCTGTGGAGAAAGGTGCAAGGGAGCTTTTCCTAGCTCCATAAAAGTACTGTGGGCAATGAAGTTGCTTTGAATTGGTTCAGCACTCTGCATGAGATTCATTGGGGCACCTGATTAGTTCCCTTTAGGTTGTCTATTAGATACAAATGATGGTTGAGGCCAAATTTCATTTGTATGCTGGTTCCCCCCTTGCATGAGGACCAGCATAGTGTTGTAGACATCTATCCATTTAGGGCAGGGGCTTAACTCCTGGGCCAGGGACTCAGGCACACAGAAAAGGGAAGAACTTTTCCCAGAAATTGTGTTGAGTTTTTGTGTGCTTTGTGATTCGATTAAAATAAAAAGGGATCATAAAGAAAATTAGTGACTTATTTGAGTTTCATGAAGACTGTGATTACCCTGCATTCTTTGGGCATCTGACACACTAACCCACACAGACTCCTGGACATGGTGGAAATGCAGGAGTGGGAGCCACTTTCCCGATTCTGGCCTCTGCACGTGGAGCCTGCAGATGATGCAAACCTCTCGGGGAACGTCGTCAGCTTTCACAAAGCCAGCAAGGCCTGCTTCAGTGATGAATTATCTTGGGTTCCCATCACCAGGAACCTGCTCAAGTAGAACCTCACTGAGTAAAATACTAATGTTGCAGTTGCTCGCCTCAGAGCTTCCCACTTCCTCTTCCTGGGCCCACCTATCCCTCTCCGAGCTCCAGCCCAATGCCCTGCCCAACTTATCTCTCAGTTGACATGTCCCTTCACCCACTCATGTCTCATGTCCCTCCCCTGACCTCCAGCCCCAAGCCCTCACAATCTCATGCCTGCAACCCCTTCCTTTAGTGCCCAGTTCAATCTCCACCCGCCCCACATCTTTTCCAGCCAAACCTCAGCAGCCAATCATGCAAAACGCTCTCTGGCCTATCTCCACTGACCATTTTCAACCCTCACGGTGTTGATCTTTCCCTGACAGACACTTGAATGCACACCTGCTCTCTGTCTCCTCCTCCAGAACACTGAAACACTCTGATATCCACAAACCCTTATAGCCAGCAGGAGAACCATTCATTCTAGTATTCAATTTGAACAGGGCACATTGTTTCCTTAAGGGGACAAAGGCTTTAAGTGTTTTCCCACCAATGGGTGTTTGTGTATGCAAATAAAGTCTTATCAGCCAGTTTTAGCACAGGTTCATTCAGAATCAGGTGATAATCTCACTCTTTCTGTCTGTTCAGATTCTCACTGAAATTAGGTAGCATCTTTAATGGGGCAAATTCTACCTCACCACTGGCAGAAATGAGAGGTATCATATCAATGTTTGCTTATTGTTGTTCTGAAGGTGCACACTGGCTCCCTCTGCTGGCACAGTACCCGCAGTTGCTCCAGAAGGTGCATTATGTCCATTGTTGTCCCTGCAAATGGAAAGGGGTTTAGCCACTTAAATGTAGCAACTAATTTGATGTTATTGGCCAGTACTTGTAACTCCATTGCAGAATTGTCCATAATTAGTTCTGTACATGAAGGTGCCTTTGAATAGTTCTAAACTAAGCTGAATATTACTATTTCCCTCCAGCAGAGGCATATAAGAAAACTATTTCACATTTTTTGTCGAAACTGTCTTGTCCACTGTATACATCAATATTTTAAGTGAAAGGACATAAAAGCATACCAAATTCCCTGTTGTTTTTGTAGGAATTAATACTGAAATATCACAATACAGGGCAAAACTATATGTGAAACAGAAATATTGAACTAAACAATAAGAATATAGAACCATAGAACAGTACAGCACAATACAGGCCCTTCGGCCCACCATGTTGTGCTGCCCTTCAAACCACAACTAAAACTATCTAACCCCTTCCTCCCACATATCCCTCTAACTTAAATTCCTCCATATGCTTATCTAACAATCTCTTGAACTTGTCCAATGTATCAGCCTCCACCACCACCCCAGGCAGCGCATTCCATGCACCAACCACCCTCTGGGTGAAAAACCTCCCTCTGATATCTCCCTTGAACTTCCCACCCATTACCTTAAAGCCATGTCCTCTTGTTTTGAGCACTGGTGCTCTGGGAAAGAGGCGCTGGCTGTCCACTCTATCTATTCCTCTCAATATCTTGTATACCTCTGTCATGTCTCTCCTCATCCTCCTCCTCTCCAATGAGAACAGCCCTAGCTCCTTTAGTCTCTCCTCATAATCCATACTCCCTAATCCAGGCAGCATCCTGGTAAATCTCCTCTGCACCCTTTCCAACGCCTCCACATCCCTCCTATAATGAGGCGACCAGAAATGGACACAGTACTCCAAGTGTTGCCTAACCAGAGTTTTGTAAAGCTGCATCATCACTTTGCAGCTCTTAAACTTGATCCCCCAACTTATGAAAGCTAACATCCCATAAGCTTTCTTAACCACCCTATCTACCTGTGAGGCGACTTTCAGTGATCTGTGGATATGAACCCCCAGATCCCTCTGCTCCTCCACACTGCCCAGAATCCTGCCATTTACCTTGTACTCTGCCTTGGAGTTTGTCCTTCCAAAGTGTACAACCTCACACTTCTCTGGATTGAACTCCATCTGCCACTTGTCAGCCCAGCTCTGCATCCTATCAATATCCCTCTGCAAGCTTCGACAGCCCTCCACACTATCCACAACACCACCAATCTTTGTGTCATCTGCAAACTTGCTAACCCAGCCTTCCACCCCCTCATCTAAGTCATTAATAAATATCACAAAAAGTAGAGGTCCTAGAACCGATCCCTGTGGGACACCACTAGTCACAGCCCTCCAATCTGAATGCACTCCCCCCACCACAACCCTCTGCTTTCTACAGGCAAGCCAATTCTGAATCCACATGGCCAAGCCTTCCTGGATCCCTTGGCCTCTGACCTTCTGAAGAAGCCTACCATGCGGAACCTTGTCAAACACCTTACTAAAATCCATGTAGACCACATCCACTGCACTACCCTCATCAATCTTCCTGGTCACTTCCTCAAAGAACCCTATCAGGCTTGTGAGGCAAGATCTTCCCTTCACTAAGACATGCTGGTTGTCCCTCATCAGTCCATGATTCTCTAAATGCTCATAGATCCTATCTCTTAGAATCCTTTCTAACAGCTTACCCACCACAGACGTAAGGCTCACTGGCCTGTAATTCCCTGGACTGTCCCTACTACCTTTTTTGAATAAGGAGACAACATTCGCCACCCTCCAATCCTCCGGTACCATCCCCGTGGACAACGAGGACTCAGAGATCCTAACCAACGGTTCAGCAATCTCCTCCCTCACCTCACAAAGCAGTCTGGGGAATATTCCGTCAGGCCCCAGGGACTTATCTGTCCTAATATTTTCTAACAACTCCAACACATCCTCTCTCTTAATATCTACATACTCTAGGATATTACCCTCACCAACACTGTCCTCAGCATCATCAAGAGACCTCTCCTTGGTGAATACTGAAGAGAAGTATTCATTGAGAACCTCACCCACTTCCACAGCTTCCAGGCACATCCTCCCACCTTTGTCTTTAATCGGACCTACCTTTACCCTAGCCATCCTTCTGCTCTTTACGTACGAGAAAAAAGCCTGGGATTCTCCTTAACCCTACTCACCAAAGCCTTTTCATGTCCCCTTCTCGCTCTCCTCAGCCCTTTCTTAAGTTCCTTCCTTGCTACTCTATATTCCTCACGAGCCCTGTCCAATCCTTGCTGCTTACACCTTATGTATGCTGCCTCCTTCTTCCTAACTAGTTGTTCCACCTCTCTCGTCACCCACGGTTCCTTCACCCTGCCATTCCTTCTCTGCCTCACCAGGACAAATTTATCCCTAACATCCTGCAAAAGATCCCTGAACATTGACCACATCTCCATAGTACATTTCCCTCCAAAAATGTCATCCCAATTTATACTCCCAAGTTCTCGCCTTATAGCCTCATAATTCGCCTTTCCTCAATTAAATATCTTCCCGTCCTCTTTGCTCCTATCCCTGTTCATGACAATTCTAAAGGTTATGGAACAATGGTCACTGTCCCCCAAATGCTCACCCACTGAGAGATCTGTCACCTGTCCTGGTTCATTACCTAAAACTAGATCTAATATGGCATTCCCTCTAGTCGGCCTGTCAACATACTGTGTCAGGAATCCGTCCTGGAGACACTTAACAAACTGTGCCCCATCTAAACCCTTGGCACTATGTAGGTGCCAATCAATATTTGGAAAGTTGAAGTCTCCCATTATAATAACCCTGTTATTTTCGCATCTTTCCAAAAACTGCCTTCCCAATCTGCTCCTCAGTATCCCTACTGCTACCGGGGAGCCTATAGAATACTCCCAGGAGGGTAACTGCCCCTTTCTTGTTCCTCACTTCCACCCATATTGACTCTAGAGAGGATACTTCTACATTATCTACCCTTTCTGCAGCTGTAACAGTGTCCCTGACCAGTACCGCCACCCCTCCTCCTCTTCTCCCCCCCCCCTCCCTATCCCTTTTAAAACACTGAAAACCAGGAATATTCAATATCCATTCCTGCCCCAATGTCAGCCATATCTTTGTAATAGCCACAATATCATAATCCCATGTACTTATTCAAGCTCTCAGTTCATCCCCCTTATTCCTGATGCTTCTCGCATTTAAGTAAATGCACTTTAGCCCATCCACCTTACTACTTTTATAGCCTGTACTCTGCTTCTCCTTCCTCAAAGCCTCTCTACCTGTCAGATCTGACTTTTCCCCATCCCCTTCTTCCTCTGACCTACTCCTCCGGTTCCCTTCCCCCTCGCAATCTAGTTTAAACCCTCCTGAACCACCCTAGCAAACCTGGCTGCAAGGATATTGGCCCCCCCTCAGGTTCGGGTGTAACTCGTCCTCTCTGTACAGGTCCCACCTTCCCCAGAAGAGACCCCAATGATCCAAAAATCTAAAGCCCTCCCTCCTACACCAACTTCTCAGCCATGCATTTATTTGCCATCTCCTCCTATTCCTACCTTCACTATCACATGACACTGGCAGCAATCCCGAAATCTCTACCCTCGAGGTCCTGTTCTTCAACCTTCTGCCTAGCTCGCTAAACTCACTTTTCAGGACCTCATCCCTCTTCCCACCTATGTCATTGGTACCAACATGAACCACAACTTCTGGCTGTTCTCCCTCCCGCTCTAGAATCCTGTGGACCTGATCAGTGACATCCTGGACCCTGGCACCTGGGAGGCAACATACCATCCGGGATTCATGCTCACTGCCACAGAACCTCCTATCTGTTTCCCTGACTATTGAGTCCCTTATCACTACTGCCTTCCTCTTCTCCTCCCTTCCCTTCTGAGCAGCAGGACTGGTCCCAGTGCCACAGACCTGGCTACTGCTGCTAGGCCCTAGCAGGTCATCTCCCTCAACAGCCTCCAAAGCGGAAAACCTGTTGCTGAGGGGAACAGCCCCTGGGGTCCTCTGCTCTATCTGCCTGTTTGTTTTTTTCTTCCTTTTCTCTCCCTTGACAGTCACCATTCTATCTACTTCCTGGACTTCAGTAGTACCTGCTGTAAGGGGGGGGGGGGGGGGGGGGGGGGGGGGGGGGCGCGGTGACCGTCTCCTTATGTAAAGTATCTACAAAACTCTCCCCCCTCCCTGATGCTGCGCAGTGTTTGAAGCTGCAACTCCAGCTTATCGATTGTGAGCCGAAGTTCCTCCAGCCTCAAGCACTTACTGCAGATGTGGCCATCGTGGACTGCAGCAAGGTCCACTAGCTCCCACATCAAGCAGCTGCAGCACACCACCATGTCCTCCATCTGAACTAATTCTTCTTTCCCCCTAGTTTTTCTACTTAAAAGTTTATAACAAATAACAGGTAAACCTTACCTTTACCTACCTACCAGCTACTCACCTGCCTTGCCCCTTTACGCCTAAGCCCCTTAAGCCAAAGCCCGACCACTCTGCTCCCTCTCACTCCGCTGCCCGCTCCGACGCTGCCCGCTGGGTATGGCAGTTTGCTTTTTAAACTGCCCACGCCTTACCTGCTGACGTCACGCGCAGTCCAGCCCCCACTATTCCTGATTAAAAACATATAAAACAACTTAAAAAAGAACCTTATAAAATCTAACCCTTATAATAAAAACCCTATTAAAAAAAAGAAAAAAATATAAGATATCTTTATTAGTCACATGTGCATCCAAACACACAGTGAAATACATCTTTTGCATAGAGTGTTCTGGGGCAGCCCGCAAGTAGAAGAGTAGGCCAATCCCTTCACGAGCTTACTCCTCATTCAAAAGATTGCAACTGATATGCCCTTAGGTTCAGCTCCACTTTCCTGTCTGTTCTCCATAAACCTTGACTCCCTCTTAACCAAAAGTGTACATTCTGGTCTTGAATATGTTCAATGATTCTACCTTTTCTGGGCTAGAGAATCCCAAAGTTATACAACTTTCTGAGAGCACTGCGAGATGTCCGTAGGGGAATGCTGCCGACTTGCACATGCCAGGCTGCAGGAGTACGTGCTGAGGGACGCACTGAAGCTGGTTGCAGCCAGCGCGAGGGCTCGGTGGGGAAGGGCGACAGTTTAGGGTTCTTCTGCCACTGGAGAGGGAGGGGCAGGGTCAGGTGAGGAAGCCGCTCAAATGTTGTAAAGATGGGATTGGGGTATCACCTCAGGGAGCCATACGTGTGGCATCGGTGCTGTGTTTTTTATATACAAAAAGGTAACACTAAGAATTGAACTGTACACAAATATAAAAGTTTGAACAGTTTTTATTATTGTATATAGTTTCCTTTATTATGAATAAAGTTCATTTTGTTAAAAAAAAACAAGTTCCTCCTCCTCTGCCTTAAGTGGGTGACCTTCTTATTCTGAAACTATGTCCCTCAGTTCCAGATTCCTCCATGAATGAAATATTTTCTCAGGGTCCACACTATCAAGCCCCATCAAAATTGTGCTTATATGTTTCAATAAAATCACCTCTCATTTTCCTAAACTCCGATGAGTATGTGCCCAACCTCCTCAACCTTATCTCATTAGTCAATCCTTTCTTCAGGGGCCAACCTAGTGAATCTTCTTTGAATTGCTTCCAATGCAAGTATACCTCTTTTAACTAAGAACTAACCTCTGGTAGCCCCTGAGATGTATTGTGACCAGCACTCTGTACAGTTGCAACAAGACTTCCTTCCTTTCACTCCATTCTCTTTGCAATAAAGAGCAACATTCTGTTTGCCTTCCTAATTACTTGGTGTTACTTGATAACATTCTGTGTTTTATGTGCAAGGATGCTAGAAATCTGAAATAAAATCAGAAAATACTGGAAAAACTCATCAAGTCAGGCAGTATCTGTGGAGAGAGAAACAGTTGACATTTCAGGTGAAGACCCTTGACAGCAGATTAAACATCAGATCAACATCCATTCAACTTTTTCTCTTTCTGCATTTGCTGCCTGATCTGCTGAGTTTTTTCCAGTATTTTCTGTTTCCTTACATTATATTCCATCTGCAAAATGTGCTACTTGCTGAACCTATCCAGATCCCTTCGCAGATTCTCAATATCCTCCTCACAACTTGCCTTCCCACCTACCCTTGACGATCAGTGATTCTGGCCACAATCCACTCTGTCCCTTCATTTATGTTGTCAATATAACTTGAGAGTTGTGTGGGCTCCAGCACTAATCTCTGTGCCACCTCACTAGTTACAGCTTGCCAGACCGAAAATGATCCATTTATCTTGACTCTTTGTTTTCTCTAAGTCAGTCACTCCCCTCTTCACACTGATATATTACCTCCAATGCCAAGAGCTCCTACCTTACTTAGTAACCTTTTATATGGCACCTCATCAAATGCCCCTTGGGAAACCAAGTACACTCTATCTACTAGCTCCTCTTTATCCATCCTGCTCATTACCCCCTCAAAGAACTATAATAAATTTGTCAAACACTATTTCCCTCTCATAAAACTATATTGACTTTGCTTGATTGTAATGTGATTTTCTAAATATCCTGCTACTACTTCTTTTAATAATGCATTCCAGCATTTTCCCAGTGACAGATGTCAGGCTAACAGCCTATGGTTTCCTGCTTTCTGTCTCCTTCCTTTATTGAAAGGGGGTGCTACATTTGTAGATTTCCAAACCTCCACCCATCCCAGCTGCGGCTTTCTATAACACACGATGACGCAGGGTGTCAGGTCCAGGGGAGCTGACATTCTTCAGTTCCATTAGCTGTCCAGTTCCCTTTCTCTAACAATTGTGATTAACTTAAGTTCCTCCCTCCATTTTCCCCCTGGATTTTCTCTTATTAGTGGAATGCTTTTAGTGTCTTTTAACCATGAAAACAGACTCAAAATGTTGGTTCAAAATCTCTATCAATTCCTATTATTCATTACGAATTCCCCAAGGAATAAACTATCAGGATAAAACTGTAGCACCTGTTGTAAAAAGGTATTTGTCAATATAAAAACATAATTTGTAACAGCATCCTCCTAATTGAAATGAAAGAGAAACTGGAAAAGCACTTGGAGCTCAGCAGCAAAACTCTTTCTTGCTGAGATTTCTCACATGTTATAATAAAGTAGGGAGGTAAATTTATTTTTGTTAATTATCATCTTGGCTTAGTTTAATATTTGTAATTATTCATGTGTTTTTAGGTTTATTACCCGATTTTGTTTTTCAAAGATATTTAAATAGTTTTATTTTTTTGAATTAAATTATGTCAAAGGCTTTCAGCGACATTTAACGCCCTTACAGATTGAGAACTGACAAAGCTTTCCATTGTGTGTTGGGGACAGGGGATCTTTACCATGATGTTGGAGACCCTGCCTCCAATCAGGTCACAACACCACAGTCCAGAGCACTACAGGCCAGCAAAGTAGGCCCACGGCATCCTGACCAGGTAAGGAGAGGAGCGGAACTGCCTCTGCTCTGGAAACCCAATTGCAAGTGAGATCATTGAAATGATAATGGAACATTGAATAGTTTACTAAAATTGGGAAGAGCCTAATGGATCTGAGCCATCTTCTGAAATCAAAGAGTGTGGTTTCTCCACGCTTGGGTTTACCTGGTCTGGATGCAGAGGACCTCATTTGAAGTGTCCAGAACTACAGCAGAGATAAAAACAGAAAATGCAGCAAACACTCAGCAGTGTCCGTGGAAAGAGAAACTGTTTACGTTTCAGGGTTCAAGACCCTTCATCAGATGGGGAAAGAGAGTAAACAAGCTGGTTTTATGCTGTAGAGATGGTGGGGAAGGGATAGTTAGGGCAAAGGGAGCATTTCTGATAGGGTGAGACCTAATGGACCAATGTGGCATTTGGAGGCAGATTATGCTTCTTCCTCTGTGTTATGTGTTGCTAATGGCAGGCTTGTGGGGGACACCCAGCAAGCCTGGCTGTTCTAACAGAGAGGGAAAGAAGTGAGCCAAAATCACAGATGGGTGACTGGCAGAAACGGCCACTTCTGATACAGGTAGAATAAAAGAGAGGCTTATCTAAAATTGGAGAATTCAATATTGAGTTGGAAGTCTTCCAATCCTCGAGTTGTGTGGCATCAGTGGATGCAGAGCCTCGGTTAATATTTCACCTGAAGGTTAACGCTCTAGATAATGCAGAACCATTGGGGCACTGCACAGAACTATCAGTCTTGATTACTCTGTTGACCAGCTGACCTTCTCTGGATGTTTAGTTAATGTTAGTTATGGTATTCCACTTTTTAACAGGATTGTGAAAACACAGTCTAGGAAATATGATTGAATACAGGAATGGGGATTAGCCATGAAATGCCACCTTCCTTTCAAACAATGGGGTAATTAATAGATTATTGGGTTTATCAGGAATAAGTGCTCCACAAAATTAGTTTCCTACTGAATAGGAGGGTGTCATTGTTGCCATTCACTATTTACAGTGGCAGCAGAAGCATTGGCAGAGCTTACATGTTATCCTTAATGCCATAAAGTAGAATGTACCAAACCAAAGGACAATTGGTAATTTAAAGGAATAGTAATAGTCCTAGGAAGACTTAAAAAAATAGTGAAAAACCCCATTAGTTTGACTAGAATTTTCTTGTGTCTCTAAACAGTAACTCAGACACTTCATTATTTCATTCAGTTGTTGACCATTGTTAATCTTCTTGATCTGCCTAATATTTTTAAATAAAGAAACAAATAAATTTTTTCTATCTTTTAAGGATTAAACTGATGAAATACAACTAGTCATAATTAGCAGCAAACTTTATTTTCCAGCTCTTTAATGAAATTTGTGTATTTCATAGTCACAGGGTTAATAAAATCAAAGACTATGTATTGCTCTGGAAGACTTTCCCAGTAATATCTGATGGGATTTTCTCCTAGGTCTTTCAATTTGTCTGTGGTTTAAAGGTCCCTCACCACTCAGACCCAGTCCTCCAGGCAGCCTGAGCTAAGGTTTGCTCTGATTGTTTTTATCATAATCAGAAAATAATTGGCTCAAATTAATTGACTTAGGATTTGCTTACAAACAATCAAGAGAACTAGGCTGTCGGAATTAATAAGTGGAAGATTAATAAAGGTGCTGTTGAAGTTTATATAGTTAGAAAATGCCTGAGGCATTCTGTTACTTTTGACTTGTTGCATGATTTTAGAGTAGCAGAAGCAGTAGATTTTTATTTATTTATTCAGTTTTCAGGATCTGAGCATCATGGCAAAGCCAGCATTTATTGGCCATCCCTAATTGGCCCTGAAGGGATTAACTTGACAGGCCATTTCAGAGAACTTTTAAGAGTTGACCTGGAGTCACATAAAGGGCAAATGTTCATGAATCAGGTGAGCTTTTACAACAATCCTGTAGTTTTGTGGTCGACATTATTTGGGATTTGATGGGGGATTTGAACTCAAATTCTGATTTGTTTGAAAATCAAAGATCTGCTGGGACTGGGAATCTGAAATCAAAAATGCTTGAAACGCACAGCAGGTTAGCCAGCATCTGTTGAAAGAGAAACATAATAAATGTTAACTCTTTCCATACGTGTTGTCCAACCTGCTGAATGTTAACGGTATTTTCTGTTTTTATCTCAGGTTGTTTCTCCTGGTCTCTGGATTGCAAGTCCTGTAATTTAACAGCTGAATCACTGCTGTTATACAACCAAAAATTATGGGGTAAATATTAATCATATGGAAGTCATGCAATATTATGACCAATGCAGTGCTTTCTTTTCCATTTTTGTTTCAACAGAAGTCTGTGATACTTAGCAATATCAGACATCTCATCAACCTCTTGTGGATTCTGAAGATGATTGATTTCCAACCCAAGAAGCCTGTATTCCTGGCCTTAGTTCCTCAGTACCACTGTGATGGGATTATATTCCTCTAGTCACAAATTTTAGCCACAGTTATTTCATGATATTTTTATTGTAATACATAATCTAAAATGATGAGATCAGGCTTTGGTTTGGATCACAACTCCCTTTTATTTAGATGCTGAAGTTTTCGATTGCATCTTTTAAAAGTTGGTAAATTATCAAAGTTGGATTGATTATGGAACTTTTCACAGAACATTGAAAATCTTGCCTTTGTGTAGAATGGAGAGCCCTAACTGATATTGCATACACAGCAATTGTAAACATTATCCTGCCAACATTTAAAGCACTATAAACGAGTGCTGTTTTGGTGAGGTGTCTGATTATGTTATGCAATGCAAATAAGATCTCCCCCCCGACCCACCCTTTTATAACAAACCTTACTCATGCTTCATGTACAAACATTCAGTACTCTCGGCACTGTGGTAGCTGTGTGGAGCTCAGTGGGACATCTGCTACTTTCATTCTCCAATAGAGGGCAGCATGAAGCTCTCTCTGTGAATAACAAATATTTAAAAAGAAACTTATTAAATGTATATCTTAGAAACTGTGAGTAAAGGAATTATTTTACCATTCTACTTTCCTTGAATAGGTTCTTCTAGGATTTGATCATCACACCATGATGGATGTAAATGAAAACGTGCAATAGGTATTCAACTGCTCATATATCATAGTTTTGATGTTCCTGACAGAATGTTTATTTTAGTTTTATTTGTGAAAGACTAGAAAAGCTTGTTTTAAGAATAATGTACAACAGATTATGGTGTTATTGTCCTTTGTTAAAAGTAGCTGCTAAAGTACTATTGGCTTCCATATTACTCTGCTTAATTATCTTGTGCTTATCGATGGTTCTTTACTCATCCCCCACATGCACTGTTGAAATAATTTACTTGTGAAGTAGCTGTAATAAAGAACAAACTCATTGCTAACTAAATTAAAAGGCTCCTTCTTGAGTTTTACACATGACTGGTTTTAATATTTAATTAATAATGCTACTTTTGCAACTTCCAAGTAATGTTTCAGCAATACATTTAACAAGACCAACAAACAACCTTTTCCACGTATTCATAACATGTCAAATCATTTGGCACTTCGAACCTGAGAGTTTGTTGTCAAATGAAACCAGTGCATGCATCACAGAAGCCCTTTCTTGTTTAAAGTTTCCAAGGCCAAAACACTTTTTAATGCACTATCTTCTGTGGAGCTATGACATTGCTTCTTTGATAAGAATATGATAGAAAAATGGTACAATTGAGATCCCATTTCTCCTGCAGAATAATCTTATTACAAGTATCCTGTTGATGATCATAATGGCTACTTTTGTTCTGCAACACATTGAGACAGAAGTTAATAGTTATGTTGTGTGGATGCACATGAAGTGATGATGCCTAACACTGAAGAGAGCAGAAGGAAGAATCAGCAGAGAGATGCCAAAGATTAAGCACTTCAGTTACATGGAGAAGTTGAGGTTAAGAGGACATACTTACAAGGTGTTCAATATTGTGGGATACTTGAATCGGGCATGAAAGGAAAATCTGTTTTCACAGGTGAGAGCAAGCAGTGGATACAGATTTTAAGACAATGTGTAGAAATACCAAAGGGGAATGAGAAAAGCCTGTGGTGGCCATGATGGAGAAGTGGGCAGTTTGACAATAGGGGCAATGGGACAATAGTGAACAATAGGATAGTTCTTTCAAAGATCAAGCATCAACAGATTGGGATGGATGGCATCTTTCATCTGTAAGATTCAATAAAAGTGCACTCTTCTCCCATACACAATTTGTCAGTGTCCCAACACAACGAAATTACTCTCAAACCTTCAGTGAAAATACCTACTAGGTGCAGTACCTCAGTTCATCTGTACTGGATTGGCTTAAAAATATATCAAAATGAAAGCAAATTCTACATCATTTAAACAGAAGTAACCAATAAACTTTCATATTATTGAACTGGACTGCACTGACACAAATGCCTCACAAATCTCAGCAACTTGTCAAGCTGCATAAAATGGCTCAATGATGACTAATAACAGTGTATATAGTTCACAAAAGAATGGATGAAGAATATTTAAGAGTAGATGGCTCCAGCAGAAGAGGCAGCAGCTGCCTGGTACATCAGTTCAAAGCCCTCCTTCTGTGCTGTAATTTCTATGTTTCAATGAACACTGGATGTTGTATTTCAATTTTGTTGTTCTGATGACATCATCAACCATGAGAGCACAGCTTGAGTGGTTTATGAATATAAGCATAGTCAAGATTGAATTACAGTCCTTATATCTCTTCACAGCATGCTATTTTATAGAACTATACTACAAAAATCGCTAACTGATACCATTATGACTGTGAAGACATAAGCAGTTGGAACATTAATAGCAGTGAATTACTACTTGAGTGCTCACAGGCTAAAATAGCAAATGATTAAGATGCTTAAAAATCAGAATAAAATCAACTACACCAATGAATGGTTACACTGTGGTATACAAAGTAGACCTGGAATTGGTCTATACTACTTTAACGTAGTTAGCATGACAATGTAAAAGCATGACATTTAAACATTAAATGTTAGGTTATGAAGAAATAACCATTAAAAGGGAGAGAAGCAGAGTTACCATATGATGTTTCCTTTGATGATCATTGACCTGAAACAATGACCCTGTTTCTCTCTCTGTAGATGCTGCCTGACCTGCTGAATATTTCCAGCAGTTTTTAACTTAGATTTTGCACATCCGCATTTGAAATATTTTAACCAGGCATTTCAACTTTGTAGCTCTAAAAGTGTTCTGTTTTCAAGTTTAATTGCTAACAGTCCAGAGAACTTCATACAAATTGAGCTATCTTTCTTCATATCTTTTCAAATCATAGTTTTTTAAATAAATAAATCACCTTTTAGCTAGTACTTCTGGTGATCATGCTTTTCATAGCTTTTATTTGTTTATTCAAGGAATATTTCATACCAACTGATTTGAAAGATTTTATATAGTCTGGGACATGATTACTTTTCCTTCTGTATTTTTGAAGAAAGCATCTGATTACTGACATTGCTGCAAAAACATACTGTACTGTTTTTTCTTTAAAAACAATATGGGGAGAAGCAAAGAAGCATACAAGCACCACTGAGCTGTAAAGGCACACAAATGTGTTATTGACACAAAAGGAAATGGACAGGTATGTAATAGGATGGAGCCAGCCTCTGGAAAAAACATGAAATATGAAAATTAAAGAAAGAGAAAATAACAAGCACCTGAGAACCAAATGCACTCAGATCTGATGTTCCATTGTATAATATTGCTCAGCCAAAAAATTAGAATTGTAATCTCACATACTATTAGAATACACTTTTGTCCATAAGTGATTTGTAATGTGAGAACATGATGAAAAGTATGAAAATTGAAAAGGTTAATTTGATTGGATGCCACTGAGAAAAGTTGTTGCATGGACAAAATGAAGTTTCTGTGGATGCACGTAGGCCATTGAACAACTGAATAAAATTAATGAAATATTTCAGGAAGATTAATTAATATTAGGTAACTTATACACTTTTATTTTGAATAGTGAGTAGTAGCATTTTAATGTCTGAGAAACATTGTTGTACAATTTAGAATATGCAACTCCTGTACATGTATGTTTTGTATCAATTACACAGTCACTACATGTCTAATATATGCTTTAGATGGCATTCAAATAATTTTGTTACTGGTGTAAAAATATTTTTATTGACAATTTTCTATATCATTTTGGGTGAATTCTGCCATTACAAGTTGTGATAGCAAAAGTGCAAATACTATTTAATTTTTGTATAACTGTGTATTGAAACATCATTAACAGAAGTATAATTCATGCAGGTTTCTTGAGGTGCACCTGTTTGTACTTTTTCATAATATAATATAAACGTGTAAGCCTGATAAACTATTAACAATCTGTAATTCATGTTACATATTGCTTGCAGGTGTAATCTCTCCTTGAATTAAACTTAAAAAAATACTCCCACAATAAATCACTGAGACAAGAATATTTTGGTGCACATTTTGGCCTTTTTTTCTAAAACCGCAAGTAATATTCTCCAACAAAGGCCAAAGAAACTTAATCATTTTCTTTTCCTTCTCTCCTATAGAATCCACTGTACTGAGAGCAAGAGTTAAACAGCTGTTGATGCAGAAAAATAACGTTTCAGTGCCTTAGGATTCCTTGGTGATATTCTTTCCTTATCCATGCAGAAGCCCCAACCTTGGTAAGAACAAGTTATTTGCAATTTGCATGTACTTGAGAAGAGCTGATACTCTATGCTGTAGTGTAGGTGTAGTAAATCAAAGTCAAGGCTTATCAGTTTTTCCAGTAGAAAGAAGATATGTTAATTAAGGATGAAGGAGGGGAGGTAAGACATTGGGTGGATGACATTGTTAAAGGTTCTGAGAACATGATATTAATATTAACATCTGTAAAAGAAAATTGATGATCATAGTATTCCCAGGTTTATGCAATATATGTGAGTTGTTTTTCAAAAAGAAATTGTAATGCAATTTGTAATGTCAGATTTTACAGTGAATAGAGAGTGCATCACCATATATTTTTTAATTTCCTGTTTCTTCTCCCCAGTCAATATATTCCTCTCTTCCCCTTTCCTGAACGCATTATGTGTTGCCTGGAGTTTGGTTCTGTGGTTGTGAATCAAATTCTACCACTGAACCCTTGTGGCCTTTACTCACTTACAGATCATGGCAATTAGAATAGGCAGGACTTTTGATCTCACATGGGCTAACAGCGATTGCTGTTAACACAATGTAAAATGGACCTTAGCTTTCCATATCACACTTGTGCAATTATTCATGGAAGCGACTGTCAGTGATACCCAGCTTCTTCACAGGGTGAAAAGTATCTTTTTTTTTCAGAAATAACATTGGCGCCTTCAAGAAAATTTAACATTTTTAAAATTTTTGTCCTTTTTTAATCTTTCGTATTTACTGTCATCTGTCCCTCCTGATCTTTATTTGACTTTCTATAAATGGAACAATACGTTGGGCAACATCTTAAGTGCCTTCAAAAAGTCAAAATATGTCGCATCCATTGGATCTTTATATACCTCAGTGTCTAAGATTGTTTGGTAACATTCATCTGAAGTCTATTGGAGCATTTTACTGTATTAAAGGTACTTAGTAAATGCACCTTGTTGTTATAAATGGTCATGATGTAGTATAGGGGAAGTGTTTTTGTTGCTTTCTGTAAAGAAGATCTTATGTTTATCACTGTCAGCAAGTAGAATCTTATGTTTGTATAGATTTCTTGTATATAAACTCTAAAAAGTTTTGCACATCTTGTGTCCAACTATTTTCTTTTAATAAAAATTAGCAATGTAATACTTTCCCATAATAATTACACTCTCCCTCCAGATTTCAAGTTTTACATTTCCTATATCCCCACTGTTACCAAAACTTGTACTACATTTGCTTCCATTCAGCTTCTCTGCTTTTTCCAAATTCTTTAGTGTTGCTATTTCCATTTTTTCAATACACTGAATATGAGACAAAAATAAAGAGAGTGTACAACTTCATAATGAATTACATCTCCCCATTCTCCTTTATTCTATTTAACACACTCCACTTCCATTTCTCCTGATGATTGCCTTTGCTGTTGAAGTTTGTTGACCAGTGCCATAGAAGATGCACAGGCATCGTCATTGAGCTGGATGTTATGAGAAAATTATAATAGCTTTGCATTTAACTGCCAACATTTCCTCAGATAAGAGTCAGCAGGTTCAGGATACCCATGCAAATATTTGTGTGAATGGAAAAGTCCCGGGCTTCCTGGCAGCTCCTGGCTGGCAATTCTATGACATGGCTCCACTGCTGAAGCCCTTCTCGAGTCCAGCAGTGAAAGCAACATTGTGTATCTCTCCAGCAATCTGCCTGACTGATCTGGATCAATTGAGAGTGGGTGCAGGAAGTTCTGCACTGATTTCCATGGAACATGACCGCAAGGAAACCTGTAAGAAATTTTAGATAATTTTTAATTGTTGAGCTTATTTTAAGACTTGAAGAAAAAGTTTTTGCATTTAAGTTTTATTTCTTAATTTTTAAATAATATTTTAAAATTAAGAATTAAATACTTTGTTTTTTTTGAACTATTGTAATGTCTTTGAATGTGTCTGAGTGTTCATGCTTTGACAGCTTTGACAACCAGTGAAGCTGGGGAGTGACTCAGCCATTGCCGAATTTCTTGCAGCATTTCCAAGACCAGGTCCTGTTCTGGTCACTGCGCCCTCCCCTAGCCCCCACTGCCTCCGCACCACCCCCCACCCCCCCCCCCCCCCCCGATGTGATGGGATTATGGTTGGGAGACCCTGCCATTGCCAACTTCAACAAGAAAATTCTCACTGGTGCATGCAAGCAAAGTAAATGGAATTTAGGCTGGATGCCAACAACTTGAATGGGCAGCTCACTACTCAGTGCTGACTGCAAGATCTGGGACAACAATGCCTCAATTAGTTGGAGAGAAAAAGATAGAACAGCAATTATATACTGCAATTATATTCAGAAATACAAGGCACCCCAAATTGTTTACCAATGATGAAGCACTCCAGTAATGTAGGAAACAAAGCAGCCAGTTTATGCACAGAAAGCTCCGCTCCCACTAGCAGCAATTAAGTAAAGGACCAAATATTCACTTGGACCTAAATTTAAGATTCCCAGAAACTACTTTGATATCTGGCATCTTTCTTTTGCAGAATGAAAAATATCTAGTTCATTTTCATAAAAGGAGCTCATAATCCAAATATGGTTCATGTCATTGCTATTGTGCATAAATTGATTATTTGCTGCTGCCATTATAAAACCTGGATGTCACCATTGCATTTGCTGTGTAATTACCTCATCTTTAACATAAACCCAGCGTTTGACATGATATTCATCATATCTGACACTTTTGGTATAAGACTAGGGCACAAAATGGACACATCTCCTCACTGTAATTATAATACACTATCAATTCTGAAGAGATTATCCAGTGTTTTCTGTGACAAAGATAGGCCTTGATTCAGTTCCATAATAAACATGTACACCTTTCAAAAATTGGAGGTGACACAGAAAGGCTGCAGGAAACCTCGTTCCCACAAATTCAACCTCACTGTCACTCAGTGCAATTGACAAGATATTTGCGATAATTATGTGGATCACATATAATTTGTAAAAGCAAATCAACATTACATTGCCAAAATAGAAATAATTTATTTAAAATATGTTAAATATTAAAAAGCATTTCCAAGATTTAGTTGTTGCATGATAGTTGAGCTCAATACAAGCAGGCAGATAATTATTTCAATTTCAGTAGTTGATGCCTATTTTTCATTAGGTTTATAAATGGTAATGGACTGATGTATTTTAACGTAGGTAGTGAATTTTGCAGGGAGCATCATCAGATCCGAATGTCCACAGCACATACACTTCTGGTGCGTGACCCTGGATAAGGTGCCGAGCTGGCTAGTTTTTACCGACTATTACAATTTTACGTTCAACAACATTGAGGCAAATTGCGATGCCACATTGGTCCTTTTGGCCAAGGTCAAACTTTTCCACTCAGCTGAATCTCAGCTTGGGTTACTTAGTTCTTTCTGAACCAGCAGCACACACATTAAACAATGAAATATTCTTAAGAGAAAGGATATTAATAGTTTAGAAAACTTTAATGTAGATTCCACACTGCTGATTTTGTGTTGCTTTCAAGGCATTTGAAAGCCAAGGTGTAGTATATCATTTATGTTACTCCATTGTATAATTTTGTACCTATGGACATAACTCTGTTCTTGAGACAATGCAGCTGTTTTCTACCAAAAATGAAAGTGAAATATTGTACAATACCTGAGAGGGCAGTGATAGCAATTTAAAAGAACCCTTGTAGCGTAGCATGTCAGGACAGAAGTAGCTTTGCAACCACAAATAATACATTACTCTTAGCAATGTGGCTCTTGGATTCCCCCCTGTACAAGTTTGGACAAATCTAGTGATACAGTAATGGCATAAGACTTGTGCTGCTGTCGAATCAAGAAATGTCACCCTGTGGCAATAAATTCACCCCTCAGGGCTGGAGTGCATTCCCTTTCTCTTTTGTTCCAACAGGCACATTGTCAGACCTCTGGTGACCACGGTAAGTAATGTGTCGGTGTGCTGAGATTTGTTTTTCCACACTCGTGGGATAGCTTATGCCAAAATGAAACTAGTGCTCAGCCATTTCACAGTAAGTGAACCATTCACAGAGGAAATATTGTTTTGGAAATAGCATATGGAGTAGCACTCATGTTAGAATACTCTAAATAATAAGAAGAAATGTAACAAGGGATTTCCACAAGTGACACAAAGTTATACAACAGGAAATTGCGAAAATGTGCAGAACAAAAGAACTCAAACCTTCACTTCAGTGACATTTCTCCTGTTTATCCAATTCCACTTCTTTAAAAATGGGGACTTCTCAGTGCACTTTTGTAAACAGACATATGGTTATTTCTGTGTTCCAGAGCATGACCCCAAAAGCTGAAAGCATAGGCACAAAATCAATATAATGAAAAATTCATTTTAAATTATGTGCCCTTATCACTTGGCCATGATTGTGTTTTTCATTATCTGTGCCTTCATTTTACATATTCTGTGACATTTTGTAAAGGTTTTGTAAAGAACTTAAAATACTTCCCCTCTTATCATTAACCATTTAGCAGCTCTGTGAGTGGATGGTTGGCAGCCTCGATTATACATCAAACGTCCCTGCCTATTCACAGGCTTTACAATTGTAGAAAATTAAGAATTGACTTCATTCTGCAAATGTGTGTAAGGAAGTATGGATTCAGAAGGTACTTGTGAAAAGTAGTTCAAAAGAATTAAAAGTTCCAGCCTTTTTGGAAGTTATTCAAACATAAATCCTTCCAACTGACAGCTGACCTTTCCAGACTAACAAGTATTCTTTTACTGAGAAAAAGTAAAAGAATACCTGTTAGTCCTAGACCTTAGCCATTCTTTTGTCTGTTTTGGAAGACTTTAATTAGTTCTTCATTTTCAGCTTTAGTAAATCGTATTTATTTTTTTCACTTTCATGGGCACAGTAACATTCATTGCAGCTTGAGGAACAACATCTTTTGTCAGGGCATGTTGAAGCCTTTTGGACTCAATATTTAATTATCCAGCCGTAGGTAACTCACTTATTTTTGTCTGTATCAGAACTGGCCATTTCTGCCTGTCATTATGTTGGCTTGGTTTTTCTTTTTCTGCTCGTGTCATCTGGCCTGTTGGGCATGTACCATAGCTTTGCTATTTACAACACATTGCACAGGGAAAGGAGTGTTATGCTATTGTAGCTGCTACATTAACTTGTTTGGTCTCACTCTCTCAGAAATGTCCCCTTTGTTCTATCTATCCCTCCTTCTGCAACTAAAAACTAACTTGTTTTCTCTCTTTCCCAGATCCGACGAAGGGTCTCGGACCTGAAATATTAACTGTTCTCTTTCCATGGATGCTGCCTGCTGTGCTGAGTGTTTCCAGCATATTATGGAAGGTACATGTCTGGATGAATTTTGTGGCAATTTCATTTTGACATACGAATGTAGGTCCTTGGGCAGCTTAGCACAGAGTTTGGAAACAAGAGTGTAGCAAAAGTCCTGCAGAAAGTGTGTGGAACCAAGTCACTGACCTACCCAAGGATTAGCAAGGCAATGAACTGAGAATTCTTGTAAACTGCTACTCATATCCTGCAACATTTAAGAATGCAATGCTTAAATAAAAGTCATTAATTATTACCTATGAGGAGTCAGCTTCAAATGACTGAATATGCAGTCCAAGGGGATTATAAATCTATTGCACATGTATGTGGATTATGAAATAAATCAATGGATCTACAGTGCTGTGCATTGAGAATCAATACATTCACCATCCATGGTGCAGGGATCAGACAGGCAATTAATGAGATACAATATTGCTGATTCTATATCATTACAATGCAGTTTTTATATTACATCAATACAAATTGTAGCATAAGCAATTTCAAGTTAATTCAATCAAATTTGATGCTTTAAATCTTGAAACCACCTCAGTGAGAGAGATGTAGAAATACATGCCACCTGGCAATTATCACTACTTTGAAACAGTGAGCTAGAAATTTTGCTGCATGATTTAAAATTTTTTATGCTCTGTACGAGCAAAATTTATCTAAAACATCATCATGCCTATCTATGCACACATAGCAGGCCTTCGTAAATTTGATTTGGGTCCAGCATACATTTGATGTGTGTAGCCCTGGTGGTGGCTGGTGTAGGGTGATGTCAAACATTAAGCAATAAATATCTTGATATCACTGTGTAAAGTTCTTTTGTGCTTTTGGGCCTGAAATTGCCACTGGCGAATCACACCAAAGCAGCTTTAACTGGGTTCAAGACCCATTTTGACACTAGTTAAAAGCACAACCTTACCTGGTCTGCTTCCATAGATTCCACAGTGCCTGTTGCCTTGCCACAAGGACTTTCCTTAAGTTCTTACCTTGGTATTGGTTGCCTTCCCTGTCTTCACGGCTTGTATCACCGGGGTTCCACTCTCTCTGTCCAGCCAACTCCCTGTTCTCTCCAGGACGATCGCCTCTTCACATTGCCTGTTGAAACCTTGCAGCCACATGCTACTTACCTTGATTTTCAATACACAATATTCTGTACGCTGATGCCCAATATGCAGTAATTTTTCTCCCTGATGCCTCCTTCTGCTGATGACGCCTTCTACCAATGGACACTTATCGCAATTCTCTCAGTGTAACCCAGTGCAGCCCAATTCTTCCTACCTAACCTTACCCCCTCCAGGTCTCTTTCTAGTTACAGCCAACCTGCATCCACTCTGCCCTTCAGTCTGCAGGCTACCTGAGTCTACTGACAATCTCTGCTAAGTAAACACATAGAAAGCTCCGCTACTCTCAAGCTGCACTTTACCATTATCGTGTAACTTGGTGTGGCCTAATCCCGCTGCCTTAACAGGTAACTGGTAAAAATGATGAAACGACCTTCAACTCCTTCCTGCAGGATGAAAATTCAGGAGAGGATCTGGAGTAGACACTAAGTTCCGATCCCACTATTGATTTGAAGAGATAACCCACCAAACCTTCAGCCTGTATGCTTTCATTCAGAGGGAGTGAAGCCACACTCAGAGTGTCATTCATGTCACTGGATGTTTTCACAGCCCAATGAATACCTCTGAAGTGATTTTGCCAATTTGTCAACAGGCTTGGTAGCAAGGGCTGCAAATGGTGATGAGGTAATGGGATGAACCTTGCCTGGAAATACTGGTTGTTCCATGTGGAAGTCTTAAGATTTCTCCTATGGGTTTGAATCTCCTGAGGAAACATAGATGCCTCAATTGTGCTTCCTGAGTTCTGTTGGTGATATCCCGGCTGCGTTCTTCCATTGATCTCAGTATGGAGCCCAGCGGGGCAACAGAAACCTACTTCCCAGCAGTTATTTTATGGAGTCTCTCCCTTAAACCTCTGCTAGTTTGGATCTTGTGCAGAATCTGTGTGCTCATTCATTGAAATGGAAAGACTTTGGCTGTGGAGGAAGAACAATGGGAACAGGGTAAGTTACAATTTTTTGTGAATTAATTGTGCTTGCTTCAGTGTTTAAAGTGATTTACTTTTAGGTCATTTTAATGTTTATTAATTTTAAATGTTTTCATTATTTAATTGTACTTGAATGCCTCTGAATGTCATAAACATTCAGAAACATTCAATGTTCTGATAGCTTTGACAATTGGCAAAGCTGGACGAATAGCCTTGCCGGCCACCAAAGAGGGTTCTGAGCTATTTCAAGAGTGGAGCTTATTCTGGCTTATCTGCTTACCGCAGGGCCATGCCATTTTGGATTCATCTTAGCTACAAATCAGTTCAGTGTGTGACCAACACATCCTTCAAAGTGGGATATAGATGGTAAGCTTCCATCCTGTACAAGACCACATCCTGCCTTTGGGTGATATTGATTTGGGATATTAGGGAGAATTCCCTTATTAGTTGATTTGAACCCTGGGATCTTGTGAAGCCACATAGTCCATTCTTGAGATTCAATGGCAAGGATCTTTGTGCCAGGGAAACTACCAATAGCAAGAAGCAATTAACTGGAACATATATCCAGAGAGTCAGCTCTGTGTGTTGTAGGGGTATGGGTCTCCTATACCTGGATGCAGTTTCTCCGACAAACAATTGCACAAATCTTAGATTTTCATGTTATCAGAATATAAAAATAGAAGGTGGGCAAGAGTGTCTGGCTACTTGGGTCTGCCCTGTCATTCAGTGAGATCATGGTTGATCCTGTGCCCAGTCCACTAACCCACTGATCCACATAAGCTTCTTTGGGTGTCTATAAATCCATTGCCTGAGCATCCACAGCCCCCTGAGATGGAGGATTCCAAAGATTTACAGTCCTATGCATCAAATAGTTTATCCTCCTCTCAATTCTAAATGACTGACCTTTTGTCCAGTCACTAGGTCTACATGCTCCAGCTGGAGGAAACAGCCTCTCACCATCTACCCTGCTAATCCCTTAATCTTGGATGTTCAAACTCCAGTGAATTTAGGACCACTCTTACTCAACCTTTCCTCAAAGGGCAATCACCTCATTCCAGGAATCAACCCAGCGAATCTCCAGAGTAAGATTATCATTCTTCAGGTATGGAAGCCAAAATTGCACAAAGCTCCGCTAAAGTTTTGTACAAACTCAGCCAAGGCTTCCTTTTGTACTCCAACCACCTTGTGAAAAGGTCCATTGTACCATTTGCCATCCTAATTGCTTGCTGTACCTCATGAACCCATTCTCCGAGATCCCTCAGTACAACAACACTTTGTTTCTCATTATTTCATGCTTCATCCTGAAGTGAATAACCTCATGTTTCCCCAAATCTGATCCTTTTGCCAGCTTCTTGTTGCTCACTTGACTCTCTATGACTCTATTAGGAAAGGTTTAGAGGGATATAGGCCAAATGCAGGCAAATGGAATGAGCTTAGATGGAAATCTTAGTTGGCATGGACCTGTTGGGCTGAAGGACCTGCTCCCGTGCTGTATGACTCTATGAGTTAACTGATCTATACTCCACCTAATTTTATGTCACCAGCGAACTTGGATACATTATATTTTGCCTTTTGATCTAAGGTAATGATATAAATTGTGAATATCTGAAAGCACAGAACTGATTCCTGTGCCACTCTCACTAGAACAAATCTACTAACCTAGAACAAAACTACTTGGCAGCCCTTGCTACCAAGCCTGTTGACAAATTGGCAAAATCACTTCAGAGGTATTCATTGGGCTGTGAAAACATCCAGTGACATGAATGACACTGAGTGTGGCTTCCCTCCCTCTGAATGAAATCATACAGGCTGATGGTTTGGTGGATTATCTCCTCAAATCAAAAGTGGGATAGGAAATTAATGTCTGCTCCAGAGCCTTTCCTGAATTTTCAAAATGATATGAAATTTCAGTATCCATCATGTACTCAAGTGTGTGGATTGCTGTTTGAAGTCATGGATTTTTAACTCAGAGGGAGAAGGCTGTTGTATATATTAAAGATTTTAACAAGGCTTAAAACAGGAGATCCAGTTATCATTGATGGCACGTGACAGAGCAGTGGGTCAGGTGCTCATGGACACATCAGGTAAGAATTGCAAGAAGCATTGTGTCCACCACTATTCCTGTGGAAAGAAGTATTGAGCCAATAGATGGCAGGTTAATAATGTTTTGAAGAGAAGTAAAGAGTTCCCACGCCGTCCTTGCTGCAAGTCTCCCTCATTTACTTGTTTCTCCTTTTCCTCAATTACCTTCTTTTGGCACTGTGGTGGCCTTGAGTCCACCCTTTTCTCCAGCTTTATGGCAGGTCCTTGGAATAATGTAACAAAGAACTGCAGTATTGAAGAGATTTTTGCAACAAAATGACATTCTAATTGGTTCGATAGTCAGAATCTTTGCTCAGGCATACTGATGTTTTAAATTTTAAATCTGCTGGAGGGAATTGTTTAGTTGTATCTGTGTTCAATGGATGTTTGCAAAGTTCCTTGGGGAGCACATCAGTTAGGTTCAAGGGGGTAGTACTAGCCTCTTTGGAGCCATTTGCACAATATCCCTATTTATTCAACTAATTCTAGAACAGTGGATTGTCATAAAATTAAGGCATCATGCGTACCATGTAGATAGCAGATCGCAATACATGATGAGGACTTCTTGATTCAATAGCACTGGAATACTGATATAATAGAAGTAATTTCAGCTTACAAAGATCCAAATGACCACATGTAAGTGTACGTACTGCCCACATTCTTGAGAAACCTGCCATCTATCGGCTCTATACTTCTTTCCACAAGATGGACACAGTGCTTCTTACAATTCTTACATGACGTATTCATTAGCACCTGACCTACTGTTCTGTTATGTGCCATCAATAATAACATGGATATGTTTTGAGCCTTTAATACAATGAAGATCTCAATAGCTAATGTAAGACTGATATTTGTCTCTTCATTAATCAGGCAGATGTGACCAACTGACTATGACCAGCTGGATTGGTTGTTTGTGATTGATAACACAGCTTCTAAGGTAGAGCAGGTAAATTCATAATCTCTAAGGTGTAATCACGTCCAAATTTCTATCGCCCTATGAAATGATATTCCTCCTCCAAATGTCGGAAACCCTATGGGAATCCTGATCATACTACACTCTTGTCAGAAAAAGAGGGCAAAGAGTCAAGTAAAAACAGGAAGTGTTGAAAATACTCAGCACATCACAAAGTGTCTGTGGAGAGAAAAACAGAGTTAAAATCTTATGTTAATGACCTTTCATCAGAACTAACTATTCCCCTCTCTGAGTATGCTGCCTAAGTATTTCCAGCATTTTCTGTTTTAATATCAGAATTCCAGCATCTACAGCATTTTGGGAAAAAAGTAACAAAACCAAATTGCAGCACTTAACTTGCAGATGATGCTGATTAGAAGGCTGGATGGAGCTGCAGGGAAACTATTGCCCAGGTGGGAATTTGTGTCAGTGTACTGTAGCATGAAAATTGGATATGTCAGCCCCTCAATGGTCTATAGAGTGCCAGAATACACTTCATATCTGGCCCCTCGTTTGAAGAGGGTCACTGACGGTGAATAAAAATGTAAGTTCAGGTTAAACTTTTTTTTATTTTTCTTTAGTTTGCTTTATAGTTTTTCAGAATTAATTCATAGTAGTTAAATATATACTCCCATTATTTTCTTTTTTTAAATTATTCTTTGCAAATCTTTTGTCCATTTAAACTGTTTTTAAATGTCTCTGATTATCAGCATCATATAAAAATGGAGAAAATGCCTTTGTCAATGATGAGCTATGAAAGGCAGTTCAGTCAATGCTTGGGGCAAGCCTCGGGTTTGGCCATCTGCCCTAGGCACAGGTTCTTTGACAGCTTACCACTGGCAAAGGTATTTGATCTGTTTTAAAATGGCTCAGATTTAACCATCTGAAGCCTGGTCACTACCTGTGGCTTGTTCTGCCTCACAGGGTCAAAGGGTGGATGTCTCTTGTCCAGCCCATTCCGTGAGTGCCACTGCAGATAAGGGCAGCCGCTGGAATATCACGGGAACAGATTACAAATCATGGGTACAACCCAACCAATAATCCAAAAATTCAAAGTTTCAGATCAAAAGTTAATGAAGCTGATGAATCCAACTCAAAGGCCAGGCAATCAAAATGGTGATACATGAATTTATATGAGTAATCAGAGGACTGTCCAAAATTATGAACTGCTGTAAGGAACAAGCTATTACAAATGCCTTTGCATTAAAACTAGAATAGAGTGAGGCTTGTGTTGGATGACAAGAGACTGTAGAAATGTTTCAAACCTTTTAATTGTGAAACATAGCATGTGTTCTATATTAAAATGAGCAAATGTTACAAATAAGCACGTTTTATGATGCAGAGAAAACGTGGCGGTATAGGGAGTTCAGGGTAATGTCTGTGATTGAATAGATTGAAGTAGAGATGAATTAACAAGAGGGATGATAGTTCATGGCAAAAGGGGTGGTAATGAGAAAAGTAAGCTATGTTTTCCCAGTTCTAATGAAAGGTCAAGACCCTGCGACCGTAATCATGTTTCTGACTCCACAGATGCTCCCTAACCAGGGAGATATTTCTTGCCTTATATGAAGTTTCTAGTATCAGCAGTGTTTTGCTTTTGAGCTGCAGAAATGGTTGCCAGATTTACTGAAGTACTTAATGCCTGGATAGCACAAAGGTAGTGCATCTGTTCACCCAAACCTTTCAGTCATATTGAGTGATCTGCCATCAGATTCTGTTGTCCTGTTCTTGCAGATGGACAAAATTGTGGAGGCAAAAATCAATGTCTGAGCAGAACGTGTTGGAAATACTTAGCAAGTCAGAAGGGAGAAACATTTCAGGTTAATGATCTTCAGTTTAATGACTGTGTGCTGAGAAACTAAAGGAAGCAGAAGACAGCACATCTTAACCAGCCAAAGATAATACTATCAAATAAAGCCACTTACTAAATGAGTGGCTGGAATGTCCCATACAATATCACACATTAGAGTGCCACACTTATATTTCTTATTCCCAAGTATCAAATCAAAATTGCATGAATTGCTACAATGCATAAAGGATGATATGCTTTCAAGAACAACAAAGATCCAGAGAGGGTATAATTTACATCTTCAAATCATTAGTTATCTCTTGAAGAAAACCATTGCAGAAATCTGAAAAACATTGTGTTAGGATTATCACTTGTGGAATTCTTTAAGGATTGAAAAGGATGAGAAAAGCCATTTGCTGAAATAGTTTCCTCAAAGTGATGATTCTTACTGAACTTGTACACCATCTGATGCTTTGACTGTAGTTCCTGACCTTCTTGAAATTCTCACAAGTGTGTAGCCTTGTTTTACATACAGTACCTTCTGGGTGAATATGAAGGTAGGCCTTAATGGTATACTGATATTCAAAGAGAATATTTCTCAAGCACATAGTTGATCACTTTTTTTGTTAACAGTACAAAAAAATAACTGTTCAACTTGCATATGCGTCTCTTCTTTGTTCCTAATTAGAACTGTAATCTATCATGCCACAAAGTTTCTATTCATTTTGGTGATTGCAGTCATGACAAATGGATCTAAGAATAAATGGGATGTCAGCTCAGAGCATGAGATGGATGTGTTCTGCATGGGATGAGTGTAATAAGTACAGTTAACGTTGGCAGCCAGCCAATCATCTAACCCATGCTGTGTGAGCTCTCCCTCAGGTCCTCACCGAAGGTACTACACCAATAACTGGTTTCCCTTCACCTTGCATTCATTAAAAAAACTAATAAGATATATGTTGTCAGGGATAATTAAGTATTTTAAGTGTTTTCAGCTGTCAGTTTGTCTCTTAACACACAAATATATTGTATTGAGTCAAATATCTCTCTTGCAAAATCCTGGTCATAACTCATTCATTTTGTTCACTGGCAGAATTTTCTACAATACCACCTCTGAATATCCTCTTTGCTCTAGCCTGCTAACTGTAAAGCATTAAAAGTGAAAATTGCCTCAACCTGACTCCAATATTGTCCCTCTGGGCAAGTGTCAAACTATAATCATAATTTCTTTTTAGAAAATAGAACATAAATCAGATAATTTATGACTTCATACAACATTCACAGTGATCTTCTACTGTCAGCTGAGACAGACAGTAATTATTAACTGTTCAGCTTGAGTAAAGTGACCTTTAGAGATTACAGTTTTGTTGAGGCTGTGACCGTTATGAACTGGTGCTTATATATTGTTCCCAATCTCATAAATGTCTAAAAATATAACCTATTCTGCTATATCCAAGATACATTTCCAACAAGCACAGCTGTTATAAATGATCCAACTGATCTACCAATTACAGCAATTGAGATGTATCGACTGATTCTATTTCACCGTGAAGACACAGTGAAATCTACCCTTGACAAAAACACACTCTTACAATTTCATATGGAGGTGTTCATACATATATCCATTCATTTGTCAAAAATGACTTTCAGTATGTTTTGGGCATTCACTAAAATAAAGCACAACAGAACAGGATAGAAATTACAATTTGAGATATTAGGAGAATGGACACTTAGCATGTTTATCTGACATCTCTCTGTTATTTTAGTGGAAGCAATCATCTTAATCAAGTTAATCCTGTCAATAAAATATATGAGCTGAAGAACTGGATAAGTATCTATTGGCTAATATTGCAAGCCACAAGCAGTTATTTCTGATCCCTAAACATTAAGCCCTTGTTAATGCCAGATCTCAAATTCACAGGAGTATCCTTCAATTATTTTGAGTTGATATTTAGCTTCCTTTTTCCTTTTTCAGTTGACGTTGCTGCAGTGGGTCAGGTCATACTAGCCCTGGCCAATGCCTTGTGTTCACATTGTGTGGGATGCCCATGGTCACATACCTTCAGCAGCTGCGTGACTCCCAGCGGCCAGCTGCCCTCGCTGCTGTGGCTGCTCCACAGGGCAGAGCTGTCTGACAGCAACTAAGCTGCAGGCAGCCCAAACCTAGGGCCTCATCCCAGAACTGTCCTGATGGCCTTCTGATAGCTTGGGCTGCCAGAAGGCAGTCTCCACTCTTTCTACGTGTCTCTAAAGATCAGACACATTTCAGCACAGTTGAGATATATTTAAATAATAAAAAAATTATACAAAATTGAAACAATCAATTCATTTAAAATCACATTCAAACTCTGTAAATTAGTTCAAAATTTTATTATGGAGGTGTCCATATTATTCACGTCATATAGTTTCATACAAATCAAGATCTCAAAAAATGAATAGTCAACTAACTTTTTCATCCATCTTGACCCCATTGACTTTTGAGTGCAGAATATCATTTCAAAGTAGACAAGTTCTCTGTAGTATTAAATGCAAAATTCTCCTTGACCGACGGAACACTTCAGTAACAAAGACACCAATACACTAAGCTGTTTGCAGAAGATACCATTCCCTTGCCTCTTCCAATTTGGTCAACAATGTATAAATAATTTCTGCCCATTTATCCTTTTAAAGCTATTCATAGTTTTGAACCTCTCTGTGAAAACTCACCCCAAGATTTTCAACTCTAAGGTGAAGAACCAGCTTCTGCAGTACCACTGTATAACTATAGTTCCCAACCTTGGTACCATCGAGCAGCACTGTGACACTGCAGGGGTTGCAGATGTCTCATTGCTCCAGGGACCCAGATTTGATTCTGATTTCTGCTGCTGTCTCTTTGCACAATCTCTCTGTGACTGTGTGGGTTTCCCACAGGCAGTCTGCTTTTCCTCCCACATCCCAAGGATGTACTGGTAGGTTAATAGACAACTGCCCCTAGGGTGGATGAGAGGAGTATCAATGGGGTTTTAATAGGCACATGAGAAGTAAGTGGGGAAAAGCAAATGATGGAGATGCCCTGAGACTTGATGGACTAAAACATTTCCTTATGTGTCAGAAGGAAGTATAATTAATATACATATGTTAAATTTGAAAAATTCACTTCTTCTCTAGCTTTGAATGTCTTCCTAAGGTGCAGTGCCCTTTATTGGACATGATACTGTGGTTGAGCCCATACAATGATTAATAAAGAGTTAGCCTCGGTTGCTTCCCTTTTTTGTTTATATGGTAATGTCTTCTTAGGCAGTCCCTCAAGATCGAGGATAACTTACCTCCACTCCAATTCTGCACTTACTGAGGTGGCTGATGAGTCAAAGTTGAAACCTGCAGTTTCTACAGCAGGTCGAGCAGGAAATTTTTGATGGGTCAGGTGGGGGTGGGTGGGTTGTTTAGGAGGTGGTGCACTCCATCCACCATTTATGCGTGATTCTGTGTGCACTCAACAAATGGACTTGACCTTCTCAATACTGTCCTGAATGCACCTCCTTCATTTTGACTAGTCACGGACCACAGATTCCCTCAAATCATTGGAGATGTTACACTATTTAAAGGAGAGATTGAGAATGTGCTTGAATCTTTTCCTCTGTGTAATTGTTAATCTTTTTCGATGATGGAGCTCTGAATAGAGTGTCTGTTTCGAGAGTCTGGTATAGGACATGCAACTGACATGGCCTGCCTATTGAAGTCAACAAAATGTAATTAGGTGCTCATTGTTGGGGATGTTGGCCTGGGTAGAACACTGATATTGTTTCGCTAATGCCGCTAGTAGATTTGGAGACGACGTATCAATTCAGTGGTTTGAGGTGCTTGGTGTGGTTGTCCATGTCACTACCAGGACCATGTAACATCTTTGATGTACCATCAAAGATTCATATTTGCACACCCAAAAATCATACTGTTTTTGCACTGCAGAAACATTAGTAATTTAGACTTCCCAGTCCTATTACTTGACCAGTATACTAAAGACAGAGATGGATAGATTTTTAGATATTAGGGTCTATTGGGTTAGTGTAGGAAAGTGTCACTGATGTAAAAAGTCAGTCGTGATCTTATCAAATGGTGACACAGGCACAGCAGTGAAAGGCCTCCTACTGGCTCTATTTCTTACGTTTTTGTGCTATGGTCCAGGCTCTCATTATTGGGTCCTCTACAATGTATTCCTTCCCTTCCCAAAAAGGGCAATCTATCTTCTGATTAAAAGTTAATATATAAGGATCTGAGGAATATTGCTGATTGTAAAATTCCAGGGCTCCATAACTTGCAATGAACAAATAATTGTTCATTCATATAATACTTGCTGCAAATAAAGAACAATATGTTGCCAATGATTTTGTTCCATTGTTAAAAGAGTACAAAACTATGTAAAATCCTTTCTGCTTCATTTTATACTCATCAACTATTTCTGTCTGGGAGAGAGTTCTATGGACTTGTGCTTGGATTGCATCTGCAATACTGCATTCAGTTTTGGACACCACACCTCTGGAAAGATATATTGGCCTTGACATGGGTACTACATAGATACATAAGAGTGATCTTGGGATAAATTATGAGAGAAAGACCAAGCATGTTAATTCCTTTAGTTTAAAATTGTAGGATGATTAACTGATGCTTCAAACATTCGAAATGATTCAAGTCAATAAATATGGAGAAATTACCTGGTTTCAGTGAAGTCAAACAATCAGAACTTCAGAAGCACAGCTTACATGTCACATGCTTCATCCTTGTAACTGAGGAAGTAATTCATATTCTTTAGATTAGGGATTTGCCAATCAGGAGAAATATCAGGCAAAATTTAGTGTAAATCCCTCCCCCAAATCTGGGTTGGCACTTTATGAACAAGTGTACCCTGAAAGATCAATGATACTTTTCTTGTTCTGTTGGCTAGCCATTGGCAGGCACCGTAAATGTGAGGTGGAAGAGTAAGTGGAGCTTTCAAAGCACAAACAGATGTGTTTTGTTTGGTATCAAAGGAATAGAACAATTACAGTTAGCTAGAATTGAAGCGTGGATCAATCATAAGCTTTTGAATGGCAGACCAAATATGAGGGGCTGAATGATGAACTCTTGTTTCTAATCTTCCGATAATTTCATTAAAATGGAATAACCATTCAAGATTATTCAATATACCTACTGTATTATATTTTACTATATTGTATCATGTTCAATATGTACCCAGACTTAAATATAAATCTTTTGAGTAGATGCTACCAAGAGATTCATAAAATATAGCAGACAGCTTATTCAGTTAACAGGAAGTGACACTGGTATTCTGTCAATCAACTTGCATATTATTAGTTGTAAGCACAAAGCAGCTGTGTACAGGCACTTCACTAAAGTTCATACAGGTTAAAGATATGCAAAAATATTCACATAGTGTAATGAGTTTAGCAGTTGGGCAGTTCCCATGATAAAACTAAATAAATAAAGCGGCCAGGGTGAAAATATTTCTTTCCATTTGTATTGTTTATTTAGAATCCCTTTTGCATTACTTATTATTTTAGAGAAATGCTGATCAAATCAAGCTTCCATCAATTTCTGCTATTAAATTGGAAACCTATTTATCAGATAAATACTATTGAACATCAAGAAAAGGTGGAACATTGCATTTCTGTGATATTTTCCTTGCATAGATAGAAGGACTTTGATAAGATGTCTTAGTTTTGCAGAAATATATGCTGTGATCCTAGAATTATTCATTGTCAGTAAATCAAAACCTATTTGGGATGGCATATAATTGTTGTGCATAAAAAAGCAACTAAAAATTGTACCAAGAGGGTTTTAGAAGCTGTGATAGAACTAAGGCACAGAGCCAAGAGCAGCCTTAGAAGTTTCTCTATAGGCTATTATGCTAAATGATGAAATGCTTTTCTTTTCAAAGAAACACCTACTTTGAGATAATTTCTATAAATATATACTTAGTCTTTTGTTAGTTTCACATTCCTTAAACAAGTATCTAATTTGTCTATCAGTGGAGGGCTTAGACACCTTCATCAATTTCTGCTTCTTCATTGTTTCTTATAAAGACTCCAGCAAACCTAATGGCAGATGCCATCATTTTGCCTCACTTTATCTGAAATGTAGTTCATTGAAAAATGCTACAGTCTGCATATTTATCTGCAAAATGTAGACTAAATTCCCTCTAGTGTTTGGTTTGCTACTTAAAGCTTTGGCAATTGAGTTCATATTAATTGAACTGTTTAAAAATCCAATGAAATAGGTTGAGAAGATTTACTAATATCTGGGATTTTCTGAAATAGGTTTCATATACTAAAAGATAAATTTTCAAGAAGAGCAGTTACAGTAGTTAGTGTAATGCATAAAGCATTAGGCATAATAATCTGTTCAGCTAAAATGTGTCTGTAGAAAAAAATAGCAATTTTAAAAATTAGCTTTAAATTGTTTTAAGATTATCCACCATTTATCTTTATTTGAGTCATAAGCTGCAACATTCAGCTGCATTGTGCTTGTGGATGGCGATTTATACCCAATGTGGCATGCAGTCTGGGTGTGGATATTTGTAACCTGTCACGCCGAACACAATATTGGGTAGACAGCTAAAAAGCATGACACCCTTGCCCATCAGAAGCATGCATGGCAAGCAAATTGTGATGGTAATCAGCAAACAATGTTAAATTTAACTCCTGCAGTGCCAATTTACACCTCAATGATGCAGCTAATGCCATGCATTCAACAGCAAGTGTAACACTCAGCAGCAAGTTGGCATTCACCACCTACAACACACCCCACCGCCTGAGTTATTTAAAAGAATTGCCAATTATTGGCAGGCTAATTGCTGGTTGATTTCTTTAGCGTTTGGGTATGAGTAGTGTTTGGAGCCTCCCGACTGCTTCAAAGATTACAAGGCATGGTGTACTAGGATCTTGTGTTGACTTAAAGGCTTCAGCCATACCCAGTTGCTCATAAGCATGGATGCTTTAGTGGCATTCCGCCAGGGATATATAATGGCAGGGAGAATGCAGAAAGGGCACACAGAACAGGATAAGCTGCTAGAACAGGGAGGAGGAAGACAGGGGAAGGGTTCACAGCAGGGGACAACTCTCCTTACTCACACCTCAGCAAGGAACAATATCTGAGGTGACAGAGATTTAGTAAAGAGGTCCTCGCTGAAAGATGGTACAACTACAGGTACAGAGCAGGGCAAGAAATGCTTGGCTAGCGGCTGTTAAGGCCACATTTGGCACCATTAGGTTAACGTATTAGGGGGATCACATTGACACTGATACTTGGTAGGGTGCAAACAAGTGTGATATCCCTGCTCACCAGAAACATAGAAGGCAGGGAGCTTGTGATGTTACATCACACAAAATGCTGGAGGAACTCAGCATCTATGGTCACGCTGCATCTATGGAGGGAAATGGACAGTCGACATTTTGGGTCAAGACCCTGAGTCCCTCCAGCGTTTCGTGTGTTGCTGTAGATTCCAGCATCTGCAGTCTCTCGTGTCTCGAGCTTATGATGTTAATCGGTATGCCATGCTAATTTAACACCAGCAGTGCCAAATTACACCTCAGTGATGCAGCTAATGCTAGGTATTCAACAGTAAGTATAATGTTTAACAGACACTTTCTATTCCAAGAGGGCTAGCTGAGAGAGCAAAGGGGAGAGTGAACATACTGCTTCACCAAGATTGTGGGCCTCCTAACGTTACAGGAAGCTATTGACTACAGTCAAGTTTGATTGTAAATAGCAGCTATGAAGTTAGGAATGTACAGTACCAGAAACAATTTTCACTTCCAGAATGGCCCACTAGTGTGTGATCATCCAGAATGCAACATGTAAGTCAATGCCCTGTAGCTAGGCAGTTATATTCATTTATGCAACATTCCACAGTACCATCAATAGTTGAACCACAATGATAAAGCAAATGATGTCAACTGGGTTGCAAAGGCTGTACTTCAACCTCATAATTCTTGACTCAAATGTGCAACAAATGTACACGTGGAATGAATGAAGAGTGAGTGCCACCCACCATCCCATAGTGCGGATGCTGGTGTGCTCAAGCATTAATTCTTCTGCTTGAAATGCACTGAAGGAGCCCTGCAATAATCAGTAAGACAGGTCTCAAGATTCTGGGTGGTCTGTGGTACACAATGTAAATCTCCAAGGGCGAGGTCTAACCTGTGACAGCAGCTAAATAGAATGATCCGCAGTGCATGAGCAAGAAGAAGTGGAGGTTGAAGAAGAGGGAAGGGATACTAGACAAAGCCATCCTTTCATCAGTACTTGCTTTCTGATCTTCTACTACTAACCATTTTAGTGATCACTTGACCCACAATGCTGAGAAGAAAATCCAACATGAAATTAACATGCCAAACCAAATGACTATATCAAATGTTGCCAATTACCTTATAAGTATCAACTAATCACCTCTGTGCATTCCTTTAGTGCCTGCTTTCCAGATGCTTTTGTCAGTCCCAGTGCTCCTCTGCATGACAGTCCAGCAGTTACATTTTCATTCACGGAAAGTTGCAGACTTTCAGTGAAGGAGAAGATAAACTTCCAAATACCCTGACTCTAAAAGGCCCAGCCTCGGACAGCATCAACTCACCATTTTGGGAACCTAGATAAAAAAGTAACAGCATGGGTGTAGAGATAGTAAGATCATGAATGCTGTCAGTCTGAGAGAGGAGAGCAGATTCATGCTGCATGACCTCTGCCACATTCCTTTGGGTGGCGCCTTGGCAATCCTGGAAATCTGTTTGAGGAGAGGTTGCAGAACTGCTGTGACACGTTGCAGGTCCCTGTGGACACTGGTATCCATAACCATGATGGTAGCAGCATCAGAAGGCATGGTGGGTCTGAGGTACCATGGCAACGGTCAGATGTGGGGGCTTCTACTTGTGTCGCAGTGGAAGCTGAGGCATTGGCTAGCATAAGCCACAAGATGGTTGAGTTCCTACTTATTGCAATGTAACTGGTCACCACTTCTATTCTGGAAAGTTGGGCTCCAGGTTTGAGCAAAGTCCTGGTTTGGACCCCTCCTGACTCGTCGATTCCTTGAGAACGATGGTTGGGGGTGTGGGGTGTGGTAGTAGATGGCGGGGGACTGGGGAGTGGAGGACGTGGGCTGGTCGCCGGGAGAGGGTGTGCACACAGAGGATGCTGGGCGTGTGCAGTGAAGTAGGCACCATCACTTGCACCATGCCATCATGCCTACCTGGACCCCCCCTTGACTCCTCGAGGTTTGCTGGCAGACCTGTCCATCCACCAGGATATTTGTCATGTGAATGCATTCGCCTCTTATGTGCTGCCTTGTGATTGTCTTTATTCAGGTCCTCTACAGTAGGGACTTTCTCCTGCAGGGAGCTGGCACCCCAGCTCCCCTTTATCCCTTCTGTGTTACAACGTTTTGTCACCTGACCATACTGTAAGATCTTTAAACTCTCTTCAGTAGCAGCATTTTCATTTTTTCACTTCCATTGGATTGGAGACAGGACCCTCCCTTGTCTGATACAAGTGGCCTTAGCCCAGCAAAACTACCAACCCATCATAAAACTCCCATGTTTATAGCAGCTTGTCAATTGGATGTGGATGGAATCACAAGTATGGTTCTATAACTGTCTCCAGGTAGGGCTTGGAAGATCAGTCATCACAGGTATCAGGTTTTGGAGATTCTGGATGAGCATTGATTCTCAATCCTTTTCTTTCTTCCCCACTGGCAACTTTACTGTGCTATAAATCTAACTAACAATCCCATGGAGTCAGCTGGAGAGATAGTTGACTTCCAGCCTTCAGGCTTTTTGACCTTGCTTAAGAGTGTAAAACAGGCAACAATAGGGAGTGTGTGTAAGTTCTGAGTGGTTGATGTGAGTATTGGATGTTAATGATGGACATTACAATCATGATAATGAGGTGGATGCATGAACTTTAGAGTCAGTCTACCATATTTTGCATTGCAATTCCAGTGTATGGTTTCCGATTTGAAGCAATTTCTCCCCCTCAATTTTATCACTTCTGAAATTGACACTCCAGTAACCCAATGCAGTAACCAAATCACATAGACTGCAAGAGTCCTGAGACTAATATACTTGGTCTGCATAAAGACAAAGTGGAGTTGACTCTGATGATTGTACCATCTAACAACATATCTATATCTATGTCGAATCCCCAACACTTACACGAATATAACATCTCAAGTTAGGTACTGGAGGATAACTAACACTGTAGCTGACTTTTAACTATGGAAGAAACTGACAAAAAAAAAGGTCTGAGAATCCGTTTTCTGTAAGGAAACATTTCTAGGTGCTATCAGAATGAAATTAATTTAAAACCTGATAGTTAAATGTGATTAAATAGCTTGTGCACAAGTGGCATACTCCTTAAATTAGGATCAGGTCATCCTTACACACAGAGGCTGCTGGGCACACACAGTGAAGTAGGCACCATTACTTGCACTGTGGCATCATGCTTATGTGATTTGCAAATAGCACTGGCCTCAAACACTGAGGTAAATCTTAACTGGAAGGGTCTGACCTACCTGCACGACTGCTGGGGAATTCAAGGCCTTCTTTACGTAATTTCACTTTTTTATCACGTCACTCATATTCACCATCCCCATTCCGTCCTCCCTTCCGTTGTCCCCATTCCCCCAAACCCTTTTTGATCTTTTACCTGACACCCTCATCCCCTCTTTGTCCTTGAACTTCTTGTTATCCAATATGTGAACCTTAGCTCCTGCTGCCTCTCAGTTTCCTAACCTCCCTGGATCCCCACACTGCTCTCCAATTTCCATGATCTCCTGCTTAGACTGCCACAGTCCTCACCAGAATCGCTAATCCCGTCCCCACCCTCCTCACTATCATCCCTAATCTTCTCCCGACACCCGCACACTGGTGGGCTTCCCAGAATGACTTCCCTGGATCCCTATTCTCCTATCCAACTGCCTGATCATGTACCCCCGAACAGTATCATGTTCATCTCCATGGAATCTCATAATTCTCACCAGCATCCTCACTCACCTTCCCGACCCTCATCCTCCTCGCTAGCCACCTTGATCACCTCACTACACCTCTTCTTCTCACCAGAATCCCTGATTATCCCTCTAGTTATCTGCACCCACCACTTCCCTGGTTTCCTCAACAGAATCCACCCCCGTAATCCCTATTTTTGACAATCCCCTTGATCCTTTCCCACCCAACAAGGCCTATTCAATTACAAACTATCCCCTGACCTTGATGCACTGTAGATACTGGAGCCTCAGACCAAACCTGTGTAGACCCACAAGAAGCCTTCTTCATTACGTGAAAATACAAATTACAGATTTTTTTCACCCAAGGTATGTTAAATAGTAAATTCCTGCTCCAATGAATCAGGAACAATTGGAACATTTCTGTTCCATCTTAAATCATATATGATCATAAAACAATAAATAGAAATGGAAGCTTGAAGTTGTTTAATTTTCATGATCTGTCTGTGACAGCCTATGTGTCAGTCCTGCACTTTATTGAACTTGACAGATGAAGAAAAAGCACAGTTGATGTTGTACAACCTTCAGAAGAAGTCATAACTGAAATATTTGTAAGTATATTCTTTGGAAGATTATCAAGGGATATGTTCATAATCTGAAGTTGCTGCTTGCATTGTACTCCCAGGAAAAGCAGTTTTGGGCAAACATATGTGCAAAATCAATAATAATTTCTGTAATAAATCACAGAATTTCAGATATTAATATGAAAACAATTTTCAAAAATTAGCTGAAAAATTCTCATTACATTATAAAATCAAACTTTTCATAATTGTTTTTTTCTGAAGAAATTTTTACATAAGCACGAACTGTGAAGAAACTATTCTGAATATTAACTTATTTCTCCATGATCATGAAATGGAAAATATACTGGACACAATCTGCCATTTCTTAGTTAAACTGTGTGATCTTGGGATATATGGCCCAGTGGATTAACACCGATTCATTTGAAAGTTGCAATCTATATATTTTACCATCTAGTTATGCAAATGTGGTTTATTGGGTGCAGACCTATCTGTTAATAGGACATGACATCCTATAACAAATCCCACCAATTTCTGCACTTACTGCTATAACATAATTTGTTGCCTGAGTGCTGCAATTTTGTACAAAAATCCCAAAGGGATGAAGAGTCTCAATTTCTCCAAGTGGATCTGAGAGATAAATTGCTTGTTGGAATGTCACCTGCCCTTTATATAAGGTCTTCTTAATTATTAACTAATACAGGATACTAGAACCTTATATTAACTTGGTGACTTTTTCAATAACCCTTCAATAATCCCCCTTCCTTCCAACCATCATCTCTTTTGTAGTCTCATAATGGCTGCACTTCATTCCTTTCAGACATTAGTTGGTAAAAGACCATAACAGAAAGATGCCTTGTTTGGGAAATGCCCCCAATCCAAGAAAATAGATCAGACTGTGGAGATCACCCAGCAAATTAGGTTTAAGCATTAAAATGGCTACATTCTACAGACATCGCCAGATGCTCATACCCTGTCAGATACAGTTCCCACATCAATCCATCCTGTTCAAGTACAACACATCAGAAGGTTCACTGGCTGCACTGGCTTTCCGAATGATCCCCTCTCACGTTTCATTGGTCAAGTTCATATGACTATTAAAGATCAAAGTCTTGGGAGGTCCAAGTCTTAGAATATAGAACATTTTTTACAGCACAGTACAGGCCCTTCGGCCCACAATGTTGTGCCAACATTTTATCCTGCTCTAAGATCTATCTAACCCTTCCCTCCCACATAGCCCTCCATTTTTCTATCATTCATGTGGCTATCTAAGAGTCTCTTAAATGTCACTAATGTATCTGCCCCCACAACCTCTGCTGACAGTGCGTTCCACGCGCCTGCCACTCTCTGTGTAAAAAATTTACCTCTGACATCCCCCTTATACCTTCCTCCAATCACCTTAAAATCATGTCCACTCATGTTAGCCATTGTCGCCCTGGGAAAAAGTCTCCGACTGTCCACTCCATCTATGCCTCTTATCATCTTGTACACCTCTATCAAGTCACCTCTCATCCTCCTTCTCTCCAAAGAGAAAAGCCCTAGCTCATTCAACCTATCCTCATAAGACATGCTCTCCAATCCAGGCAACATCCTGGTAAATCTCCTCTGCACATCTCTAAAGCTTCCACATCCTTCCTATAATGAGGTGACCAGAACTGAACACAATACTCCAAGTGTGGTCTAACCAGATTTCTTGGAAGCCATACGCAAGCAGGACTTCAGTCATTGCTTTGACAGAAATTGGCCAAACCTATCCAAAGTCAATACCAGTGAAAATTAGGTTTTCATGATGTTTTGGGTTGGCTAAAAAATCTGCTCACAAGACGGTTATTTGGACGAGGGCCAGGGAGTGCTTAGGAGTGGAATGCTCAGGATTCTCTGCGGGACTCATGACAGCATTCTGAGGGAAACTAGCAGGTTACTTTCTGGGATATCTTCTGGATTCAGTCTCTGGGCTTCCTTGTGCTTTGAATTGCTCTGCAGTCATGCCCCAGTGACATCTTTTGAGATGAATTTGCCTCTCTCCCTTATCAACTTCACTAGCCCTATGTTATTCACTTCACCAGACTATGCAGTTCCATATTCTGATCACTCTGATTGTAGGTATTTCTCCTCAATCCATCATCAGACTTCTTGGTGACCATCTTTTATTTAAGGCACTTAGTTTAGACTGCTTTATGATGAAAGGATATTCTCAGTGACTACCCCATTAATCCTCTTCATTATTTAAATATCTCTGTTGTCACTTTTGGTCTTTACTGGTGAAAAGAAGTCCAAGTTTTTCAGTCTTTCCTGATGGCCATCAGTGTTTTTAACATCTTTTATAATATCAAAGTTCTTTACAGCCAATAAAGTGCATTTCAAATATAGTTATAAGAATGTAAGATATATGAACAGAAATAGATCATTCAGCCCTCAAACCTGATCTATCATACAAGATCATCACTGGTCTCCTACTGCAACTCTATTTTCCTGCACTATCTCCATTTTCCTTAGTTCCTCTATATTCAGAAATCCATTGATGTCTATTCAATCTCCGTTTTGGATGCAATTAATGAGTGAGCCTTCATGGCCCCTCCAGCAGTCGTTAAAAAATGTGTACGGGTTACTGGACTTTATAGACTTTTTTTCTTATATCTTTATTAGTCACATGTACATTGAAACACACTGTGAAATACATTTTTGCGTAGAGTGTTCTGGGGTCAGCAGGAGCAAGGATGTCATAATGAGCCTTTATATAATAATACTTCATCCACAACTGGAGAACTTAGTCCAGTTCTGGACCCTGCAGTTGAATGAAGAGGTGAAGGTGATAGAGAGGGTGCAGAAGAGATTAACCAAAATGATTTCAGGGATGAGGAACTTTGGTTATGTAGAGAGACTGGAAAGGTGGCCTTATTCTCATTGGAGCAGAGGAAGTTTCAGGGACATCTGATGGAGTACTTAAAATCACAAAGCATTGAACAGATAGAGAGAAACTTCTCATTGCAGAGGTTGAAGTTACACTAGGAAAAATGTTTTTACACAGTGAGTGTTTGGTGTCTGAAATGTGCTGCCAGGAACAGTAATGGAAGCAGATTCAATACTAAAATTGAAAAGGGAGCTGGCTGGGAGTCTGAAAGGAAAGTATTTGCAGGGCTTTGGGGAGAAGACAGAGAAGTAGGATTAACTGGATTGCTCTTTAATAGTGATGGTATGGACTCAGTGGGCCAAATGGTCTGCTTCCAGGTTGTAATAATTCTGTGTTTCTGTGAGTCATACCTCAAAAAATATGTATCCCTTTGTTCCATACTTAAAGACAATATCTCAGTAGGATGAGACCTTTAGTGAGTTCACGAAGGTAATAGATGAAAATGTCTTCAAAGTAGCAAGCAAACACACCCGAAGCACATCTGGAAATATTTCAGGTGAATTATTTCTTGAACTATTTTTTCAATTCATTTGAAGTCTTAATGGTGAAATTTTCCTGTATATCAATGCATGAAGAGCATTTCACTCTCTGTCCAGCTCATTTTAAAAAAGCACCAAACAACTGTCATATTAAAAAATAAGAATAAATATAATTTAAATGTATTTTAAATGCATCTATTTTCACACAGAGATTTGGAATATATTTGCATTTCATTGAAAAATACAACAGGAATATAATTTTCTAATTCTTCTGAGACTGCTGATAATGAAGAGTTATTTATCTGTTGTTTACTTCAGTCGTGCAATCCTTTAAAATTAAACCGTTTTTTTAATTGGGGATTTGAGTATTTAATGTGATTGCTTAATTATTTATGTGGTGCACTATTTTTATCCTTTTATTTTCTTCATACCACTACACAATCTCAGATGTTTGAAATTATATTTCTTCAAACACTCATCTCAATTCCTCTGTTTCGCCTCCTTTAGGGCATTTTTCTCCTTTATATAATTTGTTTTTTAAGAACTCTTGAATCCTGTACCAAATTTTTTAAGGCTGAATCACCATATTTTGCAGATTTAGGCTCACCCAGGACATCTGTGTCTTTTGTGAAAGGTTTTTATTTCATTTGTATGTGAAAGCTGAATTCCAAAATTTGGATAGTAATTGTAAGTACTGACAACAATAAGTATCAATTACAGCAAACAGCCTGTTGTATACCATGACTGAGGAATAATGGATATTGGTCTGCAGTTTCTAATAGTGGCCACCTACCAACATAGAAAAAAACTGCATGTATCTTTGCAAGCTTGAGGTTCTGATTCAACCCTATCTTCCACCCACTCAACTTGACATCCCCCAATACATCCCTCAGCTATTATACTCCACCTTTATCTGACTGCAGATCACAGTCCATGACCCCCCCCCCCCCCCACCACCCCACAACTCACCCCACAACTGCCAGTCCCACTCAGTGAACGTTTAGTTACTTTTCAATGTTCATTAGGAAATAGGGAAAACTCATTCAGAACCTCATTAGATTGAGAACTTATTCATGAGGGGCATGGATAGAGTGGATGTGCAGTCTTTTTCCCAGGGTTGGGAAATCAAGAACTATAGGACATAGGCTTAGAGTGAAGAGATTTAATAGGAACCTGAGGGGCAACCTTTTCACCCAGAGAGTGATCAGGATCTGGAATGAGCTGCCAGAGGAAGTGGTTGAGGCAGGTACATGAACAACATTTAAAAGGTACTTGGACAGGTACATGGATAGGAAAGGTTTAGAGGTTTATGGGCCACATGGAGGCAAATGGGCCTAGCTTAGATGGGAATCTCAGTCGGCATGGACCAGTCTGACTGAAGGGCCTGTTTCCATGCTGTATGACTCTATAATCTCAGATAATGTTATACTAAATTATGTAAATGTAAGAGGAAATGCTAGCGCCAGCAAATTGGTCAACATCTCCAACAGTGTGCTAAACAGTCTCTGCACAGTGGACCACTTGGAAATTGAGTCATTCATGAGGCCCACTATCCCGTGTGCTAATGTATCTCCCTTGCATTTAGAAAGGCCTTTCATTCCAGGGGAGAGATGCACCACGATGGGGACAGGAATGGGGACTGGGCTGGGGCTGATCAGTAAATGGAGGGGTTAGTGGGAGGGTGAAAAGAAATTGGTGTCAGGACTGATAGTAGGTTCCTCCAAGTATCAGCACAGAAAGTGCACGGAGCTCTTCAAACAGAAATCACAGACTCCATCATCCTTGCTGTAAGCCCCTGAGTTTCAAACATATTTTATGTTTCATGGAAATTGGCTTATGCAGCAAACCAAAGTGTGGTTCTATCCAATCCAATTTCTAGCCTTATATATTTCAAACTGCAAATGGTTATAGTTTATTGCACAAGTTACTTGCAATCTTCCATAGCTGATTAAATTCTTGCAGTACTTTAAGATTAAAAGTTTCAGTAAATTTGTTGAGGTGCATGTGTCAAAAACATAATCCATTTTAAAAATATCTGACTCCTTCTACTCATGGTCTAAAATAAAGCTGTATTTATGCTTTCAGAAAACATGTTTGGTAATTGAAGAATTGATTTGGGGAGGACATTTCCATATTTCCTCATGACATCAAGTCTGTGCCAGTTCACAGAGCCATCATTTCAGTCCTATTCCCCAAATAGTTTCCCCTGTCACCTCTTCTCCCCACATTTCCATCTACTCTCCCCAGATTCTACCACTCACCTACACATTAAGTATTTTTTTTACAGTGGCTAATTGACCTTCCAACCTGCACATCATTGGGATGTGGGAGGAAACCAGGGTAGAAATGTTGAACATTAGATGGCATAGTTTTAAGGTGAGAGTTTAAAGGACTTGTGCGGGGCAAGATTTTACACAGAGAGTGGGAGGTGCCTGGAGCAGGCTGGCAGAGGCAGTAGTGGAAGCAGATATGATAGTGGCATTCAAGAGGCTTTTACATAGGCACATGAATATGGAGGGAATGGAAGGATATGGATCATGTGCAGATAGAAGGGATTAGTTTAATCTGGCATCATGTTTGGCACAGACATTGAGGGCAACAAGCTTGTTACTCTGCTGTACTGCCCTATGTTCTATGAAACCAGGCTATCTGGGGGAAACCCGCATGGCCATAGAGAGAATGTGCAAACTCTGCACAGTCAGCATCAGAGGCTAGGATTGAACCTGGATCGCTAGAGCTGCAGCTCTCCTGGCAGTGCCATTTGCTCATCACACTCAAACAAAAATGTTTGAGATGCCTCCTTGAACAAGTAACTATGGCCGTCAGCAATTTGAATAGAAAAGAGCATCATAAAACCTATAGTCATTGCAGAAGAAGTATTCTCAAATCCTGTGCCACTCATGAAGACCTACATTTGGCAGGCAGGTGATTGGAAAATTGTGTTAGTACCAACCACTGAAAATCAAAGTGATTCATTGAATGGCATACTTTGAATCTATTCCAAGAGGTGTGGTGGAATATATTTTAAATAATATACACCACGTAAGTGAGAATCAAACGCAGTGGACATTGAGCTCACAGGCATCTGACCCCATTGTATCTCCTGGGCTCACGCCTAACAACGTATGCTCAGGGAGTTGCCCTTCTGAGGTTTCGATATCCAATGCTGCTTCCAAAAGTTCAGGGCCTACAGTGATAACTTAAGGCAAAAATGATTGTGATAGTTAAGCACTTGATTCGAACATAATATTATTGCCTCCAGTGCAGCAGTGCTTTGGTGTTCTAGCGTTTATGGATAATCTCAATGAAAGAAAATGAGGCAGAAGTCCTGTTTTCTCCTGTGGAGTACCTGCAACATCAGTGTATGGTACAGAGTGAATTGTAGGCTGGCAGTGTGACACAGCAGTTAGTGCTGCTGCCTCACAGCTCCAGGGATCCGTTCGATCCTGACCTTGGGTCTTGTCTGTGTGGAGGTTGCACATTCTCACAGTGATGATGTGAATTTCCTGTAGGTGCTCTGGTTTTCCCCCATGTGCCAAAGATATTAACTTCCAAAGTTTATTAGGTACTGTAAATTACCGCTTGGTGTAGGTCAGCATGAAAAAGAATCACAGGGGAGATGATGGGCAAGTGTGAGAGAGAATAAGCTGCAATGGTACAGGGAATTAAGGAGAGGAGGAATGGGGCTGATAGGGTTGCTCTCCTTGGAGATCACATGTACATAATGGACCGAATGGTCTCTCTGTTTTATGATAAAATAAGGAGATATTTGTGTTCCATTCTGTGCTGCTTGTACCATGTAAATATTTGTCTGGCGTTCCACCAGATTGTCGAAGAACTCTGAAGAGCAAGGTGGATGAGTATCTGAGGGCAAAATGATGAGAAGGAAGTACAGAAAGGGCAGGATGAAGTTGGGGGCAGGTGAATCATAGGAAGCATAAAACTGGTGGAGAGCAGCTGGACCAGATCGCTTTCCTCTGTTCTATTAATTCTACGTCATATCCAACAAGGAAACTGTACTTGCCATTATTGTACGAAATAAAGGGAAGTATCTTGGGCCCAAGAATATTTGTCTGGATTAACTAGACCCATTGTTCTATGAAAGGAGGTATCCATAAGTTCCCTATAGGATACTCTCCTCTGCTACATGTACTCCATCGGAATATCCATTGTTGATTGGGTGTGCTGTGACTGTGAATGAGCTACACCGAGACCAGAACTGTAGATGTAAAAGGCTTTTATTCAACACAAGCAGGCATTCAGGAGGAGACCTGGTGGAAGACTCTCTCCTGGGAGAAACTCTCAGTAGAATCTCCCTAAAGTCACAGTACGCAGAGTTATTATACACTTAAAAACAAAGATAACAGTGGGTGATGGAATACAGTTTCAATAGTAACAATTTTGAATGCAGACAATTGTTTCTATTGAATTACGTATTTACAATGGGAGCACATCATAACTGGCAAGACCTCTCTGAATATTCAAGCACCTTTGCTGGGATAAAGTATTTCACATAGGTAGTCTCAAAGTTTCTGAGGACAGAAACCCCAGACAGTCGAAATCAGTGTAATAGGGCCTGACTCTGTGGGAAAACAAATTTTCCCCAATGATTCATTGATGGAACAAATACGCCTTTCACCATGTTTTGATGTGATAAGTGACAGATAGCAGCGAGGAGGCTTCCTTTCTCTCTGTCACAACGGTGCATGATAATTCAACTGAAGATGTCTGATGCCTGGTTTGATGTAGGCCATTTAACATAGTCTTATGTTTGGCTAGTGCATATGAGGATGTCTCATGGTCATGTCAATTTACAAACCATATTTCTATAACCATTGACACATCCCTTTTGCCTTCACAGATGCTGCTTGTCCCGCTGAGTTCTTCCAGCAATTCATTTTTTCTCCAGATTCCAGTCTCAAGCAGTCTCCTGCTGTGATCTGCAGACAGTACTGTTTGTTTACAAATAGCTGTCCTTTTAATTCCAATGCTGATTACTGCTTGCACTTTACATCTTAAAATCAGGTCAAGCAAGTGTTCTGTTCCTAAGAACTGTCCATAAACTGATTTCCCCATAAGTCAAACATCTGTTTTCTTATGGAGGGTGTAACCCATGTTATGTCACTCTACATATACTCATTATAATTATTTCACTTCATTGAATATTCGCCCTAACACTACCCATAATTAAAATAATGGAATATATACTGTATCCAGTCTTTAATGAAATACTACAAAACTTTTTATTATCCTTATTAATATCTTGAGAATGTTTTAAAACTGTGTGGGAGAACTTGTGTAAAGTCCGATTTCCATAAATCATGTCATTTGTAACTCAGGGAGCCCCTGTAATTCATAGAGACTGGTTCTTGTTTGTATTAATGACTACCATATCTTAAACTTAATACCTTGGCCATGGCTGCTTTGCCCTAACAGGGTGGTTGCAATTTAGCCATGATACGCAGCTCTATTTACATGGAGCAGCAGGCTTTTAAGAGCTGTGTTCTCACAATTACCTGTACCTTGCCATTCAATTTGCTTCCTGCGGAAAATATGCTGGAAGTTAATTTCAATTATTATAATGAACTTGGTGATTCAGAGGAGGTTAGTGATTTTCTCCACAGCATAATGGGAGTGCAATGCTGAATTGCCTTTTGATGGGTTTGCTGAATCAGCCCTGTGTGCTTTGACTATTTCACTCTCTTTTAAAATTAACAAATGCTAATGGGAAAAGTTTCACAAATCCTTCAAGTATAGAGGAACGCAAGTAAACAAAATTTAATAAATGGTACAAACAAAAGTGAGTGCTCTGAAAGCAATGAAATATTCAGGTAAATGGAAGTGTGCATACCAGATGAAATCGTAACTGACCCTGGGTATTTGAAATCCTTGGAAAAGTGCTCATTCCTCCAACGTTGGATTCCTGTCTCTGATCATGACAACTTAAGAACCAGGAGCAAGAGTAGGCTCTTTGGCCCCTTGAGTCTGTTTAGCCATTCATTATGATCATGATTGATCTGTACCTGGCATCATCTGCACTTGCCTGCTCCCCATAACCTGTGATTTCTATACAGTCCGTGCCTACACACAGCAAAACCCAGACAACATGTAGGCTTGGATTGATAAGTGGTAAGGAATACAAGCAGGAAATGAGCACCCCCAGTAAGAGAGGATCTAACCAAACACAATTGATCTTCAATGGCAATCACAGTGGCTCCGATTCTAAAACACAAGCTGAGGAAGTGGCAGGAAAAAAATATATTTTTCAACCAGATCTTTCTTTAAACAGCCTGCACCCTGTGACTTTCCCAGCATGATAGCCCATGGTTGGATATCTCCTCCTGGCACAACAGCCGTGGCCCTTCCATGAAGTGGAGTGATCTGTGAGTGGCGATCAGACCACAGGAGCCCCTGTCTGTCGACTGCCCTGATGGCCAACTGATAGCTTTTCCAATAAAAAACTGGAAAATGATAAATGTAATGAAGAAACAAGCCATTTACCTTCACTTGGCGCTTTAGTGACTGGCGATGAGCCCCTTCCAGTGAATGCTGGATGTGCCAGCAGAGGCTGGGGTGAAGCTGAGGAGCCAGACACAAAGAGCAACTGGCCCTTCAGCTCAGGACGTCATGGAAAGCCCTGGAGTGAACGATGAGATCAGCAGCAGTGCATGTTCCTTGCTCCTGTGCTGCAGTGCACAGGTGCAGAAGTCTGTAATGTGCTAAAGTGGCCACCGCAGTTCCCCAGCTCTTCTCTATGAAACCACTGGCCAACTGTCAGTGCCATCGAGTCCATTCTTTCTCCCATTGAAATGACCTGGTGGGAAATGTAGCTGAAACCTTGCTTCTGGACTTCTGCCAAGGTAACGGTGGTAATGCAGGAGCAGCTCAGAAGAATTTCTTTTGCTTTTTCACCGCTTTGTGACAAATGGTTAAGACCGTCAAATAGTATGAGCACCAATAATTCCTTTCATAGAACTTAGAACGTGTTGTGCCGACATTTTATCCTGCTGTACGATCTACCTATCCCTTCCCTCCGACATAGCCCTCCATTTTTCTCTCATTCATGTGGCTATCTAAGAGTCTTTTAACTGTCCCTAATGTATCTGCCCCCACAACCTCTGCTGGAAGTGCGTTCCACGCACCCACCACTTCCTGTGTAAAAAAACTTGCCTCTGACATCCCCTCTACACCTTCCTCCAGTCACCTTAAAATTATGCCCCCTCGTGTGAGCCATTTTCATCCTGGGAAAAAGTCTCTGACTGTCCATTTGATCTATGCCTCCTATCATCTTGAACACCTCACAACACTTCCAGGATATTGACACAGAGGTGTCGCAAGGTTGGTTAAAGTTTGGCTGAGATCAGGCTGGAGGCTGTAGAGGTGGACAATAATTTTGCAGAAGTTAAGGTAAGCAGTTTTGGTGATGAATCATGTCTAGGATTTAAACTTTTCTAACAGAATGGGTGGGCATCACTCAACTTAGCGAGTGAATTCTGGATCGATGGAATGTCTGGTGCCTCTTGATCTTCCTGATCTTTATAGAGTCATAGAGATGTACAGCGTAGAAAAAGGCCCTTCAGCCCACTACATCTATGCTGACCATCATGCCCATCTATACTAATCCCACTCCTGCATGAATTCCATATCCTTCTATGCCTTGATGAATAAGCAAGTACTTGTCCAAATGCCTCTTAAATGTTGTTACGGTTCCTGCTTCCACCACCCTCTCTGGCAGCTCATTCCAGTTTACCCCTTAGATCCCCTTTAAACCTTCCCTTTCTCACTTTCAACCTGCACCTTCTAGTTTTAGTCACCCCTACCATGGGAAACAGATACTGGCTATCTACCTCTCATAACTTTATATACCTATGTCATATCTCCTCTCAGCTTCCTTCACTCCAGGGACGACAGACCCAGCCTATCCAATCTCTCCTTATAACTCAAGCTCTTCAATCTAGGCAACATCCTTGTGAATCTTTTCTGCACCTTCTCTAGCTCAAGCACATCTTTCCTGAAGTGGACGCAGAAATGCACGCAATACTCCAAATGCGGCCTAACCAACCTTATGCACAGCTGTGACATGACATACCAACTTGTGTACTCAATGCCTCAGCTGATGAAGGCAAGCATGCCATTTACCTTATTCACCACTCTGTCTACCTGTGTCGCCACTTTTGGGGAATTATGTACTTGTACCCCTGGGTCTCTCCGTTCAACAACACTCCCCAGGGCCTTGCCATTCAGTGTGTACGTCCTGCCCTGGTTTAACTTCCCAAAATTCAAACTTGTCTGAGTTAAATTCCATCTCCCGTTCCCTTGTTCACTTTCCCAGTTGATCGATATCCTGCTGTAACCTTAGATAACCTTCTTTACCATCCACTATACCATTAACTTTGGTGTCTTACTTTAGTTGGGGGGAAAGTTTGTCTCGTCCACATGTTAATGTCAGTCAGGCAGCCTGGCAGCTGTAAAGTGTTGTGGGCTCCAGGAAGGTATCGGAGAGTGTTAGAAATGTACATTGGGTGTTGTCAGTGTACATTGAAAGGTCAAACCTCAGCCTTCAGGTGATGCAATCAAATAAATACAAATTAAGCAAAAAAGAGGAAGTGGCCTCAAGCAGATCCTTGACATTTGTTAAAATACTATTCTAATTGATTTATTTATGTCTATAAGGCATAAATGGGTGTAACTGCTCCAAGTGATTGAATATGTAACTCAGTGTTACCTGCACAGCTCTGCAAGTGGTGTACAGTCATACTGACTGTGGAAAATGGACGATGTGTAGTGTAAAGTGGGGAAAGGCTTACAGATGAAATTATGCATCAGGTTGCAAAAACCATATTGTTTGCAACCTCCAGAAAATAGCTTAGATAAGCCACTGACTCTCCTGCAATATCCTTATATGATTTATCAATCAAGCATTAGGCAAGTTGATAATAATGTGAAAAGTATGGTGTGAGCCATACTGTTCTCCACCAATTGCCAGGACAATGGTGAAACATTAGCTAATGTTGGCTTAGTCATTTATAATAACACTTTGCAAGATGCCATAATTAACTTCCTCTACTAGGACCTGTCAGGCCTGTTTTATTGATGAGAGCACTAATGCACTCTTTTGCTGACCCCCTCATTTGTCTGATAGTTTTTAACTTAATTTAGTACTTGGGAGCTTTCAATTAACAGAAACAGCTGTGGCCTGGCATCAAATGGGCTGTTCCTCACTAGTTCTGCACTGCATGACTGTAAAATACGATACAATGTTATGTGCTTTGATCTCTCACTCTGGGAGCAGTGGTAAGGGAAAATTCATTATATTTTCCATCAGCTTCTAGTGAATACATGATATTAGTTAATGTCTTTTGGGCTATTATATATGAGCTGTTTAAATAAAAAGAAGCTTAGCAGATGTTTTGGGTTTAATGTGTTGTATTTGCAATAAGATTTACATATTTTGATCTCATAGAGTGCCAAGGATTTCCTAAAGATTCTGCACTTGTCCTGTTCACACGCAAGTTAAGAGTAAGTGGTGCCCTGAGCATTGTTCCTGTGAATCTACTTGTATGCCATTTATTCCTGATATTTTTAATTTGCATATTCTGTCTACTTATGCAAGCTCCAGTCCACACAGTCGGATAGCTAATGGAGCATTAGCACAAGGTCAACAGCTGAGGTTGATTCGAATCACTCCAGCAACTATTTAAGCTTCAGCTTTCTCACCTAGAACAGAAGGGAAGTGATCTGTCCCTGAAAATTCCTTAAGTCTGTTGGGCAAGTAGCACAGGCTGTGGAATGGCCATGAGTGGTGAAGATGTTCAGAGCCAGGAGTTTAAGACAAATGCTCTGGATGTGGCAGCTGGATTGGAAGGACCTGTTCTGAGGACACTTGCATCCAAAGCAGATTCCCTGCTTGAGGACACAGAGCCCAATAAAAATATGTTGATCATCCCAAAGTAGGAAAGTTGACTGGGATAAAATTAGCATCGCTAGAACTCCTACCAATCTGGAATTCCATCCTGATTCCGTGAAACCAAAAGATCTGTGGTCGTCTATAAATATGTGTATATCATTTCCCAGAAAGAAAGAAATACGGTTGTGCTTAATTTTATTTTATCTTTTAATTTTTGGATCGATTCCCTCAACGTTCAACCAGTGTGCAAACATAGGCAAAGAGCCATGCATGGTATCATCCCAGCAGTACTGTTATGTGATATTTGATCCACCATGGCAAGCTAAATGGTCTAGTGAGTGAGGAAGACAGCATGGCTGTTGACTCCAAGCACTCATGCACAGGCCATGTACACTAAAGCCATGCTGACGCATAAAATCTGATAGAGGTGCTGAAACAAGATTACTGCTGCATACGCTGCTGCAGAGCAATACTGTAAAATTCAGCAGAGGTTGTCACTACTTGCTGTACAGCCACCCATCATGAAATGACAGCCATTAGAAACAGCCAAATGGTTAGGGTCGGAAGAACAGGAGGAAGACGAAGGACACAGAGGGTGAATCAATCAAGATAGCATCTTCCTGCCTCCACTATGAAGAACTCATCGAGTGGGAATTCAGTAATTAGAATCCCAATTCCTTATTTGCCACAAACCTGAACCGTAACTTTCGTTTGCCACTGATTCCCAATTGGCCACAATTCCAAAATAAATGCCACTGTAAAGTAAACTTTCCAAACTAAATTCAGAAATAAAAACATGCTTCATTGAATATGAAGGTCAACTCATCATCCTTGTGAATTCACCTAATTCCGGCCTTCTGTGTTCCTTTCACAGTTGCAGTGCTCCAACTCAGTTGTAATCCAGTAGCTGCTCTCTGGCTGGTAGATGGCTGGTGGCTTTCAGAGGAAGAGATTACAGATAGCCTTGGGCCTAAAAAACTTGGCTGTGAACTGCGCCAACTCACTGTGGAAGTTGGCTGGCAGATGGACAGGTGCAAGGGCACTGGGATGGTAGGATGAATACTGACTTTGTAAGGAAGTATATTTCCTTGGTCCATGGAGCGTCTGCTATTCTATTTTATGGTGGGGGAAGGGTCTGCCTCTGCGATCCTAGCAAACTATTGTAGGACAGATTGCTGGAATGTGACTCCCTGCAAGTCCCTTTGTAAACAGAGGCCCACAGCCACAACATCAGCACTCTGAGGCTTCCATAGCAGTGCTCTCTTGTTTGATTAATGCAATGGATGCTACAATATCCACTGCATCTTGGTTGGTCCCAAATGTATGCAAACAAAGTGGGCCAATGCAGAAATGATGGACTGAGTTACTTGAAAAGCCCTGTGCTAAATCAGTGTTGCACTCCTCCACATTCATTGAGATTGAATGCAGACTTTCTAGTAGGCATTCCAATGTACTAAAGGTCATGAATGGCCTGCCCCATCAAGGTCCTCAATTGAGTCCTCTGCAGCAGAACTGTTGAACCTCTCTCTGCTACACTATTTATAGCCACTGTGTAGACTTGCCTCCCTGCTACCCTCAAAATTAAGTACTGAGTCAGGATCTAAGCTGATGTGAAATTGAACAATGGTGTCTCTTTGTTGCTGTTTTCTTGCTGCTCCTCCACTACATGAACAAGTTGCAGTTTCTGGATCTCTGAACTTACAAAGGAACAAAGGTAAGGTTATGGTGCATGGAAGTGGGGAAAAATAAAAGGCTGTGTGCTACTTTGTCCTTTAAATTGAGTACCTGCTGTCTCAGTGGATACCTTGCATTCTGTTTGGCTAGTGTGACTATCACGGTTGAATACCTGGCAGTGACTGAAAGCCTTGAAGTGTGAGTGTGAGGCTTAGAACTGTTCTGGGTGTGTGGGAGAGAAGTGGGACATAGGATCGGTGAGTTTGTATCCTCATTGATAGCAGTTACAGGTGAGTGAAAGGGATGTGGTAAATTGAGATGATATTGCTGTTAGTGAGATATGGCATTCCTTGTCTGAGATGAGGCTGATAATGGATGTGCACTGACTGAAAACATCAGAGTCTGCTTTTACCCACACTACATGTTGTTTACCTGCTCGATGTTTCCCAGGTCAAATTTACCTCCAGAGTTATTTCCAGCATCTGCATTAATCACAATGCACCTCCCCACGCCTAAAGCTCCTCTCCACAGCCCAGATACCAGCACACATTCCCTGTGGCACTTTAAGCATGCATTTGTGGTCCTTGACCATTTATGTGAGGATGTGGAACTTCTTATAAGTTCAGGTCCAGTCCTTGGAACTTAATTAGTGGCATTGACCTTTGTGGTTATCTGATCCCTTCTGAGCATGGTTCTGGAGGGACCACTCAGATCAAAAACCATCTCTCCTTCTTTGGACCTCCTCCACCAAGACTGTGCCTGACAGCATTTGGAGTTTGCTTTCACCTAAGTTGCAACATTCTTCAATGTCCCCTAAAATCAGGTTTATATCCTGTAGAAATGCAACTCCAGCACCAATCACAATGCACCTCCTCTTTGTAGGATGCAGGCGAATAGTGATATTGGCTCATTACAGTGCATCTAGTCAATTAACACTGCGGTCATTGCTGACTGAATGATGACCTGATTGAAATGTGAAGGATGCTTGAAGTTGAGTTGTTCCCTACATTATAGTATACAGATGATCACACATCACAGTGCTTCTGCCAGTTTTCAAGTGTATTGCATTTTCCCTTTACTTTATTTACTAATGCAGAAATTATTGACTGAATTTTACTTCTCTGAAGCACTGGGAATGTGTTAGGGCTGAGCGTTGGGGGTGGGGATAGGGATCCCAGCAAGCAGCAGATCTGACATTTTCTGCAGTAGGTTTACCAGAGCCTTTGTAAGGCAGTCACGGCATTAACATATTATTTCTGGGTTTCAAAAACAATTAGACTGAGCAGGCACGATGACGACATGCACAATTCAGCTTGGCTTCACTGTTTCAGTGCTTATTGCAAGCATGAAATTTGCTGGATTCTAGCAGAGCTGGCTGCGTGGCCAAGGAAGTCGGGCCTGCCAAGGCTCCAGCAAGATTAAGTAACTCCTCACTGGATGTCATGCTGGAGGCTATAACGACCCATAGGGAGATCATGTTCCTTGTTGTTGTGAGGGAGAAACCTGCCAGCGACACCAAGATGTCTTGGCAGGGGGTTGCCACAGAACTGAAGAGAAGTGTTGTTCCCATTCCTGGATTTGAGTCATAACCAATTTAATGACTTTATCAGATCAGGAACAAGGAGTACAATGGCATATTCACCTGGATCCTCATGTGCATATTACTTCAACCCCTTAAACTTAAGTACACTCCAGCATATCACATCTTCCACCATTTCACACTGCAGCTGCACCCTTCTCTCACTGTCTTGCTTACATCCCCATTGGAGCAGTCATCACTGTGATTCAAATTCCTCACCTTCCTGCAATGTTATGCCTCTCTCTCATGGTCACCACGAATAAAAGGTTGTCCTTGATCACCCTTTAGTCTCAATTTTAGGACCTTGTTTTCCTCTTTGCAGGAGAAGAGAGCACAGAACACAAGGGAAAGAGAGAGAACGGAAGGTGTTCTCTAGCCATCCCACCACTGACACATGGAGAGGAAAGATCCCTGGGGACAATCAGCATGATGGACGATCAGAAACAGGTGAAGGGGACCTATCAACTTCCTGGCTTCAGAATTCTGCCTCATCCAGCCACACTTCAGCCCAACTCATGTAGAGAAGTTAACATGGTGAGTGAAAGATATTAATGTGGAAAAATGAAAATCTTACTAGCTTTATTGTTTTAATTTGTACCTTTAAACATCCATAGTTTTTTCATCCTCTGAGTGGACATGCAACAAGACAATGGGGCAGCATAATGACACAGCTAGTAGAGCTACTGCCTCACAGCTCCAGTGACCCAAGTTCAATCCTGGCCTCCAGTGCTCTCTGTGTGAAGTCTGCACGTTCTCCCTATAATGGTGTGGGTTTCCTCCGGGTGCTCTGGTTTCCTCCCATGCACCAAATATATGTGTGTTGGTAGGTTAATTGGCTGCTGTAAATTGCTCTTACCATGTAGGTGAGTGGTAGAATCTGGGGGGAGTGGGTGGGAATGTGGGGAGAATGAAATGGGAATAGTGTAGGATTAGTGTAAGTGGGTAGGTGTTTGTTGGTTGCTATGGACTTGGTGGGCTGAAATGCCTGTTTCTCTTCTGTATGACTCTATGATAATGGTGACACCTCTTTCTTACAGGAGGTCACACAATCTGAGGTTACATTATCCCATTTCTTATGTGCAGCTTACACTTGCTCATACTTCAGTGGGTCCTGTAAGAAATGTACAGTTAAGTCAGAGCAGATGATGGAGACAGGTACTGCAATGGAAAATCCACTTCAAAGGGTGCAGAACGATCCAAGGGCTGCTCAGCTGGAAGCAATTGTCACACCTTGTAGGCCCTGAACTAATTGGAAACTTCTGGAACTGTAACAAAGAACATGTGATGTAATATTTGACATCCCAGCTGCATTCTGCAAGCTTGCTGATAGATTGGAGGATTTCACTGAGGACTACAGTAGGAATGGCACCCTCAGTAGGAGATACAATACCCGAGCCATGGCCATGCAGTCTCTATTGATCTGTACAGCAGTGCATACCCACTGTCTGCACATAGACAAGAGGAAGAGGGCCATGGGATGGTGATGAGGGGGCTCTAATCAAAGCACCTCCACTCTCATCTGTGGCCCCCATCTCAATTAGTACTCATATGTCATCTCATATCCCAAAGGCCAAATCTGTCTGGTACAGGCACAAGTTGAACGATCTATTGATGGAGAAATCATGGTTCTGCAACACAGGGCAGGGTCTGAGCAGCTTGCTTCAAACTCTGCTGAAACTGGAAGGGTTGGACTGAGCAGTAATTCTAGAAAGACAAAGATTCAAGACGTAGTTACACAAGGCTATATGATGGGTGTTAGCATTACAGCTCAGTTATTTGGATATGCATAAATATTATCTGTTGGCACTGCTTTCTGCTCTGGAATATTTTAAGTCAAAGCCTGGCTAGTAAAATTGCAGGACTGGAATAATGTGAATAATGCTGAGTGGACAAGCCAGGTGTAGCTATTTACTGGACTAATTTGCCCTGACGTTAGTGGTGTGCAGGTTTGGTCTTCAGATATTGGGTGGATGGAGAAATAGATGGAGCTGGGTGCCCCAGGCAGCAGAGTTCAATGCTTATCCTGCAGTGCCTGCATCATAGTTCACACCTTTCTCCTCTTCCTTCTCTCTCCTGCTCCTCCTGTTCCTCCTATTCTTCCAAGAAGCCTCTGTACTCTCTGTTTCATGACTCCAACTTTTCATATTGCATAATGTTGTGCCAAGTGCAGCATTACACCACCACGCTGGGGGCTCTGGGTGATTCATATTGAAGGGTACCTCCAGTCTGTCAATGCATCTGAAGCACATCTTCAGCATGTCATTTCCTTGCTCAGTCAGGTTCTGTTCAGTGGATGGCTTCGTCTGTACTACTCCTGGGTCTCATTGCTGGGAGTCTTCAGCCAGGACCTAAGGTAGATATTTGAAAAGCAAAGAAACTGCAGGTGTTCTGAATCTGAAATGAGAATAGAAACTGCTGGAGGTACTCAGCAGGTCAGGCAGCATCAGGGGAGAGAGACGTAGAGTTAATGTTGATGTTAAACATTGACCAGGATTTATTGCCAGGTTTGTCTGTCGGCTCTTTGGTCCCCGTACAATAACAATGTTGCCAAACCTAAGTTTTCAACCAAGTTCCAGGTGGCTTGTAAAACCTGAAGGCACTCTGTTAAAGCCCCAACATCCTGTTAATATTGCTCTTAATGAACGTTCCTGCATTGCAAATATCAGCCCCTTTTAGGAGGCTTTCTGCATGCTTAGCTTAAATGGAAGACAATGCATTATCTCCACTCAATCCCTCAGTGGAGTTAAAATTCAGCCCTAACTCATGGTCATTGAGGAAGGTCAACTTGTCATTTCTGGTTGTTAAGCTGTTTAATTTGGATTGCATGTTATGTTCTATTGAATGGCTTAATTTACCATTAGTGGCAGATTGCCATACAAGAAAGCAAAAAGTAACACACAAAAGGTTTGGCAGTAACTACATGTGGTTACCACATAGTTACTGTCAAAATATCCTTAATGCGTGCAGACAGGAGATTCTGGCCTTTATTTACAATGAACACATTTGCTGCCAAAACTGTCTGCTACTTGGTCCTCTCATTTACACTGTATCCTTGTTATACAGCATTATTTGACTGGCTTCCAGGTAACATGCTATAATACATCTTGTTTTCCCTTTCCAATGATCCTCTTAATCTCCCCCTTTGTTTTCTTTTCATTTTGTGTGCTTTTAATTCTATCAGCTTTCAGCTGTGCTGGCTCTTTTCACTCCAATTATTGAGTGTACAGTTACTATTGTATCCCCTTTGCTTCATCTGGATGTTCGCCACAAGGCCATCTCTCCTGGATAGTTACTAAAATAACTTGCTTCAGCATCATGCTTGAAAATGCCTTTTGAAGTTTTTCCATGAACTTTGAGAGAAAAGTAGAATTTAATTAAAATAGCAGAGTCTTCATACTGCTGTCAGCGAGCAGTGAGGCTCATGTGAGGCTCTGGATTAAAATGTTTGTCTGCTCTTTAGCATTTTCATATCAACTTTATACTCACTGAACACTTTGCTTAATTTTTATTCACATTTCACAAGCTTTTATTCATTTTGGTACAGCTCATGTTCTAATGTTGAGATTGTTCTTATCATTAGGTACCTTTTAGTCACCAAATCATTGTGAAACCAGTTCACAATTTTAAAAGAAAATTCTCTAGAGTGATAATTTAACGTTAGGTCATGAACAGAAGTAAATGTTTCTTGTTGCCTGCCTTACAACAAATATTAGTGTGGCCATTAGTGGACTGTGTACTAGTAATGTTAGGTTTTAATCTTTGGTTTCTATGGTTTAGACGATTGCTCCCACATTTTCAGTAAATTAGTATTTCTGAAAGCAAATGAACTAAAATCAGGAGAGACTGAGATTAGAATTTTTAAGCTGCTAACTGAACCATGTCCACTGCAATCAAAAAGCTAATTGTTGTGAATATTCCGAGACTGTAGCGCTTGTTATGTGCTTCACATTTTATCAATTTTCTGGCATTAATGTGATAAATTTGCATCCATAAGTATTACAGTGGCAGCCTTATCTCTCATAGTCGAGTGTTTGAATCGTGGCTGCTTTGTTCTGACTGCCTTTCAACATATTGGATCAAATACCAGGGCAAAAGATAAGTTTACTTTCAATTATTTTTTTTGGTGCTCAGAAGTAATCCCTTGGACAACTTTTTTTTCCTTTAGATAAAATCCTGCTCAGGCATGCGTTAAAATGCAGCTTGTAAGGTACCTGGTGTTGCTGAAGACTAGATAAAGGAATCATATTTTCAGGCAAAGCAGTGCTCAAGCTGTCTTGTGCAAAGAAAGACTATGGTTGGCCTAAGGCATGTATGTGCACAGGAGACACTCCACATCTTTCATAAGGTGATGGGTTCTGTGTGAGCACAGATGCATTTTGTTCTCCTATGAGGAAATGATGACTACATTATCAGAAACAAAGCTAAAATAACAGGGCTTCCTGAATAGTTTTTTTGTCCCTTGTGCCTCTGCTATTCCAACCACTTATCAAAGTTACAGATTTTTGCTTTGTACGCTGTAACTCAAAAATCAAGTGCAGCTTATTAATATGAAAGTAACAGGCTCCTGTTTATTACATGTAACAATGTAGAATATAACTGTTTAATATAAATCTGACATTTAAATTCCACTTAGTCTTCAGATATGAATGATTTAAATGAATAATAATTTACCCCAGAGTAAAGCTTCCTTCAGCCTGCATTTGAATGTATTGAAGTTTTTCAGGTAATCATTTTTTTTCAGAGGAACCAAATTGTGAAGACATCTGTTATGTTATTAATTTCACATAAATCTTAAGCTCCTCGAGGCCCGAAATGAGGCTTCATTCAAGCCGAATTAATGAAACATGATTGTAAGTCCCTTGCATGGAAATGCTGTCATACAATATTGAGTTGCCTATAATCACTGAGTAATCTTATGGGCTGTCGAGGGAGCATTAGTTCAAATCCCTCCATAAAACAATCTCAGAAAATATCCAAATCAAAATCTTAACTATATCCTGAAAGATTAATATCAGATAAAATTCTGTGAAATAAATCATAGATTCCCAGTAAAGGATTCAGATGTTTCCTGTAAAAGTATATTGTTCAGTGTAATGGATGATAAGATCTCTCTACACAGGACTACTAACCATAAATACATAGATGTGCATGATTAATTGAAATCTGTAGGCTTATAAGATTTTAATTACTAATTTTAATATTGTCATTTTGTTAATGACAGCATGTTACAACGAAACAGTAAATTTCAGTTACTCCTCTAATAAAATGAATGACTTTCAAACTTCAGGTGATGCTCACACCAAATCTGTACTCTCAAAAGGGCTTGCAACATATAAAATAGAAATACTTGCTACCTATGAACTCTAGTTGTTACAGTGTTGCTATTATACAGTTTTCATGTTGCATTGTGTGATATGCAAATTGTGACAAAGACCATTCTTTTCTGGAAGAGTTAATGCTGCAAATTTTCCCCAGACGCTGCTTCAAAGGTTAATTTTGATCTGTATTTAGCTATAGCCAATCAGATGTAGTCACTAGAGAGTCCACAAACTGCAATAAAAACTATCTATGTGTATCCTCACTTTAGCTAATCCCCGCTCCCACAGGCATTATTGAATTTATAGTGGAGAGAGTGGTTCTTTAGTGTCGGTTTCGGATGCTTGATTCTCATTCACCTCTGCAAATCCAAGTCAAAATAAACCCAGATCTTTCAGTGCATGACCTTTCGATGGGCATGCACATAAGTGCACAAGATCTGCTATAGTTATCGTGGTAGAAATTACCAGTACATTGGCTTCTCTTTAATGTAATGATAGCAAGGGTGAAGGCAAGGTTTGCAGTTAGGGCATGAGTTGGGTGCAGTATTCTTCTGATTTTATTCTGCAAAAAGTTATTTATTTCACTATATATGTAACAAATAATTTATTATGATGTAAGACAGCTGTAACCTTAAAACTGCCATCCATTTCACATAAGGCAAATGCGACAGGTGTTTCTCTCAGATTATCATACAGGAATGTACACTGGAATATAATCGTCCTTGCAATATATGAAGCTATATTTTTGTTTTTGATCTTATTTTTGTCTTTGATCTTCACCCAGATCTGTAATGTAGTATTTTTACAGTATGTTTAGCCAGTTTTAGCCCAGGTTTACCAATTGTGGCTTGACAAGATAGATGAAGAGTTGATGTTTCCCCTGTCTGGGTTGTTTAGAATGAGATTTCAGTCTTGAAATAAGGGTTTAATTATTCAGGACTGAGATGAGAAGAAATTTCTTCACACAGAACTTGGTGAATCTTTGGAATTCACTAACCCAATGGACAGTGGAGGCCTAGTTGCTGAGGCAGAGATCAATAGATGTTTGGGTATTGGGGGAAATCAAGGGATATGGGGTTAGTGCAGAAAAGGGCACTGTGGTGAAAGATCAGCCACGATCTAATTGAATGGCAGAGCAAGCACAAGAGGCTGAATAGCTTATTCCTTTATTTATTTCTTTTGTATTTACACACTTTATATCTCACTTGAGAGATTAATTTACTAAATGTTTTGTTTTATTTTTGAAGATTCACTTTCAATTATTGAATAAGTACATTCTTCACTATCTCCGTGATGACATGTTTTCTAGTGGTGACGAGTGAAATGGGTATATGTGGGTGAGCCTGTGGGTAGAGATGTTGCAATGTTCCAATATCCTATGCAGGTCTAGTGAAGCAAGTCTCCACCAGTTCTGCATAATGCAGGCAGTTCTGGCTGGGCATTGAGAGAGATCATTCTCACCAAATGCGATGAGAGATTCAGTTTTCCCATTGCAATGACAAGCCGACAATCACTCATGTCTTTTTTGTGATTTTGCTTGCATGTCACTTTGAGCTTGCCTGTATGAAATAAATCCCAATGACCGGCACATTCTGGCATACATGATGTCACGATTGAAAGGAATACACATCCAACTTTGGCAAGTATCCAAAAAAATATTTGTTTTTAGTTTTATGACTCAGATTCGTTTTGGGCATTTTTTTTACTCAAAGGGTTTGGTGGCCATGCGTCAAGTTGTTTTTGAAAATGGCCAATCCATTCAAAGTTCAGAGAAAGCAGAGACTGAAAGGAGGGACATAATGTTAGTTAAGTTACATTGGTTAACTTTAACTTGACTCATTAAGTTGAATCGACAGTCTGAGGCACATCTCCCTGCACTTGCTGGAACTTACAGCTCCACCTCTCCTCGCCCCCCCCCCCCCCCCCAACTAGCCACCTAGAACCTGATACAGTGATACAGTGAATAATCACTAGTTGTCATATTTTGGCCCTCTGATATTCCCTTATTTTCCCTCTTTGTTTGATTCTCACTGATCAATAACAAAAAAACATAATTATTAAAAGAATAGATCTTTTTGCCAAAGAGGTTTCTATGTGTTTTGTTTTTATTCAGTAAAACTGCTAGTTTAATCCATGCAAAAAGATAATTGGAATTGCCTCACTGGGTTGGTACTAACTCAATGCAGCCAATGCTTTTACTCTTGGGCTTCAGGAAGATGTGAGGTCCAAACTGCATCCCGACCAAAAATACCTACCACTTACTCACTAATAGCCTACACACTGATTTCCAGTTTGAGCTTCACCAGAACCACTTGGTTCCAGATGTCATCACAGCCTTGGTCCAAACATGGACCAGAAAGCTGAATTCCAGTGAGAAGCTGAAAGTGACTGTTCTTGACATCAAGGCAGAATTTGACCGAGAGCAGCATCAAGAAACCCTGGTAGGCAGAAATCAGTGGGATCAATGGGAAAGCACTCCAGAGGCTGGAGATATTCTGCACACAAAGGAAGATGGTTATGATTGTTCCTCGGGGCCACATTCTCAGCCCAATCATCTTCAACTTTTCCTTCTATCGTAAGGTTGGAAGTGGGGATGTACAATTCCATTCACAAATCCTCAGTATATGAGGCAACCCATGCCTGCATGCATCAAGACCCAGATAACATTCAGGCATGGGCTCATAAATGTTAAGCTGTATTTGTACCACATAATGCAACAAGGGAGAATCTAACCATTTACGCATGTCCCATACCTTCAACGTATTGGGGGACACTGTTGAAACTCAATTAGACCAGCCACTGGACCAGCACTGTAGTTGCAAAATCAGGCTGGTATTTTGCAATGAGTGAATTACCTCTGGACACCCTCAGGCCTTTCCACCATCAACAAGGCACATCAGGAGTGATTCCGCGTGGTTCCGGAGGACTGGAGGGTCGCAAATGTAGTTCCGTTGTATAAGAAAGGTGGGAGGCAGCATAAAGGAAATTACAGACCTATTAGTCTGACGTCAGTGGTGGGAAAGTTATTGGAATCTGTCCTCAAAGACGGGGTTATGGAATACCTAGAGGCGCAGGGCAGGATAGGTCCTAGCCAACATGGTTTTGTGAAGGGAAGATCCTGCCTGACCAACCTATTGGAGTTTTTTTAAGAAATCACAGGTAAGGTGGATAAGGGAGAGGCGGTAGATGTTGTGTATTTAGACTTTCAAAAGGCTTTTGATAAGGTGCCTCACAAGAGACTGATTAATAAGATGAGAGGTCATGGAATTACGGGTAGGATAACAGAATGGGTGGAGCATTGGCTGGTTGACAGGAAGCAAAGAGTGGAAATAAAAGGATCTCGTTCTGGTTGGTTACCGGTTACTAGTGGTGTGCTACAGGGGTCGGTGTTGGGACCTTGTACATTAATGATTTGGATGATGGAATAAATGGTTTTGTGGCTAAGTTTGCGGATGACACCAAGATAGGGGGAGGAGTAGGGAATATTGAAGAGATAGGAAGGTTGCAGAGGGACCTAGACAGTTTAGGAGAATGGGCAAGGAAATGGCAGATGAGATTCAATGTAGGGAAATGTGCAGTTGTACACTTTGGAAGCAGAAATAAGCGGGCAGATTATTATCTAGGAGGAGAGAAAATCCAAAGCACGGAAGTACAAAGGGACTTGGGGGTACTCGTGCAGGATACCTTAAAGGTTAACCACCAGGTTGGATCGGTGATAGAGAAAGCGAATGCTATGTTGGCATTCATTTCGAGAGGTATAGTGTATAAAAGTAAGGAAGTGTTGATGAGGCTCTACGGGGCACTAGTGAGGCCTCATTTGGAATATTGTGTGCAGTTTTGGGCCCCACATCTTAGGAAGGATGTGTTGACGTTGGAGAGGGTTCAGAGGAAATTTACGAGGATGATTCCAGGAATGAAAGGGCTTACGTATGAGGAGCGTTTGTCGGCTCTTGGACTGTACTCGCTGGAGTACAGAAGAATGAGAGGGGACCTCATAGTGACATTTAAAATATTGATAGGAAAGGACAGAGTAAATGTGGCTAGGCTGTTTCCCTTGGTGGGTGAGTCCAGGACCAGAGGGCACAATCTTAGAATTAGAGGGTACAGTTTCAAAACAGAGATGAGGAAAAATTTCTTTAGCCAGAGGGTGGTGAATTTGTGGAACTCCTTGCCACGTACAGCAGTGGAGGCCAGATCAGTGGGGGCATTCAAGGAGTAGATATATAGATATCTAAATAGTCAGGATATCAAGGGATATGGGGATAAGGCCGGTAATTGGGATTAGAATAGTTTTTTTTTCTTCTTCCCCCATTCCCCATTTCTCATTTCTATTTCCCTTTCCTTGGAGCAGACTCGATGGGCCGAATGGCCTGCTTCTGCTCCCTTGTCTTGTGATCTTGTGATTTGCCTGGATGAGTGCAGCTCCAGAAACTCTAGAGAAGCTCAACATCATTCAGGACAAAGCAGACCCCTTCGTCACCAGCACACCACGTCCACAGAATGCACTGCATTGAGACTACTCAATGCACTTCTCAAACCTATAACCTACCATAAGAAAGACAGGGGTTGCAGTTATATGGGAACAACACACCTGTAAGCTCTCTCTGTGTAACACACCATCCTGACTTCAACATATAACACCATGCTATTGTCATTGCAAGATCTAAATCTTGCAACGCCCTCCCCAACACCAGGACTACAAGTTCATGCAGGTGTCTCATCACCTCCTTCCCAAGGGTAATTATTGGTGGTCAATAAATGCTGGTTTTGCCAGCAGACCCATATTCTGAGAAATGAGCATATTAAAATATTGGTAATTGGTTTATTATTGTCACACATACTGAGATACAGTGAAAAACTTTGTTTTGCATGCCATCCATACAGATCATTCCAAAACACAAGTACATTAAGGTAGTACAAAGGGGAAATCAAGAACAGAATGCAGAATATAGTTTTACAGATACCATTACAGAAAGTGCAGTGAAGGTAGACAATAAGGTGCAAGGGCCATGACAAGGTAGATTGAGGGATCAAGGGTTCATCTTTATCGTACAAGAGGTCTGTTCAAGAGTCTTATAACAGCGAGACAGAAGCTGTCCTTGAGCCTGGTGGTGCATGTTTTCAAGCCTTTGTATCTTCTGCCCAATGGAAGGTGACTGAGGTGGGAGGGGCATTTGAGTATGCTGGCTGCTTTCCCGAGGCAGCAAGAAGTGTAGACAAAATCAATGGAGTGGAGGCTGGTTTTCATGATAGACTGAGCTGTGCCCATGACTCTCTGCAATTCCTTGTGGTCTTGGGCCGAGCAGTTGCGACACCAAGCTGTGATGCATCCCGATAGGATGCTGTCTATGGTGCTGTAAAAACTGGTGAGGGTTAACTGGGACATGCTTAATTTCCTTTGCCTTCTGAGGATATCTCAATAATCTCACTAACTCAATAAATCTACTCCAAGCTAACCCTTCAGAATTTTATCTGGAAAATCCTGTCAATTACCATATTGTTCACTTGATCCCCTTTCATCAGGTTGTATCTTTTCAGATCTTCTGTGGAGGGTAGATGAGAGTAGGGCAGTGTATGTTGTTTATATGGACTTTAGCAAGGCCTTTGACAAGGTCCCTCACGGCAGGCTAGTCTGGAAGGTTAGATCGCATGGGATCCGGGGAAGATAGCAGATTGGATTCATAATTGGCTCAGTGGTAGGAAGCAGAGGGTGATGGTCGATGGTTGTTTCTCAGACTGGAGGCCTGCATCTAGTGGGGTGCCACAGGGGTCAGTGCTGGGGTATTTGTTGTTTGTAATTTATATAAACGATTTGGATGTGAATGTACAAGGCGTGGCTAGTAAGTTTGCGGATGATACTGAAATAGGTGGTGTTGTAGATAGTGTAGAGGGTTATGAAAAATTACAGGGGGATCTTGATTAGTTAGGTGTGTGGGCTAAGGATTGGCAGGTGGCTTTCAATCCAGATAAATGTGAGGTATTGCATTTTGAGAGATCAAATCAGGGTAGGAAATTTGCAGCGAATGGCACGGCCCTGGGGAGTGTTATGGAACAGAGGGACCTCGGAGTGCAAGTGCATAGTTTTCTGAAAGTGGCATCACAGGTAGATAGGATGGTGAAGAAGGCATTTGGCACACTGGCCTTCATCAGTCACGGCGCTGAGTATAGGAGTTGGGAAGGTATGTTGCAGTTATATAAGACGTTGCCGAGGCCGCACTTGGAGTATTGTGTACAGGTTTGGTCGCTGTGTTATAAGATGGAATTAAACTAGAAAGAGTGTAGAAAAGACATACCAGGATGTTGCCTGGACTTGGGGGCCTGAGTTACAAGGAGAAGTTGTGTAGACTCGGAGTTTATTCCCTGGAATGTAGGAGTTTGAGGGGTGACCTGATGGAGGTATTGAGGGGCATAGATAGGGTGAAAGCACATCGAGTTTTTCCCAGGGAGGGGATGCTAAAAACGAGAGGGCATAGTTTTAAGATCAGGGGCGAGAGATTTAAAAGGGACATCAGGAGCAGCTTCATCAAGCAAAGGGTGATGTGAAGTTGGAATGGGCTGCCAGAAATAGTGGTTGAGGCAGGCACATTATCAACATTTAAGAGCCATCTAGAGAAGTACATGGATCAGAGAAGTTTAGAGGGCTATAGGCCAAACGTGGGCAGATGGGACTAGCTCACTGGGCAACACAGTTGGCATGGATGAGTTGAGTCGAAGGGCCTGTTTCTGTGCTATACGACTCTATGACCTTATGACTAGGTATATGGTATGGATGGGTATGAAGAGATCTTCACATATTTCCCTCCAGTTGTTGCTGAGTATCTCACACTGGCTGATGGTCCACTATATAACTGCAGAATGGGCACACATGTGTATTCTTGGGGGTACAGCATTCATGAAGTCATGTAGTTTATGGATTTTTGTGATGTTTGAGCTGCCTCAGCATTTATTTATGGTTAAGAATAAAGGAAGCTTATTGTTGGACTCAAGGATCTACTAATGTTTTGGAAATGTAATGTTTATATAAGAAACTAAATTTGATACGGTAGGTATTTGTTCCAAACATAATGATACTCATTCATCATGGTTTACAAACCTGTAAATTCCTTTGATTTTATGCATGTCAAAGCCTCAGAAAACTGTTCTTCTCCTTGGAGACAAACAATTGCCAAGTTATTGAAATCTGGCCCAAAACCCAATTTCACTCAAGCCTTAGGCATCCTGCTTAATTTCTATCACAACCTGCTTTTGGTGGTATTGCTTTGGGGAAGAAGATTTTCCAGGCCACCAGCTGAGATCTTTCCTCTTCTTTGGAGTAATGCCATGTTGCTAATTAGGCAGAGATGGTCTTGGCTTACTATGTCATCCTGAAGAAAGACCGAAGTCAACTTCTGGACTACCCTTGCCTCAGGTATGTCCCCATGCTAGCCCTGTCCTCACACTTACCTTTTGCAGCTATGGCACTCCCAATGACTCAGAGCTCTGCCGCTGCAGATGCCCCAAGAAGTGGAGTGGTCTCTGTAAGTGGTGACCATGGTTCAGGGACCCCATGCCACACTCTTCCCCCAGTCTGCTTAATGGTCTTCTGAGAGCTCATGTCATCAAAGGCCTTTCAAACTGTCTCTGATCTCTCTCACGATCACTGGCATTTAGAATCAGTTGAAATACATTACGTTAATCTTTAAAAAAATAAAAATTATCAAAAAATAGTTTGAGTTAAATATATTAAACACCAAGAAATTAATTAAAAACATAAATCTGAAGGAACAAACATGAGACTGAACCTTCATTGAGCTTTTTTAGTTATCCAGGCCCTTTGCTCGGTGTGATCCACAACTGTCTCTGGATTCAATGGTGTGTCCATTGGCAGAGGGAGAGCCTTCAGTTCTTCACGCCGCTATGTGCAGGTGTGGATGAACCACTGGCCAAACATAAGTATGATCCAGCTCAATGTCTCTGGAACAATGAATCTGGAACAATGAGAGTCTTTCTAAATATTGCATTGAAGTATCAGATTAGGATTGTGCAGCGCAGTCCGATGTTGACCCTTGGAGGTGCTGTCCCAGAGGTGAGAATGTTGCTAATTGAGCCAAACTACCACTCGGACAAAGTGTTTTGCAAAATATGGTAAAAAAAAAGTTTCTAGTTTCATATCTTTTATTTTTAATTTTCATGTTTTTCATTAAGCATACAAGCTAAACTATGATGCAAAACCTCACACATTTCTCACCCTCTCCTTTCCCATTCTGAAAGCATTGACGTGAGTGGCAAAGTTACCTGGCATCTTTTTGATTCAGGGTGTTTAGCGATAGCAGCTGTCCAGCATGTTTTAATCCTTTTATGGTTCAGATGTCAGATTCACATCAGCAGAAAGCCAAGAAGCATCATAAGAGGATTGAAGAAAAAGAACAGCAGTGATAAATTGTGCAGGTTCTCTTCATCCTCTGACCTTGCTGGAAGTTGAATGTTACCAAATTATATTTTAGTCCACTATCATTGAGAGCCATACACTATCACTTGAACAGTAGGCTTCTTGTTACAACCTTCCCACTAAATAGTAATGAAGTTTTATCTCTTTTTGAATACTCACCCAACACTACAATGACTTTACATTTCTCACAGCAGCACATATGCAAATTAAGTTAAGGCAAAAATCAAAATCCTTTATAATTATTAAAGCATCAAAATAGAATTATGAAACAAAATACTGTGGGGGCTGGAAATCTGAAATGAAAGACATGGAGAGTTGATGTCTGGTCCTGTATATTCACGGTATTTTCTCTTTCAACTAAAACTATATTCGAATGCAAATCATTTATTTTGAAAATTATATATTATGTGTGCTTAATTATTATGTTGTAATTATTTTCATAAATAAAGGAATATAAAATCAAATTTTGTTTCATAGGCTCATAGGTTCATAGGCTCATTTAGCATCAGTAAAAGCAGATGATAATTACAGTTCCATTTTAACCAACCATTCCATCAACAGAAACACCTTTTTATAATTAACAAAATAAATCTTCAACCAGTAAAACTAATATTTGAGCTCTTCAATAAAAACATGTTGTAGATGTTACAATAAAAGCACAAATGTATTGTAATTTAAATACTTGAAATTTAAATACAAGATCGTGTATTTTGACAAGTAATGCTTGGATTCCAAAAGTATAAAAATCTGATTTTTTTTCAACTTGAAAATGAAAATTGGTTGGATTGCTTAATTTTTTCTGTCAGTGAAGTTTGATTGTAGGATAACACAAAGTAAAGCTGATACAGTTCAGTGGAAGACTCCTGGGCATCTTAAAATACAAGGTCCTGTTCAGTTTCCCTGATTTGTTATGACAAGTGTAAAGTAAACCATTCTTTGTAAATTAAACTTAATAAAATTGTATAAGGCATCAAATTTAGTCAAACGTGTGAAACTGTGCTTAAGGAGCAATAAGCCACTCAGATTTATTATATTAAATATGCTTTGCCACATCATTTACCATACTGTATTAGGAAAGTATTTTGTGTAACATTGAATACAGATGCAACTAGAGGCCTATATAAATATGAAATCCCTGTTATATGAAGGTCACCTTTAAACTATCTGCAGAATTCAAATGCAAATGAAAAGATAACAAAAAATATAGACTATATGAAGCAGATGTTATTGAAAATGAAATTCTGAATTTAAGCTGCAGGTAAAGAGTTAAATTGTTCTATTTGGTTACCTTTCTCACTTTTTATTCTGGATATAAAATGCTTGAAGTTTATAGATGAGTTGATTTTCTCTTTTTATAATAGGAGTTTAAACATATTCTCAATTCTGCTCTAAGTTATATCATGTGCAGGGAGAAGAAATAAAGAATTGCATTGCAATGGCATCTTTCACAACATCAGAGTGCTCCAAAACACTTCATATTTAAGTATAAGACTTTGTTCCAAAAAAGCATATGAATTAGGAGCAGGAGCAGGCTATCTGCCCTTCAAACCTGCTCCACCATCTACCAAGATCATGGCTGATCTTCTAACTCGGTGCCATTTTCTTTATTTCCCTCGATTCCCTTAATATCCAGAAATGTATTGATCTTGGTTTTGATTGCAGTCAATGACTGACCCGACACGATCCTTCAGAGTAGTGAATTTTAAAAATTCACTACCCTCTGTGTGAAGAAATTTCTCCTCATCCCCATCCTAAAATGTCAAGCCCCTATTCATAAACTGTGACTCTGTAGTTCTAGGCTCCTCAGCCAGGGGAATATCCTTCCTGCATCCACCCTGTCACGCCCTGTAAGAATTTTGCAAATTTCAATCAGATCACCTCTCTTTCTTGTAAACTCTTGAGGATATGGCCTCATCTACTCAATCTCTCCTCATACACCAAACCCACCATCTCAGAAACCAGTCTAGTTAATACTTGTTGCACTCCATTTAAGGTAAGTATACCCCTTCTTTGGATGACAAGACAAAACAGTACCCAATATCCAGGGTCTCACCAAAGCCTATGTATTGCAGTAAAGCATTTTTACTTCTGTACCCAAATCTTCTCATAGTAAAGGCAACATACCATTTGCTTTTCTAATTGCTTTCTCTACCTGCTTGTTAGGTACACATTGGTTTTCAATGACTTATATACAAGGACACCTAAGTCCCTTTAAACAGCATTTCCCAATCTCTCACTATTTATAAAAAAACTTTGCATTTCTGTTGTTTGCACAAAAATGTTTTCCCACAATATTGTCCTGGGAATTTTAATCAGGGAGACAACTGACATTGGAACAATAAAAGAAAAACAAAGTACTACAGCTGTTGGAAATCTGAAATAAAAACAAAAAAGGTCTGAAACTCAGCAGGTCAGGCAGTGTAATGCCATCATCAAATGCATCTGCCCCTCAATTCCCCTTCGAGAGGAGAAGTTCCCTCTATGATACTCTATCTCACTCCTCAAACAGCACCAGCGCCACCATCACCTTCCCACGGCTCCACAAGAGATACAACATCAGCACCTCCCTTCCTCCCTTTCCCACCTTTCCAGGTGAAACAACACTTGTGCTTCTTCCGATGCAATGTTTTGCATTTGCTGCTCACTATGAGGTTGCTTCTACATAGGGAAAACCAAATGTAGACAGGGTAACCATTTTCCAAATACCTCCATTTACTCTGAAAACATGACCCAAGCTTTTGGTTGCCTGTCACTTGATTTCCCTGTCCTGTTCCCTCTTTGACCTATTTCCCTTTGGCCCATATCCCTCTTCAGCACTTGGAATGGCACATGGAGGGGCAGGGCTTAGAGGAATATGGGCTGAACACAAGAAATTGGGACTAGCTGGATGGACACCGTGGTCAGCATTGGACTCGTTTGGGCCAAAGGGCCTGTATCTGTGCTGTATTGCTCTATGACTCTATGACTTCTCTGTACTTGACCTTCTACATTGTTCCTGTGAAAGTCAATACAAGCATGGGGAATAACATCTCTTCTTCTGACGGCACTTTACAGCCTCTTGGATGCAACATTGGGTTTGCCATCTTTATATAATACTCCACTACGCTCATTCACACCTCTGCTAGACTTCCCTCTTATTCTTCATTTCTCCCATTAATGCCATCACCTCCACAGCCCAAATCCCTATGATTTTGCACCATTATTCAATCTCTTCTGTGACCCATCTACTCATGCTTTTTCTTTTATCTCCACAGTCTCCTTTCCCTGTACCTTTGAATTTATTGATCTCTGTCCATAGGTGGATAGATGTGGAAATGGTACAGACAGGTTTGGCAGCATCATACCAGAGCTCATAGGATCAAACAATGAGGACAGGTTGCAAACACATGGCTTGACTCCCTTTGGTTTAAGGGGTTAAGTGATTATCATACTGAGGTCTCTAAAAGGATAAAGGGTTTTGATTGTATCATTATAAATCTGGAATAGCTGTGGAAATTATTTCTTTTAGTGGAGTATTCAGAATAAGAGGGCATAAGCTTAAAATTAGAGAAAAGTCATTTAGAAGTTAAATCAGGAAGGGAAACACAAGATACTGCAGATGCTGGAATGTGGAGCAACGAACAATCTGCTGGAGGAACTCAGCAGGTTGAGCAGCATCTGTGGGAGGAAAAGAATTGTTGACGTTTCAGGTCAAGACCCTGCATCAGGTCTTGGGAAATCAGGAAGTATTTCTTTACATAATGCTGAAGGAAATCTGGACTCAAGACCCCAAAAGGCTGTAATTCCAGGTCAAATGGAATCTTTAAGCCTAAAATCAATGAATTTTTGTAGAATTGGTGAGGTTTGCGGACAAAACTGATAAATTGGTAAATTGGTTTATTATTGTCACATACCGAGGTACAGGGAAAAACGTTGTTTTGCATGCCATCCATACAGATCATTTCATTACAACAGTGCATTGAGGTAGTAGAAAGAGCTGAGCCATTGATCAGCGTTGATCTAGTTGAATGATGGAGCAGTCTTGCTGGGGCTGAATGAAAAAATCTTGTTTCTTGATTCTGATTCTGATTCTGAGTTCAGCACAAAACTGTTGGCATTTCCCAGCCCATTAAGCTTAAAGTACTTATACCTTCTTTAACATAACAGCATTAATTTACTGTATTATCATTTTTATGGAATTTCACTGATAAATGAAAATGTTTTTTTTTAACAGCACTCAGATTTTACTGACAAAACTGTTTCTCAGTTCATCCTTTATGTGGAATTTTTCTGCTAATGACAGAGATTCCCAAATAGATTTTACTGCCACTGACTTCAGAGAGATTATCTTACACATGTAAGTGTGGGTATAGGAGACGTAAGGTATCCAAGTTTGCCAATGATATAAAAATAGGCAGAAGGGCAAGTTGTGATGAAGATATTGTGTCTCTGCAAAGGGATATGGATAGATTGAGCGAGTGTGCAAAAACCTAGCCAATGGAGTTTAAATGTGGGAAAGTGTGAGGTCGTGAACTGGAATAAGAGGAATCAAAAGGCAGATAATTATCTCAATGGAAAAAGACCGCAGATGAGTGAACTACAGAGGGATTTGGTGTTCTTATACATGAATCACATGAAGTTAGCAGACAGGTGCAGCAAGTAGATCAGAGGACAAATGGAAAGTTGGCCTTTATTGCAAAGGGGTTGGAATTTAGAAAAAAAGGATGTTTTGTTACAATTGTCACACCATGGTATTGTGCATAGTTTTGGTCCCCTTTCCTAAGAAAGGATACAGTAGCATTAGAGGCAGTCCAAGAGAGATTCACCAGACTAATTCCTGGGATGAGAGTGTTGTCCTATCAAGAGAGGCTGGACATATCCCCCTCTCCCCACCCTTTTATTCTGGCTTCTGCCCTCTTTCTTTCCAGTCCTGCCGAAGGGTCTCGGCCCAAAATATCGACTGTTCGTTTCCCTCCATAGATGCCGCTTGACCTTCTGAGTTCCTCCAGCATTTTTTGTGTGTTGCTCTAGACATATTGGGTCTGTATTCCTGGGAGCTTAGAAGAATGAGGGGTGATCTTATTGAGATGTATATGATCCTGAGGGGGTGGATCTGGAATAGGTAAGTTTGTACTTTCCTTTTTGGTCAGCGTTGCGTGCACAGCTCACTGCTGGTAATCATCCCCAGCCACTGGTACTACAGGAACATTAGAAACATTAGGAACATTCAGCCCAGAGAGTTATGGAGGCTTGATAATTAGAAGTACTTAAAGTGGAAATAGATATGTTTTTGAAAAAATTGGGGGATTGAGATAGATCAGCCATGATCATTTTGAATGGTGAGGCAGGCCTGAGGGACTAGATGGCCTACTCCTATTCCTATTTTCTTGTGTTCACATGTAGTAGGATAAAGTACAAAGAAAAGTGACATTTCGCCCAATGAGTCCATTTGGTATTCATGCTCCACTTGAACTTCCTCTCATTGTTCACCAACTAACTCTGATCAATGTAACACTCTATTTCCTTTTGCCTGGTTTATTTATCTAGCTTCCTTTAAAAAATCAACGTATCACATTTACTCCCTGTGAATTCCACATTTACATCACTCTGTGAGGAAGTTGCTTTTCAATTTTTTTTCTGATTTCTTGCTGATTATTTTATATTGTTGTCCTATAGTTTTGCTCTTCCCCACAGTTGAACTTCAGAGCTGAATTTTAATTTTCTGCACCTTGTGGGTGGGTGGTGGGAGTGGCTTAAAATTTGTGAAACTGGCAGTGTATTGGGAAGCCCACTCCACCTCTCTGATTTCTGCAATTAACAGCTGTGCGTTAAGCTCCATGTGAACGTCCCCTGTAGGAGAGGGAGCTTGTCAATTTCAGTAGGCTAATTGCTCAATTGTGCAATGTACAAGCCTATATTTGTTGTCCAACATTAAATCCTGCTCCAAATACCTCCATTTCAAATCTTATTCCTAGCTTTCAAGTTCCTGCACTGTCCTACCCTATCCTACACTTTCTATAACCTCTGTTTTAGTCTCCGTAAATCTCTCTGCCTTAACTCATTTGTTTGATCAAGTCTTTGTTCACCTGTCCTGATACCTTCTCCTTCAGTTTGAAATTTTATCAAGTTTTTGTTTGGGATTACTTCTAGTACTTATCCATGTTTGAGATGGTTCATAAGTACAAATTATTGCAAAACCTTTGCAATTTACGTGTGCTTCCAGGCTCGCAGGAATTTGTGAGTGAAGGGAGAACAGTGAAACTACTTAGGGGATTGGAGTCAAGAATACAAGAATATAGAAGCAGGATTAGGCCTTCATGCCTTCAAGAGAAGGCCAGAAGGCCAAGAGGCCTTCAAGCTATCCTGCTATTTAATATTATCATGACTGATTTATGCTGTCCTCAACTCCTCTTCTGTACCATTTCTCCATACCTCCCTATTCCTTGAATTATCAAATATTATTCACCTCCACTATAAATATTTCTAATGATCCAGCTTCCACCACTCACTGAGGCAGAGAATTCCAGAAATTCACCACCCTCTGTGAGAAGAACTTTCTATGTACCTCAGTTTTAAATGACCAGCCCCTTATCTTGTAGTTATATCCCTCTGTTCAAGACTCTCCCACTGGTGAAAGCATCCCAACATCAACCCTGTTCAGCCCCCTTAGAATCTTATATGTTTGAATACAGTCATCCCTCTATCTTCTAAACTCCAAGGAATACATCAAGGGCTGGCATGGTAGTGTAGCGGTTAGCGTAATGCTATTATGGCACCAGCGACACAGGTTCAATTCTGGCCGCTATCTGTACGAAGTTTGTATGTTCTCCCCATGTCTGCATGGGTTTCCTCCGGGTGCTCCAGTTTCCTCCCACATTCCAAAGACGTACAGGTTAGGAGCTGTGGGCATGCTATGTTGGCGCAGAAAGCATGGCAACACTTGTGGGCTGCCCCAGAACACTCTATGCAAAGATGCATTTCACTGTGTGTTTCGATGTACATGTGACTAATAAAGATATCTTATCTTATACAGGCCCAAGCTACTTAGTCTCTCTTGTAGAACAACCCTCTCATTCCAAGAATTAGCCTGGTGAACCTCCTTGCACTGCCTCCAATGTTATTATGTATTTTTTTAAGTAAGAGGACCAAAGCTGAATGGAGTATTCCAGGTGAGGCCTCACCAACACCCTGTAGAATTGCAACAAAACCTTCTTATTTTCAAACTCCAGCCCCTTTGCAATGAAGTCCCAAATGCTGTTTGCCTTCTTAACAACTTGTTGGACCTGCCTGCTAACTCTTTGTGATTCATGCAACAGCACACCTAGATCGTGACAGGAAAGTATGTCAATATCTACCGACGGCTAATAACTGCCTTCTTGCCTTTTTCCACGAAAGGCTTTATTTTTGGAGCACAACTCAACTCTACCCCTAGATCCTTTCAGGAGTTTAATGGAGACATTTGCAGGATCACGCAGTCTTCATAGAGTAATACAGCATGAAAACAGGCCATTCGGCCCACCAGGTCATGCTAACTAGTGGTACCCATCCATATTAATCCCATTTTACAGCACTTGGCCCATAGGCTTCATTACCTCAGCAATTCAAGTGCTTCTCTAAACACTTAAATACTGTCAGTGACATTGCTTCCACCACGCTCTCCAGCAGTGCATTCCAGGTACTGGCCACAACTTGGGTGACACACACAAAATGCCGGAGGACTGGAAAGGAAATGGTTTGATGAGTGGTCTCGACCTGAAACATCAATTGTTTATTTCCCTCCAAAGATGCTGCCTGACCTGCTGAGTTCTTCCAGCACTATTTGTGTGTGTTGCTCCAGATTCCAGCATCTGCAGAATCTCGTGTGTCTACAATTTGGGTGAATAAGGTTCCCCTTTGATCCCCTATAAATCTCTTACCCCCTACCCTAAATCTATGTCCTTTAGTTCTATTCCCCTCTGATAGCTATAGCCCTTATAATTTTATATATCTCAATCATGCCCCCCCCCCTCACTTCCTCCACTCTAGGAAAACAGACTGTGCCTCTCAGGTCACTCTGCATGACTAAAATGCTCCATCGCAGTCAACATCCTGGTCAATCTCCTTTGCATCCTCTCCAGTGCTATCACATCTTTCCTCTAGGCATGCAGTATTCCAGCTGAAGTCTGACCAATGTTTTACAAAGTTGGAGAATAACCTTCCTGCTCTTGCATTTGATGCCAGCATCCTACATGCCTTCTTAGCATGTTATCTTCAGATAACATTTTTGCTTTTTGCTCCAAATTACAGTCTCTTGTGTCTCCATATGAAAACCAGATTGTCATTGAGGAAACTTTCATCATCAGGGATATTCCCTTCACCCTATCCATCCCCTCTCCCTCCTCACCTCTCTACAATGTAAAATTAACTTGTGCTTTTTCCCTTTCCTTGTTCAGTTGAAGGGCCTTCAACCTAAAACATCAACCGTGGGCCACTTTCTATAGATGCTGCCTGACCTGCTGAGACTTTCCAGCATTTCCTGTTTTTATTCCAGAAATGGTTGCAGAGTTCCAGTCTTTAAAAAAAAGACTTCCTATTGCATAAAGCTGAAAAAAATAGTACTGTGCGATTGATGTCCTAGTCTCGTCCATCTCTTATTCTTCCCACCAAAGAGAATAACCTCACTTTTACCAAAGTTAAACTCCATCAGCCACCTTTTTGCCTAATCACTCAACCTACATCCCTTTGCAATCTCTTCTATACAGCTTACTTTCCCAGCAGTCTTTGCATAATTGTTACATTATAATTGGTCATTTCATTCGAGTCACTGATATAGATTTGTAAGTGTCTGAGGCCCAGATCCCTGTGACAGCTGACTGCTTACAGCCCACTAACCTGAAAATGGCCAACTTATTCACACTTTGTTTACTTAGTAATTATATTTGCTTCCCCCCCCCCCAACCTCAGCCCACCCCAAACCAAGGAGTTCTTCATATCGAAATTGAAAAACTGAAAAGCGTTGTAAAACAATCACTTCACTGCCAAGGGCACTGATATTCCAGTGGCATTGACAGTTAAGTGTGGTTGGTATTTTAGTGGATAATAGTTGGGGAAGGTAATTGTTGATTTTGATAGACAGATTCTGGAGATTTCTCACTTTATTTTATTTCATTTCATTTATTTATTCATCCTATGACTGTCAATATGTTAATTTTGATGAGATCTTATTCAGCAATGATTTAGTAATCAACCAATTAAGATTAACAAGGTGCATTCATATAGAACATAGAACATCACGTGAACAGGACCTTTGCCCCACAATGTCTGTGCTAAGCATGATGCCAAATGAAACTGATTCCTTCTGCTGGTACATGAGTCATATTCCTCCATCCCTGGATATTCATGTGTCTGTCTAAAAGCCTCTTGAATGCCACTATTGTATCTGTTTCCACCATGACCCCTGGCAGCACATTCCGGGCACCTACCACACTCTGTTTAAAAAAAAACTTGTCCTACACATCCCCTTTAAATTTTCTCCCTCTCACCTTAAAGCCATGCCCTCTACTATTCAACATTTCTACACTGGGAAAAAGATTCTGGCAGTCTATTCAATCTATGCCTCTCATAATTTTATAAATCTCTATCAGGTCTCCCCTCAGCCTCTGACATAATTTAGCATGGTACATTCCACTTCTGTACACCCTTCTGAAATCATCAAGCCTTATGTTTTTGAAAATTTTCCTCATTCTCAATTGAAATGTTTGCTTTCATATGCAGTCAATGGTTTCCCATTACCTGCTGGACAATTAAGAGCCACATTTGTCTTTAGTGATCTGAGCAACATGGACATAGGTAGGACAAACTAGTCTCAGTAATACCAGCAAAAAAATGATGCACATTGTGGAAGAAGAATCCTATACCCATCTATGTCTAAGTCACTTTTTTACTGTGGTCATTTGTCTATTCCATGCCATACAACTTATCACTTCCTTCCTGGTCCTTTTTGGACTTGCAACTTTACTTCATCTGTTTTGTTCTGTCACAATTTTTATCTCAGACAAAGAAAATTGCTTTTATCAATCACTGCCTTGCACTGTTCAATCAGTCTTTACAAATTGGATGACCAGGAATTGTTTATAAAATTTGCCTCACCCTCATGCATGCCACAGCTGGGTGAATGAACTTTTCATCCTTCATCCCAATTAGGTAGCTTGTTAACTGATTAAAATGTGTGAAAGGAGCATTTTTTACAGGTGCATTTTTATTGACCAGTCTTTTCTGCTCTGATTAGTGAATTCATATTTGATTAAATGGAGGTTAAGAACATTGTTACCTGTCACCATTTTGTCAGCCATTAACTTGAGAGAAAAAAAAATCAACTGTTTTTTTTAACCAAAAAAATATATTCTATAGATCTATGGAGGAATTCGAACACACTGGCATATATTGCAAATCATTATTAACTGTGCACAGAATTGATTCAGTCTCAACTTTCTTCTGCCCAAGGCTGTTTTGCTCCGTGTGAAAGCTATGAAATTGCTTAAATGTTTTCTTCTGGCAGTTTCTCTGCAACCATTTAAGTTGTTGGTGTGAGGTAGAGTTTCACCACACAGTTTTAATAAAGTTCTCCATTTGAGTTAGCAGTTCAAATAACCTTGTTGTTTGATGTGAGTTATTAGAAGACAAGGTCAGACTTGATGTTATCATCAGTTGCAGTGGAAGAGTTCAAGGTTCAGGTAATGATGGTTCAGGTATCTGAAACAAAGACTTGGAATTAATTCAGACTTTTAAAGGAGTTATTCAGAAAAGGGTCACAGGATTATGTTCCCTCTTGTTCAATACCAGGAAAGGAAAAATGTCTTAAATTTATAGACTCTTTTATCCACCTTATAACAGTTAGCATATATGTTCATGTCTTTGCATGAAATATACATAAGAAAGAAGTGCTTTGAATAAAGTATCTTAACCACCAAAACAGTTGATTTTCTGAGTATATCAATACATATATCCTGAAATTATACTATGGAATACATTGGGAGATATTAACTTATTTTAAATAAATCAATTGGGACCAATACCAAAATAATCAAAAGAAGTATTTCAGTCAAATGCATTAAATTGCCGATGTTCCACAATGTATATATTGTTGTGTATGACATTCAGGTTAAATTCAAAAGAAAAAAAATTCAGTGAGAGTTTAAGTTAATGAATAATACATTGTAGGCTGTGATATATTTCCAGTATTCATGCTAGAACTTCCATATTGAGTTTTCCCAAATTTGTTCTGAAATGTTTTGTGGTTGGAAAGATCATGACCATACTGTTTCCTAAGCAGATTCATTTCAATTGATAGTCAGTTACTTGCCAAATGAAGCCATGGCAGAGATGTTATATGACCTCACTTTCCAGCTTTCTGCTTTGTGGGAAGCTGGAGCCTTGTTGTTCTGCTATTCAGGTTCTCCTACATGCAGCAGTACCACCTCACACTTACTGTTTCTGGAGCTCTTTTGCACTTCCCTTTTCCAGCCATATTATTCAAGCAAAGTGCAACATCTTAATAGAAGGAGGAAGATGTATTAGGACATTTTTAAACATTGCTTAAAATGATTCAGCACAATTTGAACTTAATTAGAGATGGTCCTGTGATTTCCCACAGTTTAGTGAGATTAGGAACTCTGCCACATAGAGCAGGAAGGCCCAGGTTTGATTTGCACTAAGATGTGAGCCTTTAAAATCTTGGGTAGCTTTTAAGCTAGGACATCTTAAAAGCTACCCAAGATTTTAAAGGCTCACATCTTAGTGCAAATCAAACCTGAGCCTTCCTACTCTATGTGGTAAAGTCCCTAATCTCAGAACACAGAAACTGCAGCAGAGGTCCTTCTCCTGATCATTGTTCTCCTGCAGATACCTGGCAAATTTAGGATTAGGATTGGCTGTGATGATGATCAAAGTCAAGTGGCTCATCAGCTCGCGCTGCTCTGATTCCAACACGAAGAATGAAAACATTGCCAAGGCACTGAGTGCTGTCAAATGAGCAATATCAGCAGAAGGCATTCTTGTGGATATTGCAGAGAAATATTGGCATATCCCTGTGTAAGTGTAACCAGGTTTGTTATTCCCACATAGGCACATACAAATGCAAAAAGCCTGAACTTGCAAACCTCTGCTTTTGTCAGTCTTTTTCCTACTGCAATCCAATGTTGGACTTCCCATCCACACGATATAGCAATTTCCTGGTGCCTATAAATGGAGAATCTGCCCCATAAACCACTCCATTTATTTGAAAGGAATGGTTGCAAAGGATCAAGGTAATTATTAGATAGCTTGCATTCATTTGAATTATTGAGATTAGTCTGAAGTTTAATTATTAAGGGTCTTAGTTTTTTTTAAGCTTCATCATTTCATTATTAAGTTCTACTGATGTCCCAAGTTTTTGAATGTTTCTGAATGTCAGAGATATTCAGAAACCGCTATGTTCGTGTTTGGGTTTTGGTCAAACTCTGCCACATGAGGAAATCAATGTGCACAAAGCCCTGCCGTTGAACATGGAATTGCCATTGAGGATTGGGCCACGATGTTGACAGTGAGGATCTGCTAAAGGTAAGCATGACCTGCTGTGTAGGGCTGGCAGAGGGTTTAGGTGCATTATCACTGACGGGAAATTTTGGGCCCATATCTTGAGGAGAATAAAACTCTGGAGAAACATATATTTGGCACAGCAAAATAGCTCCTATTTAAAATGAACTAAAAAAATTAGGTTGTTACAAAAATGGTGCTTGGTGTGTTATTTTACCTTCATTGTGGAGTGAACATGGTGAATTTATTGTATCTATCCCATGGGCATATTCCTATAAATCACATGAATTTGACAGATTTGAATGTCAGCAACTTTGGTTATAATTTAGAATAAACTTTGCTTCTCAAGAGAATCCAAGTGACAATGTTGTGAGAACTACTTTAGTAATGCTTTATGTAGTCATTGTCAATAAATGTCTCAGACAGCACTACCACAGTCTATGGGTCAGTTTGCTCTCATGGTAAGGTCAGATCTACTTGATGAAAAACACGATGATACTGGAGGAACTCAGCAGGCCAGGCAGCATCTGTGGAGAAAAGCAAATAGTCAACATTTCGGGTCAGCGCCCTTAATGTTGGCCGCCTGCTTTTCTCCACAGATGCTGCCTGGCCTGCTGAGTTCCTCCAGCATCACAGTGTTTTTCACCAAGATTCCAGCATCTGCAGTCCCTTGTTTCTCAGACCTACTTGAAGGAGGTGCTCAGTAGATGCAGTTGAGTGGAAGTCTTGACCTGGAAGTCTTGAGAGGCCATTAAATATCATGATTTTGAGTCAAACAAAGGCATGGGATCATCAAGCTTCCCATCCTGCTTACACACTGCAACCTCCTGTTGATAAATATATACTCTTCCATGTTGAACACCATCTGGAAGAAACACTGAGTGAAGCTCAAGCCCAGAGAAGTTTCAATATCCACTCCTAAGAGTATACTGCTGGCCAAGATAACTGAGCCTTTGAGCTCATAGTTGCTGAATAAGAGAGGTTAAATGCTGAAATAATCAAAATATGAAAGTGAGAGTTACCTCATCCATGCTCTCAGACATGTCTTTCTATGATAGCATTAGTGTGTGACCACTATACAGACCTTGTGAAAGGAAGTTTCCTTTTCACATTAAGGACAGCATCCATCATGTAATATGACGCTTGCTAAGAGGGGTAGCTGGCAGATGTAGCATCACTAAAGTGTTGAGTATCATTATCAGATTTTTTTAAACTACTGTAATTTGTAACATCGTGTCCAGGCAAAATCCACACTCGTCCATCATTGTCAAACTGGAACAATGATCCCATTGAGTGGAGTGGGTTGAAGGAATGGCAGGAGCATCACCAGGCATACCTTAGAATAAACCAGGGAAAGCCATAACAAAGAACAAATTAAACAGGATGACAACCCGCGATCAGGACAAAGCTCTCTATTCCTTCTATTTCCAGATGAGAAAGAACAATCGGACAATGGAAGGAGGAAGCTTTATAAACATTCTCATTAATTACTGTGCTTGAGTCTAGTACAAGAGTGGGAGAGACATGATGAGATTTCTTGTAGATATCTTCAGCCAAAACTTTGGCTTCTTCGAGGCCTTCTCCAATATATGTCCAACTTTGTATATTTATGTCGACAGTCCATTTCCCTCCATAGATGCTGCCTGACCCACTGAGTTCCTCCAGCACTGTTGTGTGATGCTTCAGTTAGACTGAGATAGCATTCAGACCTCGAGGAAGGAACAGAAGGTAAGACTTGTACTTTGTGGCCTTTTCCAACAAAAGGACTGTCCTCGCCATCCACCCAATACCATCACCACAAACATCCTGGAAATCCATGCTGCAGCTACAAGAACATGATAATAAATAGGTAAATGGCAATATGGCCTGTTTGTGTGCTGTATGACTTTATAGTTATAACCTCCTAACCCCTTTCTGTGATTCTGAGGGATTAATACAGGTGTCTAATGGGGTAAACATCATTTCTAACTGCAGCACCCAATAAGCTTGTCACCATCCAAGAAAGGGCTGTCCCCTGGACCAGCACCTTTGCCACTTGACACGATCCAGCCTGCGTACACCGCAGCAACTTGCTGAAGTTTCGTGCATAGCACTTCCTACCCTCTCTCATCTCAGTCATCAAGAACAATAAACTCATGGGAGCAGCATCAATTTCAATCTTCCTTCTAAAATCCATGCTATCCTGATATGTATATATACCAAAATGCTTCTGTTGCTGCTGATTTAAAATGTCCTATCTTAACACCAACTTTGGAGCTTTATTAGCCTAAGGAACAAAATTATTCAAGGAGAAGTCTTATCACCACTTTCTTAGGTAGCTAAAAATGTGTAATTACTATAGCTTTACCAGCTTCATCCATATCCTAACAACAATAAAAAGAAGCCTCCATGTATCTAATTTTGAGACACAAAAAGCAATGACATGATGTGGATGTTACATGTATATCAAACATCTTATCCTTTGTACATGTCTGTATGACTAATGTGAGTCTGATTCCCTTGATGACAGCTGTGCTGAATGCCTGTATAAATGGACAGAATGGTTGAACTGGATCCAGGTAATTTGGATCAGATAGGTCAGACTTCTATTGTATAAATAGGAATCATGTCAACTAGAACAGGGCCTACAATTTCTCTGGCATTTCTGCCACTGCCATCAAACCTCATAAAAACTCCTATGTGCCCTATTTGTCCTTAGTGTTGACAGTGATATCCTGCACTGTGCTTAGGACTCTGCTTGACAGTTATACCCTGTGGTGTGTTACAGTATCTGTGTTGACAGAAACATCCCTGTGGTCTTCTGTGAAGAGCCAGATCAAGTGGTAATTGAATTTTAGACCAAGGAATGTAATTTTCTTACCAACCTTGTGTGTGTCCTAAAAATGTATTGTAAGATGATTTTCTGTAAGAACTAGTAGGGATATTTACTCCTCTTTTAACATTCCTGTGTGCATTAGTTTTGCTGACTGTAACAAAGCACGAGTATTTTGTGACCACCACAGCTTATGAAGTGTATGGCAAAGAGTTTAAAAAAATTACAGTTTCTTTTAACCTTAGTTAATTCTAACTATCTATGCACTTTTGTTATTCACTTATTATAGATGTATCTTAAAAATCAATACTTACATTTTGCAAGTTGTATTATTTTAAAATGTACAGTGTTTGAATTTATAAAATTTGTTGTTTTCAGATTACCATGAAGGTAGCTATATATTTCATGAGTATTTTCTTTTAGCTTAAGGGCTAATTTCATAATGAAAATGTGGAGGAAAGGATCAAATGGAACAGTATATTGGTAAAACCTTGTGTTGCTAGGAGTATATAAGCTGAAAGGTGGGCTCACATCTCTCAACTGCTCCATAAAAGCTGTAACCTAAATCTACTATACTTGAACAAGCTTCCTCTGCCTCGCAGGTATTTGAATACAAATGTGTCTTTCATGTTAGTGATTGAGGGTCTAAACCCTGCAATAAATGAAACATATAATCTCCTTGATTCTCAGTCACATTGCCCTTTGATTTTCTCCTGGTTATTTTACCTCTTTGTCCAAGTGGTAGAATCAGATTTCCTTTGGAGAATCTAAGAATGTTGGAGAGAATTTATTTTCTATTGTTGATACATTGATCTCGAGACAGTGTTGAATATTCGTTGATTGCCGCTATAGTAAATTCGGAGAGAGCATATAACAGTGTATTTTTTGGTTTAATGCTTGCTGATAGTTTATTGTCCCCAACACATGAAGAGCATTAAAATCAAAATTAATTGTATTTTTTTTAAACCTCTGTGTAAAACCTCCTAAAAACAAGCACCCTCTCCCTCTTCCACCTGGACAATTGGCAAACCCTTTAGCCCAATAAGAATTTTGAAAAGAAGCTGTCAGATAAGTAACCAGTGTTGTTAAAAATTGTCTTCTTAGTATGTCAGGCATGAAAATAGGATCAGTCCTTGCAAATGGAAAGCTTTGACTTAAAGCTTTTTTAACTCAAAGTGTGTCCATCTCATATTAATCATTAACATGCAGGGTTTGATTTTATTTTCAAAATTAGCTAATGCATATTTGTACTAAGTACACAATTTATATGCCTCTGCCTCTGGACTGTATCTTTTAATACTGCCCAAATTCAGATGTGTATAATGCAGCTTATGGCATGCATCCATGCTCAGTCAAGCAGTTTAAGCTGTTGTGTTGCAAATAATGACTTCCAGAATTCCTTATTGATCATTTATAATCAGGAGTTGCAACAAACTGGACTTTATTTGATTTTGTTTTTGCTCTTTTTTCCATGAAGTACACAACACTTTTCATTTCAAGCATGAAATATTTGTAACAGATAGTACAGTAAAACAACTGAAGTAGTAATGCCAGAGTTCAAAATTCAGTGCTATTTCTGCAGTAAAGAAGAGAATAAAATTCCACTTTTAAATTTGGCCAAGACTTAGCATTTGAATAACTCTCCAACTTTCACCTCAAAATTAAATAAAAATCAAAGTTGGAGCAGGTAAGGTTCTATGGTTCTTAAGCACACACTTTTAAATGTAAAAGCCTGAATTGAAATCTAATTGATAAAATTGCAATTGTTTTTGTCCATTTATCCCTCTTCTCCAGCTGTTTTCTGATGTAATTACAGTGGAACGTAGGAGAACCTCGGCAAAAATTCAAGGCAGTGACTTCTGTGCTTGGGATTCGGTTATTTCATTCAGTGATAACGTTACATCTTGTGAAGAAGATCTATTTTACAAACGTTGAATGTGCTTACATGTTTAATGTGAAGTCATGAAAAGGCATATTGATTTCTTTTATTTGGGGTTCAATGTAACTCGCTGAAATTTGGGAGAATATTCTTCATTATCTTTTAGGCATTCCTGCTTTCAGCTGCACACACACAAATTTTGGACCATTGGCTGCTGAATCCAAGCTCACCAAGCACTGAATTTCACTGAGATAGAACCATTCCAATTTATGAGACCATATAGACCTGGATATGGGAGAGGAAGGAATTGGCCTGCCGATGGAGGGTCCTATTAGCAGTACATTGAAGATTCCCATGCCAAATCCACTACCTGAGTTTCCATCATGGAAATTTATTTTCATAATTGATTGCTGATTAAAAGCAGGAATTTATAACTGGAAACTATAACCGGACACAAATCTTAACGGTTTCAGATGCAAGTGATGCTCTTGGTACATCAGGAGGTAATGGTTCAGTTTCTGTAGCAAGAGCTTCAGGACAGAAAGTTATTGATACTGTTTATCCTTCCAATATTTCATAAATCTCAGGGCTTTTTTTTGCTCGTAATACAAGGTCACACCAACAGTGATCCAGTTTCACGCCCTTGACCCGTTTGAGGATGTTGCCCTCTACATCATTGGGAAATGCCACGTCCAGAGGGCAGAGCAGGATGGAGCTGGTGGGTTCCTCATGCTCAAGGTTTATATTACTTCAGTGTTATATTATTCGTCTCTCCACTGACAGGACATTCATTAGTGTAATGTTTTTCATAACTTTAGGACAGGCCAAAGTATGTTTAAGGCACTGAAGTACCTTTTAAATGTAGGAACTACTGTAATGCAAGAAGAGCAGCAGTTAATTTGTGAACTGCAAGCTGCAATGTGAACAGATAAGCTACTTCCAATGATCTTGGTTGGATACACAAGGCAAGCATACCAGTCTCCACTTCTCTTCAAAATAATGCCATGGGATTTTCTATGTCCACCTGAAAGGACACAAAAGGTACCTCTGACAATGCAGCACCCTTTTACTGGTGTCAGGTCTCAGCAGTCGGACTTGAATTCACAACCAGTTTATTCAGCGGCAAGAATGCTACCATTAAGCCATAGCTGATAGCCGTACATTCACACAGTCAACTATAATAATTTCATGTGCAACTTCAGTGCATGAGCTACTTGAAGGCTTTGCAATGAAGCAGCGTTTTGGCTTCTAACAAAAATAAAATGATTCAAATAATTGCTGACCAATACTTAAAAGCAACTTGTGCTTGTGGTGGGGAAAAAAAAACCTCTTTAGCTAAATTGAGATCTCCTGTACATGCTGTAAGTTTATATTTAACTATTTCTTTAAAATTTACCACACTCTGTTGTGAAACTTCAGCTGGAAGTATGTGAAACAAGACCTCAGCATTTGTAGAACCTTCATTGTATCAAGCAGTAATGGGCATATATTAGCCAGCAGTGAGAATTGTTTTAATTACCTTGTCTCACAAAGAACAGCCTGAATCAGGAGAATAAATGCAATGCATCAATCCAGACTATACCTTTGAAGCCTACTACTGCTTTTCAGTCACGCCAAGAACAATTTTGCAATGCAGTGACACTTTTTAAAATAACATAAAAGACTGTTTTAAACAAGTATTATAAGATCTGTACAGCACTTCTCATCAAGCTTCTCTCAGTCAAGCTTGACATAGTCCTTACTTAGACAATAGAGGACACAGTTTAGTCCATCAGTTTTGAGTATTCTAATGAGCTGGGGTTGAATAACCAGTGATACTGATGAACATTAAAGTATTTTCTGTTACATGCATTGTAGCCGTGTGTGATCTGGTCAAATGGAACAATCTGCAAAAGACTTATTATGCTGAAATATCTCACTGTCCATAAGCATATAGAAATAACAAAATAAACAATTCTAAAGTTTATGTGATGAATTTGTTCCAGTTGTTCTTGGATTATTTCAATTTAATGTAATAAGTCATTTCTTGCTCTGTTAAACCTAACTACATTAACAGCATTGGTTGTGAATTTGATAGTGAAATTGGCATGATATCGATCTAAAAATGAGATATACATCAGGGATTTTGAAGTTTCTTATATATTGCTATTAGGGTTTGTTTAAACCGTGGCATATCTATCGCCCATTGATATGATGTGCCAGAATGCATTGAAAGGATTTATTCACAGCATAATAAATTCATAAGGCCATGTTTCTTATGATCATCTTTCATTTAAAAATCCTGGTGAACTTGCTTTAAAAAATCTTTGATTCTTGGTATATGTTACTTTTTAGCCTTTAATACTCCATGTTTAATCACATCATAGATTTTAGCATATCACTGATATGAGGCTGGTTTGATTTTAGCGTATCAATTTTTGTGTTAATTGCTTGTTAAAATATCTCTTAATTATATGTGAACAACTTGAACTATTCTTATCTTTAAAGGACACTTAACTCATACAGCAAGGTGTTTATAATTGTTTGGGCTAACTTTTATGAACAATTGTACTGTAATTACAGATAAGATCTAGCTGAAGAATGAGCACACTAGGTTTATTATGTGGTAAGCTTAGCGTACTTCCAAAAATGCAGCTTTCTGCCCCACTTCACTGAAGGGCATATGCTCATGATCAGTAAGGTAGCTGCCATATCTCTGCTTTGGTAGAATCTATACATGGTTAAAATTTAAAATCTGGCTCTCCTTGGTAGTTGAAATTTACAATTGCGCTTCTACAGGGCAGTAATCAGTTATGCAAACCTGTGATATTAGAGTTCATAAAAGAGCCACAATTTATACAAATTCACATATATTATTTTCCCTTATTGATAATAGTCCCTGGCACCACTCATACTGCACAGGCTGTTAACAGAGCTTTCCAAGTAACCAAGATATTCATCTTGGAGAAATAAGCCTGTGAAGTCAGCTACTTGCTTGCTGCAAACCAGAAAATGACAGTGTAGGCAAATCACCTGCCCGTTGTCTCACACAGCTGTCCTACCCACTTGTCATCCTTCATTGACCCCCAAGAATGTCTTTGATCTCTTTGCTGACACCGGCAGGCCTGACTGTCAACACTCCCATGGATCCCCATCCCCAGTGGAGGTGTTGGCTCTCCCCTGCACCTGCCTGTGTACAGGTGTCAGTTGCTGTTTTCATTCTCATGGATAAATGAGCAAAATAGCTCTCAAGTCTGAGCATTCTGTTGAACAGGTGCAAATACTTAAATGACAGCCATAACAGCTTTTTATATGGTTCCAAGTTAGTCCCAACCACCTTACTTCCTTTCCTTACTTCACTTGCTTTGATATATAACTTTATGACACCACTGAAATAATTTTTAATCTACAATTTGTTCAATTGACTCTATTTTACCTGGCAAGGACATTATCTATACTTTATGCTTGAGATGATTTAGTTCACTGTGAAGCACTTTGGCTGAGATAATATCACGTTAAAAGCCTGGGATATAATTAGCATGGTTTCTTATTGCTTAACTGGTAAACTGCACAATTCTGAAAGGCCCCAACCTATATCACTGTTGCCTTTTATGGTGACTGTTCAATTGATTTAGGGAGCAAACATTATTCAGGAAAGAAGGTTAAAAATTATGAGAACTTTCAGTTAACATGATGTAAATGTAAACTGAACTTTTGATTGCTCCCATCTTAATAGTGAAGATTCATCTTAAGTCATGCTTGGTATGCTAGTTAGTGCAGAACAGAGAAACAGTCTATGGTGACTTTACAGCATGGTACCAACCCCTATAAAGTTTTTAACTGAAGTTATAGAAAAATATAATTAAGAGTAAAGTAACATTTAATATTTAAGATAATGAAGCAACAAAACAAGCCAAGCCAAATACGATAAAGCACACGATAAAGCACTAGATAGGCACATGAATGTGCAGAGAATGGAGGGATATGGATCTTGTGTAGGCAGAAGGGACTAGCTTAGTTCGGCACATCATCATGGGCTGAAGGGCCTGTTACTGTGCTGTACTGTTCAGGGTCTTAAAAGAATTGTTCTACAAAATGTACTTTATGCAGCAAAATAACAAAAGCACAGAGATCTGCCGTATATGGACTGTACACCAATTCCAAACTAATTGAATGAGATTTTCCCATTAAATTCTATTAAGGAACCACTATGCTATTCTATACTTCAACCTTGTGACTTGAAAATAATCTTCAATGAATCATTAATTGGAATGAACACTCTGAGGAAAGTATACACAATGCCCAAAAGTCATGATGTCCATCAAATGGTTATTTATGGTTCTGTATGATTTGAGTTTCTTGTTGACAGGGAGAGAAACGTTTCTCATCTATTTGATAAGAAAATTCCTAAACCAAGAGAACTGCTCGCGGATCTGCTCAAAGATGGCAGGACAGTCAGATTTTTAATGTGGTAATTATCTTGAGTGGAAATCTCACCACAGCAATGAACAGTGGCAAGATACATTTAACCTTTTGCAAGTATCTTTTACAGACTGGGGTCCATTTACTAATGTAACATGTGAACCTTTCTTTGACATTATGAAAAAGACAGGATTCACAAAGATATCACATGATCATTCATACTTCATATTTCTGAGGATGATTGTCTAATTTCAATGGGCCAGATGGTACTGGATCTGATTCACTGCCCCAAGCTTGATGCCCGTTTACCAGTGATAGCCATATCCATGAAACATTTTTCTAAAAAGAAGTTCAAAAGGGCTTTAAAAAAATCTATTAAAGTAATTGAAAATTTCTTGGGGCCCTGGCAGAGATTTTTGTATCTTGAGGTACTGGAAGACAGGAGGATAGTTAATGGTGTGCCTTTACTTAAGGGCAGCAGGGATAAACCAGAGAACTACAGGCCGTTGAGCCTTACAGCAATGGTGGCAAAGTTATTGGAAGAAATTCCAAGGGATAGGATTTATTTGCATTTGGAAAGGCAAGAACAAATTAGGGATAGCCAGCATGGTTGTGTGCATGGGAAATCATATCTCACAAATTTTTATTTGTGGACTGTATTCATGGACTGTAATAAGGCCTTTTACAAGAACCCACATGGTAGGCTGCTCCAGGAGGTTAGAACACCTGAGATCCAAGGTGACCAAGTGAATTGGACAAAAAAATTGGCTTCGTGGTATCAGGCAGTGTGTAGTAGTGGAGAGTTGTTTCTTCAGATTGGAAGCCTGTAACCAATGATCTGCTGCAGGGATTGATGCTGGGTCCATTGTTGTTTATCATATATATTAATGGTTTGGATGAGAGTGTAGGTGGCATGGTTAGTAAGTTTGCAGATGATACCAAATTGTGGTATAGTGGGCAGTGAAAAAGGTTGTCTAAAGTTACAACAGAATATTACATCAATTAGGAAAGTGGGCAAAGAAATGGCAGGTGGAACCTAACTCAGACAAGTGTGAAGTGATGCATTTGGGGAAGTTAAACAAGAGCAGGATATGCACTCTAAATGACAGGACCTTTGGGAATGTTGCTGAATAGAGAGACCTTGGGCTACAAATACATAGTTCCCTGAAAGTGGCAACACGGGTAGACAGGATGGTATAGAAGGTGTATGGTATGCTTGCCTTCATCAGCTGAGGCACTGAGTACAAAAGTTGGGATGTCATGTTACAACTGTACATAACATTGGTTAGACTGCACTTGGAGCATTGCGTGAAGTCTGGTCACCACATGACCAAAAAGATGTGATTAAGCAAGAGAGGGTGCAGAAAAGATTCACCAGGATGTTGCTGGGTCTGTTTTCCCTGAAGCAAAGAAGGGTGAGAGGTGACATGATAGAGGTATGTAAGGTTATGAGAGCTAGAGATAGGGTAGATCGCCAGAGTCTGTTTTCCATGATATGTCTGTCTGAAACTAGACGGCATGGGTTTCAGACAAAAGGGAGGAGGTTTAAAAGACACGTAAGGGGTAAATTTTTCACACAAAGTGGAGTTGGTACCTGGAATGAGCTGCCAGAGAAGGTGGTGGGGACTGGAACAGTAACAACATTTAAGAGGCATCTGGACAGGTTTCTGAATGAGCAAGGCATAAAGGGGTATGGAATTAATGCAGGCAAGTGGGATTAGTATAGATAGGCATGATGTTCAGCATAGATGTGGTGGGCTGAATGGCCTGTGGCTCTATAACTGATAATTCCTAGAAGTTAATTAAATCATTAATTTGAAATAAAAATACATAAACCGTTCACTCACACTCGTTTTTTCACTCAGAGTCATGTAAATGATTGTGCTACTAATAATGGTTGACATAAAGCTGAGGGATCAGATGTAAAGTGCATCCAGATCCTCTGTCCAGTACACCAGTGTTCTGCTGCTGGCCTCTACTGTGTTCAGTGTTGGAAAGGAAGATCAGATGTGCCAACCTCTGACCTCCAGTTAACCTCCTACTTCAGCACTTCAAAGTGCAGGTGAGTAAGTCAGGGATAAGCTGGACAGGAAAGAAGAGAACACTGGTATTTCCCAAAGGACAATTGGCCAAAGATGAATCCAATCCAGCCCTAGTGAAATAGGAAACTCCTGAATTTGTGCATTATATTGTAGGTACCTAGGCTGATTCATGTTACTATCACTTGCTGTTTAAACTGAAGAATACAATCAAATCAGTAATCCTAGTGGATATATAGTTAGCTGATTTGTGTTGTATGAGGGCCAACATGTGCCCTCCCAAACGTTACATTTTACAACCATTACAGTTACAAAGGCATTGCGTTCTTAATGATTTATGATATATGTCCAGGTGGATTTCTGTGTCAGATTTGCCTCAATCTCTCTGTGTATATCAGTGGAACAAAGCTGCTGCTATGATCAGCAATTAGTCCTTTAAACTGTGGAGATTGGCAGAAGGAAATACAAACAAAGAAAAGATAATCACTGAATAGGAATACATTCTTTAGTTCAATATTGTAGCATATGTAAAGCCATAAAAACTCGTGGCATTCAAACTTGAGGCAATTAGGCAATTCTGACCTCAAATTTTGCCTCATGGCATATTGGGGGGAGAGGAGTGGAGGGCTTGGAAATAGCAGGACTATAATTAGGAAGAATTGTGTTTCAGCATTTGTGCAAAGTTCCTGGGGGATTGCTGAATGCCATCGATCTCAAGCACTCATCCTGAAGTCAGTGGAGACAGAGCTGAGGAGAAGGGTTTCCCACACCAGGAATTTCTTTGGCACCTTTTCACCCAAGTATTTGGGTTGATCCTCCCAAGCAGAGAGCTGAACAGATGGGGGTGGAGCCCAAATTCCCCAGGTTGTAATTGGTAATTGGTTTATTATTGTCACGTGTACCAAGATATAGCAAAAAGCTTTCATTTGCATGTCATCCAGACAGATTATTGCATACATACTGTAAGTACACTGAGGTAGTGCAAAAGGAAAACAATAACAGAATGCAAAATATAGTGTTACAGTAACAGAGAAAGTGCAATGCAAGTAGACAAACAAGGTGCAAGGGCCATGACGAGGTAGTTTGAGAGATCAAAAGTTCATGTTTGTTGTACAAGAGGTCCGTTCAAGAGTCTTATGACAGTGGGATAAAAGCTGTCCTTGAGCCTGGTGCTACATGTTCTCAAGCTTTTATATCTTTTTCCTGCTGGAAGGGGAGAGAAGAGAGAATGACTGGGGTGGGAGGGGATTTGGTTCTGTTGGCTGCTTTCCCAAGGCAGCGGGAAGTATAGACAGAGTCCATGGAGGGGAGGCTGGTTTTCGTGATAGACTGGACTGTGTTCACAACTCTCTGCAATTGCTTGCAGTTTTGGGCAGAGTAGTTGCTTTACCAAGCTTTGATGGATCTGTAAAAGTTGTTGAGGGTCATCGGGGACATGCTGAATTTGCTTAGACTTCTGAGGAAGTAGATGCACTGGTGTGCTTTCTTGGTTATAGTGTCTATGTGGTGGGACCAGGACAAGTTGTTGATGATATTTACACCTAGGAACTTGAAGCTCTTCACCTGGAAGACCCTCAATTCCTTTTGGCATGTGTTTGAATTGGCCGATGTAAAAAAAATTCCAATCGTTGTGGATTCCTTCGGTACTGGTAGCAACTGTGGGAGTGATGTGATTAAACTTGTTTAATCACTCCCACATATTAAAACCTTGGATATCAGAAAAAGCATTTGCATTTGGGACACTACACTCTAAGCTAAAGAGGCTTGTTTATAGACTCTATTTATCTGGTATTTGTATTTCTCCAGTGAACTCTGTAATATTTCAGACAAACATATGGACAGACCAATTAGGAGCAGGAGTAGACCACTCAGCCCCTCAAGCCTGTACTGCCATTTATTAAGATCATGGCTGATTTAATTGTAACCTCAGTTCTGCAACCTTGTCTACATTGATTGCATTGTTTCACCTCACAAAGGCCAATCTCTGTAACTTGTTAGAATGTTTGCCCTTGGATCTAAGGTGAACTCCAGTTATGGGGAATTTTCTTGTTACTTAGAATAAAGCTGAGTTCCTGCTGGTAGACAGTGAGTGTAATAGTAAGTACCAGAGTTTCTATGGAGCTCAATGGAGCATTTTTATAAGGTTGTGTAGAGTGAAGATTAAATGATCATGTTCATTTGTTCACCAGCATTAACTTAATCCATTAAAAAAAACATTTGTTATAGATTTAAAGGATTATGCAAGAAACTAAACAGGTCAATACATTTTATAAAAGGGACAGACTTAATTTTTCCAATACTCATATTATTAGTCTGATTGAGTGATGAATTTGACATCACAATGGACATCACAGTAGAGATGAACAAATCTTACTGTGTAGTATGATGACAATTTTTTTCAAGTGGAAACACAAAATAAAGTAGTGAAGATCATGGAACAATGGAGGATCTTTAATGGAGTCTGATAATTTTAAATTAGATATAGTCTTTCACCTTTAACTTTACTGAAGTACGGTAATGAGCTGTCTTCTAGGAGACTATCACGTTTACTCGACTGCAATAATAATCATAGCACTTGATTCTATATGTGCATTGATTGAGGAATATTGTGTAGTTTTTGTGATAACTAAAAATGTAATTCCGTGCTAAGAAAGTGTGACAACATATTAGAATGTTAGATACTCAGTTGTGCAAAAATGGTAAATCCACAATATATTCTGGTATCATTATCATTGTACGAATTTGACAAAACGCAATGATGTTTGAAGTATAACACGCTTTATTCAATGTTATGTCTAACTTGTGTCTGTCCCAAGTAGTATCAGGATTTGATTAAGCCTGAAATTTGACCTTGGGAACTAAACAGGGCCTGTTATTGCCAAAGCCTGCTTGTGATTTGGAAGAAAGTAAGTTTCGACGGCAGGTGTTAAAACATCTTAAGAAATAAATATTGCATGACTGGGCAAAAGGCAAGAACATCACATTGCTACAGAGAATGCCTTGATATGAACCTTATGTTTCATTTTGCATCAGCACAATAGGAAAAACACCAATGGAACAAACCTATAGATATTATCTTTTCTTTTTAACAATCTCATTTGAGTGTGATAATAATTTTAGTTTTCTTGATTAGCATTGTGCTTGTCTATGGATTCATTTGGATCAATTTGCAGCCAGAGCCTAGGACCAGGAGTATCTGTTACACAAGTAAAGATCAAAGTAATGAGGTTGCCAAGCATTATGGAAACATTTAGCAGCTAGCATATGTTAATTACGGATTCGCAGAACTGGTTGTAGGACTAGAACTTGCATCACTGCATGTGCCATTGGACTGGTAAATATCTCAGTACCAAGTTGCTCTGCATAAATAATTAGCAGTTTTATGATTTTTGGGGCAGGGGTGGGTTGCGGTGAGAAATCTGATTGTCAAAGCTTTTGTAACAGCTTCCCATGCACTCAGTTTTGAACTGCCACCCCAACACCTCCAGTTTATTAAAAACCAATGTGAATTGATGTGATGGTGAAGCCTGTTACTATTCATGCCTTATTCACACCCCACTCCTCTAACCCTCCACATCTGTTAAAATATACTGTCACTTTTCAAAGTTGTAATGAAAAATGAAACCAGCCAAGTTCCAGATTCTAAGTTAAGGTGGAAAAGATGAGCGTGAGCTGGTCTGTGGTGATCTGAACTTGTTTTCACGTTTATTTTTTGCAGGATGCCCATGTGATTGGTTGCATTTAGGAGCTCATCTAAACCACATAATTATGCAAATAAATTTCTTCACCAACGAACTGCTGGGATGAAGATGAAAAGGAGACAATCATGTCTTTTTAATTAAACCATTTTTACCTCAGAGCACCCAAGTTATGAAGGAGTAATGAATTTGACCATTTGAGTTATTATTTCACATAAAATGCAAAAGTAGTATGGTGTAATGAGTGAAATATCTATTACATTGAGGTCTTGGGTATTGACTATTTTATTCATTCATTTTATTACCTTAGCATCCAAGAGTTCAAACTCAAGTTATTGAACGGCTGGTTGTTAAAGATGCAACTTCCATTTGCATAGTGCAACACTGTTGAGAAGTGACCGTAGATTCTAAAGTATGCAGTTTCATTAAGATCAATGGGCATTCATAGAAATGATAACAGTCTGATTTCAGGGCTAAAACCAGAATACATAAGATATACACAACAGTACAGCCGACACCCATGTAAAGAATTGATTTGATATGGATGCCTGCTGGAATCCCTAATTTCAGAATTATTTTCTGTGTTTTTGTTTTGCTACACACTGGTATGTATGAGCTTCAGTTAAATACATTGACAGAACATGTCAGAACTAGACATGGTTATAGATTCTGAAGTATCATAGTTTACAATTCCAAAAGCAATCTTTGTATCTTACTTATATCAGCATTATTTACACCAACCATAATTTATGGGAATAATTTTAGTATCTACTTTTGACCAGAAGCAGATGCCTGTGTTCTTTGTACATACATTTCTTCAATAGCTCTGCCAAGTTAAGCACAGCTAACACTTTGTCAGATATGAATTAATTTGAATTATTAAGCTTTTTCGTTCGATACTGAACTAAATTCAATAAGTAAAGCTTGCAACCACAAATACCAAAATAATAAATTCTCCGTACTTTCTGATCAATAGGTTATATTGCTTAACTTAAACTAATTTGTAACTCCCCCGGCATTGTATCCCCTCTGCAGCTGTTCACTGCACCTTGTTGCTTTGCAACTTTCAAAAAATGTTAAATGTGTCTTACCACACATGCAAGAACATCTGGTTTTTTAAATGTTTAAAAACATTGGCTCCATTTTATATCATGCTCAGCAGATTCAACAGACCCATGAGCACTTTATAAATGCAGCCCAACACCCCACTAGCATAATGTAACTTCCACTTTCATATATACATGAACTGAGGCAAGCAGCTCACATTGGCCTAGGTGACTACTTTAACTGCTGTGTTTTCAGCAGACTCAAGATTGCCTGCTACAAGCCTCCAGGGTAAAGTCACATGTTTGGGACCAACACAATTACTTCAATCCCAGCACAATTTTAAACATTGATTTTAACAAGAACACCCAGTACTAGAGGAGCTAGTGAAGGTGTCAGGCAGGAATGTGTCTTTGGTGGCTCAAGTAAGATTAAACTTCAGTCCTCCCAATCCTACGACAGAACCTGTGCCTTCCCTGTTGCAGCATTTCCTTCTTCAATCTAACCATGGTCAATTTTATCTGATCCCCATTCCTTATCTGATCTTTCTTTATTTTGAAGAATCTCTTCCCTGCTTTACCTTTGGAAGTTGAGCAGAAAAATCCCAAGGAAAGGCAATAGTTGAGGTGGGCTGAGGTGAAGGTAGAAGTCAGACGGATGGGGTGTCAGAGCGACAGGGTGAGGTCTGGTATCACAATTTGTGATAACTTGTTTGAGTTGAGATCAGAACCAGACATCAGGGTCCAGAAATGAGCAACAATCGAAAGAACAGGCTTTGCATTGAGAACATGCATTGAGTCAAGGAATAGGAATAACAATTAGAGCCAACAATGTACAATAAAAAAAATGGGAAACAGCTGAGCAGAGTTAAGTGGTTCCAAGGAGAATAGCAAGCAAAGGACAAATTGGCTTTAGGCTGTGACTGAGAAGTAAGGCCTTTATAAACAAAACAATTTTAAATAAGCAGAGCCAGAAAGAAAGATGGAACAATTGTTGAAAGCCGAGTCAGGAAGAACTATACATTGAGGTTGAGTAGCAATACTACAATGTATAGTTGATTGGAGTCGCCTTCAGTGACTGTATCAGCTGGAAGGCAGAAAGAAGTGTAACGTCATTGACCACAATTAGGAGGTCTGCATTTCAAGTTGACTAATTATAAGTATTAGAGCATTTAATTAAAAACCCCAGAAGAAATGCTAGAAATGACCAAACCATTGCCAAGGTAAGAAGTGCGACAACATAAATTTACACAGGTGCAAGACATTTTGTCCCAGCTGATAATTAGTGCATGACATGGTAATTACATTTTATTCTTTTGAAATATGAGAGTTTTACTATATTTGATGTCCAGTTTCAATTCGGAGCCAAAAGATGTTTAATACTATATTTGGATGTTGGATTCCATTATGACTTTTCAATTAGACATTACACTGAAGATAATTTGAATTACATTATAAGGAAATTCCACATACAGTAGATATTATTTATATTTTTGAAATTGTTTTGAGCTATGTTTGTTTTCAAACATAATTGTGCATATAAATAATGCATCTTTATTTTCACTTGAAAACATAAAATTTAAAAAAATCAATGATTAATTGACCATGAATTTTAGCTGACCACAGGTGAATACAATTAGTTTCTGAATAATCACAGAACCAAAGAGGAAAACTCTAGTCTTGGAGCATCTTCATGCATGGCAGTGTATTCCAGAGTGGTTCATAAAAGGTTATCACCTAGGAAACATGCTTTTCCTAAGCAAAAGTTAAATATTCAGGCCGGTGCGCCATAGACATTTAATTTAGTCAGTCAACCCAAACATATTAATATTTTAACATAATCCAATGAGAATAAATTTTTTTTATCACATTTCATATGAACATTATGGAAAGGAAGGAAAAATCTTGAAAACAAAATAGTCCAGCATACTGAATAAGGTTAGTATTAAGTGGCCTATTTAATGTTTCTGGCATTTTGTAGCCCTGGGGATTCTATGGATGGATTTAACAATCAAGCTTCATGCTCCCTTGGTCACAAAGTTCCAGAAACAAAAAAATAATCTATACTTCCAAGCTGACAAATCTTAGTCGACACTGAGCTCCATCTCAATGGGACTTTCTATATCAGCATTAATCATGTGTTACATGAAACATTATGAAAGTAAATCTCACATGGCTAAAACTGAGATGGAAGGTATTTGGTCAAAGATTTTCATCAATTATATGGAGTATAATGGTAGCTAGTCATTGCTTTTATTTCCACGACTACAACACTGGAACCACGAATTTCAACTAAACTGTTTCTGGAAAAGTCATCAAACAATCTTTGGACAACACATTTGTTGATTTGGTTCATGTTACTAAAATTCTTATTCATCTGTAGAGTTGCTGTAGAATACAATTGGCACTAAATCATAACAGTTTATTTTTACTTGCATGAATCCAGTTGCAACAGCTTTTATCCTTTTAACCTACAAACCTGAAACTCCTAGTTTATCTCTTTCACTATTTCTTGTTCACTCTGGATTCCTGCTAGCAATGCTGTAGGCAGCTAATGTTACCTTTCAATTGTTTTTACTCACATGAGGCAATGTATGCCCTCCATTCGATGATTTGGACCTAAAACAAACTTAAAAGTAGAAGCAGGTGTAGTCCATTCACACTATCCTGCCTGCTGTGCCATTCAGTCAGGTCATGGCTGATTTTTTTTTAAACTCAGTACCATTTAACTCTTCTAGCTTGATCCCCTTAATAGCTAAAAATCTATTGACCTTTGCTCGAATATACTCAGCAAATGAGCTTCCACAATCCCCTTGCGTAGAGAGGTGGTGCCAGAGGTTTGGAGTACTGCTAAGCTTGTACAGTTGTTCAAAAAGGCAAGGAGCAATAAACTAAAAATAAAAGGTAATTAGTTTAACTTTGGTGGTGAACATATTGTTGGAATTCATTTTAACTGTGTAACTTCGAGGCCTGTGGAAGACAGCCCAAGTTTTTACTCAAGCAAGGTAACTGATGGCAGAGAGATTTATTACATTTCCAATGAGGCTCAGATTGCTAGAATACGATTTGACAAAGATTTTTGTTTGGGTTTTAATGGACCTCCTGTCGATCTTAGGGGAGTAAAATATTGCTTTGACTTTCTGTCTCCAATCCCCAACAACACATCCAAGCAATTTGTCAGAACTATAGGCACTTGGAATTTGAGGGCACTATGATATACTAGTTGTAGCATCATCTTTGTTCAGTATGCACTTAAATTTAAGCATAGCAAATCGTGAATCACAGTTTAAAAATCCCAAACAACTAAGCAATTCTTCCTTTGACCTAATTATAACATTGGAATGACTTTCCTTTGTTGACACAACCTACCTTTGAATTGAAGTTTCAATTGTTTATTACACCAATGAAGCATTAAAAACATGGAAATATGACACCTAAAAATTCCACCTTTTTTTACAACTGTTTCTTTAACCTGGATTTTTGATAAAGTTACAATTAGTGTGCAAGTTACAGGGTAGTAGTGTGCCACATCATTTAAAATACTATGGAGGAAATCAACCAGAGAGGTTTATTCCCAAGTTATTAAATGGCAACTGTATTTAGAAAATATTTTAAAATGTATACATTAGCTTATCATTCATGACACATGCACTTTGATAAAAAGAGGGTGACAGTGGACTAGCCAAATGTGAGTTGCAATCCTAAATAGCTTGTGCTGTATACCAGGAGCTCACTTTTCTGGAGGCAGTGGCAATGGTATTACATCTTTGTGTTTGTTGGATGTCTTCAAAGCTAGTGAAGCTCTACACGTCATAAGGATGATAAAAAACAGGAGAATCTGTAAAATTGGCTTATTCTATTTCATCTATGTTCTTCTCTCAGTCCTGAGAGTGACAGCCACACCATTTAACATTCTTCATTGTAAAAGACTTAAGTGTTGGGCAGTGGAGTATCTTTCCGTTTTCACATTCCAACACCTTGGACCCTCAGGAATTTCACATCAGTTCACATTAAGAAAATGTTTTTTTAAGTTAAATTCAACACAGATTTGGTTAAATCCACAATACAGAGCTTCCAGGAATGTGGATTAGACTTCAAGAAATATCTGTATGGAATGCTGCTCCCCTCGTGTTTTAGTACCTCCATTCCTGTGAGCAGAGCAGGGTTTATTTGCCAGAAGGTCATACCTAGTAGCAGCAGTATTGGTAGTTAGAGTGGACAATCCTTGGACACCAAGGACAATGAGATATTTAGAGGTCAAATGTATAACCTTCTGCCTAGCAACAAATGAACAGAGCCGAAAATGAAGGGAAATGATTATCTTTAGTGTTGAGAAGTTTCCACACAGAGATGTGTGTTTAGCCACTTTACGAAACATTAGTTAGACTACACTTGAAGTATTCTATACTGTTCTGGTCACCACATTATAGGAAGGAGGTGGTCACGCTGGAGGGAATGCAATGGAAATTCATCAGGATGTTGCCTGGAGTGGAGGACTTTAGTTATGGCAAGAGATTGAATTGACTGCCTTTGTTTTCCCTGTACAAAAGAAGCTGACAGGTGATCTGATAGAGGTATATTAAGTTATAAGAGTATCAAAAACAAGAAGGCATAGGTTTAAGGTAAGAGGAAGGAGTTCTAACATGGATCTGAGGGGTAAGTTTTTACAAAGAGGTTGATATCTGGAACTCACTGCCAGAGGAAGTGGTGGAATCAGATGATGCAATCACTACATTTAAGGGGCATTTGGACAGGCACTTAAATAGGCAAGGCATAGAAGGATACAGACCTATTGCAGGCAAATGGGATTAGTGTAGATGGGCAAAATAGTTGGCATGGACATGGTGGGCTAAAGAGGCCATTTCTGTGCTGTACAACTCTATGATACTACCAAGGGTAGCATAGCATGGTTTAGTATACTATAAGGATTTTCTTTTGAGATTGATACAAACATAAATATCACTTGCTTGTAAAGTGTAACAGAAATGAGTGTCACTTCACCTGAGTAGGTATTTACTTGAAGATAAGAGAACAAGCATGTGTGATCACAGACCAATAATAACTACTTCCATTTAGATGGTGTCTTTGGCATTGCCAAATGTATCAAGGGACTTTATAATAGCATGAACAACAAGGTTTGATGGTGAGAACCCTAGAAAACTTTGGAATGGATGACCAAAAATTTTGTCAAAGAGCAAGGTTTTAAGAAGTGTCTTAAAGGAGGAAAGAGGTTCTGGAGAGGAAATTCTGGAGCTGAAGCAATGGTGGAGTAATTAAACTCCAAAATGAACATCAAGCCAGAATTAAAGAATCATAGATATCTCAGAATTAATGTGCTGACTAAGGTTACTGAGTAGGGTGAGACAGGCCAGTGGAGGGTCTGGAACTAAAAGGTGAGAATTCTAACACTTGGTGTTGGTTAACCGGGAAGTAAATGTGGATCAGTATAACAGGCTGATGGGGAAATTGAAGCTGGTGTGAGTTAGGACATGAGTTTGGGATGGCCAGGTGAGATTTTAAAGGTTGGGGATCGAGGAAGGACAACCAGGAGTAGGCAATTCCAGAAGGAACAAATGCACACATGAAGCTTCCAGCAATAGGTGAAATAAGACAGTGGTTTACAGAGGTGGAAGAAGGCAGTCTTAGAGATGATGGGTTAGAAGTTTTTGAACTCAATATGACACCAGAGTTATGAACAGTATCCAAATCACAGAAGAAGGACTTTTATTGTTACAACCCTTGAATCTTAGCCAGAAAGACTTGTAATTTGAACAGGACCTTTCATGACAATGGGATGGCCCAAAGACTTTTATAGCCAAATAATTGCAGTCATAGTTGTATCATAGAGAAACACACCAGCTAATCTGAAGCAAGATCCCATAAAACACAAGTTGGCGTTGACCAAGGGATCATTTTTATCTTGTACTGAATTCCCAAGGTTTCCTTCAAACAGTGTCATGGGATCGTTTATCCACAGCAGGGAGGAGAGATGGGGACTTGGTGTAACATTGTAATATATAGGAAAAGTGAACCAGGGATTGCTTAATGAGAGATGTTAAACCTGAGAAAGTACCTAATTCAGAGCCAAAATTTATAACATATGGATAAAATAATTCCTGACTATTTATTAAACAATTGTTTAGAATATTGAAAATTGCCATGCCTGGGACTAATAAAGGCTTCAAACTCCATTACAATTTTCATTTACAAAATAATTTACAATACCAGATAAATGCGTTGTTATATTCACAGTGGAATTGGGAAATATATTCAATAGATAGAGTGCCTCAGGCATAATTATTTATTCACCACTTGGGAGCCATTTATTGCTTTTGTAAACTGTAACTCTGATTTTGTTTCAGTGATCCTACCCTAGATTGAAGATCAGTAACATCAGAAGTCAAAACTACAGAAGAAAATGACCTTGAAAACATTGAAACTATTCTTAAAACAAGCTTTGTTCTAAATTTAGTTTGTGAGGTGGCTTTTGCTCTGCTATCCTTTCCCAAATTAGGTGGGATGGCAGTCAGATCACTGGAGAAAATAAAGCAACGAGTTCAACAGTTATCTCTTTCCCTGACTTTAACTTCTTCTCACCCCAGGAGTGTAGGGACCACCACTGAACAACCCTTGCCCGAACATCACATTCAATTCCAGCAGGGATACAAGACCTGCCTCCTCCCATCTGCCCTTTTCACCACTACTTCCTGCAATGGACAGCAAAAGCCCTGCAGCAGTAACTTCTCCATGGGTTGAATCCACATGCCACTGCCAGCATTTACCCTTATCACCATGCAGAAGTTATGAACCTCAACACAGAAAATTATTGAACTTCCACACAACCGATCACTGGGGATTCCCTGATTACACTCCAGTGTTGAACACTACATGGAATCCAGTGCAGACTTCCACATGTTTTCCAGCACTTCCACTGGGAATCTGTATGATGTTCCCACACCAATTCATACCTGCTGCAGGAAAAGCTACCCTAGCTACAATGGAGAAGGACAAATAGATGGGCCTAGAAATTTGTATTGGGAGAAGTATGGTGAAAAGTTGTTACTTACAATAACTCCATGGAAAGATTCTGTGTTTCCTGTATGAGGACATCCATATGTCTTTGAACACTGACATTTATTAGTCTCACATTATTAAACAATATTCTGCTTTTCTATTTTTCCTACCAAAGTGAGCAACCTCATATTTCCCCACATTGCACTCCATCTGCTGTAGTTTTACCTACACCCTTAATATATTTATCCCTTTTGAAGACTCTTTTTGTCCTCCTTATAACTAACTTTCCCACCTATATTTGTATTGTCAACAGATACAATGCATATGCTCCATTCACCAGAGTCATTAAATTAACTTGCAAATAGCTGAGGTCCCGTTAATTGGTGTTACTCCACGGATTAAAGCTTCATAAAATGAAAATGACCAATTAATTCCTACTTTCTGTGTTTTTTGCCACTTAGTTAATGCACTCCAACTTTCTATCAATGCTAATATATTATCCCAAGTTCAAGAAGAAGCCATTGTAATGGAACAGCTCTCTTTTTTCCTTGTGCCCCCTGAAAGAAAACCATTTTCTCCCACACCATTTTTAAGCTATGCATTCAACAACTCTGATCTCATTGGCCCTATCCCAATTTGTACATATTTCAGCTATATTCCAGAGATGATTGATTTTGTGGTTCTGCCTTTTAATTTGGCTCTTAGCCACTTTTTTAACAGAACCGCCTTCATAGTCCTCTCTATGTTATTGGTTCCAACATGGAGCACACCAACAAGATCTTACCCCTCCCACACCATTTCTCTCCATCCCAGAGGGGCTGTGCTTAACTCTGGCACTGGGCAAACAATACAGGAGTTAGGTCTCAAGCTCTCAGCTACAGAGAACAACATTTGTGCCCCACGTCTTTACTTTTTCTCCTTTTACTACCACATTCATTTCCATTCCATCTGCTTGAATGGCCCTTATACCATGAGTTATGGTCAGTTTGCTCATCCTCCCTGCAATCTCTGCTCCCACTCACATAGTTTGCAAGAATTTTGTACCTGTTGAACAAAAGTTAAGGGTTCCCTAGTGCCATCTTTTGGATCCATTCTCGCTCCCATCCTGCTTGACTCCCAGTTCAGCGGTGCCTGATATTAGGGCTGTGACTGCCTCTTAGAAGTACCCAGGTAACTTTGCCTCCTTCTTGATGCATCGGGGAATCTGAATCTCAGACTCTGGCTCATCGACTCTGAGTCAAAAATCCTACAGCTGCTGACAATTACTGCAGGTGGGATTGCTTGAGACTTGGTTGGTTTCCGTAAACTCCTCAAGATTGCAGCTCCTACACGTGATATGTTGTACCTTCTCTGTCCCAAATGAATTTACTTAGTTAGTAGTTAAGTTAGAAAACTAGCTTTTCAGTGTTTCTTTATACTAATTAGTAAACAAGATTACTAACTGGACCAGTTAGCAGCATATGTGTCTCTTGTGTCTCCATTACTAACTGGAAACCTTGTTCGAGTTGCCAATTTGAGTAATATTCCCTTTGCTCTTTGTGTTTTATAAAAGCTATAATCCTCATCAGTCAATCACCTACCTCTTTTCCTACAATATCTCATTTTGATGGTCGTCCTCCTTTTGAACTTCTGGTCTCTGCTGCTCTAAGTAAGTACAAACCTTGCTCTAGACCCAGACCCTGACCTTGACTCCAGACTCTCAGGAATTGGTTCATTCTTAACTGCCTAGTGAAGTGGCTGCCTGGTTCAAGGGCACCAAAAAATGAGCAATAAATGCTATCCTTGTCAGTGCCATTCACTTTCCATCAATAAATAAAGAGTAAAGTCCGCTATATGGCCACCTCTAAGGTTAGTGCTCCCAAAATTAAAGTGACTGACAGCATCTTCTGTAAAGTGTAAATTTCTATGTCACATTTAAAGCAAAAGGTTATGGGGTATGCTTTAGTCATTTGAAACATAAAGGAAATATCTCCAGGAACAGACACCAGGGCCCTAATGTATGCAAGCTTTTAATTGATCTTCTCACAATCAAAGCCAGGGTTTTACTCCTTAGCCTCGATATTAATTAACCTTTAAGTGAACGACCCTGTCTTTAATTAGCATTAATTACACTTTGTAAAAATGACACATACCTCTACTTTAGCAGGAGAATAATTATGTTTTATATAGTATAATGTTTCTGCCCTTATAAAACACTGTATCCTCTAACTTACCATGAGTAACACCATGCAGTTTCTCTGCTATATATAAAATGATACAGCTTTTTTGAATTCATTCTTGGATTATGAGCGTTGCTGGCAATATTAGCATCATTGCAGCATTTATTGCTCATCCAGTATTGCCCTTGAAGAAGGTGGAAAGGAGGCTTTTCCTCAATCTGCTGCACTCTGGTGAGGAAGATGGTCCAACACTGCTGTTTGGGAGGCAATATGCTCCATTTTTCTTTGAGGTAACACTGATACATGTGCAGCCTACGTTGGTATGAAGCTCCCCTACGTTGGTATGAAGCTCCACATTGACCTTCTGCCTTTATCCCTCTTGCCGAAGGAAGTCTCAGGTTTGGTGGGGGTCTTGGTTTCGAGAGGAGTTGCCAAAGAAGCCCTGGCAAATTGCTGCAGCGCAGCTTTTGGTAGTAAACCATGTAGTCATAGTGCATAGATCATGAAGGGACTGGGTACCTAAGACACCCTTACTCAGCCAATGGTCCCAGCTGTTCCTTGATGCTGCCTGTATGAAATGAAAGCATGTCCAGGTCTTGGACATTAGTGTTATCAAACGTGGAAGTTCCAAACTTGCTGAACAACAAATGGTGCTGCATCTGTCAATGCACTCTGGCCAGTAACAAGGTTCTACCATGCTGAGATTGTCCAGCATTTTCACTGAGGAAACTTTTGGAACCTGCACCAGATTGGACCTGAATAGGATCTGAGACCTCACTGATTTGCAGAGCGATTGTTGTAAGGCATAAGATAAGGTATGCTCATTTCCCATAAATATTTTGGTTTCATTTAATGTTTCTAAATAGCTATAAATGTTTTATGTGTTGCAAGATAATTTTATTTTAAGAAAACTAATCATTTTACTTTTAATTATTAATTTCATTTTAATAGTTTTGAAATGTCTCTGAATGTTGGAGACATTTTAAAACAATTGAAAATCCCTTAACTTTTACAGTCAAGAAAGGTGCAGAGGTGGTGTCGGGCTTTGCAAAAGCCTCCAGGGATGTTTCTTCAGTGCACCATCAAGAGGCCCTCTGAATGGTCAGTCCACCTGCCACTTCTAATTATGGTTGTGTCCACAATCATTGAGGATGGGATGATGACTGAGTCTTCTCCAAGTATTCTGACTGTTTAATTATTCACCACATTCATGTCTATGTGTAGCATGAGTGCAGAGCTTCAATTTGATCCATTAGTTGTGGAGCTACAAATTTCTGTTTCTCAAATGCTGCTTTCACTGATCCTGTACACTAGCCTCACAACTTTAACATGTTATTTTCAGGTATCCCAGATCCTGCCCCTGAAATCCTTTCCTATTCACCTCAGTTGAAGCAAGTTCTCTGCTGAACCAGCCTTGTTCAGCTGATTTGATGGTGTCGTCATGCCGATGGAGAAATCATCCATACTGGGCCTTGATGAGGCATGTTTAATGGAATGGGTTACTATTGTTTCAGAAGAACAAAAGCACAAACCTCCATCCACACCCATACCTGTTGCCTTTACCTGCTGCACCCCCCCCAACCCTTACTTCTATGGAGGCCCTGTTTTGAGTTGCTATTTGTTCATGATCTATCCAATTTAACACAATGGTTGTGTTTCACAACACAACATGTTGGGCAGTGCCCTCCATGTGAAGATGGGACTTGGTCTCCTCAAAGATGTTGTGATGGTCCTTTTCAGCAATATTGCCATGCACATGTGTATTTGTGACAGGTGAATTGGTGTGTGGAATATCAATAAAAGAAAGTGAGATGTGAAACAATGGCATCATATTATGATTTTCACATCCACAGGCCATCCCAAATCGCTTATAGCCAATATGACGTTGGCTGATGGCTGAGATTCCTATGAATCATGGGGAGTTGTCTGAATGGTATATGGGATAACTTTCTCCAAGTTGGAAACCAGTTCCCAGATGCCAGTAAGGAAGTGTTTGCCATGTTAACTAGTTTGGCAGTTCCCTGCCTCTTCCTAATTTGGTGGCTACATCATGACTGCAGTTTGTATTTGATTCTTCTTTGTGACAATTTGGTATAACTGATTTATTTGGGTATTTAAAGCACTGATGTGAGAATTTTGATTATAGTGGGTACAGTGTAAATGCAATGCTTCAGAACTCTCTCTTGGTTACAAATTGAAAAGCCCAAAGAAAGTTGGATGCCTCTGAACTGTTACGTGGCATCCTCAACTCTGATTGTCTTATATATACAAGATTTGAAGGGTCCCTTTGCAGAATGATACATTCTCCATTTCATGTTCTTGTGCTTTGTCTTTGCATTGTAAAATAAACTTTGTAAAGTTCTGCATAATGAGTGACTGAAGTACAGCGACCTAAAAATTCATTCTCATTTGAAAACATCTGCTAAGATGGCATACCAGCACTAGTTTATTCCAGTGTCATGGATTTTCACCATTGTTCATCTGCAAGGCTTCAGGCATTTAAACTACAATGAATTGTGGGTTCTTATTCTAACTGTATACCATGCTAGAAATATTATAAACTACTAAAATACTGGTGAAGCACATGTTTTGTTTATTCCACTATCTTTAATTACATATTGCATGTGCACTAAATTTTATGTATGCATCACATATTTATACAAACAACACTGCTTTCCCATTTTGGAAAGAGAGATTTACATTGGTTAAATCTATAAATGTGACAATCTATAGTTCTTTGAATCTTTTTGATCTTCTCAAAGGAATTTATCATTGGTGTTACACCCACTACTTGACTTGGGAGTTTGGGAGATTTATATTGTTTCTTCCCCAGTCTCCACTGATTCAAGCTCTAGAATACACTCATGCTCGCATAGCTTTACAATATTCTCAAAGGAAATAAGTGAGTTACATATACACTTCAAATTCTGTCTCCTATTTTCAACAAATCTCCTTGGACTGCATACTTCATCTATCACTCCAATGTCCCATTTCCGGATATCAGGTTTACTTGGTTATGCACAAACTCTGTCATGTTGTTTAGAACGTTTCTCTCCATGAGTTGAGTTGCAATTTTGTTTCCATCTCAGCTGGTTCCCTTCCACTCTTCCCTCAAGATTTGGCTGAACCAAGCTCAGTTGTGTCTGAGTCTCCCATGCATTCATCACTCAGCAGGGGTATAACCTGTTGTGGAATGTAGGGTCATTCTGGAGTCCAGTGAAAAGTTTGCTAATTGATGTCTCATTGTTGAACTTGAGCACCTACCTTACATTCCGATGGCCAGAACTATGCCCTCTGCTTTAACCTATTTATATCTCTCTGAATCCTCCTCATATCCTCTTTACAACTTACTTTCCTAACTACCTTTGTAACATCAGCAAATTTAGCAAGTAAGTCATCTTTGTGCCTTCACCAAAGTCATTGGATAAGTGGTAAAAAATTGAGGCCCCGTCATTCATTTCTGTGGCACTCCACCCCTTCTTGCCAATCAGAAGAAGACCCATTTATGCTTACTCTCTATATCCTCCTAGGCAGCCATGGCATTATGTTACCTCCTCTGCCATGGGCTTTTATTTTTTACAAGAACCATTGACACAGTGCCTTATCAAATCTAAGAAAATCTTCTGGTTCCCTTTTATCCACAGGACCTGTTAATTCCTCAAAGAACACTATAAGTTGACCAAACACGATTTTCTTTTCATAAAACCATGTTGACTTTGCCTGATTACCTAGAATTTTTCTAAGTGCCTTGCTATAACATCTTTAATGATAGTTTCTAACATTTCCTCTGTTGTCATGGGCCTTGTACTTTATTTGTCTACCTTCACTACATGTTCTCTGTAACACTATATTCTGCATCCTGTGTTTTTTTTTCCTTTTCCTCAATGTATTTATGTATGGAATGATTTGTCTGGATGGCAGGCAAATGAAAGCTTTTCACTGTATCTTGGTACATGTGACAATAATAAACCAATTACCAATGTTAAGCTAACTGGCCTGTAGGTTCCTGTTCTCAGTCACCTTCCCATTTTGAACAAAGGAGTTACATTTGCTATTTTCCAATCTAATGAAATCTTCCCTGAATCTAGGGAGTCCTGGAAAAATAAATGCATTAACTATCTCACTAGCCACTTCTTTTAAATCCCAAGGATGAAGTCCATCTGGACACAGGGAATTATCAGCTGCACCTTCAACAATTTGCTCAGTACTTTGTCCCTGGTGTTTGTAATTTCCCCAAGTTGCTCCCTCCCTTCCAATTCCGATTTACAGATAAACCTAAGATACCACTTGTTTTCTCTATAATGAAGGCTAAAGGCAGGTATTGTACAGGTCCTCATACAAAATATTCATGCAGGAGCCTCTCAAATCTATCTTGTTGTCCCTTCCCATGTAGAGTTGTGCCAGTATTGTCCCCGTGCCCACATTTGTTGGCACTCTCTTGGGATTAACTGCCACTCTGCTCAGCCAGTACCATTGCCAGTACCTCAGACTGCTGGTGTGGTCCCAGTACCTTTGCTTCACAGGTCAGTCCACTTGCTTGAGATAAAGTCTGTTTTTTTTTTCTCTTCCTTTTTTTATATTCTCAATGCCAATCTGCATTATATGTGCAGGTTTGTAGTACATGGTGTATACTGTAAATTGTATCAAAAATATGAATGAACCACTGACAAAAATGAAGAGCTGCTAAAACACGTGCTTGTTATTTCCTCTGCTGCTTTAACTACACTGTGCATGTGCACTGACAACATACAAATATATCACAGTTTTACCTGGAGTATATCACCATTACAATTCACAACTTTTTCTGCGGTTGTGCACGTTTTAGGACTCACATTCCTCAGTGACTTCATGCAGTGGCAGCAAAAGTACCAAAGACTGAGGCATGGCTGACAGCTGCAATGGAATGAACCTCAATCCATCATTTCCCTTCAAAGAGGTTGAGGAGTTTGAAAATTGTGGGGAATACTTGTTTTCATGCAAAAGCAGAGGAAGCTAGCTTGAAGTTAAGTTAGTCCACCAGAAGCAGTGTCATCTGCATGGGTTTTCAGAAGGGCACTTGACAAAGATACATCTGGAAAATTGAAGCTCCTGGGATCCTGGGGAAAATGGCAAGTTGGCCACTTCCCCACCACAGCTCAAAATGTAGAATGCCTCAGCTGAAGAAGGAACAGAGATCTTTTCCATCATCACAGATGAGCCATTCCCATCATTACTTTCTGCTATGGACTCCCTATCAAACATTATTTCCATCCTTTTAAGTATTTCAGGACTGATGCCGCTTCCTCCTCTTGAGGCCTACATTCCTGTCTATGGTCCATTCTCTATCTTTGCCATTGTGTGTGTCAAACATCGTATTGCAGAATGACTGATGGCAATGGTGTATGCTCAGCAACTTTTGTACACATGCACATCACCAGCATGGAACCAAGCTTTCAATATGCCCAATGCAAGCTATAAGGTGATTATATTTAGCATAGATTTTACACTACAATTCAATCCTGCCGCGTAAACATGTGCCACATGATTGAATTCCTCTGCCACTGGTCCTGCCAAATACAAATATTAACTGGTAAAACAGAATGAATTTACTTGCTGATTCTGAGCTTTTGATTTACTGGTTGGATGAACTTTTAAAACAAAACTGAGGTTCTGAATAACATGTAGATTTAAGCAGGTCTAAACAGAAAGGTAAATACTTTCGCAGCAGGGGACTCAAATTGCTCTAACATCTGTTAATACAGTCCCAGTTAGTTTAATTTCCAGGAGAGGAAACACGTCCCAATGGGGAAACTTCTTGGGTCATCTCCAATGAGCTTTATTTTTGCTTCAAGCTTTTACCTTCAGGCTAATCTTCCCAGCAGGCATCACTCCCATAGCAACCATGAAGGTTAATGCTCCATATCCCCTCAGTCAAGTATTTCACTCTGTTCACTACTTCCCCTCTATACAATTTTATGCAGAAAAATTCCTGTACTTCTCTCACACACAGGCTGTCTTGCAGACTTACATTTCCTGAATGGGCCGCCCCTTTGGCTTTTTGGTCTGCTGGACACACTCTGCACTGAAACCTGAGTCTCAAAGAGAAGGATCAGAATATAAGTTGCCTTGGCATCTGGACCAAGATATGTCAGCATAGTCGTTAAGAAAATACTAAGCTACTTTAGTTCTGCCCTTCAACCCTAGGAGGGCAATTAACAGTCCAAGGTAATGTAATAAAACCTTGTGTTCCCACAGGAAAGTCTTCGATGTTAAGCTTTGCCTAACTGGAAACTAATAAGGTGTAACAGTGCTAACAACCAATACAGTAAAAAGCTGATAAGCCAAAGTAATGACTATTACATTGCACAAACCTCTAATATATAACACCCCAGATCAATTGCTTAATATGTAATACTTATCCAGGACAATTTAGATTAATAGTTTGCAGGAGCATTTGGTGTCTTTGGGCACTGTGATTATAAAGGAAGTGAAGTTGATGGCTCTTTTAAATTTGTGCCAATATATTTGGTATTTACTTCAATCCATCACTGTCAATGAGTACTTGATTTATTTGTCAAAAGTTAAACCAGAAATTCATGGGCCAGTGATTCCAGCAATTAGGGTGGGATCGTACCTGCTGGAAACCTCTGCTACTGACCCCTGCATTTTTTCAGGAGTCTGGGGGAGGTTTTCTAATTAGGCTGCCATTGGCACACAGCCATAGTGGTAACTGTATTTCTAGGGTGCCTGTGACTGGAAAGATATTGCAAAGTCCAGCATAAGTATCTGGGGGGGAGGGGCAGTCTTTAGGAAATGACACAGCTGCTCTCCTGTTTTGTGTTTTAGAGGACCACTTTTAAAATGCAGATAAAAATTACCAACTTCTTTCTTTGGTTCAGACACAATCAGGGATTTTATCTCTTGTTGAGCATCTCTTTTGCTGAATCTCCAGGTCCAGGCAGATATTTGTGTGGTCTAATTTGTCTACCACCTGTGGCCTGGCTCCACTAGCTGCCCACAAAGGCAGAACCCCCCAACTTGGGGAACCCAACATCATTCCAACCCCCTCTGTGATATGCTGGGGAGGTAGAGGCTGTCCTCAACAAGGAATTGCAGAATTCTGGACTTTAGCCTGGAACCCTTATATCTAGACGTTCGCCTCATTCCGAACTCTTCTGGTGCATGTCTGCCAAAAACTCTGGGGTAAGTTACCAGGAAAGCTGTAGATTTTCATCCCCACTGAGCTTCTTGAAAGTTGTGTATTATTTGTCCAATATTTATCATATTTTGAATAAAAAAGTTGAGACCTTCAATACGGACACAAAAGTTAACCTTTTTCCTACTACCATTTTCCTCTGATTTTCTGAAGGCACTAACTGTTTCTGGGATACGATTCCCTGTATGGAGGGATTTCTTGCAGTCTTCCTATCTGGCCACATTTTATGAGTGATTGTAGGAAATTAATATTGGCAAGCTATTTGCCTATGGAGAGCAACACAACTGGGCTTCCTTCTCTCTGTATTTGCACATTATCAGGCAGGAACATGGCTGATTTTCCATTTCCCCAGTCCATTAATTGTGAGGTAACTTGTACCATCCAGCTAGTGCTACAGCCAGGCTCAGCTAACTCTGCCAAGGCCAGGAAGCAGATTTGTTATCTTCTACTTTTGTATGGTTCAATGTCTCAAGGGGAATGAAATGTTTCAATGCAATGGCATTTCAGAGAAGGAAAATTAATTCTGAAGAAAAACGTTGATTTCCTTTGCTGGTGACACAACCCCTTAATATTATGATTTATTTCTGCAGTCAAGTAATGTTGGCTTTAGGTATAGTGATCCCAACACCAGGGACGGAAATGGTAGTGCCCTAATGAGAGCAGATTCTAGCTGCCTGGGTCTACTCTCCTGCTCAAAATAAAGTCAAACACCAAAAGTAAGTTGGATGGACATCGTGGATACTCCAGTGATGCCCCAGTCTACCTGATTCTATTTGAAGACTGGCCTAAAAATATGAAGCCAGCACTCCCACTCAAAGCACTGCATATCTCAACCTATTTGTGTTTCTATTTTCTTCTACAAATGAGTAGAGTGTGTGATAAGGCCCAGCTGGAGGTGGTGTTGTGAGGAATGAGAGGGATAGCTGAAGGGTGCCCAGGAAAGGCTGTGGCTTTCTACCCAACATAAATCCCTGCAAGCCTACTTTGCCCAACATCTCTCAATCCGCAGATCAGCCCTACATTGCAACAGCCAGCAATAATCCACTGGCTGATCTATTACCTTCCAAAACTGTACTGGCCATTTGCAGCAGAGAGGCTGGCTGGTACCTGCAACTTGCTGCGTGACTCTACTAGCTGCAGTCACCCAACCCACTGCACATCCACTTTAGACAAGGTTGCAAGCTCTCCCATCTCACTGAAGAGGAAAGAAGCAGTTGAGAAAAAGAACAGTGTGTGGGATTGTATTAGATAGAATGCATTGAGAGATACCTTTTGGTTTTGCTGCACTTAAGGTAATCTTTTCTGAGAAGTTGAGGAGGTCTACAAGCAATTAATAGCAGAAGACTTCTCAGGAAAGATCATATTGAAGAAAAGCAAGATATCTTAATGGAGTTAAATGCACAATGAATGCAATTTCTTTCTGATATTAAAACAAGCTGCACATCAATACCTTATCTTCTAATTAGAGATGCTGACTGATCAGCTATGTATTTCTAGCACTGGTATGCTTGATGATTTCCTACATTTACATTTTATTTGTTTGAGTGAAACATTGAGCATCAGATTATTATTTTTATCTTTACAAGAAAGAATTTTCTTAAAATTTTATTCTACGTACGTGGGTAAATCAAATAATCGGAGCAGATTCTAGTTACAACCGGAATCATTGAAAGTGCTGGAAGATTGGCTTTATTAAAAGTCTTAATACCAAATTCCATGAATGCTCATGTTACATACAACAATAGTAATTTGCATCTGCGTGGCTCTCCATTGCACTGGCACATCAAAAACAATATGTGACGCTGATCAAAGATGGTCAGAATTGGTTCAAAAATAAGTCATGTTTAAATATTTAAAAATGCAAATGTGTACTTGAAAATGGAATAAATGCCTACTGCATCATTAAGATACTAATTGTCTCAACACATAAAGTTTTCTGTAGGGTGTAATGAAATCTGCTTTTAACAATTTGTGACTTGACATAGTTGCTGCTAAATGATGGGATGATTTATGCTGCAGCTTATGTTGTTGTGCACTTTCTGCATTATTAAAACATTGTATGATGGAAAGCTGTTCCAGACTAGTTAAGGATAATAACCTCAAGTTCTTTAATTATAAGCTATTGAGAAACTTAAGTAATAATTTTTAATCAAAGTAAAATAAATGTCATCATTTGTTCCTTTGTAAAGATGCAATATGTGGAAATGTCATACTTATTGCTGATGCATGCTTATTCATTAACTTCTAATTGCATACACCTTTAAATGAAACACACAAACCACATTCTGTTTCAAGAACAGTTTGTTTAAAGTCTGCAAGGCTCTATTATTAGCACTATTTAATTATGAAAATGGCAACCGTGGAGAATTCTGAACAAACTATTTCCCTTGATCATTAGCTACAGGGGCAAAAAAATGAAACACTTTCAACAATGAAAGGTTCATATTTCAAGCGTATAGCTTCTAAAAGGGTATACACAGAAAATCAATTTTATTAAAGTCCTTCAAGGACTAAAGGGACGTTCATGCAGCTAAGCAATTTCAAAAATATGTCCACAGGCAGTGACAGTTTTGATTCATGTTTTAACAGTGTAATATTTTGACTGTTTTCAATATTGTCCTATGAGAAGGTCAGCTATAATTTTTAGCATCACACTTAAATCAAAATGTATTTATCACAGTTTTATTTTACTGCTACTTTATAATCTTTTCGAGCTGTGTAAAAGTATTTTGTATGGAATCTATACAGATTGTCATCTCATTAAGTAAAATACATTAACGGTCCAAGTCTCTTTTACAAGAGATGTGATTTAGATCCAAACTAATAAAGACGGAAACTCCTGCACTGATTGAGAGTTTTAGGAGTTGTGTTCAATCTAACCTATAACTGAAAAGAATCATAAATCCCCACTTAGATCACACAGGAAACATTATGTTAACATAGCAGATTGCTGGTTACTGCACATGTGCTAAACTGAATTAAAGTTCACAGTACAATTTGGACCATTTTGTGTAACCAGAATGAAACAGATGAAAATAGTGTAATATTTGATTTACTTTCCTGTGTCAGTTTGTTTTCACATATATGTGAAATTATTTCTAACGAGACTGGAAAAGAATACCAGGCTATTATGACCATCTGATAATGATTATATCTCCAATAGTTTGAAGTAATTTTCATCAGTAATTAACTTTAAAACTTATAGATAATGGGCAGCAGGCTACTGGCAATGATGTGGGAAATATTTAATTGCTTGTAATGTATTGAAAGAAAACATTGGCCTGGTTTTTACTGGCAAGGCTCTGCCATCTGTATTCACCACCTCATTCTCTACTCCCCTGAACTTAACATAGCCCAATCAAAATAGGCCAATGTCCTTCCACAGAAGGTTCAGGAATCCAGCTGCAAGGTTGTGAATGGTAGCAGGGCCTCAGGTATGTAAGTATGAAGTGGGCAGGCCAGAGCAAGTTCTTTGGCAGTCTTTAACAGGTGGTAAAGCCCTGCCCACAGCTTTGCGGATGGTCAGAGCTGTCATGGATTTTGATTATTTCTGCAAAATTAAAATTAACTAAAGTACTTCTAAAATTGTAACTTATCATTTCCCTTATCTTTCTTTTTCTTACCCACAATGCTACAATCCTAATTCAAATGAATGGGGCCACAGATGTGCACTGGTGCTGGGAAATCAGAACAAGATGCTGGAATCTGTAGCAAAGTGTAGCTGCACATTAGCCAGCAAAGCTTGCCTCGTTGGTTCTGCATTACTAATGGACTCCAAAACATACTGGCAGTTACGCTGAGAAATCCTGGCAGGTCCACACAGTTTTGTAGGTATTTCCTACCAATTGACATCACAATAATTATTGAGTTAACATCAGCTGAGGCTTTTGAATTGTGAAGTGCAAGAAACAAAGGGACAATGGAGGAAGGAGATAAAATACTAATGAAGACCAAACCCAGCAATAGCTGAGCTGAAAAAAACCTTTGTACAGTAAGTCCAAAGGTGCAATTCTATGGTAGATATTTGTTCTCCACTGCATGCATTAAATGTGTAAAGTAATATTAAAGACATATTAAAGTCCGTTTCTGAAATTTGGTTCCATTGAGCTCATTAGAATGGAATTTCAAAAGCACCATTGTTATGTTGGGTATTCAGAGGATGAATTTCTACCATGTATTTCTTTATCTATTGTTCCTAATTCTGGAAATGACTACACTTCAGAATGACTTTATTCTTTTGGATGTTTTGAGCGATCATATACAAGTGAAAACACACTGGTAGGACCTAGACGGACAATCTTGTGAATGGTAGTTTTGGACATCTTATTTAATTGCTTGATTTTTTTCCTGTTTATTTATCTTCCAGTGTTTGCTATTTATGTTTCCATAAAAAGTAGGTGATCAGATATTAAATGCATATATGTGTATTTATATCTTTTGTAGACTCTATGGTATAATTTATTGGGCTGTTTGCATTGGGAGTATTTTCCTGCACTCACAACAAGCTCAGTCAAAGTTCAGAAATGTTATCATTTAATAATTTATCATAGGCTAGCTTTAATTTGAAGTTCCATGACTCATTGACATTGTAAATAATACCAGAATGAAAATATATTTCACAATTGGCAGACAGCACAAGGAAATGAAGCAGAAAGTACTCTCTGTTGCTAGCACTTGGTAGCTTGTTGCATAACTGTACTGTTAAAATTGAATTATGCTCTTGAAATATTTAAAATGCCAATTCGTCACAAAGCTAGAAATTTGAATCAACTCCATGACAAGTTATTAAAATATACATTTGCTGTGCTGTACTTGCCCATAATTTTTAACTTTAATCCTTGCTAATAGGATTTCAGATTACAGACAAGATCCTCAGGAGAGGGGTGAAGGCTGCTTGATGTAAAAACATGCAAGGCATTAAATCATCTAATGTATAACACAGACTAAAATAAAATTCAAATAATTAAACATGTGAAATCTGATATAGCGGACCTCTGCCGGTATCATATTCCTTTTTATTTTCATGAGTGAATAGCGGTTTGTTGAATCACAGAATGGAAGTACACTATTATCAAATCTACTGTAATATTTTCAATACAAAAGCAACATAATTTGTATTTACTTCCCGACTATGTCGATAGCATTAAACATTTTGAAGGTATCACATCTGAATATAGGGACTTCAGTTTTTACTTGAACATATTAGAGCTACCATGTCCAAGTACCTTGTGACAATAGGAGGGAAATTTGCAAATAAGTCAGCCTCAAAGAATGGAGAAAAAGTTATTTCCTTCAAACAGAATTTCTAAAGTTATATAAAGTGATATATTTTATGAAGCTCTTGATTATCATTCAATGAGATAAGAACTGAAAAAGGCCAGTATGGCTATGCATTTAAGTCGTAGGGAGAGATTTAGGGCCTGACTGAATTTACCCCATTATTTTGGGATGTGGTTTTTCTTTTTAGTGTTTCACTCAGAAAGACTGAAGTTAGTGCAGGGTTCAGAAAGTAGAGTTTATGAGGCATTTGGATGCTGACTTTGGACTTGTCAATGGGAATTGGACAGTGGATCGGACACTGAGGTGATGAAGACCACCTTTACAGACGTGCTCTTCTGATATCAGCTCTGGGAGAAGTTTCCTTAAGCAACGCCACTATAACACCAACAATAGTTTTGGAAAGCATTACAAATCCAGCATGAGAGAACTTTTTTTTAAAAAGATGGAAGTTACATAGCTATCTTGAGGAGAACTGAGGAAATGTTAAAACACTGAATTGTAAGCAAATGTCAAAACTCCACAAAGGCTCTTGGAGTAAAATGTAGATGTTTAGATCAATTGCATAGGGAAATGAGGAACAGTTGTAAATGTTGTAAAAGCATAGGTCTGTGTTGTTTGAAGTACACCTTAGGTCTGCACTTTTCAATATCAGTGAAGCATTTTTCTCTTGGGTCAGTCAGGCGATAGCTACATTTGCACTATAGCTCTGGTGGATCAACACTGCATGGATAGTTGACAGCAATATCGTGGTAAATATCAGAAAATACATATCAGTTCCTGGATTGTCCATGAGAAATTCCACCAGTACTTCAAAAAAAAACACCTAGTTCAGAAGAAATATCATAGAAGTGCTGTGAATCTGGATGTGCTTAATCTTGCTTGGCTTACTATATTTTGAAAGAAACGATCAGATGAGAGAAGGGACAAAGAGCAGAGACAAGGAAAACTTCAAACCTTCAGGTTCTGTGGTGATGGACATGGTTTGTTTCCAATGAACAGAAGTATAGTGCAGAAGAACACAAGTTAGGTTCCTAAAATTGAAAGACGAATAGTTGTGTAACTGACTGGTACTGTGATAACACAATTAGAGCTCACATATTTAACATTGGCAAACCTGCTATTATAGGGACCAGAGTCCAAGGATTCACTGGCCTTCACAAATGTGCGGTGCTTGGGAGGAACAGTCTCCCTACAAATGACGCTTAACTTCCTCAAAGATGTCAGGGTAACTGGGAGCAGAATTGAAAATAACAGAGATTAACATAAAGTTTGACCTGTTAATGTTTTGTTAGTCTAAGTGCCTTCTGCATTTGTGAGGCCCACTAAATGAGAGGGAAACGGGAACAACAACTGAGAATGTAAGAAACAGGAGTAGACTTTATGCTGCTCCTGCCTGCTCTGCCATTTAGTGGAGTGAGCCTTGGTGCTTGTGGCCAGCAGTTCTGTAGGGAATGGAAGGGAAAGTGGCCAGAAACTTGGGGTCAGCAAAAGTGGCCAGAAACTTGGGGTCACCCTTGCAGACTGAACAAATGTGTTCTGCAAAGCAATCACCTAATCTCTGTTTGGTTTCCCCTTTTAGAATAAACCACTCTGTGAACACCAAATATGATGTACTGAACTGGAAGGAGTAAATTTCTACTGGACATGGAAAGATTGTAGGGGTTCCTGGATGATCAGAAGGAATGAGGTATGCAACAGATGTTGAATAGGAAGGGGAGAGCGTGTTGATGGTGTTTGAGGAGTCAACCAGTGTGGTGCATAGGGATTGGTCTTGCAAAGGAAGCCCAGTTGTATAGTATTAATATTGCAGTGTGGAATTGTCCTTCCACATTCTTCTTTTGTTTTATTGATGGGATGTGCTACTGGCAAGAGTGGCAGTTGTCGCCCTTCCCTAATTGCCTTGAGAAGGTGGTGGTGATTTGCCTTCTTAAACTGCTGCATTCTTTTTGACAAAGTCTTTGATCTGAAGCATAAGCTCTTTTTCTCTCACCACAGTTGCTGCCTGACTCACTGAGCATGTCCACAATTTTTTGTTTTTGTGGGGTCAGGAGTAATGATGAAGGAATGGTGAGATATCTTCAAGTCTGGATGTCTCAATATCAAGTCTCAATATCACCAATTTTGACGTGCAATCAGTTTTCTCAGGGCATCTCCCCTGTTGACCTCAAATTTCTTTTGGATGATGTTCACACAAACAGATTTTTTCTCTTGACTTGAAAAAATACAGTGTTAAGTTTTGGTCCTGTAGGTTTTTCATCTTTTTATTTCAAATAAACTGAATCTTTATCTTTGCTCAGCAAGTAGATTTTTCACCTAATCCTCTCGAAGGCCTTCTGTTTGCACAGATTTTCCATGTGAACCTGGTGATGAAAGTTGTCACAAGTGTCAGTCTACAAATGTAGTGACACCTCAGTTAATTAGCAATGCCTTCACCTAGAAATACAATAACATTGTTGCATTGGCATTGGGTTCTCATGGCTCCATCTCAGTTTATAAGGTTGTCACTTTTCATGATGTATTGCATTAAATACAACCATGAACTATTCCATCCCCTTGCTCTTGCTTATTTTGGTTCCCAGAGCTCTCACTACTATTGTCTAACTTATTCTCTGCTTTATTTTCTTTGAGTTTCCTCTGTGATCATCTACAACAAGCTATTTCTACACTAAAAGACTTTCCATGATTTCAAGGGTAACATATAGGTGACCCAACATTAAATATTTGCAGAGTATCAACACAAATTTCAGCTCAAAGAGATTAGGATATTAACTGAGTATTGTCTTTTATGTGCTTCAGTCACATAACATTACTGCCACTGTCAAACAGATGTGAAAGCATTCCAATACATATATTATAACATCATATCTTTATTCTCACAATGTACTTGTTCTTGCAGACACTGATGTTCCCAATGATGCAATGTGATTAAACTTTGTTGTTTTTTAAGTTATTAATTACAGGCAGTTTTTCCTGTATGAAGCAGATTCTTTTAAAAATTTGGAACAGTTTTTTAATGTATGAAAAAGCTATCAGTTTTATGAACATCCATTATTACATATTGTCAATTCTATTCTCCAATATTATTCCTTGAAAATTTAATGTTCTCATCTTTATTTGTAAATCCTCCCATGGTTCTACCTTTCTCTATCATTTTAATCCCTTCTGAATCTATAACTTCTCCCACTCTCCAAATTTTCTTTTCTGACTCCTGCCCTGTACAAACTCTCTCTCCTCCTTTTGTTCCCACTATTGGTGGCCAGCCTTTAATCATCTTGGGATAACACACTTCAATTCTTTTCTTAAACTTCACCTCCTGTGTCACCTCCTGTTAAGACCTACATTATTGGGAAGCTTTTGATTGCCCTTCTGTAATATCTAATTTGTGCCTCTGTGCATCTAGGAGCTATACTATGTCAAAACTCCCCATAAATGTACATTATCTTTTTTAATATAACTGAATTTTTCTTAAAGGGAGTCTTTACTCCCTATTGTCAGAAGAAGTTCATAGACTTACAGCAGTCTTCAGCCCATATCACCGTCACTTTAACTCGCTCTTTTATAGTACAAGGGAGCTTCAATCCTGGTGGTTTGGTGAAGATTGTAAGCCCACATTGTGCTGTCCCCTGCCAACTGCTCAGTTACATTCCACTTCCCTGCTATATTCTTTCGTGGACTGTAGCTACTAACGAGTATTAAGCCTGTAAGCAAGGGCTAATTAATACTGGAGTTTTTAATACAACACTTTGTCAGTCTGTAACTTGTATGGAATAAAATGATTGTCAGATCAGATGCAATGGAAAACAATCACTGCTTCTCTTCAACAACACTGTTAATTGTGATCGAGGATACTAACAAATAATTATTCTCTGTGCTAATAAAAGCTATCAAACAATAGACTTTTTCCCTTCTCCTAAGACACCAGACATTACAAATATCAAAATCCCTTGAATTCCAACACTTCTGAATTTTCTCTCTTTCATTATGCTCTGGCCCCATCTTTCCCCCAGTGTTATCCCATGCTGAATTTTCACCCCCTCTCTTCTGATCTTCCCCTTTCCAATCCTGAGTGATCACGTCCCAGCTTTATCCCCTGCATTCCCACCTTAATGAACTCTGACCCTGGTATGATTTTGAGCTCTCCATTGGCTGCCTTCACCTCCACGCCCATTTCTTTGCTCAGGAATCTTCAACCAAGACCATAGAAACACTTTCTTACATCTTCAGAATTCCCAATCCCTCTCTCCTTCCTTTTAACCCATCTAAATATATTCATTGCTCAATTTTGCCCTTACCCTATCCTACTCCCCTATGAATTTGCAGTACTCCACTCACTAAAGACCAGTCCGAACAGTGTCATTAGATGGCACAAAAGGCAGTGTTGTTGTAGTTTGGCGAATTGGCCTCTACCTTGCAGAGGCTGAACATTACTGTACAGACACTTCCTCTTACCTCCCTCTGGGCCATGTCAGGCCATTCTTTGTCTCCCAGACAGTCACTGATCTCATTTCTTTGGACAACTTCCCTCAACAGCCTCTAGCCTCATTGTCTCCCCAACAATGCACAGCCTCTTTGCCAGGATCCAAGAGGTCCACAAGCGGGACATGACCCATCATGTTATTCCATTCTTATCCCACAGAATGTACTTCTTCCCACCACTAATCTTTCTCCCCTTATCAAACCTCTTTCCAATTACATCTGTGATGTCTCTTATGCATGTGCCCATTTGACAGATTCCACTTTTAGCCAGACATCCAATCCTTCTGCACCACAATCCCAGATGGACTGTAGGCCTTTGCTTCTTCTTAAGTAGAGGCCAAACTGCTCCCCCTCCACCAGCACCCTCAAGCACCTGGCTGAACTCATTCTCACAATGAACTCCTATTTTCAGTATTGCCTTTTTCTTTCCAGCAACTGCTGCATTTTGTATCTCACAGTTCCTGCAGCTTTTCTCTCTCTTCTGTCCTTATTCAAGTCCTTCTACATACATCTCCTCCTCATAGATCAGCTGTAATTAACCACCCTTCACCACCTTTGCTCAGTGGGCATCAACACCATTTATGTTGTTTCACCTTTCTTGGTCTCCAACTTATCTCTCACATCCTCTTTGTTCTCTGCAGCCCTCTGCCTTCTCTGCAACTTAAAACATGCTTGATTTGTAAGCTTTTCTAGTCCTAATGGATGGAGCACCCTCTCCACGGGTGCTGCCTGACCTGCTGAGTACATTCAGTATTTTCTGTTTTTATTTCAGATTTCCAGCCTCTGCAATTTTTTGCTATTCGAAATGTTATTCTATTTCCCATTTCTTCTGGCACAACTAGATCAGTACAGATTCAAAGGCCAAATGATTATCAATAAAGTAGGATACAATAGATTTGAATTATTAACTTGCATTCAAAAAATCATCTTTCACGGTCTCAGGACATCCCAAAATTATTTGTGGTTAATATATGTTTTATTATGTTGGTGCTCCATTTGTCTTTGGTAACAAACATAAATACCAGTCCATCCCAAAACACAAGCTTAGAATTACCCACATTTTATGCTTCTGTTAAATACTGCGAGATCACTTCCCATTACCTTGCTATATTGAAGATTTTTGGTTAACAAGAAAAATTGTTTTATTAGTCCCAATCACTATGAGTTTATCAAATGTGTCTTGCTATAAGTGATGTATAAATAAGATATGTTAGCACATTTGTAGATCAAATCTGGCTTTGGTTTACAATCCAGAAATTAATGGAAATTGTAACCTCTTGGGCTTCAGTTTGCAGATCCCCTAAAGTACATTGTTCACTCACCCATGGTGGACTTGAACTGATGATGTGCACTTACATTATCAGTAGAGGTCACTAGAGATCCATTCCCCAGCTCTACTTGGAAGGCAGCAAACTGCAAGTACTCCTGTCAGTCTAGCAACAGGCATATTGCTGTGTTGAATGACAGAAAATTGAACAATGAAGTAGGAGTTCCCCAGAGATGCCTCTGATACTCTGTTATTCCAAAAGGTGCATTATTCTGTTCTACAACCAAACCCTTAATATATAACAGCTATGTTCACACATACTAGCTGTGTATATTTTTATTTTCTTATTACAGTACAATATTTACATTATCATAATAACATTAAAAATTGAATAACCCCCACACACACGCACACCCGCAAAGTCCTCCGTTACAGCCTGTACACACACATTGTTGTGCTGTCAAAACATTAAAATAACTGTAGAAAAGCAAACATTTCATTAATTTCCTTGGAGTGTTTAATGTTAAATAAAATACACATGCGCAGTTACACTATGTAATGTCACAAGTCCCTTCATATAGAAATGTAATTTTAGGAGATAATACAGAATACTCACCATTAGAAGTCTACTCATGTTCCTAATATAAAATAATATTGCACTAACATTGCTTTCACAGTATTATGTACAGAGGTCATACCTAATATTGAATCATTTCTTTATCAAACGTATGCAAAGTGCTATATTTCATTAATAAAAGAAATGACAGGTGACTTCTCTCAGTACGGTTTTCCTTAAAAGTAATATCATATGGCCTGTCAAGTAGTTTATATAATGTTCCAGCAGAAATGTCTGAAGTAAAATCACAAAAACTTTGAGAAACATTGTTAAAAATTGGGCAAATGGACCTGTGTTTTGGTACAATATGGGCACTTTCCCAGTCTGAGCTTGGGGTGAATTTTGGGAATTATGACCAGCTTATCGAACAATAATGGAACATCTGTCACTCTTAACTTCAACTACTGACTTTGCATGGAATTTCACTGAAATTCAACGCCGCTCACTGTTCTGCTGAAGGTGCTTTGTGAGAGCCAGCATGAAAAGAAAGGATCTGGCACTTACCTTCTCCACAAAGAATGTAGTTAGAATGAGGCACTCATCACCACATGGATAGTTAATGCAAATAGCACAGATGCATTTAAGGAGCAGCCAGATAAGAACATGTGAGTAAAAGGAATAAAATAGATAAGCAGAGGGGGGAAGATGAAGTAGGGTAGAAGAAAGAAGAGGAACGTCAGTAGAGACCAGTTGGTGCCAATGGTGTATGTTTCTAGGCTGTGCATTAAATGTATGCTTAAGAGATATTCTCTTAAAATAATTGAAAGATATTCTTTGCAAAGTCTTTTTCAATAGTAGAATCTAGTGGGGAAGCCAAAAAGGAGCAATGAAAGTAGGCTGGATTTAAAATAGGTCACTGGTAAAATAGACATGTACCATCACCTGCCAAGTGAATCCTTCTGCTCATCACAAAGCTAATTACAAAGTTTACACATTGACTATTATTTCACCATTTTAGAAATTCAGAAGAAAACAGTTTTCTTTAAGTAAATCAAATTATGCAAGATCAAAGATTACACACAATGTCATTGAAGTCTGAGGAAGAAATAATTTGCTGTACTACTCATGTATAAAATGTTTGGATGAAACATTGTAACGCTGTGAACTGTCGTATCTTTGTTTCGATAGAGAAGTTAAAGCAGAAAATATTCTTTTTTTTAACCAACTTTCATCTTGAATTCACAAAGCATAGAAACTCCATTTAGATTCCTTAGATCCATTTTCTCAGCTTCATATTTCTCTTAGACAAAACAATTCTTTCACAATCTCCAATTTGGCTGTAGTGTCTCAGCACCATAATACAAATCCTTGCAGGTCTGATCAATTTTCCCTTAATCCAATTTAGTTGATGACAGATTTTCCAAAGACAATGCACCATGCATTAAATGTGCTAATAATTTAAAGAATGTACAATACATTTAACATGTGTTAACTCCATACTTAAGAACTAGAATAATCTCTAATGAAAATTTTGATAAGGACAAAGCCAACTATATGTATTTTGAAACTTTGAAGAAGTGGCAGAAGTGTGTGGCACAATAATACTAGAATGGGGATTTTCTGAAAGTCTTGGCAGAAAAGGGTCTAAACTTATGGAGAAATCTGAAAAAAAAGATAGTTTCCTTGGCTTTGTACATTTTTTTATAGTATTGAATGGAAATTGCAAAATTTGGTATCACATGAAGTGATTTCATTCTGTGTATCAAATTCCCAGGAATTCAGCAAAGTTGACAAATTAAAGCCTGCAAGAGTAAAAGTGGAGACAGAATTGAAATGTAAATGGGGAGCTACTCTTTAAAGTCACGTAACATCTTTATGTATTCAGGAGTTAATTCAAACTGATCGCTACGCATGATGCAGTACATGTGGCAATGTCAGGCCTGCAAAGTTCATTTGTGCGTCCAGGGTGGATGAGTCGGGTAGGCCCCTTACATTGAAGCAGCCCTTAAGTGGAGAGTTGAGGCCTTCTTCTGTCGTTCCTGCTCATCCCAATCTGGTCTGTGGCAAGGGAGCTGAGATGTTGATCTTCTGTCAAGTATGTCATGCCTTAAGAATTTTACGTGGCAGTTGCACCCGACCTCTTCTTCCTTACTGCTAGTATTTCCAGCAATGTCTCCTCCTTTCCAGTCACCAGATTGCGTGCGTCCAATCCCCCACCACCACCCAACCATGCCTCCTATCCCTGCGGCCACCCGAATGTGGGTCTGACCCACCGTATTCTGAACCACCGAGTCATCCCCAGCCTCTCCCAGTCCTCTCACCCAATGTGTCCCATGACCAAGCTGGCCTGGTCATGATGCATGATAGAATATTAATGGCAAGGGAGCCATGCAGAAAACTGGCAATGCTCTCCCCCAACCCTGTACAGTGCTGCTTTAACCCACCTTTCAACTCACTAAAAAGACTTTGTAGGAAAAAATATTTTATTCCAAATGTCACTTCAAAAAAGCCACAAAGTACACCTCTTGCTCTCAGGGCTAAGTTACCTTCCTAAAAGAAAGTTTAACCTGGGATTATTTTTGAGAGTCATAAAAAAATTAGATAATTTACCAACCAATTTGCATTATTTCCAACCAATCAGAAATGATTATGTTCAAATATGTACATGTATATTACACAAAACATTTTTAGTACAAAAGTCTTCACTGGTTTTCTGATGTGAAGTTTGATTTGAATGCAAGCACAACCCGCTTGGAAATGGAACTCACCAATCACTATGGCACAAAGCAAATGGTTAGCTCAGAGCTTCTTGCAGTTATCTTCAGGCCAGAGCTGCCATGAACCCAATGAGGTGTACAAGGCAGAATTTCACTTAATGTGGAGGGTGTACGATTGTCCAGCAGTTCAGATTAGGGTGAGGGTGGGGAGTGGTGAGGCCTAGGTGAGGGACTAAGAGCAAGGATAAGGGGACAAGGGCTGAGTCATGGTGCTTTTGTTGGACCAGCAGATACATGGAAGTGAAAATGGTTATGGACTCTTTATTGGACTGCCTCCAATGATCTTTGGTAAAGGTGGCCATTTCGTACTTCTCAATGCCAGTTTACACAGCAGAGCATAAATACTAACGGCTTTAGTGTAGATAGGTGCTTTATGGTTGGCACGGACTTGGTGGGCTGAAGGGCCTGTTTCCACGCTTCTGTCTCGATGATTCTCAATGACTACTTGTTTATTTGCATTAAAATTGGCCATCAGCCTGGCACCAGGACAAATAAACAGAAAGAGACCCAATGGTATTTCCGTTTACTGCAAACCAAGTTAGGCTGTCTGGCTGCATTGACCCCACAGTATTCAAAAGAACTGAATAGATTCATACATTAATAAATTGTTCTTAGGGTGTTTGGAATAAACCATTGATATTCAGGAATTTGAATGCATAAATTTTTAAATTCCAGCCAGAAGCATGTTTGGTCTAACTACATCGTAAATTAACTGCAATGTCTTGTTATTGAGGCAAGAAAGTTATGTGAAATCCACACTGTTGATTTATAAATAACTTCCAATGATTTTAATTTGTTTGTTAGCACAAAATTTCTGACCCCAGCACCCAGCTCCCACTTCACATTGCATTCAGTGCACCCTATCCAATCCAGTAATGAATTGCTTGTGCTGCACCTACTGGTACTAAGGCAAAAGGAGACTATCTTCAAGTAAGTAAATCTCTGAGTGCATAGTAAACCTACATTATAATGAGGAGTATTATAGTGAGAGAATCTTTTATAGTTACTTTTTTCTACTCAAGAAGATATAAATAATTAATATCACACTAAAGGAACTGAGAATGCTGTGGTGAAGTACTCTTGCAATTAATCTTTTGGTTGAATGCAATAGCGGTTACTCAATAGCCATATTTCATAAATCTCACTTCCTTAAAAACATTACAGCAATTTAAAACCATGAAACTGGAGATGCCGGACATCTGAAATTAAAACAAAGTGGTGGATATACTCAGCAGGTCAAGCAACATCTGTGGAGAGAGAAACAAAGTCAATGTTTTAGGGCGATGACCTTTCATCAGAACTAATTAAGCAACAATTTAATACGTATCAAAATATTGCAACAATAAAAGTACTGCTTAATCAAGTATCATATTGACAGGAAAATGGCAGTGCCTCCAACAGGCATCTCATCAGGCTGAAAGCAAGCCCATCCCTGAGGTCATCTCACATTATTTTGGCAGCAGTGTGACTCTAGTCTAAGGCTCATTTATTTTTCTCGGCAGCAAAAAACAAACTGCTGGAGGAACTCGGCGGGTCAGGCAGCATCTGTGGAGGCAGAGGGATGGTTGACGTTTTGGATTGAGATCTTCCATCAATAGACCATCCCTCTGCCTCCACAGATGTTGCTTGACCCTCCAGCAATTTGCTTTCTGTTCAAGATTACAGCATCTACAGTGTCTTGTGTCTATTTTTAAGGCAATTCACCCAGGACCTTTCAAAGTTTATAAGGGAAAAAATCCCTTTGCAGTAAAATTGAAACTAGCAAAAATGGAGTTCTGAAAACATTCAAGTGTGGAATGTGCAGAGTTCCTTGGTGACTGGATTCCAAGAAACTGACAGCATCCCGATATGTTAACTACATATTTCACTCCAAGTATACAAGTTTGAAGTTTCACTGCATGCTAAGCATAAGTGAATTGGAACGTGGATGGGATATATAAGTTTGAATGGCATGATTCTCAGTCAAGGTATGATTACATATAATGCATATATTTTGTTATTTCCAGGATTAAAAACTAATGAACAGCTCTTGTGTAACTACAAAGTAACTAATTTGCAGAGCAAGCTGTTTATCTGGTCTGTGAGAAAAGATTTTGCTGGAAAAATACATACATGATAGTGCATGAATGTATGTTATTTGGAAATCAGTGTAACGGTAAGCTTTGATATTTTTCAACTGTTGCTTGTTGTATGTGTAGCCTTATGGATGTAATAACATTGATAAGCTACAGAAGTTCTACCTCCAGTTTTCTCACCTTATCTCTTCTCTTCTGAAGATGGTGACTAGTGCAAGGATAATATTTGACAGCTTCTGGTAATCATCGCAGGCTTTGTCTGCATTGTCTTTTAGTCACTCAGTGTCAGCAAGCTGTTCTGAACTTGAGGCATCATAACAGATTTCAGCTATGTCTCACATGGTATCCACACATGTGGGATTCCCTCAGGAATCACCTTTTAATGGTCTGGATTGGGAATGCCGACAATGGTTTGCCCTTCCTTAGGTCAGTTGTTACACCGTCATTAAAACTGTCTCTAATCCTAACTAATTTCACACTAACAAAGGACCAAATCTAATATTTTCTTTACCTATGTGGTTCAGTAACAACGTGTTTTATGAGAAATCCCTAAGATTTGTGCTTTCTTTAAATTAGTTAAGCAATATCTGCTCCAGAATTCTCCACACACTTTACCATAACAAATCAAATGCATATACCTATATGTAAGATGAATTGTAACATTATTGAGTAAACAGGAAGCATGGCTATGAGTTGCATATCCTAGAAAGCATCAACAGATCAGCTATAGGCTTTATTAATGTGCTAATAAGTTAAATAAATTTCCAGTTTACAACTTGGGGCAGGACAGTATCATAAGAGGCATAGAGCACGGAAACAGGCCCTCAGCTCACCAAGTCTGCACTGACCATCAAGCACCCATTTACACCAATCCTACATTAATCCCATTTTATTCTCCCCATGATCCCATCAACTCCCCCCAGATTATACCACTCACATACACTTGATGGGTAATTTACAGTGACCAATTAACCTACCAACATGCATGTCATTGGGATGTGGGGGGAAACCCAGACAGTCACAGACAGCACGTGAGGTCAGGAGTGAACCCTGATCACTGGAACTATGGTGCCCATTATCCAGCTTTCAATCATTCCCTGGTGACTCTGATACTTACTGGCACACTGTGGCTGTTTCTCTATCATTAATGAGTAGTTACTGGGACATTCCAGAGGCCTACTTAGTTTGCTTAGGATTTTCTTTCCTCGGTTTAAAGTGAAATAAGATTTATTTGGAATGAAAAGGCATCTTAGATGAACTTTGGCACTTATCTCATAAATCCAAGATGGGTTTAAGTCCAATGGCCATTAACATAACAGTATCAACTCTTATGGAATGTTTCACTCTGTAGTTGTCACTCTGAGCCTGAAAGATCAGCCTTCAGCATCCAGAAAATTCAATCCCATTTGTATTTACATTTATTTTCGAGATTAGCCTATTTGAATTTTGTGAGCGTGAACATTTAAAAGTGATTAAACACCACAGTTGTTGGTCACTGGTGGGTAAATCATACAGGAAAATAGTGTAATATTTTGAAGAAAGATTGGGAAGTGTTGCTCTAATCTTCAAGCCTCCCATTAGAAGATACAAAAATAGAAGATTTTGATAACAGTAGAGGGCTAACAATGACAGTAAAGACTGGAGCATATTGGAAGGGACAGATAAGAGGCAGGCACAATTTCTTGTTAAAAATGTGAGGTGATATGCTTTGAGAAATGAAACAAAAATGTTGCTATTTGCAACTTGTATGGAAGGACGAAGAAATACTTGAAAGTGAAAAAAACTGCAGATGTTGGAAATCTGAAATAACAATAGAAAATGCTAGAGAACATTTAGCAGGTCAGCCAGCATCTGTGGAAAGAGAAACAGTTAATGTTTCAGGTCCAGGATCCTTCATCAGAAACAGGAAACAGAAAAACAGGTTAGTATTCGGTAACAGAGAAGGTGGTGTTTTTTATATTCCCTCTGTTCTATTCATTCCCCCACTAGCTTCTCTGCTACTCAAATGAAATCCTTGAAGTGCTGGTAGATAAAGCTATGAGAAGACCAATCAGATTTTGAGTTTTACAAATCGCAATATTGGGGCACAAAGTCATGATAAATTTTCACAAGCATTCTTTGGAAAGTAACGTGTGACTGGTGTATGCCATTTAGTGTGGTGCTTTACAAAAAGCACAATAAAATCAGTGAGAATAATTAAGTGTGGATTCACCAGAAAGATGACAAGGATGGAGAAAAAAAGTGGCTTGAAATGCAGTTATCATTCCTGCTGAGGCAGAGAAGTGTCAGATCTCAGCTCTTTCCAAAGACTACAGGTTACCTAAAGGGTCAAGGAATGAATTTTTTTGGTTTACGAAGAAATGAGTTATCAAAACTATCTCAAACAAAATATAAAACAGATGTAGAGATGTGTTGGTTGCTCCACGATAGATTGATCTGTCAGACAATAAACAGCAAGGTGTCTCTTTGTCAGTTGTGAGCAGCAATGGTCTTTTTTTCAGCTTTTCTTCTTAAGCCAAGGTGTTAGGGCAAAGCAAGCCAAGGCAGCAGTAATTCCAACTCAAAGGAGCTGTCGGCTGCTTGTTTTTCACCCCTCATGGATGAACTTAACTATCACAACTATAAAGAGGTTGGCAAATGCTCCCCATCTATTACCATCCTAATTACCTCAGCCCTTTAACTTCTTCTTGATTAGATAATGCAGTAACCCTTCCTCATTTCTGGCTTTATCCATGTGATCTTGGTACATCCTGATTAGACTATTTATATTAAGCCCATGCTGACAGCCTGAACTTAATTGACTCCACTGGCCTAACTGTCTGAAGGTGCTGACATCAGGATTTCACATTCCAATAACTGTATCCTAACCTACATCATGTGTTTATTTTATTTCTCCAGCAGTTATACCAGGGGCACAATCTGTTGCTTTTTGAACTGAGCTGAAACCCACCTGTTATCGTTTAAAATTAAAGATCACTGTCTCTTCATTCTGCTGTTCTTCCTTTCCTTATATAATTTCCCCCCTGAGCACAATATCTTGATCATTATCGTTATATTACATAGATAATATACCTCCACCTTTCTAACCAAACCCCTACCAACTAATGCACAACCCAGCTTTCAACATTTTAATGATGTAACTAAAACTCCACAAAATGTGAAGAGGAGATTTAATGAAGGCTTGAACAAATACGCTAAGGTGTACATGGATACATTTTTTCTTTGACTGGCAAATTAGTGATGAGATTTCATTCATTTAAATTTATCACTAGACGAGCCAGGAAAGTGGTGAGGTGAAATCTCTTTACAAAGAAGGCTGTTGCAGAATAGAATATATTGTTACGGGAAATGGTTGCAGCAAAGAACACTGCATCTTTTAAGGAAAATTTGGGTGAGTATCTAAATCAGAGAAGACTCAAGGCTGTGGAAGAGAACAGGGAAGGTATGTTAGCACCAGATTTCTCTGGGAAAGAGTTGGCATGTATGCAATGGACTGAATGGCTTCCCTCTGTCAGTAGATGTTTGTACTACTACAGCTCTTACTTCTGTTAGCTTCAGCAAATTTCGTGCAAAAGATGACTCACCAACATGTGCATGGTGGGTTGAAGGGCCTGTTTCTGTGCTGTACAACTCTATGACACGAGATGGGCAAAATGCTCATTTAATCAATTTACCCTTAAGTTTCCTTTGCATGAGTGCCCATATACTTACATATTTTGGATGGAAGCCGATAACGTAGCTCAAAAGATGATAACTTTTTATGGGTGAGTTTTGTGATTATCTGCAACATGCTCACATCTCTTCAATCCTTTGCATCTGTCAATCAAGCCATCTATTCAAAGGAATCTCCACCAACCAAATCAGTAATTTCCCTCTCCAAATGTGAGTTCTCTTCATTTCTAATTTTTGTCCATCCCTTAACGTTACAGCAACTTTTCTGTTCTTTAAATAGTACTTTTTTGAACTTCATATTATCTGTCCAAAATTGATTTTGCTTTCCTTTTACTGGTTGTTTATAGAAAGGTACTTGAACCTTAATATTGTATTGCTTCTTAAACTCTTTGGCTGAAGGACCAAATTTCTTTTCTGTTGTCAAGGACTGCCCCTCCCTGTCATCTTTGGACAGTGGTGCATGTAAAGAGAAATATAAAGTGTTTAAATAATGCACTAAGAAAACAGCTGTTCACTTACAGATGCCGACTGTGCCTGCTTCTCCATGTTCAAGGCCATTTTGGTAGTGCATATTGTCTTGAACTTGTGCACTGACGAATTTCCCAGGGGCAGCCTTGAACTAAACATGTGCTGGTCTGCTGACAGGCTGCAACCAGTGTCTAAGAAGAAAGGCTTCTCAGTTTCCAGATTCCTTCATGTGCTGAGCTGGATGGGTCTGAATGATGGTTAACTTAATTGAAAAAATAAATTTTGGATTTGATAGGAAAAAAATCACGTGCAGATTTAGCTTTCCTTTGCTTGGTTAACCTAGTTATTGTTCATATCTACCCATTTGAAATTCAGCCATGCTTAAATGAGATCTCACCAATACTTGGTGTAACTTGGTACCAGTTTCAAGCCTAAACTTCCAGGTTGCACAAAAAGCAGAAACAGAAATTTCCAGGCTCTTATTATTCAGTTATGTGACTGATCTGGCTTCAACTCTCCTATTCCAAGCAAGTGCCAGACCCAAATAATCACATATTGCTTATTATTTAACTTCTACAATATCACCACATGCACCTTCAAAGCTGTTCAATGGTGAGGGTTAGGTAGGATCCTTAAATAACTCGATAACTTGACTTTCCTCCTCTGCTTTGTACTTCTACTAATTTTCAACCTCTTGTCACATTGTCTATTATTTGTTTCTATTTCTATCTGAAAAAATGTTTTTATTATCTCATTTGTTACCTCATTCAAACTCACTGGATAGAATGTGTAGAAGGGTAGATTTGAAGATGCAAGTGCAGGTTAAACTATTTATACAGTTAAAAGGTGATTCGGTACTGTAGCTTTCATAATAGCGTGTGACTGAGTGAAATTATATCTCATTCTGTGACATTAATACAGTTTAATAGTTCTACAAGAACAACAAACTATCTTCTAAGGATTAATAGTTTGGAAAATTGTAATAGGGATGCTTCTCATTCTTTTATACTCCTTCTGTGCATTGTGCTAGAAATAAACCTAAAAATACTCAGGATAGATAATACAGATAAACTGCTAAAAAAACTCTTTAACAGCCTTGTATTTTTTCAGTCTCTGATCTGAAACTAGCCAAACTAGCCATGTTAAACATAATTGTGCAATTTTTATTTTCACACTATATAGCTGTGCTGAGCTATATTGTATAAAACTTTTACAGTTTGGTTCATCTTTTAAAAGAATATTTGTGAACATATTAAGTATGGGAAACTATTTAAATCTGTACAGGTAATTGCTCAACATTTACCTATGTTTTGGGTTACATGTACTGCTAAATAATATTGGCAGTAAATGTAGCCCAAAAGTAAGGATAAATTGATGAGGAAACATAGAATTTTTGGGAAACAGTCTGAATAGTAGATACAAGAGATTCTGCAGATGCTGGAATCTGGAGTAATGCACACAAAATGTTGGAGGAACTCAGCAAGTCAGGCAGTATCTATGGAGGGAAATAAACGGTTGATGTTTTGGGTTGAGACCCTTCATCAGGTCTGAATAGTATATATCCTTATTTTTGATGGTACATAATAACATTCAAAAAAACTCTCAATTTATTGAGTGCTTATGCCATTAACAATTTCAGATACAGAGAAGGTCTTAAAATGGAAAGGTATTAAAAGAAACTGGGCAGGAAGTTGCCTTGTTAAATTCCTCAAGAAATGAGAGAGAGTGAATAGCAAGAAGATAAATAAAAATGATTTTTGGAATCAGTGCGTAACCCAGTGCTGGTTGTAAGCAAAGTACTGGAGAATTAATATGAAATTAAGTGAGGAGGTATTAATAGACAACAGAAATATATTTAGCAATGTGTATATGGATTTCCCAGATGATTTTGGTTTTGTCTCACTTAAAATGGAGCAATTCCATATGGGCCAAATTTACATTCAGTGCTGTTATTTGCAAACCATTTTGAACTATTAAGTCAAAACATTTACAATATTGATAAGGTTTTTTTTGATTGCATAGATGTATTAAATTTTACAAACCCATAAACAATAGAAGTATTAAATCACACAAATACTCTGGGAAAATGGAATGGGTCTGATGATTTCAATTGTAGCTGTTTGAACATAATCATGTGGAAGGCAAGGTACAGGAATTTAAACAGCTTTATAAACATAAAACAGTTTCCTTTTTTTGGCAAATCTACTTAGACTTTCAAAAACACAAATCAAGAGGGAGTCAACTTAGCATGTTAGGGGAGATGTAATTAATGCTGTACATTCAAGTTTTAAAGATATTAATTGCAATAAAGAGTGGTAAATGAGAAAGCATGCAAAATAATTGATGGTTATGGTTGGGCAGCCAAATATTTTGATTATTCCTCTTTGAAGTTCCCTGGGGCATTTCTGTGGTGTTAAAGGTGCTATATAAGTACAGGTTGTTATATGGAAGTTCAAAGTGGCACTTGGAAAGGACATCCGTAAAATTAGACAAATATGAGTGTTTCTCTTTTACTCCTGAGATCAGATATGAGATCCACTCTAAGTCAGAAAAAAGTTAAAGTGAAATGCATCTACATAAACTTCGACACTTCAGCAGGGAGGAGTCTAAGAATAAAACTACTTTACAAATGTGGTCATGGATTCCTTGTAAACTTACAAAGTGAAGATGGTGAGCTATTTTTGTGAGCTAGTTTCAATTGCTTTAAAGAAACACACTGAAATTTCATTTAAAAGATTTAACATTGTTTTGACTTGTTTAGGAAATGAACAGAATAGAAAGAAAGTTGATAAATCCCTCTCTTTATTGTAGGTAATATAATGAATGCTGTCTTCTCAGATCATTCCCAACAACTCATTATCCTGAATATTTTAGGACTATAAAAGATACAACTGACAAAATGATAGGTAGGTTCATTAAACATTTCAAAGATTTGGTGCATTTTGCTATAGGTAAGAGTTTCATTTCTTTGAATTATTGTAAAAGCAGTTTGATAGAATGCTAAGCGAACCAAAATGGTCTAAAATAGAATTTGTGCAAATAAATAATAAGCATTACATTAGAACATTCGGAAACTGATGCACATAGGAAACAGAACTGAAGATAATTGGGCTTGTACAGATACTTGCTCCAGTTGAGTGCCTATCAGCTATATATAATCTCTTTCTCTTCCACAGCACCGATCCAGACTCACAGATTGATGCCTGTGCTTCTGAGCTAATTGTAATTAAGGTCCTTTTAAGTCCTGTGGCAATACATCAAATTAGTGATTTTATTTGAAGCATCTTTATTCCTTAATACCTTGAAACAAATACCTTGGTAAACTACTTGAACCTACATGTGAATTGGATGGGACTTTCCAGTAATTAAGCAAGATGTTGGTGTTACCCTTGTTCCTTCTACCATACTTCAAGTACTCAACTGTTAAAAACAACTTTATACAACATTTTGCCAACTGGCATCATTATTTTCCTTTGTTTTAAATAAACAATAAAATGTTATTTTTAATATTTTGAATATGGGGTATATTGTACATAGATTTTCACCATGGATTTACTAAAAAGACAGCATATCAGTTTTGTGATCTAGATATATTAACAGTTCATAGTGTGTTAAACTAATAAAAATACTTGCAAAAGAACAAGATGTCACCAGATCTTTCTTCTCCAACCATTTCCATTACTGTCATTGCTTCTTAATTTGGGCATCCAGTACACAATCCAGCTGTTTTAGCTTTGGACTAAATACTCCGAAGATGCCATTGAAAAAGTAGAATCCTGCTTATTATACTAAGCCAGAGCCCTTATGTAGGAGCTCCAGTTTGGTGAGGTGTTACCAGCATATTACAATTTTACAATAGTTTCTTTTGAGTATTTTAATGAGGCTGCACCATGAGCACAAACGGACCTTATTACCATATTAAAATTAGGTCAATTGTGTCCCTCATTGAACAACGTAAGCACAGAGCGTGGTCTCCCAGAGTGTTGGCCTGATTCATTAATCGTTTGCATTAGTATTAAGCTGTTGTTCCACTTTCTTTCTCATGTCTGGGTCAGTGCAGGTAGAGTGTTCAAATCCCATTGCAAATTGTGAGCTCAGATATCTAGGGTGCAGTGCAGTCCTGATGTTCAACTGATGGATTATTTTCCCTCACAGATATAGAACTTGATGGCACTATTTTAAAGAAGTGTCTCAGTTCTCCCCTCTATTCTCTCCTGTATTTGGCCCTCAACTGATGTCACCAAAATTTTATGATCCAGGCTTGATCAAATACCTGTTGTGGAAGCTTGTTTATGCAAATAGACTGCCATGTCTCATATATTATGCCTGAGATTACCCTTCCAACAATCTTAATTGTGTGTAAAGCACAAGGAGATTCCCTGAGATTGTGAAGGGCACTATGTACTGTAATTGTAGATGTTTCTCCTTCTAAAAATTAATGCTTATAGTGGGAAGCATTCATAATATTTTATGGCAATTATTATGCAAAGTTTATTTGTCAAACCTTACTGCTTAAATGTGCAATTATTATTATTGATTTGCTTTGCTTGTAGTCATGATCAAGTCACAGTTTAATGTGAGATAAGCTTGTTGCAATCAGACCTTTGAAGAAGAAATATTCATAACTTTTCCATTGGAAAGCAGGATGGAATGGAGCACAAAACAGAGCATATTTCACTTGGCTTAATATGCTATTGAAGGAATGTTTGTGGCTATCAAAGCTCCTTAAGACGTGAACAGTAAAGGCCATGTCCATGGTCAGAGATGCAGCAAATGTGGAAAAGAGAGCTGGCTCACTTTGCATATTCCTTCACTCACTCACCATGTTTTCCGCCAGGTCTGGAGACACTGGGATACCAAGACTCGCCATCACTCCTCGCTCATCCTAAAAATGAGCCATACTCCTGCAAAAGGATCAATCACCAAACAGGTCAGTTTGCTCTTAATTGCTTCCTGCTACCAATCATTTACAGAGCTAAACAGCATTTCAGTCCAAAGCTATCTTCTGTTAAAGAATGGTCACCTTCTCTTTAAATGTCATGATTGCCCAGCTTGTCTGACTGTCAGTTAATGAATGGCCTAACTCTGTGTACAGGAAATCTAAGTAAAGGGTCTATGCTCGGCAAAGTAACACCCCCTGTGGTACTGACACTTGCCCACAGGCTTACCCTATTCCAACTTTTCTGAGTTAACAGAATTCCCAGCTGGAAGTCAATCTGCAGTGCATTGAATTTCATTCTAAAAGTGTTCTGGTTTAAAATACTACCTTACAACAGTTGGTATTACATGCAGTGAGCAGAATTACATGAGCTGTTGAAGCTTATTTAAACAGTGATGCTACCACTTACTGCAGAATTCTGCTGGGGATCAAACACTCTGACCAAATCCAGAACAAACAGTTTTATTACCTTGTGGAACGAGAGCTTTGATTGCATTTAATCCATCGACAGTACCACTGGTGGAGCAGGCACATCCTTCTTAAAGACGAATATAAAGCTGTAAATGGCTGCAAGTTTCCATTCACCTGTTGACTTAGTTGTGAAAGCATTGAACTACCATCATAGTCACAACTCACTGTTGGTTAATGAACAAAACACTGCAGGAAATCTGCAGTATTCATCAGAGAAAAATCACAATTGTTAGCAATTCAGCCAGTTGATTATTTGGCAGACATTAGTTAATATTACTATGAAACTTTGATTTTAAAACCCAGCTACTTCTATTAGGATTTGTTGGGGGTATCTGCTTTACTTAATTCAAGTTGACTAGAAGATTTATTGTACAGTCCTGGGGAACACAATGCAACTGCAAATTTTGATCAAACCAAGTATCAACTGTATGCATTCGATTCTGTCCCGCTCCAGGATTCACCTCCTGCAATCCCCTCCTGTCTGCCCTTATCTGAGTGGAGAGGTGGCCCTCAGTCCCTGGGGATCAGCGAGGCATAGCGGAACATTAACCCGTGTGACACTGAGGCCCAGCTCCTGAAATGCCCTGACAGGAGGCAAGGCCAGAGGCAGAGCCTCAGTTCTGGCAAAGCTGGAAGGCATCTTCAACATTTTTTTGAATTGTTAAAATTGCTCTTAGTAATTAATTTAACTATTAAAAAGAACAACAATGCTAAGAAATGTTGGTAGGGTAATTGGCCACTGTAAATTGTCCCCAGTGCTTTAGGTGTGTGGTAGAATCTGAGGGAAATTGATGGGAATGTGGAGAGAATTGGCAACAGGGAAAATTAGTGGTGGAATGGAATTATGCTAAGAACTGACATAGATTTGATGGGCTGAATGGCCCCCTATGTAAGAAAATATAGAAATATGATTAAACAATTAATTTAAAACAAGTAAAAAAATAAATCATTTTCTTTCTTTCCTCCCTGATCTCCAGGGCAGGAACTCCCATTCAAACAACTGGGGATGACAATCCCTGCCCCCAAGTCCAACAGATGTATGTTCCCAGAGGTCAATTGACCAGCGTGATGCTGGCAAATCCCACTTCACAAGGAGTGCAGTGATGGAGCAGAGCCCCAGATGCTCCAGTGTCTGCCACTCAACTCATTCCAAACTGACAGCCAACTTCAGGTCAGTCAGGGACCTCTTACCTGGGAGCGGTTGACTGCTGCTTCAAGGTGGCTGGCCACGAGCAGCATGGAACAAATGGTGCAGTTTGTTGGTTGTGCAACGTTAACTGCATGTGGGTTGTGTTCTCAGGATAAATATTCACCCGAAAGAAGGTTGAGCTAAAGTCAGTGAAAAACTGATTTTCCAAATAAGCTATTGTATGTAAACTGGAGAGACACCTGAAATCATCCAGCCCTGTCAATATAAGGAGCTAGGCAGCTGATTTTTACCGATAGTTTAAAATTATTCACAGAAATAATGCTTGTTGATGATGCCCATTTTATTCTCCCCACATTCTCATCAACTCTCCCATATTCTGGCACTCTCCTACACACCAGGGTCAATTTACAGTGGCCTGCGGGATGGAACCAGATCAATCGGAGCAGCACAGTGGAGGCATTGCATGGGAGCACCAGAGACCCGGGTTCAATACTGACCTCCGTCTGTCTGGAGCTTGCACATTCACCCTGAGACAATGTGGGGAATTCTGATTTCCTCCCACATCCCAAAGATGTGTGGGTTGATAGGTTAATTGGTCACTGTAAATTGCCCCAAGTGTGTAGGTGAGTGGTAGAATCTGGGAGAAGTTGCTGAGAATGTGGAGTGAATAAAATGAGGTGAATGTAAGATGAGTGTAGATGGGTGGTTGCTTGTCAGCATGGACTAGGTTGGCTGAAGGGTCTGTTTCTGTACTGTATCTCTTAATGATTCTGTAACACCCAGAGGAAACCCCCATGATCACAGGGAGAATGTTTAAATTCCGATGTGCAGACTACACCAGAGATGAGGATTGAACTTGTGAGGCAGGAATGCGACTTAAGATATATTAAGATATTTATTTATTAGTCACATGTACATCGAAACACGCAGTGAAATACGTCTTTTTGCGTTACTGAGAATGTGCTGGGGGCAGCCCGCAAGTGCCTTCCGGCGCCAACATAGCATGCCCACAACTTCCTAACTTGTACGTCTTTGGAATGTGGGAGGAAACCGGAGCACCCGGAGGAAACCCACGCAGACACGGGGAGAACGTACAAACTCCTTACAGATAGTGGTGGGAATTGAACCGGGGTCGCTGGCGCTGTAATAGTGTTACGCTAAACACTACACTACTGTGCCATATTGTGGGTTTCCCCAAGTTGCAGGGTGCCACTGACTGCATATTTATGTTGCTTTCTGGGTGCAGTGTGTCAAGAGTGTAATGTGTTGAAACTGAAAGAAATTCCTTTTCCTCATTGTGCAGCATTTACTAAAGGTATTATCTGGATTGATGGACCTCAAGGAACAGCACAGATGTCAAACAGCATTGCACATGGATCAACATTGCAATTTGTCTGCTCTTCACCCTTCCAGTGTATTAATTTCTACATTCACTGATATGCTGCTTCATACGACTCATTCCACAAATAAAGTGGAACAGAATTGTACACAAAAGCTGGGTGACCAGTCCAAAAGCATCATGTTGGTCAATGTGCAATAACCTGGCAGCAGTTGGGATGCCTTCATCCTGTGGCAGTTTGCTATGCCAGCATTATTTTTAACTACTAAATGAAAGGTTGGCTATTGGGTGACAAGGGCTTTCTTGACAACCTCATTAGCAAGAGCAATAGGAATTATCCAGCACAAAACAGGCAACAGAGGTGAGGTTTCAGCATGCCCAGGGTCTGTTGTATTGCATGTGACAGTGTGGACTTAGATCAAAGTCCACACACCATTCCCCATAGACTTCAGCAACTAAGACCATAGGATACAGGAGCAGAATTAGCCCATCGAGTCTGCTCTGCCGTTCAATCATGGCTGATTCTTTGTCGACCCCATTATCCTGCATTCTCCCTGTAACCCTCAACCCCCTCATTAATCAAGAACCCATCAATCTCTGCCTTAAAAACACCCAATGACTTGGCCTCCACAGCCCTCTGTGGCAACAAATTCCACCGACTCACCACCCTCTGGCTGAAGAAATTCCTCCTCATCTCAGTTTATTCTGAGGCCGTGCCCTCGGATCCCCGACTCCCCTCCTAATGGAAACATCCTCTCCACGTCCACTCCATCCAGGACTGATCGAAGCTCAGATCAAGGTTCACACTGTCACATGTAATGTGATACCGCAGACCCTCGGCACGCTGAAACCCTCACCGCCATTTCCTGGATTGTGCTGGATGCTTCCTGTTGTTCTGGCCTGTGAGACTGTGATACAGGAGCCTGAGGCACATACCACCAGGCTCAAGGACAGCTTCTATCCCACTGTGATAAGACTATTGAACAGTTCCCTTATACGATGAGATGGACTCTGACCTCACAATCTACCTTGTGACCTTGCACCTTATTGTCTACCTGCACTGCACTTTCTCTGTAGCTGTGACACTTTACTCTGTACTGTTATTGTTTTTACCTGTACTACCTCAATGCATTCTGTACTAACTCAATGTAAGTGCACTGTGTAATGAATTGACCTGTGCAATCGGTGTGCAAGACAAGTTTTTCACTGTACCTCGGCCCAAGTGACAGTAATAAACCAATACCAATTGTCATGATGATTGATGCAATCTCGTCAAAGTGAGGGCAAAGCCATCACTGCCAGCTGTACGGTGAGTTGGTAAGGGGCAAAAGAGTAGAAGGCAACATAGACCTCCTCTCTCTGGTCAGGCTGTCCATGAGCAAATCATCTGCAGCACAAGTAAATGCAACCCCAATCTGCTTCTCACCCACAGCCCCTTCCCTGATCTCCCCTCCATGTTTATACCACAAGCCAAAAGTTAAAGGCAACACAAAAAAAACGATTCAAAACATAATTTACAAATCAAAGCAAGCCACAGTTACATCAACTAATCAACCTCGTGCAATACCTTAGTCCCTGTCTGCAGGTACCATTGCAAGTTCTCGTGCTCCAGTGCAGCTCGACCTTCTAGGCTGCAGCATGGCTGGTCAAGGGCTGCTGTCTTTGGACTGGAGGGACTGTAGATGGTCTGGGAGGTTGACCTTGAGCAGCTCCAAATCCCGATGTCATTGCTTTGGAGTGCACCTTCTCACACAGGAGCAGCAATGTGGTTCGGCTGGTTGATTGGCAGCAGCAGGGCACCCATGGGCAGGCAGGGGTAGGAGGACAAATGTGGTCGGTCTGACTGAGGACAGCAGATTTCTGCTTCATGGAGCCACTACCACTCCCACGGGTGATATCTCAGCAACCCACGTAATCTGTGCCCCTGCACTCTGACAGATTGCCAGAGTGCAGGAGCACACTGCCAGCCCTGTCAAACGCTGTTACACGCAGCCCTGATGGCAGAAGTGTGAGCCAGCCCTGCAGTGCCTGGACATTGGGTGGGTTCTGCTGGTGCTGCAGTGGATGCAGAGACACTGCCCATCGGATGTTGCATCATGGTGCAATCTGCACGTGTGTGAATGGAACTGCCCACCACCTCTGTGCTGGGAATGGCTGCACTAAACCCTTTGCAATGTAGTCGCCGATGTCCCCCGTACCCTTTGCCATTGCACACAGACTTCTTATGAGGGCCGTCAGTGCACCAAGCATTTCATTGATCTCGTCCAGCAGCTGCCTTCTCCGGCTGGCCCATTGATGTTCTCTCCATGGTGTTGTCAGGGAGCTGGCACCCACATCTCACACCAGAGCCCTCTGGCCTGGCTTCCCATTCGTTGGTGCAGATCCCGTCTCCTTCCAGGTGCATTCTTATGATTGACTTCGTTTGCCAAAGGGCCTGTTCCTGTGCTGTGCTGTTCTATGTTCTTAACTTCGGAGGTTGTGGGATGAGGGAAGTAGGCTGTGAGGAGGAAGGTTCAGGATTGTGCTATTGTCATTGACAGCTAAACCAGCCTGGCTGTCGGGCATGACCTCGGCAAACACTGATCCAATGGTATCGAGGAATATCTCCTGTGTAGAGGTACGGATATGTAGCTGTGCTGTCCCCCAGCTAAACCCAACCCCACCTCTTCCTCCTCTACATGAACACACACACTTCTGTGTGCACGCGCACACGCACACACACAAAATGCCTTCTAGATAAAGGCAGGTTTGTCAATGAGTATTGAGCTGTGTGTTTAGGTGATGTATCTGCTGCGGTTGAATAGTTGGCAATGTATTTGCTTCTTCATCTGAATCCTGCTATGTATGTGAACTACTTTATCCCTGTTGGAACTTTCCTCTGTTGGTTTAAATATAAACAGAACCAACAGAGCAGAGAGGAAGCAGTAACTGGCATTGTGGGACAACTGAAGAGACACACATTTTTAATTTTGCAAATCCCCAAGAGAAAACATTTTCCATTGAAAGAATACTTCTGTAAGAGATCTTGTGAATAGGTGTGTGACATCTCAGGCATCATTTTTAAAGGGTGACATCAGAATTCTGAATTGAACTCAGGTAGACAATATAATACTGACTGCAGTTGATTTCTAGCATCTCACTGAGATTTCTTTGCCTATTTATGAGCCTGGTTGCTGATCTATTGATATCAAATCAAAAATTGCTCAACTTGTGCATGTACTTTCATTACATCGTGCAGAGACAAGCATGGTACCTGTCAAACTAGACTTAAACTAAAAGAAATTGACATATTTTTTAAGCTATAGACTGTATAACACCACATTCTAATATTGAATTGAGATACACATAAAAGGTTTGATACTTTAAGTTGGCCATTAGAACCGAAAGGAACTAAATATTGGGAGGTGTGTATAACACAGAACCAATTCTACAACTGTAGCAAAAGCAACTAATGAAATGTTTCATCCCTGTTCATTATCCTGGTTAGAAATTAATTAGCTCGAATGGGGATAGAATACAGCCACAGGTCTCGTCGTCATTTAAGGGGATAGTTCATAGCTTACTTGAAGATTGCTTGAAGATACTGATGTATGTAAATTCAACAATTTGCCAAAAGACTGATCCATCAATTATCCATAAATTTCTCCCATTTACATGTATCGTTATTCTTAGTGCAAGATTTAAAGATTTGATTAGAACAAGTAAACATTGAGATATTAGGCTTTAATATAAATTTTTAAACAATTATATCTGAGCAGACCTATTAATAAACCATATAAATGACAAATGTTCACCACATTTTGACACTTCTGGATCCAATATAATATATTGGAGGTAATATATTAAGCATTTTTTGTGAGATACAATTAACCTATTCAAAATATGAAATGCAGTTAATCTGTGTGTGGCCTGCAGCACAGAGTTCAATTCTCACAATGACGATTAATTCAATAATATCTGGAAGTCATTTTTCTTATTGGTTGCAGAAACTTTTGTAAATTAGTGTCTGGGTTAGATATCCAGCACTGTGCATCATTAGTGCACTGGTGAAGTTGACTCCATAAAGGAATGTAGGATTTCAGTCCGGTTTTCAGAGTTTGCCCTTGTCATTGTGCAGTAGAATCTTTGTGGTTGAGGAAAATTGGGCCCGGATTTTGCGAGACCGGGTGAATCTGGAGTTTTTCAACTTGCTGGCTGTGCTTCATCAGCCTTCCCTCCCATTGTGGATCAGAGAATCCAGTGGCAAAGTTGTGGCAGCTCCTAGTACTTAAGGGGGAAAATCTGCACCCCCCCCCCCCCCAATCAGAACCATTTGCAAGAATAGAGAGATGGCAGTAAGGAGCAGAAGAAAATATTAAGTGATTTGTGCTCATTTAACTAATTGAGTTACCATAAAAGCCATGGAGTCATAGAGATATACAGCTCGGAAACAGGCCCTTCGGCCCACTGCGTCCACGCCTACCATTAACCACCAATTTACACTAACCCTCCATAAATCTTAAAAATTGATGTATAAGCCCCTCTCCCCTTTTGGTTCAGTTCCATTTACAATTCCTCGGGTAATGAATGGGCCCTGCCGCTCGCTGCAAGGTCTGGGCTCATTCCCTCTCGGCCTGACCAGTGGTAACTTCCTCATCATTTCAGAAGCCAGGTATTGGTCATCTCTGAACACCTCAGTCATAGAGCCATGCAGACAGAAACAGGCCCTTCGGCCCACCACGTCCATGCCACCCTTGTACTAGCTACACTAATCCTATTTATCCGCATCGTTTCTGCTTCGCCCTGCCGGGTCCGCTCCCTCTCCACATTGGCCGGTCCACTGCCGATCCCTGCGGCCGATCACTGTTCCCCCTCCCCTCCCCTCTGTCCGTCCCTGCTCCTGGTTCGCCCTACACGGTCCGCCTCCCCTCTGTCCGTCCCTGCTCCTGGTTCGCCCTACACAATTCGCTGGGCCGCCGCCCTTTCAGCTCCGCCTGAGCTCCACCCTGCCGGGTCCCTTCCAGGTCCGCGTGAGCTGCACCGTTCTTTTCAGGTCCGCAGGTTCTCCATTCTGCCTTCTCCCTTTCAGGTCCGCGTGGGCTCCAGCATTGCCTTCGCCCTTTCGGGTCCGCCTGAGCTCCACCCTGCCGGGTCCGCATCCAGTTTGTCAGATCCGCTCCGGATCCTCCTGCTGCCTCGGCGCCCCGCACATGGTTCGCTCACGCTTCGCTCTGCCTTCTCAGCTTCTTCCCACTTCCCCCTGCCTGGCGCGCCGGCTTGTCACCCTGCGCCCCCTCACATTGCCCCGGCCCACCTCCAATCCCCGCGGATCACTGCGGCGCCGGTTATTTGCCCCTTCCGTCTGCCCGTCCCTGCTCCTGGTTCACCCTACACGGTCCGCTGGGCCCGTCACCCTTTCACGTCCGCCCGAGCTCCACCCTGCCGGGTCCCTTCCAGGTCCGCAGGAGCGCCAACATTGCCGTGTTCCTTTCAGGTCCGCATGAGCTCCATCCTTCCCTGAACAATCAATGGCATTACCTTAGCGGTTCCAGTGAACCGATGTAGACATATTACCGGTCTGCACACCAATGTCTGCAGCCATAACGACATTAGATTAAGCGTCTAGTGCAGTACAGAGATTTGGGTGGCTTCTCCTCAATGAAGCTGAGATACTGGCTGTCAGTTGCTGCACTATGATTGGATCCACAGGGATGATGCTGGGTTGCTTAATATTTCTATGATTGAATGGATGGGCTTCTTTCTGGTAAAGCCCTGCATACAATTGTTGCTAAAGTTCTTCCTGCTCGTTGAGATCCTGTGTTGGCGCCAAGTGTTTCATTGAGCTTTCCCATCAGCCAGCGAGTGCAGGCTGCCCTGTCAAAGTCTTTCAATGAGCTCCGTACAGCAGAACCCAAGCACACCCTTGGACCTCCAAAGACGTACAGGTTAGGAAATTGTGGGCATGCTATGTTGACGCTGGAAGCGTGGCGACACTTGCGGGCTGCCCCCAGAACACTGTAGGCAAAGGATGCATTTCACTGTGTGTTTCGATGTACATGTGACTAATAAAGGAATCTTATCCATTTGCCTGTCCGTACCACAGCCCACACATCCTCAAGTGGACCCTGCCTCTAACCTATCATCTAACTCTCACAGTATCACTGTCTGAGGTGTGGCAGCAGTGACCATGACATGAAGTGATGGAGTGTCTTCATGTCTGGCAAGGTTGGAATTCTGAGTGATCTGAAAGAAGGAAAGCACAGGGTAACATTGAAGTGATACTGAGCAACATCTCCTCCAATGGGGTAGGGATATGCAGCCACACCTCTCCCACTGCTTAGCTGTTGCGACTGCCTTGTTGTGTACCCAGTCACCCTGGATGAGAGAGAAGTCAGTCCATGAGTGTCATGCTACCTATTTCTAAGATGTGGCTGTTGTGCTTGAATAATTGACTGCACAATCTGTGAGATGTGGATAACAGCTGTGATGTGTGAGGGTGAGGTAAACCTGATTGATTATGATTGCTGGTCAGTGACTGATGGACTAAGGTGCTCATCAACAGTGTCGGAGGGTGGTAATACATTGGCTCCTAACACCTGCTGCAGTCAGGATGCATCTCCCCTTTTAAGAGCTGTGCAGTGGCTTCAGGCAGTATAACCTAACTTTGGGTGACGCTACCCCACATGATGTTGGCTCTCTGGACGAAGCATTCTAACAGTCAGTGCTGTGGTTAGCGCTGAGTGAATGAAATAAAGAGGCAGCAAAAGCTTTGCATGCCGTTGAACAGAGATGGGTTAAACATCCATCACAAATTCTGCATCCATTTTTTCCAGACTCCCAAATTTATCTGAATTTTTGTCTTTCCAAGACTTCTTGGCTCATTTCAAAATTTTTCCCTCCATTCTGTATTCTGTGAAATATTGTAGCTTCTGGCTTCTAGGCCTTCCTTTGAAGACCAGACGTCACAATTTATTGCTGAGGAATTCTACTATTTCAGTGTTCCGAGTATTGTGAAGATCAGTTTCACATTACAGGGTTAAATGGGACAGCTCTATTTGTTGCTCCGTTTGAAACCCTTGCTGTTAAATCCGTCCAATAAAGTTGTTAGCAACAGACTGAATCTTTGTTACAGAAATTAAAAATATGGCCTGAAAATAATTTTGGACCCAAGTGTATTTTCTTCCGATCCACCTATGATACTTGGGTCTAAACAGAAATTGCAAAGTCAGTTTTGGAAGAGTTTTCATTAGAAGGTTAGACTTCTGTTCACACTACAGAACCCTGCACCCTTTTTAGTGTGGCTTGTCTTGTGGGGGAAATTAGTTGTAAAATAGCATTTTATTACGAATGATGTTATCCATTGGGCTAGATTTAAGATAAGATCTCTTTATTCATCACATGTACATCGAAACACACTGTGAAATGCATCTTTTGCATAGAGTGTTCTGGGGGCAGCCCACAAGTGTCGCCGCGCTTCCTAACTAGTACATCTTTGGAATGTGGGAGGAAACCGGAGCATCCGGAGGGAACCAATGCAGACACGGGGGGAACATACAAACTCCTTACAGACAGCGGCCGGAATTGAACCCGGGTCACTGGCGCTGTAATAGCGTTACACTAACTGCTAGTCTACCATGCCTGCTTTTCAACATATAAAACTGTCAATATTGATCATTGTTCATTTATACTCAGTAAACAGTAATGCCACCTTCATGGATATGAAATTTTGGCAAATAACAAATAACATTAAAAGGATTGAAATTGTGGCATTCCAAAATCAACTTTCCTGTTCATGTTAAATTGTAAATGCTACTTTTATGAAATTTACTTTTTTTTTGTTGCACTATTTAGAATAGCAATGAATTGTTCTTTGTGGACCACATTATTTATGTAAGCAAGATTAATTAAAACATATGTTTTCAATGGATATCAAACCACAGCTATCTTAATAAAACTTGGAAAATTCATTGTGCTGTCATGGCTAATAAATTATGTAAATGTAGCCTATATTTGTATCTTCAAATTAGGTTACTTAAATCTTCCCCCAACAAAAAAAGTGCATGGGCTATCTTTACAAAACTTGCAAGGTTATATTCATGATCCTATCACAGATGCCAGAAATGATTAATTCTGCTAATTAGATTTAATTTGCATATGCAAGACGTATCCCTTTAACTCAAGGAGTCACTTTGCAAACGGGAAGGGCTAAGGGAAAAAACAATGGTACATTTCAATGAGCATCCTCCATAAGTTTTGTAATCTGCATTTGTACTGCATACTTCCCAAATTTGGCCCAATATTTGAATACAGATGTCAATCATGATGAAATGCCTCCTGCATGATTGAATTCTTGAACTTTCCAAGAAACCTATAGAAGTAACTACTGGCAATTGGTTTCTTATATTTTAAACAATTTCTTATATCCATAATTCAAGACGTAAAATTTCTAAACATCAAGAGCCAACAGAACTTGTTCTTGTGTTGATTGAAAGTTTGCAGTATTTGCTGAGAATTATTCTCTGTTTAGGTCTGTAAATCAGATTACAACTCAGTGTGTGCAGCAGATTCAATGGCAGTATAATATACATACACCTGACCAGATTAGAGTAATCCTCTTTAAAGGCCGTTCACTAAAGCATAGCAGGACCAGAGTGCTCAGCTTGTGTAGGGGTAGATGATATAAATATCTGAGGTCATTGCCAAGTAAGTGAGTGCACTGTCTGATCATTCCAGTGGTCTGTTAAAAAAATCACTGAGCTCCAGATTTGATCCCTCTGTTGGGTTACTTTCCCTCATCTCTACAAGGTGTTCTGCAGTTGTACTCACTGGGGAACAACTTCACTGGGGTGACAGAACAGTCATAATGGATCATCTGCCTGTTATGTTCCCTGTCAGAGTTTCCTTTCAACTGACGTCACATGTGAGGAATAATCCTGAGTGAGTTACGAGAGATCTGCTATCATCTATGGAGCTGAATTCCAGAACATCACCATATGCAAAAGGTAAAATGATAACACACTGAAAATTCAGAAGATTATTGAATGAGGAATTCTAATTTTGTTATTAATCAGAATGGAATATCAATTATCAGTGTGTATATTGACGTGCAGGCAAAAATGTAAGATGCACAATTATGACCAAATTATCTGAATAACATTTATAAACCCAAGACAGCAAATGCCAGTCCGCTTAATCTCTCCTCCTACAACAAACCCATCATCCCAGCAATGATTCTGGCAAACCTCCACTGAACTCCCTCTCTTGCAAGTGTGCCCTTTCTTCAGGACAGAGACTGGAACGATCCCCAGTATTCCCAATGTGGTCTCACGGCATGAACGTTGAATTCTCCAATTTGAAGTAATCCCCACCCCCCTGCCCCACAACTCCACCCGCCCCCACCATGCTTCTCTTCTTCTTCCCTTTCCTAGCCTAACTCTTTTTTTCTCTACCTTTTTTTCCCTTTCTCTCCTTACCTTGTACCCATCCCCTGGTGGATCTGTTCTTCCGTCCCCCGGACCTGCCTATCACTATCTCTTACCTGCATCTACCTATCACCACCTTGTGCCCACCCCGCCTCCTTCTTTTGTCCACCTATCACTGCTCTGCTTTTCCCTCCTATATATTGGGCTTCACCTTTTCCTATCTTCAGTCTTGAGGAAGGGTCCTGACCCAAAATGTTGACAGCCTGCTTTTCTCCACGGATGCTGCCTGGCCTGCTGAGTTCCTCCACTTTATAACTGGAGCAATATGTCTCTACTTTGTCCTCAAAGGTTTGGTCGTGGTCCTGTTTTAGAGTGAAGTAGAGACTGTAGTGCCACATTCATTGAATTACAAGATGTACAGAATAGGCCATTCACCCCATTACTCGTGTGTCAGCTCTCCGAAAGAACTATCTAACTAGTTCCTTCCTTGACTTCAAATATATATCTAATTTTCTTTTGAAAGTTGTTATTGAATCTTTTTTCTACCATGCTGTCAGGTAGTGCTTTCCAGGTAGGATGAAAAACAATTCTTATCATCTGCCTCATAACCCAAGTAAGTTCACATGTCAATCTTCACTGGCTACCACTCTAACAGAGGCTCAGTTTTAAAAACTTCATCCTAATTATTACACCCCTCCTGGCATTGAACCTTATCTCAGTAATCTCCGTCGACCTTACAAGTCTCTGGGATCTCTCTGTTTCTCCAGTTCTGCCACTTGAACATCCCTGGGTTGAATTGCCCCGCTGTTGGCGTCTCTGCTGTCTGCTCCTGTGATAAATGGAAATTCCTCCCTTAACTTTATTTTCTCGACTTGTTTCTTCTCCTCTTGGATGCTGCTTTTCACCTACACCTTGACCAGTCATCCATCCTGATGCCTCATTTTGTGGATTTTGTTGTTCAAACAAAATGTTGATTAAGTACCTTGGGATGTAAAGTCTGCTATATAGGTACAAGATTTTGTTCTGACTTACTTGGATATTGTTGGTTGTTTCCCGTCATCTCTTTTACAAATATGATGAATAATTGCAGTTCAACCATGGATGCCTTTGGAGCACCACTGGTTACATTGACCAATTTGTATATGTGCCCTTTAACAGTAAATGTTGCTTCATATTCCTCACACAATATTCTAGCCAGGATTGCCTTCAATTCCTTGATAAGATAAGATAAGATAAGATAAGATAAGATAAGATAAGATAAGATAAGATAAGATAAGATCTTTATTAGTCACATGTACATCGAAACACACAGTGAAATACATCTTTTGCGTAGTGGTTTTGGGGGGCAGCCCGCAAGTGTCGCCACGCTTCTGGCGCCAACATAGCGTGCCCGCAACTTCCTAACCTGTACGTCTCTGCACATTATGTAAGTTAAACCAAACACCTATAGAGAGCATTCACACTCTCATACACTTTCATATATTTTCCCTGATACACTATTTTACTTTTTTGTTTGGACAATAACTGTTGAGGGACTATTCCTCAAACATTTTTGTCGTCAGCAGAAGGAAATATTATCTGTGCAGGATATATAGCACCCTAAACCATGAACCAGAGAGAAGAGACAAACACAGAAAGATTTAATGAATTGTTTTTGCAGCTTTGCGGTTATTGCACAGTTAAACCATTGAGGTTTTCCGTACCGGTGTTGATTTCACGCGATCTGTGGAGGGAAACTGCTGAGTGGAATGAATGGCCTTTCATCCTGCTATACTTACTGTTCTCTATCCCTATGATTCACTTTCATTGTCATTTAAATAAGTAGAGAAGATGTGTGAAAGCCCACCATCACTCTCTAAAAATGATGGATAAACAATTTGCAATTTTATTCAGCAATTTCTCTTGACTTAGACTTATGTAGCTGTATTACAATTAAATAAACACAAGTATGGTCAAGAGAAAGGTAAACATTTGAGTTTATGTTAATTAACTGTCTATTTCTAAGTCTCTTGCAGGGAGTGCAGTTGTTATATAATGGACCAAGCACATAAATAATTAATTGTGTCTTCATGTTTGTCATGAATATGTTAATTAGGTTGATAGCATATGCACTTTTGTGTTAGATATAGTGCTTCTGTGTGGGCTAGCATGTGTTAGTGTGTACTATTTTTGTTATAATTACTATTCCCGTGCATATTATGTTGGTAAAGACAGACAGCTAATTAGAATGTGAGGTATAGCCAAGTGTTTTAATCAGTTTGAGGTCATTCACTTCAACGTAAGACCCATCCATTATTACCTATAGAAGATGGTGGTTTATTTCCATTGTTTTGATCTGCAGTACATATTTTAAGATTGTGAATATTTTGCATTCATTTAATAATGAATATTAATCTTAATGGCATTATTGATTGTTTCCTGAAAATATCCTCAGTTTGAACATATGAACCATGAAATTCCTTGGGTGCAGAGGATTCTCCTTATTATTGGGGGTCTGGGACATGCTGACGGGTGGTTTGTGTTGGCAAGGATTAAGTGTAGGCCTTGTGTCTTCTTGGATTTCACCCAGAATTGCATCACATTGGCCCAGTCTTGATTAGCTTGTGCACAATAATCAGGGGCTCAGACAGATGTCTGAGAGAAAACTATCTTTCATACATTCCCCAGAATGGTAGGAGCCATAGAATGCACTGATATTGCATTCTGTGCCTCAAAGATTAACCCATTCTAATGTTAAACAAAATGACTTCCATTTCTTAACTGTGTTAATCACTTGCCTTGAACAAAAATCCCCAATATATAGGAAGCTATCATGAAATCAGAACTCAGCAGTTTGAAGTCCCAACCCTATTTCAACAGCAAGGTCAAGTGTTAGGATGACTTGGACGGGGAGAACAGCTGTAACTCCTAAAGTTCACTGCATCTCTTCTAGAATTACCAGTGTTGTAGGGGCCTGAGGCAAATGACAATTTAGCAAATCAACTAGGTTGCTTAAGGGAAGAATAATTCCAGATCATGGCCTGGAGAATGCACTAACCAGTATTTCTCAAATTGCAGTGCCAATCTGTATACTTCATAACCTTGCCACATGGAAAGCTGTCAAGATAGAGGTCTTGAGAAACATGTGGGAAATTCAGTGCTGGCACAGGGGCTGCTGAGGTATGGACCATGAACGACATAAAACAGGCCAAATGCCAAGTACTGGTGGAGACCCCACTGCCAAATCATTCAGAAAGCTTTCATTAATGCAAGAAACTATTTTGGAAAAAATAGCCAATTGCTGTACAGACACATCTCACCGCCCTTTATGTGGTCCTTAGTTGTATTCTTGCTGCTGAGAACTAGTCATAATTTTGTAAATCATGAACAGCGGCATCAACACCATTCTGCAAAACAACCAGACAATATGCAATCAGTAATTCCAATTATTCACAATAATTAACCATAAAAGCATGATTTTGTTTATTCGCCGTGCATGCCCTCTGTGACTGTGCACACTTTCAGTTGCCTTCTTCTAATACTTCTACTTATGCGTCACCTGATCTCCGCCTCTCAATCCCCAATTGTGGCCAGAGTTGACTCCAGTGATTGCCAGCACTTCCTATTCATGCTGACTGAATGCCACAAAACTCCTGGCTCTGGAATTATTTGCTGCAGAAGAGAAGCATTGCATTAATTAGCTGTCCCCGGATCCTACAGTCACAATCTGCCAGAATCCATGGCAGAGGAATAACAGCAGGTGAAGAGGACAATGATCTAGATTTCAAAATATTTACATGCTTTACACATTAATTAAGAAACAAAGAAAAGTCAGCTAATTTCCTAAATTTCACAACTTCAGTATCAGAAGAGAAGTACCCATTTGGTTTCCTAAGTTTTTCCTAATATATAAATGTCAGATTATTTTTGCTTACCTTGTGAGATCATTAAATATGTTGCCATCCATGGGTCCTATAAACCATGGAAGTAGCAATCGTATTCACATGCACTTGTTCATATATGGTCTGAGTTGCGCTGTTTGAAGCCTACTTCCAAGCTATTTCAATATTAGCGTTCATCCATATCCGAAGTCTTTGATACAGCATTTAGAAAAGAAATTGCAGGGGCCCTTGCAGAGATTTTTGCTTCATCTCTGGCCACAGGTGAGGCTCCAGAGGACTGGAGAGTAGCTAATGTAGTACCATGGTTTAAAAAGGGTAGCAAAAACAAGCCAGGAGACCATAGGCTGGTGAGTCTGGGATTAGTGGTGGGTAAATTGCCGGAGGAGATTCTGAGGGACAGGAACTACCACCATTTGGAGATACGGTCTGATTCGGGACAGTCAGCATGGCTTTGTGCATGGAAAGTTGTGTCTAGCAAATCTCTTGGAGTGCTTCAAAGAGGGAACCAAGATGGTAGATGAGGGTCGGGCAGTGGATGTTGTCTATATGGACTTTAGCACGGCCTTTGACAAGGTCCCTCATGGCAGGCTAGTCTGGAAGGTTAGATCGCATGGGATCCAGGGGGAGATAGTGGATTGTATTCATAATTTGCTCAGTGATGGTCGAGGGTTGTTTCTCAGACTGGACGCATGTGTCCAGTGGTGTGCCACAGACATTGGTGCTGGGACCTTGTGGTTGGTAAGCTTGTGGAAGATACTAAAATAGGTGATGTTGTAGATAGTGTAGAAGGTTTTGAAAAATTACACGGGGATCTTGATCAGCTAGGTATATGGGCTGAGGACTGGCAGGTGGCTTTCAATCCAGATTAATGTGAGGTATTGCATTTTGGGAGATCAAATCAGGCTAGGACTTATACAGTGAATGGTAGGGCCATAGGGAGTGTCATGGAACAGAGGGACCTAGGAGTTAAGTGCAAAGTTTGCTGAAAGCGGCATCACAGGTAGATAGGGTGGTGAAGAAGGCACTTGGCATGCTGGCCTTCATCAGTCACGGCACTGAGTATAGGAGTTGGGAAGGTATGTTGCAGTTATATAAGACGTTGCCGAGGCCACACTTGGAGTACTGTGTACAGGTTTGGTCGCTGTGTTATAAGATGGTATTAAACTAGAAAGAGTGTAGAAAAGACATACCAGGATGTTGCCTGGACTTGGGGGCCTGAGTTACAAGGAGAAGTTATGTAGAAGTTAAGGAGAAGAATGTAGATTGAGGGGTGACCTGATAAAGGTATGTAAGATCATGAGAGGCAGAGACAGGGTGAAAGCACACAGTCTTTTTCCCAGGGAGGAGGTGCTAAAAACAAGAGGGCATAGGTTTAAGATCAAATGCAAGAGATTTAAAAGGGACATCGGGGCAGCCTCTTCATGCAAAAGGTCGTGTGTATTTGGAATGAGCTGCTGAAATAATGGTTGAGGCAAGCACATTAGCAACATTTAAAAGCCATCTAGATAAGTCCATGGATAGGGGAGGTTTAGTGGGCTATGGGCCAAACGCAGGCAGATGGGACTGGCTCACTGGGCAACTCAGTCGGCATGGACGAGTTGGGCCGAAGGGCCTGCTTCCGTGCTGTATGACCCTATGACTCTACAATACTTGTAGAAAAATTGTTGTTTTGCACCTCTTGCCACAACCTGCTATTCCTTTAGGCTATTGCAGTCCGTTAAAGAGGAATATAAATCTGCAGGCTTTGCTGAAGCACAGTATGTTTTAACAAGCTGTGCGGCTTCCACTGAGTATGGACTTCGGTGAGTAATTAATTCATTTAATGAAACCAGAATGTCAGGTGATGCGCTGCAGCTCTTAGTATGTGGGAACTGGCAAAGCCCACTGAGATCCATGACCAGTACGTATCCAATAACCATCTGCAGTTTCAGGAACTTTAGCTCAGAGCTCATGACCTGGCATTAGGGAGGGGGAACGTTACCCGAACATTTGTTTCAAAAGTCCACCACACTTGTTAGATTAGGTACTGCAGGATTGGTCAGTCAAGAGGGACAGGGTGAGGCAGGGTCCAGGATCCAGAAGTTAGCACCAGAGGACCTTTTGCCTCTGCAGTTGTCCAGCGAGTGCAGCCTGTGTGAATGACGGCTGGGGATGCAATGAGCATAAGCAAATTGTCCACAACATCATTGTACAGGGACTATTCAAATTGGTGGGAGTGAAAAGGAATGTAGTGATGATAGAAGTCAGTATAGAATGGGGGATAGATACTGTCCTCTGCAGCTGTGAGTTCCAAAGGTTTTGTTGCCTGTCCAGTGCCATCTCCTTGGGACAGTAGAGGTACTTGCAAAGGAAAGATCCATTTATATTGGTCTGTGTGAGAACCAACAATGTAGATAAAACTGAAGAGGTTCTGTTGAAGGAGTAATTACCTCAGGACTACTACCTGAGCCACCTGAAAATCCGCATAGGGTCAGTAAGATAAGAAAAAGTCTAGAAATGCATGGCTCAAACATTGGTTTGAGAGAAATGGGTTTCAATTCATGGAGAATTGGCACCAGTACTGGGGAAGGAGGGAGCTGTTCCATTCAGATGGGGGTCACATGAATTGGGCTAGGACCAGTGTATTAGCAATTCGAATAACCAGAGCTCTGGTTCAAGCTTAAATCTTTCTAGTAGAATATAGGGATGAGGGGAAAGTTAGAGAGTTAAAGAGGAAGGACAAAGTGAGAATGCAGGCGTACGAAATAGGTAATGCTAAATAGAGCGTTTCAGGAAGGGATGGGGAAAAATGGGTGGAAAAGATGGTTCTTCATCCAAATGCAATCAGCATTCAAAACATAATGGAAAGTAATAAACTGCAAATGCTGGAAATCTGACACAAAACCAGAAAATGCTGAACACACTGAGCAAGTCAGCCAACACCTGAGGAGAGAGAAACAGAATTAACAGTTCAGGTTGGCCATCTAATAAATGAGTAAACAAATGTGTTTTAACTTTTGAGAAGGGGAGGAGTGTGAAGCATAAAGGAATGCGTGAAAGGGCAAAGACTAAGGTTGACCATGTGGCCTGATTGCTTTCAGTGCGATTTGAGAGAGGGATCTGTCTAGAGAGGGATCCGCGCTAGAGGAATGTATATAAGAGGAAGATGAGTCAGGGTGGCTGGAAAGAGATCAGTTAACAGCAAACAATCTGCTAGAGAAACTCAGTGGGTTGAGCAGCATCTGTGAGGGAAAAGGAATTGTTGAAGTTTCAGGTCAAAGCCCTGCATCAGGAACAAAATACAATGCTGGAACTGTGAGATATAAAACACTGCAGGAACGGGAAGTCTAAAATAAAACTCAGTGGATCAGGTAGTATCTATGGAGAGAGATAAAACTGAGCAGTGTTAACCAGGTGGGTGACCTTAACATCAGAACTAACCAGTTCTAGCACCAGGACGAAAAGCTGTTTGTCTAAATTCAATATTGAGTCCTGTGGACTGTAAAGTGCCTGGGTAGAAGATGCGGTGTTGTTCCTTGAGCTTTTGTCGGGATGTTGGCCTTCACTGGAACAGTGTAGGAGGCTGAAGATGGAGAAGTCAGAGTGGGAGTGGGTTGAGGCTGAACGGTCTGCTGCTGCTTCTAATTCCAACATCTCCTCCTACAGAATATTTCAGAGTTCCCATTCCCCAAAGGATATCTTGTAGCTGACAAGATTTGCATGTTTGCCCACATAACTTTATGTAAAATGATTAATCATGCAATTTTTATTGATAGCCATCGTTCAGAGAGCCTTGTGTCCCACCACATTTAAGGTAAGATAAGATATCTTTATTAGTCACTTGTACATTGAAACACACAGTGAAGTACATCCTTTGCGTAGAGTGTTCTGGGGGCAGCCCGCAAGTGTCGCCACACTTCCGGCGCCAACATAGCATTCCCACAGCTTCCTAACCCATACGTCTTTGGAATGTGAGAGGAAACTGGAGAACCCGAAGGAAACCCACACAGACATGGGGAAAACATACAAACTCCTTACAGACAGTGGCCAGAGTTGAACCTGGGTCACTGGCACTGTAAAGCATTACGCTAACCACTACACTACCATGCCTGCCATGCATTTAGCACCAAGGAAGTACCACTAAGGCTAAATTTGATGCTCTGGCTTTTCATCGTTCCCCATCTTGTTATTGATTTTGTTCTCAGTCTTCCATCATTACAAGCCAATCTCAAGTCAAAAGTCATTTTTGTTGCCCTAAATTGATTCTGCCTTATGTAATTTAAATTCAAGTACTCCACTAGTAAAAGTTTGCATTAATGTTTCTTTTGTGGTCAGCTGAGCCCAAAGACCCAAAACCTCAATAGAGGTGCATTATGTATTTCAGTGGAGGTATATTTATTGTATCCCGTGCAAAAACAGAAAATACCAGGAAAACTTAACAAGCCAGGCAGCATCTGTGGAAAAAGAAACAGGCAACATTTCTGGTCTGCGACCCTGTGTCAGAACTGAAGGGTCGCAGATCCAAAACATTGACTGTTTCTCTTTCCACAGATACTGCCTGACCTGTTGAGTGTTTCCAGCGTTTTCTGCTTTTTTTATTTCAAATTTCCAGCATCTGCAGTGTTTTTATTTGTGTATTGCATCCCAGTTTTTCTGCAGTATCTTAATGGACATCTCAGTTTTATAGACATCTTTTCCACAGGCCCAGCAGTTCAAGTCCAGCTATTTTTATATATCTTTCAGGAACATGCACAAGTCAAAAGTCATTATCCTCCTGTTGAGCCAACTTCCAATTAGTGGTGGAATCTTTGTTCTCTGTTTACTGACAAACATAGTGTTTTGGTGTTAGTGTTGGTGGGATACAATAGTTTACATACTCTGGCTGTTACCAGCAGCGTTCCAAATACTGTAACCGTATGGATTAGCTACTGCCAGGAATCCTTTGCCAACTGCTTGGAGCAAAGTCCAGAACAAAATCCCCTGCAGAGCACTTTGGACAAAATTCAGTCACTGCTGCTTTCTCTGAGTCACAGACCCTTTCAAAATTGAGTTCGAGGTTCACATAGATAAAATAAAACAGATTCTCTTCCATGTATAAAAGCTAGTTATGCTGACGGGCCATTAATATTATGTGAAGCTCTCAGTTCAAGGTAGAAATCTTTCCAATCTGCAGTGCAACTGTTAAGCTCTGTTTTCAAAGTAATAGCATTTTCGAGCAAGGAAGGGAATATCTGGCAATAACTTTGAAACTTAGAGGTTTTGAAGATTAACTGAAGCTATATAACCACCCATTTGCTTCACTTTGTTCTGGATTTGACACTGCATTGTGTTTATTTTATCCTTCTAATACTTTGGGGAAATAAAACTTTATTCTCCCAATAATGAATAATGCAATTTAGCATTTGAATTTTATGAAAATATGTTGAAGCAACATTGAGTTTAAAATCATTATTTGTAGTTAAACCATTTTGTTTCAGCTCCAATCGCACCAGTAAACTGGGTCACAGAAATCACTGTTTTTATAAATGGAGTAATCTTTTAATAAGATCCAGGCAAAAAAAAATCTAATAGCTTAAGACCACATTCATGGCAAGAGTAGATTTTTTTTCAGTGAAAAGAAAATGAGTACAGATTAGGATTACAATGGGTAAAAATGTTAATAGGGTCGAGAAGTCATATTATCTGAAAAACAGGACCAGAAATCTCACCTAATGCTAACTCCTTGGTGTGACCACTGATGTAGAAGCTTTCAGGTGGCATTATCTTGCAACCAATTCGACATGTTCCACTCCAGGTGGTGTGGGCTGACACTTGTCAATTGGGTGTGTGAGCCCACACCAGTCACCCCTTCCACCTTTAGGCTGCAGTGTGCACCAGTGGCCTCTGTCACCTCCTTGAGAAAGGCAACATTTGCTGACGGAATTGGCAGAGGATAAGTCACAGTGTTAACAATGGAATGAAAATGATACTTTGTCCAGCTCTCTTGACACACCTGTCAAACTCAAAAGCTGCTGGTTGAAGCCAACTGTTAAAAGCTCTTTCTCTCTGGCTCCCAATTCAAAAAAAAATGTTTTTCCCCTATTTCTCTGCTTCTGGCAGCTATTCCCTTTCTCCAGTTTGGACTCACTGCTTCCACCTGAATCAGGTTCTCACCCCCAGGCATTCTTCTGGAGTTTCCTGGCTGATGGCTGGTGCCTGACTGTAGGGTGTTGTTGGCGTCGCACTTGATCCCAGCTGTTACTCTGGTGTGGCATTTGGCTGTCAATAGCTGGCAGCTGACGACGGCTGGCTGGCTTCCACTTACCCTCTGCCACTAACAAACTGATAGCTTCAACTTGTTGGTTGCTGATGTTGGTGGATGGGTGGCTCTGGTAACTGGATCATGGATGGGAAGCTTCTACACAGTAGCTGACGGTGGGTGTCAGTAGGACCAGCACTGTGGAAGAGCAGAGGGAGTTAGGTCATCAGATATAAAAAAGAGTAGGTAGAAGATACCAGTTTATTGAGCACCATGATTGCCACATTGGCTCCTTTTGAGAATGAGCAAACCTTGATCACTCTGAAGCGAGGGTTATTAGCACACACAACACCAATGCCTGTCAGGAGAATGCAAGGTAGGCAGATCATCACATTAATACTCGGGTGGTGTTGATTTGATGTCATTACTGCCCAATCAGCTGATAACGATGCGAAATATCATGTGTGAACCTTGCACAGCCATAGTTTCAACAGCTGGAAGTGATCACTCGCTGTTTCAAGTAATGTTTGGAACTCGCAGGAATCCATAGTCTACAGAGAGTGGCGAGTAGGCACTCAAGGAGGCTGTCTTACTTTCAAGGCTTCTGGCACGTGCTTCCTGATGTGGGCACTTCCATAGCTATTCCTCTCGAAATGCAACGTGACAGGAAAATGAGGAGAGGCAATAAAGGGAAGAACAAACTGTTAAACTGGAGAGGATAAGGTGAGGGAGAAGGGCATTCAGTGTGATGTCATATTCACCACCAGATCCTCGGGGGGAACTTCTCCCATTCCCAACTCAGAAGGGTGTAAGAGAAACTCATAATTAAGGAAGGATGTCCTCATTGCAATGTTCCAGTTGTTCCATTCACAACTAAAAGCATATAGAGTGCTGCAAGAATTGCTTTGCCCACGGATGTTATTAATTCCATCTGTGTGTAGGGCTTCTCCTATCGGGGAGCAGTTTGCTGTTGTTTGTTGCAGGTCACAGATGAGTTCTGCATCAGAAGTGCTGAATGCATTTCATTCTCCCTTGTAAGTGAACAGCAGTCAATGTGAATGTACAGCTTCACCAGAAATGTGGGCTTCCCAATCATGCAGGGGGACACAGACTGCACCTACCTCGATTGAAGGTATCCACATATCAACATGTTGCTTTGATTAGAAGCATTTCCATTCACTGAGTGTCTTGCTGGTTTATAATCATCCACAGTTTATTGTGCCAATCAATACGCAATATCCAGGTGTGAAGCAGGTATTGTGTGTGCTTGTGATAGGAAGCTCCACAGCAAAGTGAAAGTTGTCTCTAAGGAGATAAGAATTATCCCATGAACACATGGCTCCAAATGCCAGTCAGCAATCCATCCACACGTGGATAACATGTCTACATTTAAAGCCATGCTCTTACATCGGATGTAATAAATTAGACCAAAGTTGCTCTCATTAAACTTCACCTCCGTAGACTGCTCTGGAGGAACCCTGCAGTATTTATTTTGCATTTGCAATCAACATATTAGCAAAATTCAATATTCCTAAATTCCAACTTGAATTATTCAGATTCAAGTGCCCTTAGTTTGAAAAGGCTTTCATATTATTTACATTTGTAAATGATATGTGTCAATTATTGTTAAACTATTCTGTGGTGTGAGCAATTTAAGATAGCTGCATCATTTGATAAGCAGTGAAATTTAGAGGGGAAAGGTATGTCTTTGATGATATGTTATTCAACACATAACATCTAACACTGAGGGAATTAATACCATCCTAGCACCAGAATTTGTGGCTAGCAGTATTTGCTACTGATATCAAAGGTAACTCCCCCACAAATATTTCACTATTCCTTTGAAGAAAACTTCCTCTGTCCAACTCAGATGGTGTCAGGCACCAGTTCAAGGAAACTCCAGAGTTGCTGTCAAATTCGCAAGTAATTTCCGTGAACGCTGTCAGACTTACTGTCATTACTGCACCAAAATCCAGGCTTTATAGTCCAGCTCCAACTAATACTAAACTAAAGTAATAAAAACTATGTCAAGTTCAATCCATACTAATTAGCAACAAATGCAACATCATGCTCTTTCTCAAATCCCAGAAAACTCCACAGAAAAATGGCTTATGTTTGCAAAAGACTTTGACACCCCCAGCTGCAATACAAATGCACTTTTTATCTTTTCCTGAAGGTTATATTTTTATTTTAAGCTGGAGATGCTTTGGAGGGTAGGTGGAAGGGGACAGGACACAGGAAAAGGAAATCTGGACGTGCTTCCAAAGAAAAGTGTTAGAAGGTTGGACCACATTAGTATACATTTCAACAACTTCAGCTATTAGCTACTAAGTGGTATCCCAGGAGAAAGGTCTGGTACATATGTTGCTGACTTTGAGAGGATAATTGTGCCAGATATGTCACCCATCTTGGTTACAAGTGCACCTCAGAGGGAATGAATTCAGCGAACTTGCTGGAACATATGTAGCAATATTCCTGTTTCGCCACATTATCTCCAGTAGGGATGGAAATCTTTTAACTTGTGCCGAGTGTATTCTGTCCAAGAAACACTTAAACAGACCCCTTTTTTGCCTGGTTACAATGAGCTCTCCTGGCTTCTCCAGGTTAGGTAGTTTAATGTGGTTTTTGCAAAGCATATCAGCTTTTAGGTAGAGTCTTCCACTGCAGGGTGAGTTTCCATAGGCAGAACTGGGTGATTACATTTATTATTGTTGGCTGTCTGGCAAAAGTCTGTAGAAAGCCTGAAGAAATTTGTAAATGACATCATTTCGATCAATTTGCTATTGCTCCCTTAGCTGCAGAATGATTTGATTGTTTTTGTTGGATAAATCTGCAAAACCCCTTCAGTTTGCCAACTTCCCAAACTGATAGATGATGGCTCTGGCAAACAGAAGGCAACTATAGAGCTTCCAGAGGATACTAAAGTATTCCCTGTTCTCTTGCCACACTCTGTGCATGTGTGAGACACATTAATGACTCTAAGCTTAAAAATGCAAAAGCCGTTAACTTAAGCCATAAGGCACAAAGATTGATTTCAGAAAAATAGGAGGTTCAAATAGATAGCAGTGGAAAGTGGACCCAGGGATCAGGTTACATGATGTACCAATGCCAATCAACCCAGACCATGCAACAAGCAAACTATCCACTGTCTGCTTATTAGCACGAGTGTAGCATCCAGACCAGATTAAATTCATTTGCAGCTCAGCAGGGGTCTCAATTTTTAAACGGGCAGTCAGTGCTTCTTAAAGGGAAGGTACATTATGGCTTTTGGAACTGGTGGGAGTGAGTTCAGCAGTAAATATGACTTGGCCATATATGCAACACCAAGAGGGAGCACAGCCACGGTGTTCTGATGCTCCACCGTGGTTGGGTCTCCAACCTGTTACAGACATTCACTTTGTTCTCTCTACTACTGCCTCCGTTCAACAACTTAAAACATGTTTGATTTCTAGATATTCTTATCTCTGATGCAAGATCATTGACCTAAAACTGCAACCAGTTTTTACTCCACAGATGCTGTCTGACCTGCTGAGTATTTCCAGCATTTTATGTTTTTATTTCAGATTTCCAGCATCTGAATTTTTTTTGCTTTTGATTGAGCAATAGTATTCAATACTTATTGTACTCTTAAACAGAGTTAAATGCTATCAGTGTTAATCTGATATAAAAAGTAACAAGGCTTTTTCCAAGGGCTTGGAGATAAAATTTCCCCTTTATTGAGAGCGGAGAGCAGGCAACAGTAATGGCCGTCAGTTCTGTAGTCAATGGAAATGACAATGGTATTAAAAGCATGAATTCACTCCTTCATCTTATGACAATGTTGTTCTGCTTGACCTACAGTATACCTGAAGAACTGTGTTCTGTATTCGCATTATACCTTCTATTAATGGAAAAGGGCTTTTTGTCCTATTCTATGGAAATGGATTTGGGGAAGGCTTATTAGCTAAAATGTAAACCCATAGGAAGGATGTGGAGGCTTTGGAGAGGGTGCAGAAGGGGTTTACCAGGATGCTGCCTGGATTAGAGGGCAAGTTCTATAAGGAGGGGTTGGACAAACATGGGTTGTTTTCTCTGGTGCAACAGAGGCTGAGGGGAGACCTGATAGAAGTTTATAAGATTATGAGAGGCACTGATAGAGTAGAGAGCCGGTATCTTTTTCCCAGGGTTGAAATGACTAATAGTAGAGGGCATGCATTTGAGGTGAGAGGGGGTAAGTTCAAAGGAGATGTGCGGGGCAAGTTTTTAACACAGAGATGTGGGTGCCTGGAATGGGCTGCTGGGGGTGGTGGTAGAGGCAAATACGATAGAGGCATTTAAGAGGCTCTTAGATAGGCACATGTATGTGCAGAGAATGGAGGGGTATGGACCATGTGCAGGCAGAAGGGATTAGTTTAGTTAGGCATTTAATGACTTGTTTAATTAGTTCCGAAGAACATTGTGGGCCGAAGGGCCTGTTCCTGTGCTGTACCGCTCTGTGCTCTATGCTCTGTGTTCTATCTTTTACATCCAAATATTGAAAAGCCGCCTTTGCTTTTGTTTTCACTTAAAATTTACAACACATCTGGTTCATTATTTGACATCCATTTCTCCAAGTGTACTGTTGGAAAAGTACCAAAAGTATACCAGGCTGGGTAATCGCAACCCATGTATTGGATTGGAAACAGACACTATGAAGTTTTGGTAACTCATCCTCCAACACCATGAAAGGAGGTTGAGGGAAGTGCGGGCAGCCAACTCTCACTAATTACAAACGCTGCCTTTGCAATGATTTAAAAACAGAACACGTGAAGCTTTATAACCACCATTATACAAATGCTGCCATCGCTGTGCAGGCAAATGGGAACATATGTGTCATCCCCTTGATTAAAGAAGTCTACCTGCAGGATCATTTCCATTTTTCATGTTTCTTAAAAAGCAAGTGGTTAACTAATAGTTGCTGCAAAATGATATTGTCAGAAGTGCATGAATTACTAAAGAGCCAAGCCCAATTTGGAAATACTTACTTAAAAGTGTTTGCAATAAATATGGGAAATGTGCAATCCAACAAAGTAATATATTGCAACTTGAAAACATCAATCATGCACAACTGTAAAGATCGGATACATTTATAATCTGAACAGCATGTTAACCCTCTTCCTCCCGTATATGTTTTCAAGTGTACAGTTTTATATATTTGTCATGGATACAAAATATAATGATCTGTAATTTGCTAAGATCATTGGGAAAGTATTATAGTAAAGTAACACACACAAAGTGCTGGAAGAACTCAGCAGGTCAGGCAGCATCTGTGGAGGGAAATGAACAGGCGACCTGAAATATTGACTGTTTGTTTCCCTCCATAGCTGCTGCTTCACCTGCTCATTTCCTCCAGCATTTTGTTTGTGTTGCTCCAGATTCCAGAATCTCTTGTGTCTCTATTATAGTAAAATTACTGGACAATTAACGCAGAGGCGTGGACTAATGATTCATATACTTGAGTTCAAAATGCACCATACCAAAGAACATAAAGGATTTGAAGTTCAGATTACAAAATACTGCAATTCCTCAACTTATGATCATTTAATTTAGGAATTTTCACCCTGGACTCTTTGGGGTTTATGCCTCTGATTTATGAAGCTATTTTTCCCTCAAATTAAAAGCATGTAACTCTCCAGGAGCAGGAATACATTGCACTGAGTGGGCAGACATGGTCTTGGTTTAACATAGCTTGCGAAAGACAGCATCTCCAGCAGGGCAGTACTCCCTCAGTATTGTACTGGAGTATCAATATAGATTTTGTGTTCAAGTCTCTGGAGTGGACCTTGAATGAATAACCTTCAGATTCATTGAAGACTGCTACTGCTGTGTTGAGCTGAGGCTGACACATAGTTGGTCCACTTTATAGAAGCATAAGTGCTTTGTGTACACGAGTAAAATTCAAAAATCAAAGGCATGGTGAAAATGAGCTGTTATTGGGAAGTAAAATATTGTTGTTTCCCCACAAACTTTAGCATATTCCTGTCTGCAAATGGCTTTCCAGCAGCTGTCCCAGTACTGGGTGTTAAATGCTGTCTCACTTTGCAAAATCAGTAATCGTCGCATGGCAGGCAATTCAAATTAATTAAAATCATAAATATAAAGCAAAATTTTTTTTAAAAATTAACCTGTATATGCCATTTTGATGAAGGTTGGCCAGTCCACTTAAACAAATGTGGTCGTCATTGGTAAGTCCATTGGTGAAGTGGGAGGTCAGATACTCCAGCACACATCCTCCATGTGTTTCCTTCTTAGGAATTACAGTTTGCTGATTATCAATTGCTTCATTTCACAGAAGAAAATCCATTGTTAAAATAACCTTATCTGACATTATATACCATAAAAGTAATCTGGAATAGAAAGCTGAAATGTTCGTCTTCATTTGCTCATTAACTGAGTATTAAAGTTGTTGATTCATGGGAAGTCCCAGGTAATTTTTATATAAACATTTTTGATGAACTCAGTTTCTCTCCATACATAAGTAGCACGTAATCCATTTTTTTCCAAATATATTTTGTGGTGCTATGTATTGAGTAACAGGCCAGAGAGATAACGTTAATAAGCAAGGAACGATTTAATTTTTTAAAAATTTTAGTTCCACTTAAAGTTATTTCACTACTCTGTGGCCCAGTAGGGTGCCTGGTTTAAAACATGCCACAAATTTGGCATCTCAGGCCCAGGCACTGATTGCTAAGAGAAGCCCTACGGTATCAGGATGGAACTGAGGAGGGTCAGAACTGGGGCAAATGAACCATTCAGGGTCGCATGAACATCGCTTCTTCAACACAATGCCACCTTTTCATGAGCAGCCAGTCTCTCTGTACAGCCTGATAATTATCTTTGACAATATTCATTAGCAGGGCTTGTACAGACATCAACGTACCAGCATTCCAAGAGCAAAATACACAATCTCCAACAATGCTTTACACACATTTCAGCTCGTTCTTTGACAAAAAGTAATGAAGTGGACACATTTGTCCCATCATAAACATTACAACCTGCTCTCATTGCTGGAGAACTTTGCTTCAAATACTTCCGTACCGACGTGGGAGCCATTGTTTGACGCCAATGCAACAGTCAATACCAGTCACAGAGAAATTCATCAAACCACATTGGAAAAGCACTTCTTTCTGTAGTAATTAGGAAGCAAAGAGCACTGGCGGGCCCATTTGTGGAGGGAAGCATCAGACCAAAAACTTCCATCTAATCTGAAGTTACATAAACCCATGTTCCATCCACTTTATCATGATAAAGTGAGATTCCTCTGTGAGAATATTTAATGTCAAACCCAGGAAGTTTTCCTGTTTGAACGTGTGTGCTATGCTGACCATTTCCACACTCATTTCCAAGCCCACCTTCTGATAACATTCAAATTAGTTATTAACAACTACTACTTATTACAACTGCTCTGTAGAACCCTGATATTTCATATATGTATTTTCATTACACTGATCTATGTAAGTTTATTACACTGATCTATGAACCTCTGTTATGCTGATCTATATACTTTTGTGATGCTGATCTACATAAATCTGCTGTGCTGATCTTGTAACTCTGCTCTGCTGACCTATGCAAGTGTCACTCTGATCTAAGTACTATATTACACTGATCTACGTACCTCCATTCCACTGATCGATATAACCCTGCAGCACTGATATATGTAACTCTGTTACACTGACCCATGTAGCACTGTCACTCTGATCTAAGGATTATATTACACTGATCCATATAGCTTCATTTTACTGATTTATATAACTATATCTCACTGAGCTCTGTAATTCCAGCCACAGACCAAAATCGAGCAAGTTGAAGTTTTCACTTTTTCCCTGATTGCTTCACTGTTTTTCTGTGATGACAACATAATTAATTTTTAATAGATTGTAATTATACTTCAGAAAATGTGGTTACAGTAGCTTAAGGCAATAGGTGGGAAAAGTGGTGTTAATCTCTTACCCCTCCCATTAATATTTTGCTTTCTTTTTCTCCAGAGAGTAGTTTCTGATCATTCATTACAGCCCAATAGGACTTGTTGTTTTAGTTGGGCGGAATGACGCTTAACACATGTTATATGTTCATATTGTCATGCACTCTGATAGCGAGCACCAATATCTTATTTGTGAAATGTTAATGAAGGAATATTGAAAAGGGATAATAAAGGTGAATGGATGGTAAAGTAATGAAGGCATGTTTGTACTGTATTTCCAACTGTATAAGGGTGGCATGGTGCTGCTGCAGGTAGCGCAGCTGTCTCGCAGCTTCAATGACCCAGGTTCATTTCTGATATCTGACGCTATCCATGTGAGTCTGCACATTCTCCATGTGACTGCGTGGTTTTCCTCTGGGTGCTCCAGTTTCTTCCCAAAAATCTTGCTGGTTGGTTAATTCACTACTGTAAGTTGCCCCAAGTGGAGGTGGGTGATAGGAGAATCAGGGTGGAGTTATTGGGCATGTGAGAGAGATTAAGCTACAGGAAAATAAGTGGATGAATGGGACTGATGGGAATGTTCTCAGACCAATGACTTAATAGTTCAACTTCAAGTTTACATTCATAGGCATGAAAGCTGAATACCCTCCTGCCATAAAGGAAAATAAAATTAAAATGTATGAAATATAATGTTATTTGAATCACCCAATATTCAAAGTTCTGACAGAAGAAAGAAAGATTTTAATTATGTTTGCAAAGTTAGTTTTTCTAGATACCATTATGTGTTATTCTGTTGCTTTATCCCCATATTTGATGCTTAAAATCACATCTTACAGACGCTGCTCGTCTTACCAAAGGTCTCTGTTATTGTCTGCAAAACTACTATCAAAAGCAGGTATCTGCTGTTTAGTTATTTTGCTTGTGCATGCGTCTGCTTGACAGTATTTGTCACAGAATGATCTGACAAGCAAGGGTTATTCATTAAGCTTCATCAGAGTAAGGTTAAATGATGAGCAGGTGTTTGGTACCTGCCCCGCAATGGCAGATATAGTATCTATATTGCTGGGCTGAAAAGACTGAATATTTTCTTCAAATAATCAAAACTACTTTTTTTGGTGCATTGGGAGCAATTCTTTTTAATGGAGTGTAATGTTTACAATCAGATATTGGGGGATTGGGTGGGAAGTGTACTCTGATCTCTTTATTCACTCTTTATTTTAATGTAGATTCATCTTCTGATATATAAGACATCTATTCAAATAGTTTGCCATGATTCAAAGCTTGCAAAGTACAACAGGAGTCATGCAGCTAGCCACGGGCTCTTTCTTCCCCAACATCCAGGAGAAGTTTTCTGGTCAATCGAATGAATGCAAGCTTCAGAGTAGGCGAGAGTACATTTTAGTAGGTGGAATGGGAAGGCCAAACACTGCTTGGAAAACTAGAATTCAAATAGGGTGGAAGGCAAAGGGGGCTCAAGTGTACTAGGACTATATATTTAACAAAAAGCTCAATGGATTGGAAAGCATTTGGATCATTCCCATACGAATATACTAAAAAGCACTGGAGTTACCTTAAACTGCTGTGGAATCACATTTGGAGTAGAGAACTCCAAGTTAGAATAAAAGGTATATGTCTAGAAATCTGATCATTTAACCACATCTTTATGCGCTGCACTGTCTAATTTCTATGAACAATAAAACATCAAGGATTAACTGCCTGGATCATGACGTCTGCAGTTTTGTTCCTGGTCCTGTGTGTGTCTGATGTGATGAAGTATAATGGCCCCTGGACATACACACTTTGGCACCTAAGAATGTGCATCACACATGTGAACACCACTGTCATAATTTTCAATCACATGGAGGTAGACTTTCACAGTGCCCATGAAATCTCAATAACATGACTTAAAAGTGACCTCCCTGAGCCAGGGGACTCAAGTAGTTCCCCTTTAATACTTAGGTCCTCTGTTTATCCTCCTGTTCCCACAACAACCAAACACCACCCAGACTGCTAATTGCACCCTCCAAGCCAACCATCCCCATCTGCTGACTGGAGATCAGAGCTCCCTAACTTGACCATTCCCACCAATCTTACAATCCCAGCTCTGACCCTCACCCCATCCTCCCACTTAATCTCTTGCACTGGACCCCCAGCCTTCCTCCCCAACCAGATCCTTCTCCTTACCCCCAGCCTTTTCTCCCTAACAGTCCCCATGGATCCAGGCTGATCAAGTTCTTTGAGTGAAGTTGATTCAACAATGCAGAGTGTTGTGGGCCTCGTGACTGACTGAGTTTCCTGCTGAACCCATAAATAGAATGGAGACACAGGAGACTGCAGATGCTGGAATCTGGAGCAACACACTAAACACTGGAGGAACTCAATAAGACAGGCAGCATCTGTGGAAGGAAATGGACGAAGGGTCACGGTCCAGATGAAGAGTCCAGTTCACTCCTGGGCACATGGCACTTGAGCCAAACGACCTGTTTCTGTGCTGTAACATCTTTGTCATCCTTTGAACGTAGTTCAAAGTCAAAGTCGAAGTCCAGTTTATTGTTATATGCACAAGTACATGTATGCACAGGTGCAATGAAAAACCTACTTGCAGCAGCATCACAGGCACATAGCATCATATAAGCAGCATTCACAAGAAAAACATGAACATAAATTGTACACAAATTTTACAAGAAAAGTTACACAACTGGAACAAAAAAAGTTCATTTTAATGCAAAGTAATCAGAGTGGTCATAGGGTTGCTAAACTGTAGTGGTGATTTGTGTTTTGCCGGTTGGTTCAAGAACTGAATAGTTGAAGGGAAGTAGCTGTTCTTGAACCTGGTGGTGCAGGACTTCAGGCTTCTGTACCTCCTGCCCATTTCATGGGAAATGGAACACAATTGCTCACTTAAAGAAAGGCAGTCGCTGCATGCATGACATTTTCCTTAAGCCAATGAGTTGGCATATCTGATAATTATCGGAGTTGGATGTCTAAAATATCACGATGTTGGCACTCTGCAAGTTACCTGTGTGAGTTGCCAGATTTCTGTCAAAAACTGGCAAAGGGGTTTTAAGTCTTGAATGATGGTGTTGAATACATTATCAACAGGGAAACTGCACAAGGACAACAGACAGCAAAACCACATCCAGTTGTCAAATGGCCAGTTCATGTCTATCCATGATTGGTTGTCTCCTTCAGATGGAATTGACTCTAAAATAATGTGTGGTATTGTAAGGTGGGAACTGAAGCAGCATTCACGGGCATAATCCAATAACTGATCAGATGGGTCCATGGTACTCCTCGTGATTGTTTAGATGCTCAGCCATATTTATGAAACCCAAGGGAGGAAGCCTGTTATTAGGTTTGGGGGATCTAGCTATTCAGCATCAGATAATGTTGCCATACCGAGAGTAGCCCTATCTAGACAGGAAGCTTCCAGCCTGAATATTTGTGTTCATAACAAATCTCCAGCACACTCCTGGAGGATCTGTTGTTTTTGGTTTTCTGAGATTATAAAAAATGATTCCCTGCATGGAAACAGTGCACATTCCCTATCAGGTAAATGGAACTTCTATTCTGTGGAATTTTTAAACATATGGTATAGACACCATTCAGTGTGATGAATTTCTGTGCTGCCTACCACGGAGTTTAATTTTCCCCTTGTATCCTATCTAAACCATCAAGCTTGCTTTGAATTAAAACAATATGTACAAAAATTATCTCTCTTTACTGAAATTAGAGTGGGATCATTCACCTTCTTGTGTTATAGCATGTGGTGCCATGTCTAAATTAAAACCAAAATGTAACTGTGGTGAAATTCATTTTTAAAAAAATTACCAAATCAAATGGCAAGAAAGTCATAATTGCAGGAAAAAAAACAGAAATACAGAAAATTAAGCTTCCAAATAATAAGTGTTATTCTAAGTAAATAAATACCAGATTTATGTGAACTTAAAATATATCTTTCTGATTTGTCTTTTAATTTAAGTTGCCTAATTCAGACCCAGACAGCAATCTGTCACGTCTCAAGGAGAGAAGCTAAATGCCTTAATAAAATATTGATGCAGCTGCACATATGAAGGCTGACCAAATATTTCGCCTAGACAGTCAAATAAAATCATCATAGTGATCTTGAACAGCTCTCCTTACAGTGTTGTGGAAAGGTGCACTGAACTGAACACTTCAGCTATCAATAGTTAGCAATTCAAAAGCAATAAAATAATAAACAAAACAAAATATTTGAAACACATAAGGTCTTTATATTAGTTATATTATCCCAAGAATTGTACATTGCTTAACTTTAATTTCCTGGTGCTCGTACTTTGTGCATACTTTAGATCAGGGTGTACCATTTTTATTAAGTTTAAATTCTACCTTTTTCATTTTTTTCATGTTTCATATTAGTTCTGCATCTATCCCAGCTACGATTTTAATCAAAAACAGTATTCAGAATATGATTTCAAAAGATTATATCTTTGGAGATTTGTGATACATATCTTCACTGTATGACAGATTGCATAGACTTCTGATCTGTCTGGATAATCTGAATGACTGGTGGTTGACCTTTAATAAAAGAAAATAATAAAATGTCTTAAGAGATGGCAAACAGGTCACGTTCTCTTCCTAAGAAATGGCTGGAACTGTAGGCTCATCCTAATCATTATATTTCAAATTAAAATAACCGCATCTGTGGAAATATAAATCATTAAGTATAAACCTCTCAAATATATTAACAGAATTCTACAGGCAGATGAGTACAGAAAAAATGTGCTCTGCTGTGTTCCAGTAATGTCAGTCTGGTTATGAACATGGTGCACAATTCAGGCAGGGAAGTGTTAACTGAATGAAAAATACCTTTTCAGTGCCCCAACATTCACCAAAGCATATGGTTCATTCTTTATGTAGTCATTTCCTCCAGGTTTATGAAATAAAGACTTTTTACCAAATTATAGTTTCCAATACCAATGACAGATACTCTTTGAAATAATATGTGCATGACTGGCATCTTCAAGGAACTTGAGTGGGATAGTGATGCCATAAATTTAAAGGGACACTGGACAGTGACTGTATTTTTAATATTTTTTCTGTCAGTTGCTTTTCCTGAAATCAGTAACTCCTTCTCAGGTGCATTTCCCCAGAGGAGACCCTTCTTTGGTAACCATTGCTATGGCCATCTAGATGCTTGCTGTGAGTGTTGATGGGTCATGCGGGAACAAATAAAACCATTCCTCTACCTCAGTTGACACCTACACATTCACCTTCCCACTAAGGAATGCTGAATAACAATCAGGAAAGGAAATTCCAGCTATTTCTTCCCTTCTTAGCACATCTCTACACACCTCCAAAAACACACCAGCTGAAATCAGTTACTTAAACAGTGGGACCATCCTGATAGGTACAGTTCAATTATCTACTGAATAAACCAGCTGAGCCATTTGGGACCACAAGAGTTGTGCACAAAGTGATCAGAGTCATAGTTGCTGATTTCAGTCAGGCTTCCACATACAGAGGGGGCAGTGGACATAATGAGGCCCATACCACCACAGGAAGTGAACCTGGTTTAACTATTTGCATTTGGTGTAATGTATTTAATTATTTCATAGTTCATAGATGATTTATTGCTTGCAAACAAAAAAAACATACGAATGAGCAGCAGGTCTTCAAAACTTGCTCCACCACTGAATAAGATCATCATCAACCTGATATTACCCACAACTCTGCATTCTTGACAACCTACAGTAGGTAACCTTTCGCTCTCTTGGTTATCAAGAATCTATCCAGCTGTACCTTAAAATATTCCAAGATTCTGCTTCCACCATCCCTTGAAGAAGTTTCAGTGACTCTCAGTCCTCTGAGTGAGTAAACAAAAATCACTTAATCCCAGCCGTAAATGGGTAACCCCTTCTTTTTAAACAGTGATCCCTATTTCTCGACTCTCATAAGAGGAAGCATTCTCTCCTCATGCATCCTGCCAAGATCCATTGGAATCTTATATGTTGCAATCAAGTCCCTTCATATTCCATTTGCCAGATCTTTGCCCACTCACTTAACCTATTGTACCCTCCCTGTGTCCTCACAATTAACATTCCTATGTATTTTCATGTCATTAACAAATTCAGTGAGCTTTCATGCCTTCAACCAGGTCATTTACTTAAATTGTGCAGAAGTTGAGGGCCCAGCACCATTCTTTGTGGTACACCATTTGTTACATCTTGCCAACCAAAAATAGAACAGTTTATACCTACTCTATTTCTTGTTAACCAGCCAATCTTCCATCCATGCCAAAATGTTACCTCCTACACATTAATTTTAAAAACAACATTGTGTAAGATGTTTAAATGTCATTCTTAATAGTTTTCAAAGTCATTTAGAAGCATTGTCATCTGTCAATGCTGTTTTGTTTATTCAGTGCCAGTGACATGGTTTTGTATTTTGTCTATATTTTCACCTTGTGTGAAACTCAGATTTCAGTGAAAGTTCTCCTCCTTTCCTTGAGTGCATTTTTCATTTGATGCTTGTCTTTGCAGAGAGAAAACAACATTAAAGACGTGGGTGACATGGACATGAGGCGTTGAGTACATGAGTCACATAGTACGTGGAGAGAAAATGCAGTGTCTAACAGTGAAGGCCAGCTGAAGCTCCTGTGGCAGGAAGGTGAGTTAAAAGAGTTGCTGCAGCAGAATCATTACACATACTTCCCTTGGTATAATTGAGAAGTTATCCCATGAGGAAAGGCTAGGGCACTTTCCTTCAGAGAAAAGACCTGTTGGAGGTCTTCAGGAAAGAGCCTGAAAGGTATGATGCACAGAAAATGACTCTGCTTGCTGTGAGTCTGGAACTAAAGGCTTCATATGGAACATAGAACACTACAGCACAGTGCAGGGCCTTCGGCCCACAATGTTCTGCTGACATTTTATCCTGCTCTAAGATCTATCTAACCCTGCCCTCCCACATAGCCCCCCCCCCACCTTTCTCTATCATTCATGTGTCTATCTAAGAGTCTCTTAAATGTCCCTGACGTATCTGTCCCCACAACCTCTGTCAGTAGTGCATTCCACACACCCACCACTCTCTGTGTAAAAAAAACTTACCCCTGACATCCCCCTTATATCTTCCTCCAATCACCTTAAAATTATATCCCCTCGTGTTAGCCATTGTCGCCCTGGGAAAATGTCTCTGACTGTCCACTCGATCTATGCCTCTTATCATCTTGTACAATAGGCAACAATAATTCCAATAAATATTTTCAATAATGTAATGATCCCAATGAATTCAATAATTTCAAGACAAACTCCTTTATCCAGGAAGTGGCTACTACCACATGGAATCAGGGCAAGGAGTACAGATGCAGTCAACGGCAGAGCTTGCCTCTCGAGCTGTGGAGCTGGATCTTCACCCAGTGACTCACTGTTACAATAGCTACTTAACTTCAGGCAGATGTAGGGACCCTCAGTATTAATTCTAGGCTCTGGAAGAGTGACTGCGTTTTCCAACACTGCTGCTCCCTGGCTCCATATGATAAGCCCATGAGAGGAAAGATACTGAAAGGCTACATCAATGGGATTAGGTGAAGAGGGGTGCGAGGGGGCTCAAATTTATCATAAATACCAGCAAGGATCTTTTGTTCCAACTGACATACATATGATAAGATAAGATATCTTTATTAGTCACATGTACATCAAAACACACAGTGAAATACATCTTTTGCATAGAGTGGTCTGGGGGCAGCCCGCAAGTGTCGCCACATTTTCGGCACCAACATAGCATGCCCACAACTTCCTAACCCGTATGTCTTTGGAATGTGGGAGGAAACCGGAACACCCAGAGGAAACCCACGCAGACACAGGGAGAACATACAAACTCCCTACAGACAGTGGCCGGAATTGAACCCAGGTCGCTGGCACTGTAATGGCGTTATGCTAACTGCTATACTATCTTGTGATACTTTATAATAAGTCAATTTTCCTTACCTTTGGTAAGGAAGTAAGGGTATGATTGGTAAAGTGGTTGATTGGAGGGAGGAACTGCAAGTGAAAACAGATGCCAAATATACCAGCCTTTGAACCCCACTACTGGAGAAACTACCCTGGTAAAGAGACTGCATGAGAAATTATTCCATCAACATACAAAAAGCAAGCACCATATTTATGAACGCCTTATCAAAGAACATGATAACATGATCTTTTATCAGACTGTATCATTCTCATGAGGGACATTTACCTGTATCCCCAAGGTTATAATGCTCTGTTGAACAGAAATCAAATAGTATGTTTGGGATTGAGAGATTTTCAACTACCAAACAATCTTTAGCCTCGTTTTTCTCTCAATGTGCAGAAATGTGCTCTTTTCTCTTGAAATATTCTGTTTGAACCATTTAACGAGGTTTCTTCCTTTATACCAGCATAAAAATAGCCCTAACAATGATAATGAATTAAATCCAGTGGATGATTATGTTAATCTACTTTGTCCTTTTCTACTTGAGCACAGATATGATTCCTGTCCAATGCCTGATCTCCAATGTGCAGCTCAATTGACCTATCTTGATTGGTTCCAAGCATACCTATCCAATCACAGACCAAAGTTTTTTTGTCACCCACATACCTTCATCTTGGCGTCCCAAACAATTCTTCTTTAATGCATCCTTTTTTCCATCTACATGCTGCCACTTTGTAAGATCATTCACAGCCATGTGATAATTCTCCAGAAAGGAAAAAGAAGAAAGACTGCATCTCCTGCAGTTTCTTCCACAATCTCAGGGCTTATACCTTTGATAGTTAAGAAAATACTTTGAAGTGGAGTCACTGCTGCAATATAGGAAAATACAACAGGCAATGTATGCAAAGTCCTATAATTAGAACTAAGCAGATAATCTGTTTTAATGATAGTGATTGAGACAGAAATGCTAGTCAGGGCATTAGATAACTTCCTCTGCTGATGACACTAAGTTTTATTCCTCCAAACCTTTGGACCGCTTATTCAACTTTTGCACCTGAATGAGTTGCAGTTTCTTTCAGCTGAACATTATGTAAAGCAAAGCATCATTTACCATGACAAACTTTCATCCCTTCCCTGGCCACTGCTCATGATCTCAATATTCTACTTCACGTCAGCCAAGCTTCTGACCCCAAAACTCTCTTCATTATAAGCCTGCTTATCTTCACCAAGGTACTCTGTTTGCAAACATCCTTCCCTTAGTTCATCTGCCTTTGTCTCCTCCAGACTCATTTCTTTTAATTGGAGCAAAAAACTGCAGATGCTGTTAATCCAAAACAGAAACAGAAAGTGCTGGAAGCATTCAGCCGGTCAAACAGCATCAGTGAAAGAATAATCAGTCAATGCTTCAAGTTAAGAGCCCTGATTCAGAACAGGGAAAGAGAGAAAACAAGCATGCTTTAGTTGCAAAGAATGGGAGCGGTGCGGAGAGCAGAGAGAATTTCTCTGATAGATTGGAGACTGAGGTTGTCTATTGTAAAAGTTACTTTAAGAAACTGTAGTTGGAGATGCAAGAGAAAAGAAAGAAACAAATTGAAACAAAACGGTACAGCCACATCTGTGAAGAGAGAGCCAAAAAGGTGACTGCTTATCCAAAATGTTAAAATTCCATGTTAAGTCCAGGGGGCTGCAACATACCCAAAGGTAGATGAGGTCCTGTTCCTCAAGCTTCCAAGCGCAACACAGGAGCAAAGTTGGAAGTTGAAGACAACGAAGTCAGATTGGCAGTGGGATGGAGAATTAAAGTGATTGGTTATTGGAAGCCAGAGGTCGCTATTGCAGACTTAATGTAGATCTGTTCCGAATGCACAGTCAGTGCTCACAATATAGTCTCCTCTGTGTTGGAGAAGTCAAATACAGCATGGGTGATTACTTTGAAGAACAGTTCAGTCTGTTCGGTCCACTGATGCTGCTTCCAGTATTTTCATGTTCTATTTAAACTATTTTAATATTCCCCCATCATCTTTCACCCCAAGTCACTCTAAGCTGACACATATGCAAAATGTTACCTGACTAATACTGCACCAGATATGACTTTCCCACTTCCTTGTCCTCTAGCATTGTCTCTCAGCTCAGACTCAGACTTAACACTGTCATGCTAGCGTTTAACTATCAATCTGAAGAAAAGCATAATTGCAAAGTTTTGGCCATTTGTCCTATCTTTACAAAATTTTAAAATACCTGCTTCTGTCAATTATATACGCAACATCCTTGTGAATGAAGACCCACACTCAACATTTCAGGAACAGCTTCTTCCCCTCCGCCATCAGATATCTGAACAGTTCATGAACCCATGAACACTACTTTGTTATTCCTCTTTTGCACTATTTATTTATTTCTGTAACTTACAGTAATTTTTATGTCTTTATGCTTTGCACTGTACTGCTGCTGCAAAACAACAAATTTCACAATGTTTGTCAGTGATAATAAACCTGATTCTGATTCTGACATCCTTCATATAGTTTGGAGACCATGTCTGCACAGTGTACACCTACTGTGGCCTTATTAATGCTTCATATAGTTGTATCATAATCTCTCTTACATTCTATGCCTGGCTAATGAAGGTAAGTATCACTTAAGCCTTCTTAACTACCTTATCCACCTGTGCTGCTGCCTTCAGAGATCCATAGATATGTTCACTAAGATCCATCCATTCCTCAGAACTTCCTAAAACCTTGCCATTCATTGAGTATATCCTGGTCTAATTAGTACTCTCAAACTGTAACACCTCTTATTTTTCAGGATTAAATTCCAGTTCTCTGCTCATTTTACCAACTGATCAAATCATTCTGTAGCCATTTCCTACCCCATCACGATTCACAACACCATCAATCTTTGTGTCATCTGCAAACTTACTAGTCATACCTCCAACATTCGCATCCAGATCGTCAGTGTATATGACAAACAGCAAAGGTTCCAGCACTGATCTCTGCAGTGCGCCATTGGACACAGCCTTCCAATGAAAAAACAACTCTCAGCCAAAATCTGCTGCCTCTGATTATTAAACCAATTTGGGATTTAATTTGCCAAATTGCTCTTGATCCCTTGGTTTCTTAGCTTTTGGATCAATTTCCCATGTGCCTGTTAAGTTTGAGCTCCACTTCTGTACTCCTTGTGTCTGCAATCAGTAAGCATAGTCAGCAAACCTCCGCCACAATTATTCTCAACACTGGTGCCCCATAAGGCTGTGTCCTCAGCCTCCTACTCTACTCTACTCTGTCTACACTTCTTGCTGCCTCAGTAAAGCAGCCAGCATAATCAAAGACCCCACCCAGCCTGGATATTCTCTCTTCACACCCCTCCCATCGGGCAGAAGATACAAAAGCCTGAAAGCACGTACCACCAGGCTTAAGGACAGCTTCTATCCCACTGTTATAAAACTGTTGAAGAGTTCTCTAGTTCATTAAATTGGACTCTTGACCTCACAATCTACCTCGTTATGACCTTGCACCTTATTGTCTATCTGCACTCTCTGTAACTGTAACAATTTATCCTGCAGTCTCTTATTGTTTTACCTTGTATTACTTCAATTCACTGTTATAATGAATTGATCTGTATGAATGGCATGCAAGACAAGTTTTTCACTGTACCTCAGTACATATGACAATAATAAACCAATTTACCAATTTACCCTTATTTGTCTTGGTGGACATTTGCCCTATGAAAATAGGTGGACAAGTTATTGCAGAAAGTTTGGCTCAGAAAATACATCTGTTCTTTTTCCAAATGGGAAATTTCTCCATGTTTCACAGCAAGCATATTCTAAATGAAACACAAGTAGTTTCACATCCCAAAATATGTAAAATCTGGTGACTGAAAGCCAAATAATCCTCCTTGACAACACGCATTGTTCATTCACTGAAGTAATCCAGCAAAACTTCCATACTTGTGGGGCTAAAATATATTGGTCAGGGATGTTCTTCTGGACATGTTTTAGGAATTCACTCTCCTTCTGCGTTACTATATTTTATACTGACATCATGATATTTTAAGCCCTCTACTATCATTGCTCCTTTTTCATATTTCTCTGAAATTTGCTCCTATTTAATCAGTAAAAATCCTTTGACAAACCTACCGGTCTTTTTCTGAGAATTTAACTGATGAGTATATGGGTGAATCAGGGGATGTATTTGGACTTTCAGAAGACATTTGATAAAGTCACAAATAAGGGATTAGTGTGCAAAATTAAAGTGCATGAGCTTGGGATAACATTGTTGGCATGGACCAAAAATTGGTTGACGGATCAGGAACAGAGTGTTGGAATAAGAGGTTCCTTCTCGAGATAGCAGACTGAGACTAGTGTAATACAATGTACGTCAATGATTTGGATAAGGAAACTAAATGATTTCTTATATCCTGGCATCAAAGAGGAAATGTCTCATTTTGAACACGTACCTTTGGTTGCAGAAATACTGTGTGGATCATGCATGATTTGGTACTCATGCTCTGTGTCACTCCCATCGCTGTACATACCTCTTACTGCTCTGTGGGATCGAGCAACCCAAAGGTCTGGTATCCCCACCCCAGAGAACTCTGAAGGCCTTTTGACAGCCTCCTGCCATTGATATGTTCTAAGTCATCAGGGGGATTTAGAAACAGTTCATTTTTTTTAAATTATGAATTTAATTTAAACCTTCTTAAATGTCTGGAAATTAATTATAAAAAAACAAGATGAAATAAAATAGAGAAAATTAAACAAACAACTTCCTGGTGTGTGTATGTATATATACATTCAAAGTTGATGACACTTAATTGGGTCACACCACTTACTCAGCCAGGGTTGTGTAAAGCTGAGGAGCCAGATGCAAAGTGCAGCCAGAATCCCACCCGGGGGGTTTGGGTTTCTTGCCCCAGCACCTGACCTCCAGTTCATCTCTGACATGTCCGTTACAATGTGAAGTTTCGATGGTCAGACATCAGCTGACCTGCAAGGAGGATGTTGACAGCAGTTCTCTATGAAGCCACCTGCTAGAGGTAAATATAACCCAGTATTCATTCCCAACAAATGAACTTCTACAATTTTCTCTCTCCCTCCTACCATCCTCCCTCATATTCCCACACAGCTGAATGTCCCACAATGCAGAAGATTTGTTCTGACCACATCCTCACAGGGTGTCATTGTGCTTGCTGGTATTGAGCTCTGGATAGCAAGTTGTGAATGTCACACACCCAGGGGGTTCCACCCTATTCCTTTCAGTCTGCCTGGTAGTCACCCACTCCCTTTCTGAACTCTTATCTGTGGAAAAGAAACTGTGGGCGACATAGTGGCACAGCTGGTGGATCTGCTGCCTCACAGTGTGAGAGACCCGGGTTCAATCCTGACCTTGGGTACTGTCTGTGTGGAGCTTGTATGTTCTCCCGCTGATTGTGTGGGTTTCCTCTGGGTGCTCTGGTTTCCTTCCACATTCCAAAACATGAGGGTTGGTAGGCTAAATGGCCACTTTAAATTGTCCCTGGAGTGTGGGTGAGTGGTAGAGTCAGGGGGAAGTTGATGAGAATGTGGAGAGAATAAAAAGTGGGATTACTGCAGAAGTAACATAAATGGGTGGTTGACATCAGCACAGACTTGGTGGGTCAAAGGGCCTGCTTCCATGCTGCATCTCTCTATGACTCTGTGACCTCCTGAACTGTACATGAAGCAGATTCCACATGTCCTGCAATGATCCCAAATGCCCCTCTCTGAGCACTTCCGAGCAGTTGCAAAACTTCCTGTTAAGATGTAGGTACATCTACCCCCACTGGTGTCCGTAACAAGCAAATTTTGGTTTTAGTTTGAAGGCAATTTCCTAACAATTTACAGCAGCACGAACAATGACATAAAGCACTAACCAATGAACTAGATTATATGTAACTTACCCATTTCACTCCTCGTTCACTACCCCTCTGCTTCTCCAAATAGGCTCTGCTAAAGCTAATTCTCCCTCTATTTAAATCTGCCACACTGAATCTCCTGATAGGAGCTGCACTTCCTGCTATTTAACATGACCCAGGTCTCCAAATAATGAAGGGAATTTGGTTTAATTATTTATCCAGGGAAGGACTTGGCTTAATGAAAGTGAAGAAAACCCCAGTAGATGAAATTAAATGCTTCAAAGAACCATATAGTGAAATTAACAATAACAGTAAATTACTAACTTTGGAATATACTGCCACCTAGTATGCTTCATTGAACCATTTGAAGGGAACTATTATCAGTTCTTGGTAAAACAAATGTTGTGTGGACATGAGGTATTAAGAAAGTGAAAAATGTTCATTTCCTGTTGTGAAGAAGCTCTTGGATGAAAGAGTACACATGAAAATATGACTCCTGAATCATTGTGTTTGCACAGAAATGATACATGAACACCTTCCAAACCATACAATTGAGCAGAACAATATTATCCCTGCAGTTGCTTTAAATATCTCGGCTCACACTTTAGTGCTCTACTGAAGGGGTGTTACACTGTCAAAGGTGCTGGCTTTCAGGAGAAACATCAAGCTGATGTCTTGGCCGCTCTCTCAGATGGGCATTAAAGATCCTGAGTACTATTCCATGGAGGAGGAGGGGACTTATCTCTCCTGTGATTGCCAATTCCTCACTCAACAAAGCAATGCTGCTGTGTACTAAAAGGCTGGCTGTGAATTCTAAATTACAAAGATGGCCACACATTAAACATCCTTCATTTTCGGTTTTTTTGGAAATCCTAGAAGAGACATGAAATGGCTATGGAAATGCAAGTGTTTTTTGTACATAATAGATCAAGCCCATTACATTGACTTTTTACCTTAATCTTTCACTTCCTATTCCCTTGCACTCCAACTTGAATGCACTACAAAATGAGCCACACTACATACTGTGCTTCTCTTGCCATTTTCCAAGAACATATTGAAGGTAACCTACTTAAAAGAAGAAACAATCTTCTTTTTACTCCAACACATCTGCCCCATTTAGTTGGGACTAATCTTCTCAGGCTCCTTCCACTTCACTCTCATATAGACCCTGCCAGAGGATCAACAATCAATGCCCCTTCCCCCTGGGATATACTCATTAACAACCTTTTTACCATCCAAGGTTTATTTGTAATGTCTAATTGTACTGAAGATACAATACAGATCTAGATCTAATTGTACTGATAACCTGGCTTTGAAAGAAATTTTACTCACGATTGAAAGCCTTTTAGAGAAACAAAGGACTGCAGATGCTGGAATCTAGATGAAAAACACAATGATGCTGGAGGAACTCAGCAGGCCAGGCAGCATCCGTGGAGAAAAGCAAGTAGTCAACATTTCGGGTCAGGACCCTTCTTCAGAACCTTTTGCCTAAGAATCCAGCCTCTCTACCCAGTTATATTTACCACTAGCTAATCAAATATCATAACATCAGTGGGGCCTTTAACACAAAATCACACCTTGGTTTTTCCTCCAACTCCTTAGGCATCATGCTTTCTTTTAAGCACCTCATTTTGTTCCAGTCTTCTCACTTCTCCTTTAAAAACTGTATTCTCAATGCCCATCAAAGCCCAGCCCCGAGCCCTACAATTTTCCTCAGAATCTGTAGTGAATACAAATAAAGAAAACAAAAGATGCAAAGTGCAGGGCTGTAGGACATGTCCAGCTGATCAGGCTGTGTTAAAGGTGAGTGAAAAACTGAGCCAGTGCTCTCAATGAATGACCTACAGTAGAAATGGCCAGTTGTGATACAGAGGAAGCGAGTTACCTGAACTTGTAGAATTTGATGTTGCGTTCAGAAAGCAGCATTGTGTGCCGACAGAAGATGAGATGCAAATCCTCAAGCTTACATTGATCCACAAACAGGACCATCTGGCCAGACTCCTTGTTTTAGCCTTGTCCCGCTGAACTTACTTCTTCCTTCCTTGACTCCTTTCTTTCTTCCCTGATAGTGTCCCTTCCTACTTACATTTGTGGCCAGCCATTTTAATTCCACTTCCCATTCCCACACCGACATGTCTGTCCACGGCCTCCTCCACTGCCCATTTGAGATTGTACACAGATTAGAGGAACAGCACCTCATATGCCGCCTTGGTAGTCTCCAACCTGATGGCATGAACATCGATTTCTCTAACTTCCAGCAACAACTCCCCTCTGTCCCTTTCCTTCTTTTTATTTCCTGATCCCACTGGTCCCCATCACCCTGTCTCTTTCCCAACTCCCATTCTTTCGATCTGCCCATCACCCACACATTCCTCCCACTGGTTCCCCTCCGCACCCCATTCCCTTTATTCCATGGTCCTCTGTCCTCACCTATCAGATTCCATCTTCTTCAGCCCTTTGTAACTTCCACCCATCACCTCCCAGCTTCTTGCATCATTTCCACTCTACCCCGTCCCTCACCCGCCTATCTCCCCCTCACCTGGATCCAACTGTCGCCTGCCCGCTCTTGCTCCACCCCTTCTCCCAGCTTTTTCTACTGGCTATCTCCCCTCTTTCTTTCCAGTACTGATGAAAGGTTTCCACCCAAAACGTCGGCTGACCATTTCCCACCATAGATGCTGCCGGACCCGATGAGTTCCTCCAGTTCCTTTGTGTGTTGCACCATTCTGGTATACTGCACACATCGTGCGTTCACATCGTGGTCTCCTCTACGTAGGAGAAACCAAATGCAGGTTGAGTGACTGCTTTGTGGAGCACCTGCATTCAATTCACAGGGATGACTCAGAGCTTCCTGTTGCCTTACACTTTAACTGTCCATCCCACTTCCACTCTGACCCACTGGTCTGTGGTCTTCTGCACTGTTATAATGAGGCCCAATGCAATCTCGAGGAACAAAACTTAGTCTTCCACAGGGCATGTTGCAGCCTTCCAGACTCAATATCGATTACTACAACTTCAGGTAACTTGCCTTGTGTGCCTGGGTCAAACCGATCATTTCTACTGTCATTCATCCATTTATGACATTGGCCCTATATTTCTCTTTCCATTAACACATCCAACACTGCTGAACATTTCCTACAGCTGCATTCCACACCTTTTTACCTTCCTTTGCTTGTATTCTCACTCTCTAATGGCCTTGTTCCCACATCTTTTGTTCATTTTCTCTCTCTCTTACTGCCCCATTAACCCTTTAAGTGGATGACCCCCTACAACTAATCACCACAGCAACCCTTACCTCGCCTTATCAGAGATATTCCAGTTGCCCTGTCCAGCCCTCCCTCACCTTTGCTGCTACTGAAAACTAATCTGTTTTGTCTCTGTCTCAGTTCCAGTGAAGGGTCTTCGATATGAAGTGTTAGCTTCAACATTTTGAGTTTTAATTTAAGCTAACTGTAAAGTGCTTACATGTGGATTCAGAAACTACTCCCCAGCTTATGAAAACAAACAAGCAAATCTATGTATGTGTTCTCAGTAGAAAAACATAAAATTCCTGATGATGATGAAGGACACTGTAAGTCTAGTCACTGGGTGTTTAAAGGAAGCTTATTTGACAATAGCATCTTGCCCCCTGACTAACACACCAAACTAAATCTTATTATTACTTTGAAATGCAAGTTCTGAACTTGAAAATCAATAGAGAAATATAGAAACAGGTTCAATGTAAAATTCCTACTTTAGCATATTGTCACTGGAATATGGAACTTTGTAGTCCTTTGAGCAAACAATTTGAGGAGCTTGTAACTGGTACAACACCAGTGCAATGTATTGTGTCACAGAGCACATTCTGTTCCATTTCTGTTATGCTTTGGTAAAGACTTAGCTAATTGTCAAATGGGATAGAGAAAGTACTGAATGAGGGAACACCACAATGGACAAAGTGCTAAAATGAATCCTTCCCCTGCAAGAAGGATGTGGAAGAGAAAAATGACTTGCACTTTCCCCCACCACTGTCCAACTAGCCCCCTCCTCCTCTACCTCCTAGTTTATATGAAAAATATGCATTCATATCCACCCTAAGTACAAATCAATAAATTGAACTGTCAGAATCACAGACACTCATATCTCTTTCCACATAACTGCAATAAACCTATTTAACTGGATTTGTTGCAAAATTGACTTAAAGATATTGTTGTCATTCTTCTGATAAGGCAATATAACAATATTACCTTCCATATTGTGAATTTTTAATGTCATGTATAAAAGCGATAATGTTCTGAATTTTGTTTGGCATTTTTTTTGTTGATCTGTATTTTGGAGCAAGTCAGCAATGACCCCGAAGAAGGGTATCCAAAAGGTGATTTATTCTTATGATGTTGATTTCTCCTTTCTAATAGCAATGTCATTTTCATAAATGAACTGAAAAAAATTGCCATAGACATGTAAGCCAGGAGTGAAAGAACTTTCATTTATAATGAATATTTTAAACACTTTTAAGGAGAACAAAATAACAATCGGGAGATACTCAAGTGATTAGGGAGGAAATCAATATATCATAAACAAACTTACACTTTTTATTGCTATAAAAGCCTTGGAATTTTGAAACAATTATCCAAGAGAGAATTAGATCAAATTGGACTGGAACTTACTAGAAAATGTTATCATTTCCACAATGATTTGCCATGCTATAAGTAGAGGGAACTCTGGAACATCTACATGAAGATGGAAGCATGTGTTTTCTGGCTGAGCTCCACTGTTGAACTCCACAGGGAGACTAACTACTGGGTTTGAACCTACTGCCATCCACCAGTGGCTAAACTAGGGTGTCCCCACCTGGACTACTATAATATGGCACAGGATTTAAATGGAGAGAAATGCAGGCAAGGGAAACAGGTAAATATGAGTTCATTTTAATTAATTGGATTTAATGTTTTAATTGATTTGACTGTTTTGTTTTATTTTAAAAATTGTGCAGTTTGTTTTTAATGATTTCAGTTTTTTGTCAGAGATATTCAGAAGTGTTTATATTCCTTGAAAGTTTTGACAGCTAGAATAGCTTGTGGTGTGGCATAGCAAAATATTCCTTCATCTGTTTCTGACCTTCCCCTGTTCACAAGGCCCTGTAAGGCTGCTGTCATATTAGATCCAGCTAGCATTTACCAAAAAGTTAAGTTCACAGGTGCCTTGGCACTGACACCAATGCACTTTGTTTTCAGGCTGCAAGCAGCTTAAAAGTGCTGCAAAACTTAAGGAGAGCCATTACTGACATTTTTTTGGGATGTGAAAATCCTTTGTAAACTTGAATATTTCAGTTCCCCACACACTTTGACATTCAGATCATGGATTTTAACTGTTTGAACTGGTGGATCAGGAGAAATCCACCTGCAATGTTCTCAGAAAAATGTGCTATTCAGTTATGAAGGCCTCTTTGCAGTCACTTGAATGTTAAAAGTTTAATTTCAAGGATTTTCTCAAAGATTCCTTGAAAAAGTGTTGCATCATCACCTACCAGAAATTCCTGGCCCATAACTGCTCAGTGGCTGACCAAAAATCCCTGGCCCATGAGTGTTCAGGAAGAACCTTCACTCCATTTGTCGGGAAGCCCAGCATAAAAGGCAGACAGGGTACACTCCTCACAAACTACCTTCCTGCCAGTCCTGTCATAAACCATCTGCCCCACCAGTGGGAGAGTCTGCGGATCTCACAGTGGCCTCGCCGACCACTTTAGAACACACAGAACTGGATCTGAAAGCAAGTCATCCTGGAACTCGAGGGCCTGCCTAGGAAGAAGGATAGGTTGACTACACATGCCAGATGACATGATGCCAGTATATTTTGTTGATCCCCTCACATCAGACCATCTATTGCCCTCTGTTTCTTGTTTACAAGCAGCATGTAGATGATGTGTGATTTTAGTAGCATATATTAAATACAGATAGGTCACAACAAATCTGCCTGTGCATTTTTTTAAAACTTCCGTGACTCTTTCCTCACTGCTCACATTTTCAGTAAATATGCAGTTAGTTGTTAGGTGCATGAAACCAATTTTGTCACCTCTGTCAATCTTACCTCCGTTTCAATATCAAAAATTGCCAGCTGTTGGTGTGTACTTTACAAGACTTGAAAGGATTATTGCAGAAAGGGCCCTTTTGTCATCCACCTCAAACAACAAGCAGCCTAGTCCACTCTGCTTTGAGGTGAAAATTTGATTCAGTGACACCGGGTTATTGAGACGTCCATAAATTGCTTTGCTTTTCTGCAGAACAGAAGTGTGTTTGTTCTGGTTACACTGAAGTTGTGTGTTCATATTGATTGACGCATAGGAAATGTAAACAATGCAGAAATGTTACTCTAATTACATCTCAGAGCAGGAACTCCCATCACCTGCTATCTAATTGTTATTCCACTACAAATGTAGAAAACTCATACAAACTCTCCCTTTTATTGAGAAACTTTTTTTTGTAACTTTCATGTTCTTCATTTAGAGCCCTTTAACTTTTTCCCTGCCGTGCTTTACAATATTCCCCTATTTCTCCAGAATAGTCCAGGTGGATCCTAAGAATATCTTGAGATAGTAGGTACTTGTATCTTAGCTATTTAATACTTATTATTAAAAGTTTGATATTATCTTGTTTGAACGTAAGGTTTTTAAGGTTTTTAAATCTATATTTGTAACCTCCTTTCCCACCTCCACCTGCAAAATAGTCACAAGCAATTTAAAATATTTTATTATACCTCCCTTCCATTTTCTCTAGTTTGAAGAAAAGACAAGTGATGATTATATTTGCCTTTAGAAAGCAAACTAGTTTTAAACAATAAGCTCCAGGTAGGTTTAAATTCTGATAGATTATAATTCACTTTAAGTAATTCTGATTTGGTGTGAGTGGATCAGACTACTGTTGCAATATAAACTTAGATATTTATGTTGGAATCCATAGTCGCCTCAGTAGGAAATAACTGGGCATCAGTCCAGGGTCAATGGCATTTAAACAGCTACAGGCCTCCATGTTTTAAACTTAATTATGCATGTGGTGAGAGTTGACAACACCAGTGTCCCTTTTTATCTGGAAACAAGATAGGAGGTCAAAGGCTCCCTCTAAAGTGAGACCAAACACTGTTTTATGTTGCAATTTGAAACCAGCAGCCAGAGGGGAGATTGTTATAAGGTTGGGGGGGATGCACTGACAACTGGTTCCTAGACTCTTTTGAAGGGATCATTTGTGGGGCCCATTTATAACCACCTCTATGCATATAGATTAGTTTACCATTTTATTATTCAGTAGAAAATGCAATGCCCTCAAATGATTCAGCAGCCTGGCAATGTCTAAGAGCTTCTTTCTAGGGAAACTTGCAGCTATTTTTCAAAACTCTTTTATTTTGGTCAAGTTTGTTGATTTTTAAAGAGATTCCAAAAGAAATGTGCAGCTTGTTTCACCTCACAGACCTGTAAAACTGCAGTAGACTTGATGGAAGAAAGTTGATTTTAACATGAACTCAAAATTACAAGCTAATTAAGTCTGTACTTAATGGGAGATTTTGATTTTTGATCCTGAGTGAAATTGCCACCAGTTCCTTGAGCCTGCAAGACCATAAATCATTTAGTATAACTGTTAATTTGTTCCTTGAGCAAATGGCCTATCTGCATTCACAGAACAAGCTAACAAGTGAATGAAAACACAACTGAAATAGAGGAGAGAATCCAAGGTTTCCCATTTACCAGCATATGCAAAATTCCTGTTAGACTCGGAGTCCTGGAGGTGGATCACTGCCCAGGCCTGCAGGGCCCTGTCAACTGGGGCCCCTTGGAAAAATAATGGAGGTGACTGAGGAGCCATAGCTGCCAACACTGGAGCTGAAGCTGCCAGCAGCCTTGTGGCCTGGCACACCTACTGCTCCATAAAGCAACAGGCTGAGAGGACAATCGCAGTGCAGTCCCAGCTCCTTCAAAGGAGTGATGTTCCCGTGCGGTTAGAGCACAGGGGAACTACGAGAATTGCTCTGGATAGGTTGCATGATGACCAGAAATAGGACTCGACTCTCCCAACTGCCCAGCCAGTCCGTGAGCCCCACCCAATGCCAGCTTGGGCCTTAGACCCAGAGACCATGATGGACCCCAGTCTGATCTTCTAGATCCAAGTTCAGATTTAAGTCTATATATGGCTTCAGACCCAGGCATTATAATGCTGATGGTCCTATATCTGTGACTGTACACCATTGGGGTATGGTACCAGAGGGCACAGGCCTGTTGCCAAATAACACTGGCATACAATGGTAGTGGGCATGGGTCTGCCATTGAATAAAAATGGATGACAGTACTGGTGGACATGGATCTGCACTGAATAACGCTGAGGTAGTTTACTGGGAGGTACATCTCCTTCACTCCCATTATCTACAATTTCAAGGTGTTCCTTTAAAGAGCTGGTCCAGACACAAGGTGCTGTCATATTCTTAGAATTGCCATCCCTTCCCCAGCCTCCTCCCAGACGTGGCTGGTGTTAGAGATAGACATATGTCAGTGAACTTGAGGGACTTCGGGACAGAGCTGATGCTGTGAATCGGACTGGTGGTTGAAAAGGGAGGAAGGATGTCCACCTTCCTGACTGAGGAGAATGGGAAATGTTTGGCTGTGAGAGGAAGGAGTGAACAGCTAGTTTTTTTTAAATAAAAGCACTGAGCATTACTGCAGTAATGCCTTTAGAGTTTACCTCTGAGTGTATTGACACCCTTTGAGGACAGCAATGCTTTCAAGAACATGGTCATCTTTCAGGAACGGATAACCAGCAGATCCCGCATTGTACTTTCTTGTTCCACCGTCACTTATTTAATATCCACACACCGTCGGCTGATTGGCCCGCTGAGCCTGTGTTGCTCCGGGGACCTTCTGTAGAACAGCGAGGCTTGTGACCTCGCCCACTGGCCCCACACACAAGCCCTATCCACGATGGGGGTTGGGGAAAGGTCTCCAAATCCCTCCTTACCCAGCGTCCCCATACATCTGAGCAGACCACCAATACTTAAGGAGTAAAGGTGCTCGAATGGCATTGGATACTTCAAACAAGATTAAGCATTGATGAAACGGGAATCTTTTTTCCCTTCTAAAAGCAAACAGCAGGCGTAAAATTTCGTATTGTTGGGAGTTTCTTGGAACTAGTTTAACACAACTAAACCTTATTGTAAATACAAGGGAAAAGGAGGGGTTATACGTTATTTGTTTTATTTATTCTATACACGTCCTCCAGTGTCAAAACCACGCAGGAACTTGCAAGCAGCCTCGAATCGGACTAATACCCTTTATTACATGAACTAATCCTTCCAAATCCGACTTGAAATAATGTTTATCTTTTGGTAGCTTAATTTCCCAGACTGAAATCTCGGGGTCAGTCCCCGCATCAGATATTGTACCATTTCAGCATTTTAAAGATAGTTTTGTCTTAAAGGCAAGCTATCAAAATGTTGCTAAGTTTGCCCACATTAAAGCAAATCCAAAACGTATGAAAAGGGGTGTGCAAAATAAGCAGTTCGAGGAAGCTCAATTGAAAACAAAAGAAACAAATTTCTGGTTGTTATGGATCTAAAGTCTGGAAGATATGGTTTACACCCATTTCTTTTGGTTGTGTAGTATTGAATATATATTCACCGAGGTTTACTGTAAAGCAATTTTGAACTTGAATTAACGGCATCTCTTTCTTTTAAGTGAGAAGTTAAAATTATAAAATCGAATATTTCTGATTTAATTCGGAATAAAACACGTTTCACGTATAACAAATACACTGGACTTCAGCGAAAAATTAAAGCGTACACTTTTGTAATTTGGATCACGGGTTTAAAGAATTGGACTCTTTTAAGAGTCACGACAGTCGAATCTGGAGTCCTGAAGGTAAAAGAACATTGTCCTTTAAGGATTATGTGCTCTGTGTGGGAAACCGAGTACTGTTTTAATCACTGTGTCTATTAAGATGTCGGAAAAGAGGATAGTTTTGTGTAATGAGATTCCCACAGCCACACACTGGTCATTATTGCCAACACACTGCAATCGTATTTGGACTCCGTGGTACTGCGCTCTGAAGGTTCGCTTTGGAGTCTCATTAAACTGATCCTTCGCCCCCCTGCGCCATTCACTGCGAACGAGTATTGTTAAGGGACTGGTATGATTACAAATTGAAAAATGACAAAGCAAAGATAAGATTGCTTCTTCTGATATGTTGTTATTCCGCGAAATATAAATAAGTAAGTTCCACCTGGGTCCACGGATCGCTACAATTAGTTCACTGTATAAACCTGAAACTTAGCAATACTGTATGTAATGCAGGCAAAGCTTCAGGAAAATAATGCGCCAGAGTGATATATTATGATGCTACAACACGTTACATTATTTATTTTGAATGTTCTCTTGTGATTTAGACGCACTCTTTAATTGTGAGGTGGAGTAGGTTTTGTTTCCTCCGCATTATTCAATCCTATTTTTTATTGTTGTGAACATACCTTGGCAAAATGGACATCTGAAACTAGAGAAGATTTTGGACAATGACTTCCTGAAACTTCACCTATGGCTTTATGTAATTAGAAACGACAGCGAAGTAGCTAGATTTCGAAGTTGTTATCTTTATGCGGTGTTTGTTTGCAAAGCAGTAGGCGACAAAGTGTACATCAGCACCCCAGCTTTAGGTGATCAGGATCATTGTCACAGAGATGTTATATAGGCATGAAGACGTAATATTTCTCATGTTGTATTGCATTTGTTATACAACACGTGATTAGCAAACCTTGAATGAAACGTTTGTTCTTCAACTGTTACAAATTGTATCAAGCAACTTTTACAAAATATTATAATAAGCGCACGCGTAAGCCCTATAACTGCAACTTTCTTTACATTCTGAAACAAAACGGAATTCTCCTGATTCGGCCACGCCTCCTCTATTCTGAGGAAAAGTATACAAGCAAAGCTGTCAGTCCTAATTAATGGCAAACAATGGAGAAAGTTGTCGGTTTGCTTCTCTCATATGTAAAGTGCTCAATGGCGGTTCATTGACTGAGCTTTAACCTGCTATGAATTACACGCCCCACATTTCTCCAATTAGTAACTTTCTACAACATAGCACTATGAACTAAACAAAACTTCTGGGAAATGTTATTCTAAGCTCGGATAGCGTTTATATACAATGTTCGAATGATTTTAATGTAGTGTTTTTTTCATAATTATTGACTGTGTTAAAGAAAAAACTTAAAAAGATACAGTAATATTCTTTCCTCGCACAGCAAATATCAGACATTTCAAGGTTGTTAGATTTTCAGACTTTTTTATTTTGAATTCTGAAAACGTCTTTCACAAGAACAAAATATTTTTTTACGCTTCAGCAATTTACATGATTAATTTAATTGCATAAAACATACCTTCGTTTTAAGTAGGTCACCGTGAGTCTGCAGTTTTTCACAATCATTATTAAACGTTATAACTGTATTTTAAATCACATTGCACAGGACAAATAAAACAAAGTGAATGGGATGTGTTCTTCGAAGTAAACAAATTAAATATCTGTGTTAAACGCAAAAGTGATTGAACCAGAGTGGACCACGTCGGGGCAATGGTATCAGAGTGGGGTGCACGTAAAACTTTATAAAATGGCAAAAACAATGTGTGACAGGATGTCAAGTGGTTTCATTGTCATTAGAAGTCTTATATATCACGACAGCTCGAGTGCATCCCCTGATTCTTAATAATGTTCTCTTTTTCCTCAAGTATATGGAATAAGTTCGTGCATGGACAAACGGTTGGAAGCGACGTTTCAGATTTTGCTAAACAGGATCATTGACCGGCGGTTGAGTCTAAGCGCATCCGTTTTAAAAGTCAATGCCAGTGCTCGGAAAGAACACATCCTGTTTCATTTCCAGTGTATTGTCAGATCACTAGTGCATAAAGTGAAGGAGCTGCGCGGGATTGCCCTCGGTTACACCGCACCGCACTAACCAAACCTGTTTTGTTTTAAAAGGAGAAAATGACAAAGTTTAAATATACCATGGCCATGGTCATATAAATGGCCAGCCCCAGAACCCTTTGTGGAAATTACAACTGAATGCATCTTATTCTGCAAATACATCAGAAGCCTGCACTACACAGACTTCACCAGCCTACTTGTGCAAGTAGAAATATAGCTCGGGACTAATGTCAGATCTTGCTTTGGACACACCGGGTATCCAATGACTTACAGTTCTTTCTCAAAGAACTATAAACAGTGTTATGATGCAACTTTTAAGCTCATAAGAGCTCAGCAGCATTTGGGCCCAGTACTTGGTTCACTTTGTATTTTTTTCCCAAGTGGATATTGTTGTATTTTTTCCCGAGAGTATTTCACAGGTTTGGAAACCTTGGGGGGAGGGGAGCGGAACGTGTAAACTTTCACTTACCTCACCTCTTCAGCACAGGTCTGAAGGCCGCTCTCACTCTCTCCTCCTGGCGCAGGAGACACGTTTCCGTAATATCTGCTGCTCCCAGATCAGATTTCACGTTTCTCAAAAATCCTGAAAAACACCGTACGTTTTACAAACCTGACTATCAACATTAAACAACTTAATTGGCCAATTCGGCCTAACCGTGACATGGCTAAGCTTTTGACGAGTGCTTCCCAAAATTAAGCAAACTACTGCCGATGCTATAAACGTGAAATTAAAGTAGGAAAGGTCGTCACGAAAGGTCATCAGGCTTAAACGTTAAACCTTGTTTCTCTTTCCGCCGACTCTGCCCGGCCTCAGAGAATGGGGGTGGAATTTGCTGCTAATACTCAGCAGGTTCGGCAGCGTCTGGAGAATTTTCGGACCCTTGAGCTTTCGTGAAATCTCTTCCAGAATGTTATTTTTTATTCCACTCTGGGACAGAGGTCATACAACAATAATGTTAGATAATACCCTGTAAACTCTTTGCTTTTGATGTTTCGCTCTCACTGCTGCGCACTTCAAGCACGTTTACGTCACGGGGTAGACTGTTAACTGAATGTTTGGTGTAATTAAGAGATGCCTTCAGTTGCATCTTGGAAAAAAAACATAGCGCTTTGAATTAAAACGGGGGAGTTTGATTGTTATACCGTCATTCAGTTGCATTTACTGCCATTAGGAACATTTTGAGAGCCAGCAGGTGCGGCTGGAGAGAAGTCAATGTGCGAGTACCTTCAGTCCCTGATGTGTACTGGCAGTTGTCTAGCGCAGGGTAGGAAGCGCAGTGTAACTGACCAGCCGCTACAAGCGTTTGTAAGTTGAACGCAGAAGTTCTCAGAATGCGGGCTGCTTGTGAAGAGTCTCCGAGAGAAATTATATCATCGACTTGGTTCACCGTGCCCTGGGATGGCCTCACCTCCGCGCAGTACCTCGCAGTCCGGCTCTGGCCACTCTGACAACCCACCAGAGAACTGGAGGCTGCTGTGTGCGCCAGAGACCAAATCCTCGGCTTCTCCGCTGTCCCAAAGCGCTGCGGGAGGCTGTTGCTTGCTATAGAAACAGATGGCTTATTTGTTATCGTATCTAGAAAGTCGGACTCGAGGGTAGAACGGTTTTTGGAACAGGAAGTGTGCTGGTTGCTTGGAAGAGATACATTGCAGTCACTGCCCTCGGACTCGATCAAGTTTCTCCTTGGCCTGATCTCACTTGGTGGCTTTTCATGGTCACTTTCTAGTTTTTCTGATTCATCATCTTCCAGATCGCTCAGTCTCAGCTCTTTGCCTTCTCTGTATTCTTTCTCATCTGTGAGCACATTTAAAAAATTAACATTTCTCTCTGCAATGTTAAGTTTACTTTGTTTTCAATTACAACTGCTTTCAAACACGATTGTAAGAATCAAACTGAATAAACTTTCCGCTATAGTCTTTTACGAAATCTCTTTGGGATTGTCAAGGATAAATCTTTTCTTATGTTGATAAGATTCTGAAACTCTTCTTAACTTTACATTTTGACTCAGTTGTTCCCACCCACCCACCCATCATTTAGCAAGGTAATTACATTTAATTAAATACTGAGTGGCGGTCTGCGTGTTTTAAGGTGTTTCAGGTTGTGTCAGCGAGTGCATTACATTGCCTGTAAGTATGGGTGAAGCCCCACCGTTCTCCATACTGTCCGCTCCATGCTCCTCCCTGTCCCTTCTCTCACTATCCTCCTTCTTGTCATCCCCTCCTTTACTTCTGGGTGACCAGGTCATTTTATTTTCCTTCTTCAACCTCCTCCTGGCGTTCGCAAACCAGGTGGACACTTGGGTCAGCGTCATTTTCGTGATGATGGCCAGCATGATCTTCTCGCCTTTGGTGGGGTAAGGGTTCTTCCTGTGTTCGTAAAGCCAAGTCTTCAGGGTGCTGGTAGTTTCTCGGGTCGCATTCTTGCGTCGGGTAGCGCCGTTGAAGTCCACGGTGCCGCATCTAAAAATAAGATCAAACCGTTGTACAGAGGAGGAAGATGCCAAAACCAATACATTTAACTCCATTCATAATGGATACAAAATGTAGCTTCTGGGTTTTTTTGAACTGCGTGTGATTGACGTTATTTGTTTTGATCTAAGGGCTCACCTGTCGTATTGGTAGTGCCCCAAGGAGTGCTCGTACGGATAGTAAGCAGCTGTCGGTGCAATTCCCGAGTGCAAGCTCCCAGTGCCATCTTTAATTTCGTACTGAGAATTCTGGAAGGGGGTGGAGGTAGAGTAGAACACACGAAATAGTCAAAAGTTTTTACCATTGTCCAAACGTGGGAGGCTCCGGTACATCAAACGCTATAAAGGAATTGTGGTGGAAAGCAAGACTGATGTTCCCCACGGCCGCTACTCACCAGTGAAGAGTAGAGAGCTGAAGGATCAGTGCTGTATGTAAGGTAGTTCCCATAGCCCTGGCTGGCTGCGGTTGCATAGGGAGAGCTGCTGTACATGCCCAGCGCCGCGGCAGCTGCGTTGATCTCGGTCCTGGCGTTGGCCAGCAGTCTGTTGTCATAGTTAGGACAGCAAATGGCAGTCTGGGCCGGGCCAGCGGAGCCTTCAGATACAGGTCTGGAGCCTGGTTCACAACATGCCCCGCTGGGACTCGCTGACACGAAAAACTGGACGAAGAAAGAATGAAAGGAGCAACCGATATTTCACTCCGAACACGGATCAGCAGATCAAACATCGCAATGAGTAGAAAAATGCACAGATGCATGCAGCAATCGAAATGCCTTGAAGCCAACTGCATTCAAAATAGATGACAAAAGCAGTATAAAGTGGGACTCCAGCAGAGTGAAGGTACAGCAGGAAGCGAGAGTTTACAAAGCAACGTTATACTGTGGAATCGTGACAATAAAATGTGTAAATTATTAAGGACTTAAACAAATGCAGAATGTCCTGCGATTCCTGCTTAAGCGGGAGATAGAAGTATTTAAAGGCACACACACATTTGGGAAACATGCAGGGAATTGTGAAATCATTATTGCGCTGTGCAAATAGGTAAATAATAATGAAATAATGCAGTTAGAGGCATTGGACTGGCACAGGAGAATGGCGGTGTATATAAAACTATAAACGCAAAATATGAATATTAGTAAGAAATGTAGAGTGCTCATATAACTAACTGCAGGAAATTATGTGATCAATACCATGCAAGTTAGAGCAGTAAAGCAGAGACATATATGCTATGATATCATACCACGCCATATCTTATGGACAGAGAATGGTTAAACGTGTAAGTAACTTTATACGGAAATAGTGGAAGTGATTCCAGGTGAATCATAAGTCAAAAAAGTAGTAGTAAACATTAGCGGAAATAACCGTCTGTTGCGGAATATATTGCGCGTACCAAGACAAATGGTTTATTCAAGAGAAGCACAAAATAAATAATGCAGTGGAAAAAAAAGACGACTATATAAAGGGGGTATGGAATAACGCATTATAAATTGAAAGTGAAACGGTCTCCAAAAATGTCAATGCGTAAAAAGAATACAGCGTAGCGCAGAGTCTGAGTTAAACGAATGCTAATTGCCGACCATCCTTACCTGTGAAGTGGTATTGTAGGGGTATCCAAATTGAGAGAACGACATCGCTGCTCCTTTTGTTACCATAGGCAATATTTCTTTCTGATTGATTATAACCAAACCTATTTCAAAATGCACCTTCTGGAGAAAATTGCACGCATGGTCTCTAGCTTAATAATAAATGATTCCACTTGGAAATCGCAAAACGGCGTAAACTGGCACTCAAAGCTTATCGGTACTCATCTCAAGGCAACATTATCGATTATATTTAGCCGAAGAGGGTTAAAAGACATAACGGAAGTCCTTCCAGATATAGAGTCTGCCGGTTGTATTATTTGCTGGTCTATAGTTCTTTAGCGTTCATCCATGGAAGAGTATCAAAGTGACGTCACATTAATCCCGAATCGACATGACAGAAAGGATATAATAATGTCTTTGCCAATCATATTTAACATCTAATATTCTTAGGTTCATTCAACACTTGTTTTTAATGTTTTCAGGTTGCTTTCTGATGTACATCGACGGCTGCTGAAGTAGTTGGGAGCCTTTTTTGTCACTTTGCAACATTACAAAATATACACAAATTTAAAGGTCACTGCAACAACAATGTTTAGGTGATCTGAAAGCTTGCTACAGTCTTCAAAGACTGCATCATGTACTAACGCACGTATTAGGAAATACTTCATTGCCTAACTCAGCATAAAGGAATATGTCTGGAGATCATTCACTTCAACTTCATTTAAGTATAATGAAACCACTTACAATACATCTCTGCAACATCAACTTGTCACGTGCTGAAATGTAGTGTTTTTAATGTAGTTTAACACCCGGCTAAGATTTTTAATCGCTCTCAAACTCGTATATCTATGCACCCAGATTCATATTGCCACTGTCTTTATAAAACATAATTACTTCCCTAAAAAAAGGGTTGATTTAAATCAATATTAGTTTGAGTAAGACTCAGTGTACACAGTCCAACCCGTGCCTTGGCCCAGGTTATATTCTGCTGCAGAATGTGGGCCACACGCTATTTTCTTTGAGTTCCTAATTCTGACTATTTTCGCCTTAATTGATTTATTTCGTGACAGATCGCAGCGCATTTCTCTGTTCCTTCCTCGGCGAACTGAAGCAAAGTTCTAACGGCGTCAAACAAAATGAAAATCAGAGCAGAGATGCAATAAATTAAAGCGCAAGCTGACACGGATCAGGCGAGGGAGGTGTTCAGGACCCAGGGGAGACAGTTGTTTAACCTCATCCAACAGACGACAGTTAATAATAAAAAAAATGGAAGTGGAGCCTTTGGGTGTCCTGAAGCCGACTCCCTCACTCTCCAACCGTCCGATCCGTGGCCAAAGGGCCAGTCACTAATTAATGATGATGATGTATCCATTTTTCTCTATTAGAGCCAGAAATGGTCCCCAAAGAAATAAATGTACGGCTTTGACAGGTCAATGGTGGGTGATTGATGGCTGCCTTGAGACCGGCGTGCCCATTACGAGCAATGCGTAATTGCATCAATTAACAAATGGAAATTGGGGACTTGTTTAACCAACGACTTACACCGGGAAAAAAATCAGCCCTTCAGTTGCGATCCACTAGACAAAGTTTTCGCTCGTCACTCGGAGCTATCCGAGTTGCTCTAATTATGGCCGGCGAGGATAACGATTTGGAGTATGTTTCAATTAATGAAAGTGCTTTAGGCTTGTACGTGAGATATAAGGTCGCTTGGATATCCATCATCTTCAAACTTTTATACACACTTGGAATCTTTAAACCGCGGATATTTCGGGGACATTTTCTTTTGAAGTGAACAATAGGTCCTGGGTCGCATTACTGAAAGTGAATGACCTCTCCAGCCAGTGTTTCCTGTTCCCCTGTCCTTGTCGTTTCTTTGCACTTTCATCTGTTTCACTGCGTAATTTCACTCCCGAAGTCCCCGAACTTCTACAGAATTTGGAGGCATCATTGCGTGCAAACTCCCAGTGGTTAAAGGGTTAATCCAACCCATTTTAGCTCTTTAACAAATGCCAACATCATACTCTTACCTGCTCTTGTCCACACTCCCACTAATCCACTTATAATGAATACGTTGTGCTTGTTATTGATAATTAAATTTGTTCTAAACTTAACCGGCTCAATAGGACATGTTTTGCAGTACACACATTCTATCTCGTTTGTTTCCAAGTAAACTAAGGGAACCCTTGCACTTGGGCAGTACTTGATGGTGCATTTGTTCTTTTGCGCTCTCTGGGCGCGGTTGGATCTGGCCAACGCCACTGAATACTCGTTGTGTCGGGCTAGCGAAGGGGTTTGAAAGGAGTGCCGCTAGCTTTTCTTGACCCCATTTTATAAAGAAAATCGCTGACATTGTCTACCGCGGCTCGCCGCAGTAATCAGCTTCCTCCAATAGTGGCGCAAGAGAGCTGCAACTGCAAAAACAATGCGAGCCAGATCGAGGAACAGGAGACGTAACGGCAACAGTGCTTTTTCATGGGGTTTAAGAGCAGATCAACGTTCAATTGATTGTTTTAGGGATAGCAAGGCAAAAATATAACCCCTTCATCTCTCTATGAGCTCACTGTTAGCTTACAATAAATCGGTTTTTTTTAACCAGAGAACCGTATAAACTTAGCAAACAAAACCCTCTGGTCCAATGAACGTAAAATAATAAGTTATGGTTGTTGCTATTTTTGTGAGATATGTAATTGCAAATTGTTATAGTTTACCTGCTTGAAAATGAATTAGCTGTTTGATTCTGTTTGATAGGTGTTCCCCAACGCATCAAGTTAGCTGTCTGTATCTTTACAACACGCTGACGTCGGAAAAATCGTAAGGTGGTTTATATGTGTATAATTAGACAAAACTTGACATTATGTCAAAGGAGGTGTGAACCGTTTACCAAACGTTTGGCCAAAGAGGGAGGTTTTAAGTGGGCTCCTTAAGGACGAGAAAATTGCGGGGCGGCGTGCTAAAACAAAGACCCATGTGAAGCAAAATCTAATTGGATTGGTAAGGATGTACACCATAAGCAGATGCAGAAATAGATTTAGAGAATACTTTACTCTGGTTTCACACACCTTCACACGTTACTGGCACCTCGCCATCTCCCCCCATACCCTGAAAAAGTGCATCCAATCTATTGACAGACTGGGCCAAAGGACGATGTAAAAAACATCAAAGAAAGCAAAGAGAAAAGCTGTTTTCACTTCGGAATCTCTTCCAGTTAGACCAAAGTATGGACTCCGTGCACTTTGATATTCAATGTGCGCTAATGCCAAGCCACTGATCATTTATTTTAAATTATTATTACTTTGAAAGTAGGACTATCAAAACAGATTCGATCAAAATGTGCAGAAATGATGGCATATGGCTTGTTTTGGTTAGCATTTTCTCTGTCCTGTGATAAAACCATCGCTTTCTAATGCAACTGTTCCTACTAGGTTTGCAAAGATTTGTTTCGTGACAAACAGCAATGAAATTACTTCAGAAAGCTTTGCAGATTGCGTTGATGTTAGATAAATTCAGGATTACACATCGTTGCTAAATTAAACAAAACATATCGAACTTCTGTCCAGTAGCATGGTGGGTATGGAGATATCCCACCAGCTTTATTGGTTAGTAAATGAATGGCGTGCTGCGTACATTACTCGAGGTGTTCTTCGGGCCAATGTTACATCTATGATGCCGCACCAGTGTTGGGGAGAGCGCTTGAATGCACGTGCAGCTGGACGGGGCATACATAATTTATATAGACCAGTCGCTGTACAGTAGGTAACAGGGAACAAAAACATTTAAGAGAGAAAAATGCCGGCTTTTGTAACAGACTCCTTGCCCCTCTTAGAATTCCCGTAATTCTTCGACCAGTTGACTGATCGAACCCGCGACTTTCATTCCTTTTATCAGCACAGGAAGTCTTCAAAGCGGGGTGATCGGTGGAATGCCCGCTTCAGTCTGACGAACTATTAGTATTCACATAATGATAACCAGAATCACAAAGAATATCCAAATACGCGTTTACACCCTAACATTGAGAAATTCCAATTTAGAATTACAAGTGTGTAATCACGGTTGGGTTCCTTGTTTACACGCTCTCTCCTACTGACCTTTGGCAGTTCTATTTAAGTAATACTGTTTGCCATCAGTAGGCCAGGGCGACAATGAGAAAACGAGTCAAATGTGATGGGAAATAGCGCCAATCTAATCGGCCCGGGTTCATCTCCTGGTACGGGATTACATTTTGCAGGAGGGACAATGGAATTGACGCCAGTACCTCTGGAGTGTGCCGGGTTTAGAATTGGCCATTCAGAAGTGAAATAATGGAGCCATCTCTATCCAAAGAGAGTTGTAAATCTTCGCAATTTGCTCCCTCAGAGGGGTGTGGAAACTCAAGGTTCAGATCGATGGATGCCAGGAGAATCAGTGGGTACGGCGACTGGGTGGGAAGGTGTGAGAGGCAGAAGATCAGCCCTGGTCTAATTAACAGGAAGAACACATGCCCCACCCCGACTTTTAATTCTTACGTTCTTAGCACCCCCCCACCCCCCCGCCCCACCCCAGATCAAGGACGGTGTTATGGTAGCATTTAATACTTAGGTCCATATATACCTGAACTATTTGGCTTCCTCGGTACAACACGTTATATTCTACAGGGAAAATTACAGGTGAAAGGTTTGCCTGTCGGTCGGCGAAAGGCAAAAGCAAAAGCCAGATCCCCATCCGTCTGTGAAAACCTCTGCATTAGCCGGTTTTCAGATTTTTTTTGACGGGGTACGTGACTACTACCGCATCAAGTCAGTGCGCTTCAGGACACACGTGTAATTATACATCTATCACACAACTGTTTCAGTGTAAAACTGAACTCCCGAAACTTTCCAGCTCTGTCCGCGTTAAAAACTGGCCGAGAGACAACTGTTACTGGACTTAATCTCAAAATGAACACTTGGTTTTATCGATTCTTCCCAGTAACGTAGGAAGATTTGAGTAATGATACCATATCAATCAGCTTGAAATGGACACATTGTGTGCCTTGGTACAACTATATTTATTCAACTGAACTTGTTTGTTCTGATCTCCGTATATGTGCGTTCTGTTTGAAGCTACTCGGTGCTCTCTATCCTTTTCTGCAGTTCTCTCTTTCTCTAAATAATGAACAAACCTGATCGTGCTACTTAGAACCCACCGTGAGCATGCTTCTGATTTCCTTAAGACTCTACTTGTCAGTGTGTAGCGTCAGGGAGGATGCATAAACCCAGAATCAACAGACCAATTGGCTGTTCCGCAACCTCAAGTGGAGGCAAAAATAACAGGGTAAACTTGGAGTAATCTGAAAAGAACAAGGTGCTTCAGCAATGAACCTGATTCTCCTGCCTCACGTTGCACTAAAGTGGACTGAAAACACGGACATACAATATACCTGTAAATGCGGTATTTTGATTAAAAAATGTGTTGCTTTGTGTCACTCAACACTTGCTGTGTGAATTATGCAATAGTTGTTTATTTTCTGCTCGGTTCCATAGCCGGACATTTGTAAGTTTGAACTTTTCTGCACACACTAAACACACAGTTTACAGTGTAACTCCTTCACATAGAATTTTCTGGCCAGTTCTTGCCCGGTGCTGTAGATAACATTTTCTTCCGTACAGCGTGTCAGCGATAGTACACGCTGGCTTTGCCTAGTCCGGAGAAGTGTTTTAAACGCGGCATTGGGTATGAGAGCCAAGCGGGAACAGATTCTACAACAAATATTAAATGAAAACAAGAGACCCAAGAGACTGCAGATGCTGGGATCTGGAGCAAACAAAAAACGAGCTGCTAAGTAACTTTTGTTGAGGGTATAATTTCAGTGATTCAAATGTAGCTGCTTATAAACTAAGGTCATCCTTATGTGTGTCATTGAACTGCAACATTCTGCCTTTTAAAACAACCTGCAGCACCACATTGGTCCAACAGTAAAGAGCATGAAATTACTTGAAATTGGCAAACCTCAACTATGGTAATATTCTGGAAAGTTGGTTTACTTTATAGCACGCCCGTTGACCCTGCAAGAATGATGCAGAGATCTGTCTCATTGATATTTAAGTCTGAATTTACGGTATTTGCATTTCTAGATAGCCTATCGAGTACATTACTCTCCAACTCTAACTGCCGCGTTTAGTCTATTGTCTGTTCATTCAATGTCTGCAGGAACGCGATTGACAAAACTCCTTGATTTTCCATCATCATCTCGGCCGTTGAAAGCTATTTGGGGGAACAATTCAAGTCAACTTATGTTGTGGCATGAAGTCCCGAATGAAGAGCGCTTCGCTTCACTCGTCGCCAGCGTGAAGTGGATTTCGTCCGTGCTCCTGTTGAAGAGTTGTAATGTGGGTTATGAGTTAGTCAGTGGCGGGAAAGATAATTGTTGCTTCAGATATTGGCTCCATGAGATCTTTCCAAACAACAGAAGGCATACCCTAACCCCCTAACTTGTCGCACTGCATCTAAAGTGGAGATGTTCTTTTCTCCAGGTTATTAATTGATGCGCCTCTTTACCCAAAACACACACCGATGGAATTTTACCCGCGAGGGGATTTGCAAGGAGCAAATTCCCGTGACAGAAAACATATACGATCAACTAGTCACAACGAAAACACCACGGGAGGTAATAGACAATACATTACATTAAGCACCTGAAACATTCAGTGAAAATGAATTAACCCTCCTTGTGCCCCACATTTCATCGGAAGAAGCCAGATCGGGACCAAGAATAAACACCTCTTGTACCAGTCAGATTCTTCATCCTTTCCACGTGCTCTTGCGGAAGAGATTACAGCTCACATTCTACAATTCTATGTTTACCCTGTATTTCTGTTTGGTGAATTTACTGCTTCCACGTGTAGAAATGTATGTGCCTTTCACTTTTTAATAGTTTACTCCTTCGAAGTGTTTGTTTAGAGAAAGAAAGAAATGAGGTTGCATGTCAATGCATGCCACTCTGTCTGGAATTCTGCTGACTGAGGTAATAACCAACCCAGAGGTGTTGATGAGGCAGATGCTTTGGCTTGCACCTTCCCCAGTATGTCTGGTTATTTCAGCAGTTTAGTTGGATATATTGATGGAGAGTTGCTATGAGAGGCGGCTTTATAACTTATCCCCTCTAACTGCTGCACTCCTCCATTCAGGGCTTTTTCCACAACCAGGATTTTAAGCTTCCTCATCATCATTAAGCATCATTGTGTTAAACTGCTGAGAATTGAAGATCTGGAATTCTCTTCAAACCTATATCTCTCATCTTGTTTAATACAAACCGTAAAACCCATCTCCTTAACTATGTCTGTCCCGATGTTTTTTTTTTGTTCCTTGGGGTCAGATTTGTTTGAAAATTCATTGGTTGACTCACCTGGATCAATTACATCTAAAGGCAGCTTGTTAAATCATCTCCTTCCAATCCCTTGATAACAGGAATTCTCCCAAAATGGCCAGAAATTTATCTGAATGGAGAGTTATGCACAGCAGTAGGTTGTCAAAGCAGGTTAACCAGGTAAGACAAACCACCATAGATGGAAATAAGGTATCGAGAGCACCAGTGCATCTGTGATGGAAGCTACCTCCTTTAGAACTCAGCTGCATTGTTTTTCTTTGTCAGATTGTCAAAAAGAAGTCATATTCCCAGTGGTGTCTTGCAGCTGAGTCAAGTCACAAGATCACAAGACAAAGGAGCAGAAGTAGGCCATTCAGCCCATCAAGCAATTGAGTGGTCAGAAAATATTGCATACCAGATGCTTATGAACACACCTGTATAGAAGACCACAAGATAAGCAGAGGCTCCATGGCACATTCTCAATTAGCTCTCTGAAATACCAATACATGGCTAGTTAACCAAACTGGATAACCCCCATCCCGCCCCCCCCCCCCCACAAATGTGTGCCTCTTCAATTACAAGACTGCCAAGTGCAGTAGCTGTAATTTCACAGCTCAATGGCCACGACCTCCCTCTGCAGGGACCAATTCTTTGAGTGGCCAACACCACTTAAAGCCAGTCTACATCACTTATGGAGGAGGAGCATTGTGATTTGCAGCCAGTTGGGAAGATGGCTTAGAACTCATTCTGAACTGGGAAATGTGCAAGAATGCAACACAATGGGAAGGTGGACTCCACAGTTTACTGATGCCGTGTGCAGGAGGTGCAGAGGAGGTGAGATGTCCTGCTTCTACAGGTGCCCTGTCTCTGCAAGCAGGCCTTACAAATGGGCACTGCTAAGGCAGAGGGAGACAGCTCCCACAATTAATGGCAGAGATCAAGCCTAAAGACAGTGATGCAGTGCACATGATGTTCAATGGCCTCACCTGAGTGGCGTTGGTCAGTGAATGTATTTTCCAATGCCAGATCCCACCAATTGAATCTCTGTGCTCCATACATCTCCATCATTCATCTGACAGTGATTTCTATTGATCAGAATTCAGAAACACCATTGCATCTTCATAGAATTACTGCAACTTTTGCATTCACTTCTCATTACCTTACACATACAGCCAACATAGACTCATCATCTGAATGCAGTGCATGACAGTGCATTAACAAATTTCTCTCTCCCGCCGGACAAGGTGGTGCATTATAATAAGCAGCATTAGCTAACCATATGGATACAAGTATGGTTGTTCCACCAGTGTGATGAGTTGAGCAGCAGGTGGCAGGGCATTGCATCAGTCCAGTGATATGACTGCTGCCAATAGATGATGAGGAATGCTGAGGCACTCTCATGTGGAATATAAATAGAACATTTGGGTATCAAAACAGAGGATGTGTTGGAGCTGTTAGAAACTATTAAGACAGATAAGTCCCCGGGGCCTGATGGAATATTCCCCAGGCTGCTCCGCGAGGTGAGCGAGGAGATTGCTGAACCATTGGCTAGGATCTTTGGGTCCTCGTTGTCCATGGGAATGGTACCGGAGGATTGGAGGGTGGCAAATGTTGTCCCCTTATTCAAAAAAGGTAGTAGTGATAGTCCAAGGAATTATAGACCAGTGAGCCTTACGTCTGTGGTGGGCAAGCTGTTGGAAAGGATTCTTAGAGATAGGATCTAATGGCATTTAGAGAATCATGGTCTAATCAGGGACAGCCAGCATGGCTTTGTGAAGGGAAGATCATGTCTCACAAGACTGATAGGGTTCTTTGAGGAGGTGACCAGGCAGATTGATGAGGGCAGTGCAGTAGATGTGGTCTACATGGATTTCAGTAAGGTATTTGACAAGGTTCCACATGGTAGTCTTCTTCAGAAGGTCAGAGGGCATGGGATCCAGGGAAGCTTGGCCATGTGGATTCAGAATTGGCTTGCCTGTAAAAAGCAGAGGGTTGTGGTGGAGGGAGTGCATTCAGATTGGAGGGCTGTGACTAACAGTGTCCCACAAGGATTGGTTCTGGGACCTCTGCTTTTCATGATTTTTATTAATGACTTGGGGTAGAAGGGTGGGTTGGCAAGTTTACAGACGACACAAAGGTTGGTAGTGTTGTGGATAGTGTGGAGGATTGTTGAAGATTGCAGAGGGACATTGATAGGATGCAGAGCTGGGCTGAGAAGTGGCAGATGGAGTTCAATCGGGAGAAGTGTGAGGTGGTACACTTTGGAAGGACAAACTCCAAGGCAGAGTACAAAGTTAATGGCAGGATTCTGGGTAGTGTGGAGGAGCAGAGGCATCTGGGGGTCCATATCCACAGATCCCTGAAAGTTGTCTCACAGGTGGATAGGGTAGTTAAGAAAGCTTTTAGGATGTTAGCATTCATAAGTCGTGGGATCGAGTTTAAGAGCCGCGAGGTAATGATGCAGTTCTACAAAACTCTGGTTAGACCACACTTGGAGTACTGTGTCCATGTTCTGGTCGCTGCATTATAGGAAGGATGTGGAAGTGTTGGAAAAGGTGCACAGGAGATTTACCAGGATGCAGCTTGGTTTAGAGAGTATGCATTATGAGGAGAGACTAAGGGAGCTAGGGCTTTACTCTTTGGAGAGACAGAGGATGAGAGGAGACATGATAGAGGTGTACAAAATATTAAGAGGAATAGATAAAATGGACAGGCAGCTTCTCTTTCCCAGGGCACCAATGCTCAATACAAGGCTTTAAAGTAATGGGTGGGAAGTTCAAGGGAGATATCAGAGGAAGGTTTTTTACCCAGAGAGTGGTTGGGGCATGGAATGCGCTGCCTGGGGCGGAGGTGGAGGCAGGTACATTGGTCAAATTCAAGAGATTGCTAGATAAGCATATGGAGGAATTCAAAATAGAGGGATATGTGGGAGAAAGGTGTTAGATAGTCTTAGGCAAGGTTTAAAGGTGGGCACGACATTGTGGGCTGAAGGACCTGTATTGTGCTGTACTGTTCTATGATTCTATGATAAATGTCTCCATGGGCACAAACTTGGTACCCTCAGTCAGACTGACAGCAGTTGTGGTCCAATTACTTTGAATCTGTCAGGATCCCTGGTGTTACCTATTGTTGGCCAAGTCCAGACTGCTGTCACTCATATCAAGAAGATGCTATTCAAAGACAGTGTTTTTAGGCCCTGGATAACTTGAGATCATCTACCGCAGCCATTTGCAATCTCCCCCACAGGAAACCAATAGCCTTCCACCAGGAATGCTGCATCCACTGGTATCTCACTGGGATGGGCAGAGGCACATGGAAGACAAGCATTAATGGGATACGCCAGTGTGATTAGTTGAGGTTTATATAGTCTTAGGATTGATTTAATTTATATACTCAGTATAGAATATATAATTTATGTTGGCTTTATTTTGGCCTGGTGGCCAGCTGGAATGGTTGACACAGAGGGAGGTTAGGTTGTGAGGCTTTGTGGGGCTCAACTCATCACACCGGGAAGGTGGAACAACCATACTTGTATCCATATGGTTAGCTAATGCTGCTTATTATAATGCACCACCTTGTCCGGCAGGAGAGAGAAGTTGGTTAATGAGTGTCATGCACTGCATTCAGATGATGAGTCTTTGTTGGCTGTATGTGTAAGGTAATGAGAAGTGAATGCAAAAGTTGCAGTAATTCTATGAAGATGCAATGGTGTTTCTGAATTCTGATCAATAGAAATCACTGTCAGATGAATGATGGAGATGTATGGAGCACAGGGATTCAATTGGTGGGATCTGGCATTGGAAAATACATTCACTGACCAACGCCACTCAGGTGAGGCCATTGAACATCATGTGCACTGCATCGCTATCTTCAGGCTTGATCTCTGCCATTAATTGTGGGAGCTGTCTGCTCCCTCTGCCTTAGCAGTGCCCATTTGTAAGGCCTGCTTTGCAGAGACAGGGCATCTGTAGAAGCAGGACATCTCACCTAATACACCCAGATCTGAGAGCAACTGTTTCTGCAGAAACCATGAAGGCAAAGTTCTTGCAACCTACTGCACCACTCACTGCAGACTTTAGCAACTTTAACTATTTTAGAAAAGCACAGAAAAATTCCAGCATCACAGCAACAATCAATAGAATCAAACATTAATCCCTTTAAATTGCTTTGGTAGAGTTGGCTGGTGGCATCATTCCTGCTACTGAACATGTATTCAGCTGTGAGAGTCTTCAGACAAGTTAGCTGACGCCTTGATCTCCAATTTGGCAGCACTGTTGTCAAATCAGCTTTGCATATGTTGCTGTGACCTGGAATGCACTGTCTGGAAGGATCTTGGAAGCAGGGTCAATAGTAACTTCCAAAAGTGAATCGGATAAATATGTCAGAAAAATTGAGGGGTCTGGAAAAAGACCAGGGGAATGTGACTAATTGGATATATTTAACAGATGGGATTAATGTCCTCCTTCCCTGTGGTTTCTGTGATTTTGTTCTATGGTTCCATAAATCTGTCACTATATCTTTGTATGTAGGTTTAAAATGTGCCCAAGACTTTCAGCAGCAGGCTTGACATGATTAGGTGGAGCTAAATTCCATCCAATGGATGTGGTCATCCTGGAGATATATTGTCATTGTCACTGTGTTCCTTGCACTGACTAGCAATACTCTAGAGTCAAGGTATACAGTGACTCTATTAGTGTGCAATGGAGGCAGACCTCCTGTGCACTGTGCACTGTGCATTGTGCACATCAGAACAAGAAGTTTGTACATTTCCATCTTCCTAATTACCAGTGAGCAAAGAACATGTGAAGCAAAATCAAGTAAAGCACATTGGTTATATATTTGTAATTTTCTGCATATTTCAGAAAATATATGAAATGATACAATCATGAAATATTATGTATTTAGATCACTTTATTTGATTTTATATGCCTGCATTTACATCTCTGTCAGTGTTTTTTTTTGGTGGGTATCCTTGCAACAACCCAGAACTCACTCAGCCACTGCAATGTGCTAAGAAAGGCTGTGAACATCCGGGCAAGAGCTGTCTGTTTGATTGGCACCTCTGCCTTGAACTTGGCCTTTAACCCCTCCATCACTGATAGGGCAAATATGATTGATGTAAGTGGCAGCCTGTATTATCTGCAGTATGTCCTGAAACAACTCTGATGGCAGCTCCTGTGATATCTACCACCAAGACTATGAAAAGCAGCAATCGTGTACATATGCTTTTACCATTCAGTTTCCTATCAGGAACCATTCCATGTTAATTTATTCTTTCACCATTGCCACGTTAGTAATTTGGATACTCTGCTGTGGGAGGAACATGACCACAGTGGTGCAAGGACAAAGTCCATCCCCATGTAGCTTTGCCTGCATTATCCAAACCTGACGATCAAATGAAAAGAATGCCCCATTTGGTAATGATGTTCAATATTGCTAGATGCAGGTTTGGCAAGGTTGGATATTGAGTAGGATCTTGCTTGAACCGATGACAGTGCAGAAATCTTAAATACTGAAATAAATACACAGTACTAATGGGACAAATATTACTGGCCTGGAGCCACTTGTGTTTGCTGCTTTCTCACGCCTAGTTTTTCCACTGTATCTTGGTACATGTGACAGTAATAACCCTATTACCCAATGAGAACCTGGGAGGTTCAACGTGGTTGCAAGGGTTGGCATTGAGAACATTTGGTGAGAACCCTAACTGCACTGGTTCAACGACAAAGGTGAGTGAACATGTGGAGACTGTGGGAACAGACTGGCCCCTAACCCATCCTTCCCATGGTTGGAACCTCTGTCCTTCCTCCCCAGTCCCTGCCCCCTCGCCCTGTTCTCCTCTCCTAACCTTCTCCTACATCCCTCCCCATCAAAAATGATCGATGGAGCGGAACCCTCATGAAAAAGTGGACGGAACTCCTCCACAAAGCCGGCCTCGACCACAGTTAACCAGACCCCTGCAGTGGCTCTAAAGATGTTCAAATAAAAAATATTTCTCTCAAACTTTTGCAAGCTGCCGGTAACTTAAAACTTCTCAATCTTTTTGAAAGTTAAAAAAAACAATCAATAGATTACAAAAATAAAAGCTAAATAGAAAGCCGTTCATATCTGGGGACATTTCCGACGACTGTTGGTTTTAATCCCAATTCCAAGATTTCTGCGGTGCAATTTTTTCCAACCAAATTCCTTTTATTTCCCCCCTCCCAGCCTGCTCTGTTCCCCAGTGTTGCTGTTCAAGTCGCCACAATTAATTAAACCCAATTAATAAATGGGCCCGGCTTGTTGACCCTGCTTTACGTCTGCCTGCCTGCCGCTGGATCCGCAGGGCGATTTCTCCAATGTTAATCCATGCTTCCCCACTAGATTCCAGCGGCGGAACAAACCCATAAATTTGGCCTTTCCTTAAATTCAAGGCTTCTGCATGCAACACCTAAGTCCCAAGGAATTTCCGATACCTACCACCAAGATCTAGCCCCATGATTCTATGGCGAGGTCGAAAATAATGCTTGTTTTTCGTCGTAAAGTCATGGACGGAGGACGGAGAGCCCTCATCTTCCTCTTGCCAGAGCCCTGTTGCAAATACCAATGTTATTATTGCTTCTCATCCAATATAACATTACTCCAGAATCGTTGCTCCGACCCTGCCTTCATTGACACGGTCAAGAATCCGAGCTGTGCAATGTTCAGTTAAAGCCGGGAAACACCCAACAGGTCAGGCAGCGTCTGTGGAAAGAGAAACGGAGGTAATGATTCAGGTCGGAGCCCTTCAATCAGAACTGGGAAAGGAAAAAAAAACGAGTTAGTTTTTAGTTACAGAGAGATTTTCAGCATCTGCAGTTTTCTGGATTTTCATTTGAATTTGGAAAATGACTTGCTATTCTTAAAGGGAGAAGAACTCTCAAACAGATCTTCCTGTGATTTTCCAGTAAATGAAAGAAAACTTCAATCTGAACGCTGCTGGGAGAAGTGCCTTAGACTGACCGTTGCCCTAATGATAAAGTGGAATAGGTGAGTGAATCAAGTGTCTCTTCAGCATCAACTGTAAAATGTTAATCTAAACACTTATTGTAGTTAAAGTTTGTTGAATATTACTACCATGATACATATATTGTCTGTATATGTGCAAATACGTACCCAAATGATGATGCTATAAGTAAAAAAAAGAAAATGCCAGAAAAACTCACCAGACCAGGCAGTGCTAAGAGAACCAGTTAACGTTAAAGAGTGAAGGCTCTGTTTTTGACCTAAAACGTTAGCCTTATTTCTCTTCCAATCAAATGCTGAGTGATTTAAGTATTTTCAGTTTTTATTTCAAATTTTCAACATTTGCAGTTTTTTTTCATTTAATGATACTATATTCAGCTAAGGGATTTCTAACCAAGTGAGACTTTCAATTTTATTCTGGTTAGCTATATTTCATGGACTAAAGTGATATGAAAGTCTGCAGAAAGCGTTGGAATTTGTTGATAAGATTTTATCTGCAAGTCAGAAATGTAGGAATCTGATGATCTAGAGTTAATGCTATGATTATAAAAGCACTTGAGTGTCCTGTGCTTAAGCACACTCCTGTTCTTTATCATGTTGATATTTTCACATACTTCAGTGTTGACAAGGACCAGTTACAAGAGTTAAGTTTGAGGAGGAGTGAAAGTTCAAATAGGGCATTTATTAATTGTATCGACTGTGTCAGTTTGTTACCTACGCTGCTTTTATCCAAAGGTATGCTTTACTACAGTATGTTTAATCTATGGTAAATTTTACAGACCTACTCTGTAGATATTAGCCTGATAGAATTTCATTTTTGTGAATGTTGTTGCGAGGGACGCACTTAATTTGCCTCTCAAAAAAGTATTATTCACATTCACAGTTCATTTACCTTGGTGTGATAATGAAAAATAAGCCAAAAAAGGCGCTTTTTTTCCGCAACTTGAACACCATTTCTTCAACCTCAATTATTGGAAAAGTTACACTTCATAAATTGGAGGTTTATGATTTTATTTATAATAAGTTTTCCACAGAAAACAATAGCATTAATCTCTCTGGGTGTGACGTTTCACTCTGCTACTGGACTCCTTGGAGTTCAGACTTCAAGGGAGCCATCAGTATTATGCTGGGGAATCATCTTTTCAGTCCAATGTTAGGTCAGGCACCTGATCATCCCCACTGGAATAAATAAACTTCAATTCATTCATTTCAGTGAGAATTGTCAGATGTACAATGGGGAAGTTTTTCCTCAGTTATTTTACTTTATGGTTATTAATGCTTTGTAGGCATTTCAACATGCTTTTAATTAACTATTTTCACTTTTTATAATTAATTGTTTTTACACTTTTAAAGTTATTTTCCTCAACATTAATAGTTTTTAAATGTCCTGAAAGGTCAGAACCAATTGAAAGCTGTTCCAATCATCTATAAGGCTTGACAGAAAACAAAGCTCCTGTGCCAGCTTTGCCTCCTGTCATACCCTGCCAGGGCATTGCAATGGCAGGTCTTCAGGACTGAGGCTTGGTCACCACTGAGACCAACTCCAGGATGCAGAGTGCCAATGGCATTGGTCTTGCACACTCAGACCAGGTGAGTGTGGGTGAGCTGGGTGCACTGGTGGTGACTCTGAACAGCAGGCCAGATTCAGCACAATCCGGCAGTGACTTTAGTTGTATTGAGTCATACTTGTATCAATGCCATGAGAAGGATTAAAATTGAACTCTTTCTGTCAGAAAGACAGTAACAAATGGTATTGGGCCTGCAATTGTACAAATCCCAATGGCTTCAGACCGGAATCGTATTTTAGAATCTATATTTTTAAAGTGAAACATTATGCTTAAATGACATACAATACTTTGTGTCATTGCTAAGCAATAATTTGATCATATAATAACTACTTAAAAAGCAATAATCCTTACAGATATAAATAAAAGTTGATATTTGTTAAATATTGGGTGACTTTACAGTGATTTTTTTTAAAGTAAATATAATAAGCTGAAATAAACCAATAATTCTTGGAAAATCCTTCTGCCAGGCAAACATTTTTATTCTTATTATTAAAAATCTCTAAGAAATGAACCACTTTACTTTAGATGATTCTTATTCTTCAGTTTGCTTGCCAATACCAACACAAATCACACACTATTCCAGTTACTCTTTTAATATTAGTGACAGCATGAGTTAAGGGTAATCGAAAATAAGAAAATGTTGAGCCTGTCAATTGCTGGGAGCAAGAAATGGGAGACAGAAATCTTGGATCTGAGTCAGTACCTCATCAGGCATGACACAAAAGCTACCTCCTCAATGAAAGGAGTATGTTATCTCTTAACAAAACTTTTGACACAATGTTGGCTACAGTAATTTTTTTTACTGACTAGGGAGACTATTACACAAGTTGCAGTTCATGAAATTGAAAGATTCACAAGAAAATTTGCATCGGTGCTAAATTGTGATGAGACAGCAAGTTACTGTGCTCGAAATGATGATGGAGCATTGCATTAAGTGAAGTTCCAAGAGGACTTTTTTCCCCAATCTTTGAACTTTAGGAATAATACATTATGATTTTGCACTTCTTCCCTAACTACGGGCTATGATTTTATAATGCAAAGGTTTTGCTTGATAGTCTTGGAGCCACTGGTTAACAGTCCTATAGAACATTGCTGGGACCACTTTATTCACAGGGCTTCTTGAGGTATATTTTTCTTATGAATCCAGCAGTAAGGCTTTAATTACATTCACTTTCAATAAATCCCATTCAAAGCCCATAAAATAAAACCCAATGACTTACCAATAGACACTTATTAGGGATATTATCACATTTATTACACTGAATCTAACTAAAGAGAAGACCAAGTAAGAACTCCACACTATTTGCTCCCTGATGTCTCATCACATTTATTGGTATTGCTTGGTTGTTTTCTCCTATGGCATCTTATGGTGGAGAAGCATGGATTACAGAACCCTTGGAGATTTTATACAGAAGTCTTCCTTTATCATTATCTTGTGCTTCAGTGACATGAATGTTGCCATAGTCATTTTTCCCATTCATTTTTTTCACATATTGGGAATTCTGAACAGAATATTTCCTCCTTGGGTACATTTTGCACAGTAACTCAATGCAAAGGTAAGGGACAACTGAGAGCCATTTGGAAATCTGCAAATATATAGCATTGAGTTCTAGGACATACAGTAGGACAATACATAACTAAAGCCGTATTAAGGACTATAAAATAACACACTTTGAGTTATAAGAAGCTTGAAAAATTTATTGAAAGACTCATAATGATCATATGCCACAGATGATTTATTTCATGTTTTATTTAAAGTTTTGGTGATTAAATTAAGCATGTAAAATCACTGCAGCACGGAGAGAATAATGAAGTGGCAGATAATATATTGCAGTTTTTCCTTGACACAATAATACTGAAACAATGTGCAAAATAAAACCTTGATTTATACATAATAAATGCTTTAGTAAAATGAAAAGCAAGGCTCATTTTCCTTAACTTTTCTTCTGCCTTATTTTGCCCAGACAATTTAGAGATGATGAAATATCCTTTCACTTTTGTTCCTGGCTTCAAATTTCAGTCAGCCTGTGATTGAAAGCAAGTCTCCTTTGGTTATAAAAACTTTCAAATGAAACTAGACAGAATCTCAACCCAGTCACTACTTGGAATGTGTGCACAACAGAATTCATTGCAAATTAACATTTTTACTCGTATTAATGCTGTAAATGTTGTTATTAAGCACTTGTTTTAAAGCCATGTTTCTGAAACATAATTGAATCAAATGGAAAGAAAGATCTTGCATTTCAATCACACTTTATCAATTCATAACCTGTTCTCTAATTTGATAAGGAATGACTTTATTCACATGAGAACTGCAACCGTCAACTTGAGCTTAGCAAGGTTCCACAAAGAATAATTAGTTTAATGGTGGAATAACTTGCTTTAGTGATATTGGTTGAGGGACAAATGTAGAAGAATTACTTAGCTCTTATTATAATGCCATGGGATCTTTCAAGTCCATGAACATGCAGATGGCCTTGCGATTTACCAGTTCATCTCAAACCAGCACCTCTAGCAGTATGACACAGTTGCCGCACTACACAGTGGTTCCCCCAAGAATATGTGTTCAGATTCACGAGTGGGGCTGAAACCAAAATCTTCTGACTCAAAGACAAAGCCAACATTAAAAATAATGGTTTACCATGCATTTGATTCACATGAGATCTGCCATTGAAGTCATTGATCCTGATAGTAGCTGCCAAGCCCAGCATTTGAAAGTACTTTCGATGTGTAAAATCTACTAAAAAAATTACTTTTCAATATTGTATACATAACAAATCTTGTGTGCAATTTGCAAAGGATTCTATTATCATCTTCTTAGAACCATCTTTTAAATCTAATACTATTTTTTCAATTATTTCATTCATTCAATTTAATAACAAGAAGGTGAAGCCTGAAAAGATGCAGGTTGTGAACAGTGACAAGACATGATCAAAATTGTGTTTTAAAAGCCTGGGAATAAGAGTTGGGGAGGATTTAGTTTCTTTGGTTTACTGTCTCAGTCTCAACAGAAAATGGGACAAGAAGGAGATTAATATGTCTTTTTATTTAAACAAACCTACTGCTCACTGGTCACCCAAAGCCAATCTAATTAGATTTTAAAGCATAACTTGAAATGGGCAGCTATTGACTGCAGACAAAACATTGAAGTTGAATGTTGGTTATGGGACCCCCAATCCAGTTGATGTGTTGTCATTAACTTAAGAAATTAGTTCCAAATCTAGTCTTTGAATAAGCTATTATATTACCCGAACTTCTTCCCATCCACTCCCATTGCCCAAGCATTGAGCTGTATTGCAGTCACTTGCTAAGCACGTGCAGTGTGGCAATTATATTAAAATGAGAGCCAAAATGACTTGGGGCTCTTCTGCTCCTGCCATTGGATAGGATCATCTCTCAGCAAGAACCGCCTGTTTGAAAATCCAAGCTCTTAATATTTAATTAAAAGAATGCATGGGAGCTACATAGTTCCACAGATTTGAAATTCTGGGAAAATTGAATATGGGAAGGGCTGGAAATAGGGAGGGAGGGGAGGTGGGTGTTTGGAGGAGTTTGTGCCTGAGGTGAGTACGACCAGCAACTAATACTCTCAAACCTGTTTGGTGCGAGCAGCCAACTTGGATTAGTCTCTCCAAATTTCAGTGCAGTGAAAATGGAACAAGAAAGAGGAATATGTTAGCTGGCAACTTTGGATTGGAGCTTCGAAATATTAATAGATGGATTTTCAGTGCTGCATTAATGATGTGATGTCAATATAACAGAGAAAGTCAAGAAAAGACACAGTGAAGAGAGAAGGAGTGGAAGTGAAAAGTGTAGTTTATGCTGAAGATGTGGGAGTTCAATTTGAGATAAGAATATCAATGAAACTGCGACTAATGGCAATCCTGCGTGTAAAGCTAATAAAACATAAGGAAGTGATTAAAGATGTGACAACTGTTCATCAGTCATGAAAGATGTTAAAACAAATGTTTCTGAAGAATTTAGAAGAACAATTTTTTAAATTCTTTTTAAGAACAAGATCATATGATTTAGTGATTTTGGTGTGAGAGAACTGCGCCTTGAGAGAAGGTAATCTGAGGGAAGTTGATGAAGCTCAAATTGAATGAACAAAAGATTAAATATATCAGATGATGGTTATTTTATTGGCATGAAGATGGACCAGAGTGGAAGCCAGTACAAAGCCCTGGGAAATGTCTGAGGAAACATTAAGAGAATGAAATCAAAAACCATTAATTATAGTACTGTACTTAAGAGGAGGTTAAGCAGGAATTGACATAGTTTAATAGGAGACTGCATGATGTTTGATTAGAATACCATGGTGTTGGTGTTTAACAAAAACTTTGGTATGTTCAGAACAACAACTCATTCTTCGATGTGCTGGGGGGCTGTTGCCATGATTACTTAGGGTTAGATCACATTACAATCTTGATCTCAACATGGACCAAGGAGCTGAATTCCAGACAAAATAGAACTGTCTGCCTTTGACATTAAGATAGGAATTTGTATGGGCATCATTCAGCCCAATGGCAGAAATCCCTCCAGTAACGTCTGCTGTTCATAAAGGAGAGTGATCTTACGTGATCAAACCCAACACTGTCTTCAGCAATGCCACTGGGGTGTTGCTGGTTCACATCGTATTGTTGCACTCAGTGCTCTCAGCCATATGTTGATCGCACATGTCCTCTATATTTTGGTCCTCTTTAGGTCTTTATTCCTTGGAATATATTGGTTTATTATTGTCACTTGTACCGAGGTACAGTGAAAAACTTGTCTTGCATACCAATTGTACAGATCAATTCATTACACAGTGCAATTACATTGAGTTAGTACAGAGTGCATTGAGGTAGTACAGGTAAAAACAATAACAGTACAGAGTGAAGTGTCACAGCTACAGAGAAAGTGCAGTGCATTACGGTGCAAGGTCACAACAAGGTAGATTGTGAGGTCATAGTCCATCTCATCGTATAAGGGAACTGTTCAATAGTCTCATCACAGTGGGGTAGAAGCTGTCCTTAAGTTTGGTGGTACTTGCCCTCAGGCTCCTGTATCTTCTACCTGATGGAAGAGGAGAAAAGAGAGAATGACCTGGGTGGGTGGGGTCTTTGATTATGCTGGCTGCTACAAGACAGTGAGAGGTAAAGACAGAGTCCAAGGAGGGGAGGCTGGTGTCTGTGATGCACTGGGCTGTGTCCACACCTCTCTGCAGTTTTTTGCGATCCTGGGCAGAGCAGTTGCCATACCAAGCTGTGATGCATCCAGATAGGATGCTTTCTATGGTGCATCGATAAAAGTTGGTGAGTGTCAAAGGGGGAAAACCTAATTTCTTTAGCCTCCCGAGGAAGTAGAGGCGCTGGTGAGCTTTCTTGGCTGTGGCATCTACGTGATTTGACCAGGACAGGCTGTTGGTGATGTTCACTCCCAGGAACTCGAAGCTCTCAACCCTCTTGACCTCAGCACCGTTGATGTAGACAGGTGCATGTACACTGCCCCCTTTCTTGAAGTCAATGACCAGCTCTTTTGTTTTGTTGACATTGAGGGAAAGGTTGTTGTCATGACACCATTCCACTAAGCTCTCTATCTCCTTCCTGTACTCCGACTCATCGCTGTTTGAGATTACGGCCTACAACGGTGGTATCATCTGCAAACTTGTAGATGGAGTTAGAGTAGAATCTGGCCACACAGTCATAAGTGTATAGGGAGTAGAGTAGAGGGCTGAGGATGCAGCCTTGTGGGGCACCAGTGTTGAGAATAAGCGTGTTGGAGAATGAGGGGAGACCTAATAGAAATGTTTAAAATTATGAGAGGCATAAATAAGGTGGATGGTAACAGTCTTTTCCCCAGGGTAGGAGAGTCCAGAACTAGGAGGCATAGATTTGGGGTGAGAGGGGAAATATTTAAAAGGGACCTGAGGGGCAACTTTTACATGCAGGAGGTGGTGAGTATATGGAACGAGCTGCCAGAGGAAGTGATTGAGGCAGGTACAATAGCATCATTTAAGAAGCACTTGGCTAGGTAGGTGGAGGGGTGGGGCTTAGAGGGATATGGGCTGAACACAGGAAATTGGGACCAGCTGGGTGGGCACTGTGGTTGGGCCAAGGGGCCTGTATCCAGGCTGTATCGCTCTATGACCTGGCTTGATAGAAATGGTAGAGTGAGGAAGTTTGAAGATAATGGAAGAATGGCAATATATTTCCAAATCAGATAGCTTGTGACTTGGAGTGGACTCTGCATGTGATGGTCTTCCCAAACTCCTGCTGTCCTTGTCCTTCTTGGTAGGTTGGGAAGTACTGTCAGAGTAGCCAGACTGATAATGATATGCACTGCAGCTACTGTGTGTCAGTTGTGGAGGGAAGGAATGTTTATGGTCGCGGATGTGATACCGTTGTTCCAGATTGTATCAAGCTCCTTCAGTGGAGTTGGAGCTGCATTTCGGGCGAGTGTTTTCTTTATTAATTGGTGAAGCTTGGCTACACGAGAGTGAGTGTCACTCCGTAACATTGCTGGTAATACTTCCTAGTGCTTTAATGTTGAAGGAGGGTAGACTGATTGGGTAGTCACTTGCTGCTTTTGTGAACCAGACATTTTAGGATCGATTTCAATTTTGTAACTGTACTGGAACAGCTTGGCTTGAGTGGCAGTTAGTTCTGGAATGTACGTCTTCACCACCACTGGGTTATTGCTGGTTCACACAGCTATTGTTGTACCCAATGTTCTCAGCCATTTTTTGATAGCACCTGTTTTTGGCCCTCTGGCTTGATGGGAATGGTAGAGTAAGGACTCTAGATCCTCCATGACTTGAGGACACCCATACATACAAACGAGTGCTTGAGAGACCGGTGGGATGGATGGCGAAGGATTTGCTGGCTCCTGTGGAGCTGCAGGCATCTTCTGCCAGGTGGGAATGGGGCACTTCCACCTGCCTTCTCTCCACTCCACCCCCCCTCCCCAACCAAGCTTATTCATTGAGTCAGTGAGGACAGCTGACAGCCGCTCTTCCTGTGCCTGCTTGCTCTCCTCTCACAGCTGTTCCGTGATCCTCTCCCACACACTGCTTTTGTTCATTTCTGACTTACAAAAAATTCAGGTTATGAACAGTTCTCATGAATGGAACCCTGTTGTAACCTGGAGACTTCCTGTCTGTTGGGACAGAAAGTTACAATACCTCATGGAGGTCTTATTTTGAGACTATTCATTGACATTTAATGTTCATCCCTAAATATCCCCGAGCTGAGGAGGTTGCTGGGCTTTTTCAGAGGCAATTAAGTTGACCATGTTACCTGAATCTAGAGTCACATCCAGACTAGACCGGAAAGGACGGCAAATTTCCTTCCCAAAACCGGATGAATTTTTATCACCTGGTGATTTTGTGTTTACCATTACTAATTTGAGCTTTTTTATTCCAGGTTTTAAATTCTCCAGCTGTCACGGTTAGATTCAACTTGTATCTCCAGATCAATAGTCCAGGCCCCTAGCCAATAGTCCAGGTACTTGGTCACCATGCTAAAATATGGTAAACACCATTGTCATCTCGAACTGTGGATGAAATGTCTGTATCATTGATATTGTGTACGATTGACAGCTTCCTTTAATTTTGAAAGAGACATTTTTGATTTCCTTTGTTCCTGTCCATACTTCAAAGGATACCAGGCTGTATCTCAAGCAGTCTGCTACCAATTCACCAGCTCCTCTGATGACATTAAGGGAAATTGAACTTCAAAAATGCCACATAAAGTTATCATTGTGACTTTATTGCAGGATTGGTTTTGCTAAAAATATCAGTGAACAACTGGTCTTGCTTATTGCTTTACACATTTAAGTTGTGTTTGGTATAATAAGCTACATTATCTTTGCTTGTACTATTAATAAAACTGTCCTTTGGAATATACCAGAAGGCAAGTTTGACCTGTTTTTGCATTCTCAGGCGTCATACAATACTTAAAGCAAATCTGCTAAGTTAAATGCAGGACGAGTTACCATCTGAATCCTGAGTTTGCCGTATTACCAGATACCAGGCACTTAATAGTTACCTAGATCAGAGAGGGAACAGGCTTGTTGATAGGAATGACCATTGATACTCTGGAAGGGAGAAACTCTGGAAGAAGGCCAGATATGTAACATTGCATTTAATGCTTTTTATCCATGTAACACTTAAAGGGTTACATTTTGGGAAAAATAAATGTCAAATTGTCTGTGTCACAGTGCATTCCACATTGAATTTACCATTTTATAAGTATAATGGGAGAGAGTTGGAAAACAGGATTTATCTAATTCATGAGTTACATCTACAAATCTAGCAAATGACTTTTAAAATTAGTGGTTCATGTGTGCATCCTCAGTCATGGAATAAGCTATGTGTCCTCACTTTTTTATCACACAATTTTTATAACGTAAACACAACTGTTTCTGGTGATCCAAGGCAAATGAAGGAAAGCACAAAACATGGGTGGATGTTCCTGGCTGAAGTAGCAACTCTCCAAGCAGAACCATCGGCTTTCAGCTATCAAAACTTTAGCAAGCCTCGGAGATCTATGTGTGTCAACCACAGAAATCTGAGACTTATGGTGCTGCATCTGTCACTATACTTCACTGCTGGACTCTACATGGATTCCAATGGTGGAGCCCAGTTTTAGGGTGATGCTGGGGAATTGCCTCTCCTGCCATGAATCTGAGACCCCATCAATTTCAATGGGAATTCTATGCATGCATATTTTGTAAGTTTTTAATCAGGTGTTTTAATTTAGCTTTATACTTCTAATTATTTCTAAATGTTTTATGCATTTTCAATTAACATTTTAAAAATCATGATTTTAAAATTATCTTAATTTCTTTTAAATCATTTATTTATAATATATCTTCAATGTCTCAGAAACATTTAAACGATATTAAACTGCAGGCTTTGACATAGGCACAAACTCCACCCCCAGGTTTGCTTTTTGTCAAAGCTAGTCAGGGAGTTCAGGTACGATGTTGCCTGAGGTCAATTGCCACTGAGTACCTGAAGGGTACTGAGGGTACAGGGGGTCACGAAGATCAGCCCTCTGCATCAGAACCAGGTATCACTGGCGGTATCTGTGGGTAACTGGCCTGGTCCAGCATGATCCTAACCATTAACAAAGAACAACTGGGCATGAGCACTGTAAAAAGAGGATGTGAATCTGGTAGAAAGGGACATAATTGGAAGGAGATGTATATCAGAAAAGAGACAGTAAAAGCAGCAGAGTATATTTATTTAACTAACTTTGTCTTCCAAAAGCTAAAACGTTGCTATAATTTATATTACCCATAAAAAAAAATGTGTAATTTTCCTATTAACACATCTGATGATTTCAGAAGTTCAATTCTAGCTCAATATTGGATGTATTTAGCTTGTCTAGGACAGGATTCTCCGCAAAGTTAACTTTTGTCCCATTCACTACACACTTAAAGCAAGTCAGTTAAATGGCTAGGACAAGGAGCTGAATTCCAATGATGAGGTTATGATGACTGCCCTTGATATCAAAGTGGCATTTGATGGAGTGTAGTGTCAAGGAGATCTGGCAAAGCTGAAGTCAATGAGGAAAAACAGTGAGAACTTTCCACTGGCTGAAGTTCTAAATTGTAGAGAGGATATGGTATGTGTGTGGAGACCAATAATCTCAGGCTCTGAGTTCCCAGTCCTACACCCAGATATCTTCAGCTACCTCGTTAGTAACTTTATCTCCACCAAAAGGTCAGAAGTGGGGATGTTTGCTAATAATTCCACAGTCCTTCGTCCATTCGCAACCTCTCGGGTAATAGAAGAGCTGAAGAATTTTAATGCAGGGGTTAATGGTCATTGGCTGGCACTGTGTGGTGTAAGTGTCAAATAACACTCATACCATATGCATGGCAGCCAATGAGCGTCAGAGAAAGTTTAAGCATCCCTTTGCATTGAGCAGTTCTTAAATTGTTCAACCTCACTCCTGCAGGTTACCTTCTGTGAGGAACGTTCACCAGCACCTTGGTAATTCTCAAATGATACAATAGATGCTGGCCTAGTCAGCAATCCCCACATCACATATACGAATAAAAAAAAGAAGTCACTATTATGTAGTTTACCTCCAGTTATTATTTTAAATGCACCCTTTCATAGCCAGCAGTTATTTAACAACATTAATGCCTATTGCCTTGCAAAGAACATGGCAGCACTGACAGAAGACAAATATTTACAGAGCACTCCCGGGATTTTATGGCACCATCAATGAAACCATGATCCACTCGGAGACAGGTTGCACAATTTTGAACTCGGGCATTTATTCAATATTCAATATTCAACTGAAATTCAATCGTTCTTGCTACTTTGAGTGCTTCTTAACTAAAGTCTCAGATTTCCTTTGACTTCATTGCAAGAACTCCAAATAGACACAGTTTCATTCTTGCAGATTACAGAGATTAAGCATCACTGGGGGGTGGGGGGAATAGATTCTATTGACACAATTCCTCACTTCTCCTAAGTTTGTGAAGAAGAATTTGCCAGACAGAATAGTTTTGTGCATTTGAAAGCACCCATTACAATGTTTCAAGAGGCTGTGGATGGTCAAAGCATTCCTTCAGCTATTCATCAGGATCATCCCAACATTTTTGAAGGAATTCGTAAATTATTAGTGACTAACCATTACATGCTTTGTGATTCCACTGAGCAGATTTTATCCATGGTTTCAGAGCTGTGTGTAGAACAGCATCTGAATGTTAAGGTACCCATGAATGGAGGAGATAGAAGAATAGATCGTCATTTCCTCCAGTGAACGAATTGAGATATCATTTTCAGAGCATACACCTGTGATACAAAAGTTGCAATATGTTCCTATAATGTTACTGACTTTTCAACCTGAAATTGCATTGAGGTTAAACAGTCCTGTATTCCAGATTTGCTGCATTGATATTCAACTAGGCTGCATCCCAGATACTTCTTGATAGCTCCACAAACTTCAGTAAATGAAAATGAATTTTTAAAAAAACTGCAGATCCTGGAAATCTGAAATAAAAAATGGAAAATGCTGGAAATGTTTAGCAGATCAGGCAGTATCTTTGGAAAGAAGAAAAGACTTAATGATATAGGTCTGAGATGGTTTGTCAGAGGAAGGATCTCGGACCTGGAAGATAAGTTTATTTCTCTTTCCAGTGTTTCCAGCGTTTTCAAGTTTTCTTCAAAGAATCGTAGACCAATAGAACAGTGCAGCACAATACTGGCCCTTCGGCCCACAATGTTGTGCCCACCTTTAAACCTCACCTAAAACTATCTAACCCCTTCCTCCCACATATCCCTCTATTTTAAATTCCTCCATATGCTTATCTAGCAATCTCTTGAATTTGACCAATGTACCTGCCTCCACCACCGCCCCAGGCAGAACATTCCATGCCCCAACCACTCTCTGGGTAAAAAAAAAACCTTCCTCTAATACTCTCTTGAACTTCCCACCCATTACTTTAAAGCCATGCCCTCTTGTATTGAGCATTGGTGCCCTGGGAAAGAGGCACTGGCTGTCTACTCTATCTATTCCTCTTAATATTTTGTACACCTCTGTCATGTCTCCTCTCATCCTCCTCCTCTCCAAAGAGTAAAGCCCTAGCTCCCTTAGTCTCTCCTCATAATGCATACTCTCTAAACCAGGCAGCATCCTGGTAAATCTACTCTGCACCCTCTCCAAAGCTTCCACATCCTTCCTATAATGAGGTGACCAGAACTGGACACAGTACTCCAAGTGTGGTCTAACCAGAGTTTTATAGAGCTGCATCATTACCTCGAGTTATGAAAGCTAACACCCCATAAGCTTTCTTAACTATCCTACCCACTTGTGAGGCAACTTTCAGAGATCTGTGGATATGAACCCCCAGATCCCTCTGCTCCTCCACACTACCTAGAATCCTGCCATTAACTTTGTACTGCACCTTGGAGTTTGTCCTTCCAAAGTGTACCACCTCACACTTCTCCGGATTGACCTCCATCTGCCACTTCTCAGCCCAGCTCTGCATCCTATCAATGTCCCTCTGCAATCTTTGACAATCCTCTACACTATCCACAACACCAACCTTTGTGTCGTCTGCAAACTTGCCAACCCACCATTCTACCCCCTCATATGAGTCATTAATAAAAATCACAAAAGCAGAGGTCCCAGAACTGATCTTTGTGGGACACCACTCGTCACAGCCCTCCAATCTGAATGCACTCCCTCCACCACAACCCTCTGCTTCCTACAGACAAGCCAATTCTGAATCCATATGGCCAAGCTACCCAGGATCCCATGCCCTTTGACCTTGTCAAATGCCTTACTAAAATCCATGTAGACCACATCAACTGCACTACCCTCATCAATCTGCCTGGTCACCACCTCAAAGAACCCTATCAGGCTTGTGAGACATGATCTGCCCTTCACAAAGCCATGCTGGCTGTCCCTGATCAGACTACAATTCTCAAAATGCCCATAGATCCTATCTCTAAGAATCCTTTCCAACAGCTTGCCCACCACAAACATAAGGATCACTGGTCTATAATTCCCTGGACTATCCCTACTGCCTTTTTTGAATAAGGGGACAACATTTGCCACCCTCCATTCCTCTGGTACCATTCTCATGGACAATGGGGACTCAAAGATCCTCACCAAAGGCTCAGAAATCTCCTCGCTCACCTCACGGAGCAGCCTGGGGAATATTCCGTCGGGCCCCGGGGACTTATCTGCCCTAATATTTTCTAACAGCTCCAGCACATCCTCTCTCTTGATATCAACATGGTCTAGAACATTAACCTTACCAACACTGTTCTCAGCGTCATCAAGGCCCCTCTCCTTGGTGAATCCTGAAGAGAAGTATTCATTGAGGACCTCACCCACTTCCACAGCTTCCAGGCACATCTTCCCACCTTTATCTCTAATCGGTCCTACCTTTACTCCTGTTATCCTTCTGCTCTTCACATAAGTGAAAAGTGTCACGGTAGCGTAGCGGTTAGCGCGACGCTATTACAGCGCCAGCATTTGGGGATCGATTCCCGTTGCTGTCTGGGTTTCCTCCGGGTGCTCTAGTTTCCTCCCACATTCCAAAAGACATACGAGTAGGTTAATATGGGTTTAAAATGGGCAACGCGGATTCGTTGGGCCGGAAGGGCCTGTTACCACGCTGTAAATAAAATTTAATTTTAAAAAAATTTAATTTACTCGCCAAGGCCTTTTCATGTCCCCTTCCTGCTCTCCTCAGCCCCTTCTTAAGTTCCTTTCTTGCTACTCTATATTCCTCATGAGCTCTGTCTGATCCTTGCTGCCTGCACCTTATGGATGCTGCTGCCTTCCTCCTAACTAGATGTTCCACCTCTCTTGTCACCCATGGTTCCTTCACCCTGCCATTCTTTTTCTGCCTCACCAGGACAAATTTATCCCTAACGTTCTGCAAGAGATCCCTGAACAACGACCACATCTCCATAGTACATTTCCCTTCAAAAATGTCATCCCAATTCACACTCGCAAGTTCTAGCCTCATAGCCTCATAATTTGCCCTTCCCCAATTAAATGTCTTCCTGTCCTCTCTGCTCCTATCCTTGTCCATGACAATGCTGAAGGTTAGGGAGTGGTGGTCCCAAATGCTCACCCACTGAGAGATCTGTCACCTGACCCGGTTCATTACCTAATACTAGATCTAATATGGCATTCCCTCTAGTCAGCCTGTCAACATACTGTGTCAGGAATCCGTCCTGGACACACTTAACTTTGCCCCATCTAAACCTTTGGTACTAAGCAGGTGCCAATCAATATTTGGGAAGTTGAAGTCTCCCATGATAATAACCCTGTTATTCTTGCACCTTTCCAAAATCTGCCTCCCGATCTGCTCCTCAGTATCCCTGCTGCTACCAGGGGGCCTATAGAATACTCCCAGTAGAGTAACTGCTCCTTTCTTGTTCCTAACTTCTACCCATACTGACTCTAGAGAGGATCCTGCTACATTATCCACCCTTTCTGCAGCTGTAATAGTATCCATGACCAGTAACGCCACCCCTCCTCCTCTTCTCCCCCCCCCCATCCCTTTTAAAACACTGAAATCCAGGAATATTCAGTATCCATTCCTGCCCTGGTGACAGCCAAGTCTCTGCAAGAGCCACGATATCATAGTTCCATGTATTTATCAAATCTCTCAGTTCATCACCCTTATTCTTGATACTTCTTGCATTTAAGTAAATGCACTTTAGCCCATCCACCTTTCTACTTTTATACCCTATACTCTGCTTCTCCTTCCTCAAAGTCTCTCCATATTATTAGATCTGACTTTACTCCATGACTTTTTCCACTGACCTGTCCCTCCGGTTCCCATCCCCCTTGAAAACTAGTTTAAACCCTCCCGAACCACACTAGCAAACCTGCCTGCAAGGATATTGGTCCCCCTTGAGTTCAGGTGTAACCCATCCATTCTGTACAGGTCCCACCTTCCCCAGAAGAGATCCCAATGATCCAAAAATCTAAAACCTTGCCCCCTGCACCAACTCCTCAGCCACGCATTCATCTGCCATCTCCTCCTATTCTTACCTTCACTATCATGTGGCACTGGCAGCAGTCCTGAGATTGCTACCCTTGAGGTCCTGTTCTTCAGCCTTCTGCCTAGCTCCCTAAACTCACTTTTCGGGACCTCATCCCCCTTCCTACCTATGTCATTGGTTACCAACATATACCATGATTTCTGGCTGTTTTCCCTCCCACTCAAGAATGCTGTGGACCCGATCAGAGACATCCTGGACCCTGGCACCTGGGAGGCAACATACCATCTGGGATTCTTGCTCACTTTCACAGAACTTCCTGTCTGTTCCCCTGACCAGTGCCAGAGACCTGGCTTCTGCTGCTTAATCCCTGTAGGTCATCCCCCTCAACAGCATCCAAAGTGGAAAACCTGTTATTGAGGGGAACAGCCTCCGGGGTCCTCTGCACTATCTGCCTGTTCCCTTTCTCTTTCTCTCCCCTGACAGTCACCCTTCTATCTGCCTCCTGGACCCTAGAAGTACCTGCTCTAAGTGGGAGTGACTGCCTCCTGATGCACAGCATCTACATAACTCTCTCCCTCCCTGATGCTTCGCAGTGTTTGAAGCTGCAACTCTAGCTCATCAATTCTGAACCGAAGTTCCTCCAGCCTCCAGCACTTACTGCAGATGTGGTCACCGTGCACCCCAACAGGGTCCACTAGCTCCCACGTCATGCAGCTGCAGCACGTCGCCTTGCCCTCCATCTGAACTATGTTTCTTCCTACCTAGCTGTAGTCTACTTAAAAATTATAGCAATAACAGTAAACCTTACCTTTACTTACCAGCTACTCACCAGTGTTGTTGCAGATGGCCTCCGCCTCTTGATGCCGATGCGTGTTGTGACAAAGCCACTCACTCTGACTACGTCCACTCCGACAATGGCTGCTCCAAAATGGCCGCTCCGCTTGACACGACTTCCTTTTTATTGGCCCTTCTAAATTAGCCCGGACCTATGAGGGACCCACTGCTCCAATGTCTCCTGGGCCAATTCTGTAAAGGAAAAGCCCACGAAACACAAAAGCTTTTTAAATCCTCTCGACATACCTGTGAGGGACTCACTGCTCCCACGTCTCCTGTGCCGATTATAGCCCATGTTTCAGATTCAGCCAAATTACTATCATCAATTGGGTATTTTATAGGAATTATGAACAGCAGTTACAAAGAAACCAACATGCTCTGGATATAAGCCTTATATTTATGGATAAAACAAAAAATAATTGTAATAATAACAAAATGATAATAACAGAATAGTCCAATATTCAATCTGCAATTACAGAGATAAAATTTGACAAAAAGCTGTTTTAGGGACAAAATCCATGGAATCTTTGAAAATTTGAAAATGGATTCAATGAATTACAAAGATATTCCAGAGATCATTCCTTGGATGAGAAATTTATAGAAATTACCTGATATATGGTCAAAGAGAAATTAGAAATGGTAAGATCTAGTTTTTCTTTGTATCTGAAGATAATTGCAACCTAGGAGCTTTTTCTTAACAGATATATTAATGGTAAGTTTCAATGTTTATAGGGCAGATGATTCTTCCATTATCCATGCTGTCTGATTTGTGTTCCCAGAATCCAGACAAAATTTCTGAACTAATGAGTTTCATGCTAGGCAGATGACGTTGCAATTATCTCTACAGTGAAAGAAAGATAAAGAGGCTACAGTGAAAAATATGACAATGTCTTTAATTCTCCTGCTATTACTTTATAATTCAAAAAATTGAATTTTGAAGCCAGCTAGTTGCCTTGCTAAGAGTTAAAAAGATTAATAATAGATAACACCATTTGTAATTTCAATGAGAAAGAGGGCACTGGAAATATACAATTGAAAATAAGCAGGCAATTTCTTATCTTGTTCTAATATCCTTAAAATCCTTGTAAGGTAACAAAATCACTTTGAAGAAACAATAAATCAGAGGGGCAAGCGTTGAAGTGATTACAAGTAAGGGACGCTCCATTCTTGGAATTTTTCTTGGAGGAAATTGGATAACTTAGAGCATTCTGAGTTTCTGAAGGAGGGAGGTGAAGCTGAACGGATTGACTAGTTAGTTCAAGGGTTTAGGGAGTTGAGATTATGACAGTAGTAAGTATAAGTAGGAGGAGGAATAGATGGGGGAAAGGTGAAGGATGGGTTTGTGACAGGAACGAAGTGTGACACTAAGCATATGTGATTTGGGATAGGAGATGTGGAAGAGGATGCTGAGATCCCTGTCTTTTTGCAACCTGCACCCACTGAAGTTGGCTTTTCCCACCATCCACAAATGAAATGATGCAAATCTATGAGGCAAACAAAGAAAGATTTAAGGGAAATAAGCAGGAAAGAGACAGACAGAAGACAACAATGTGGATACATTGAAGAAAGGCACCATAGCAAAACATCACAGGAGATTCTGGAACCTAGTGAAAAGGCCCATGCAAATGCTTCTTCAACAGATTAGTCTACTTCCAGAGGCTCCAACAGAAATCTCTTTGTATATTTGGTTGATGCCATTAAACTGTATTAAGAGGCTACAACTTCAGTATTTGCATGGAATACTTCTATTTAATTTTATTACAGAGTGTTAGGAAAGTTTGAGATGTACTGGGCATTTAGTACTTTGTATCTTACTGATAGTTCAAGTAGTTTGATAGTGAATGAGAGATGGGTTGGTGGGAGCATGTGGGGAGAATAAAATTAAATTTGAATGTTGTTTGCTGCTTAGTGGTTGACATGAACTCGATGGGCTGAAGGGCCCATTTCTGTGCTGTTTGACTCTGTGACTGACAGCAGAAGAGAATGATTTTCTTTGAACCTCCACTGCTTGGCCTGATAACAAAAAAAAAACATCAAATTAGAAAGCTAATGTATATGGGAAGCCAGAAACATTTTGTATTGTTTAATAATTTAATAGGACCTATTGTTTAATAGGAATGATTGGGGATAAAGGTGGGAAGATGTGCCTGGAAGCTGTGGAAGTGGGTGAGGTCCTCAATGAATACTTCTCTTCAGTATTCACCAAGGAGAGGGGCCTTGATGATGCTGAGGACGGTGTTGGTAAGGTTAATGTTCTAGAGCATGTTGATATCAAGAAAGAGGATGTGTTGGAGCTGTTAGAAAATATTATAACAAGTAAGTCCCCGGGGCCTGACAGAATATTCCCTAAGGTGCTCCACGAGGTGAGGAAGGAGATTGCTGAGCCTTTGGCTAGGATCTTTGAGTCCTCATTGTCCACGGGAATAGTACCGGAGGACTGGAGGGAGGCAAATGTTGTCCCCTTATTTAAAAAATGTAGTAGGGGTAGTCCAGGGAATTATAGACCAGTGAGCCTTGCATCTGTGGTGGGCAAGCTGTTGGAAAGGATTCTTAGAGATAGGATCTATGGACATTCAGAGAATCATGGTCTGGTCAGGGACAGCCAGCATGGCTTTGTGAAGGGCAGATCATGTCTCACAAGCCTGATAGGGTTCTTTGAGGTGGTGATCAGGCAGATTGATGAGGGCAGTGCAGTAGATGTGGTCTACATGGATTTTAGTAAGACATTTGACAAGGTTCCACATGGTAGTCTTCTTCAGAAGGTCAGAGGACATGGGATCCAGGGAAGCTTGGCCATGTGGATTCAGAATTGGCTTGCCTGTAGAAAGCAGAGGGTTGTGGTGGAGGGAGTGCATTCAGATTGGAGGGCTGTGACTAGCAGTGTCCCACAAGGATCGGTTCTGGGACCTCTGCTTTTCGCGATTTTTATTAATGACTTGGATGACGGGGTAGAAGGGTGGGTTGGCAAGTTTGCAGATGACAAAAAGGTTGGTGGTTTTGCGGATAGTGTAGAGGATTGTAGAAGATTGCAGAGGGATATTGATAGGATGCAGAGCTGGGCAGAGAAGTAGCAGATGGAGTTCAATCCGGAGAAGTGTGAGGTGGTACACTTTGAAAGGATAATCTCCAAGGCAGAGTACAAAGTTAATGGCAGGATTCTAGGTAGTGTGAAGGAGCAGAGGGATCTGTGGGTCCACATCTGCAGATCCCTGAAAGTTGCCTCACAGTTGGATAGGGTAGTTAAGAAAGCTTATGGGGTGTTAGCATTCATAAGTCGAGGGATCGAGTTTAAGACCCGCGAGGTAACGATGCAGCTCTATAAAACTCTGGTTAGACCACACTTGGAGCACTGTATCCAGTTCTGGTCACCTCATTATAGGAAGGATGTGGAAGTGTTGGAAAGGGTGCAGAGGAGATTTACCAGGATGCTGCCTGGTTTAGCGAGTATGCATTATGAGGAGAGACTAAGGGAGCTAGGGCTTTACTCTTTGGAGAGAAGGAGAATGAGAGGAAACGTGATAGAGGTGTACAAAATATTAAAAGGAATAGATAGAATAGACAGCCAGCGCCTCTTTCCCAGGGCACCAATGCTCAATACAAGAGGGCATGGCTTTAAAGTAATGGGTGGGAAGTTCAAGGGAGATATCAGAGGAGAGTTTTTTTTACCCAGAGAGTGGTTGGGACATGGAATGTTCTGCCTGGGGCGGTGGTGGAGGCAGGTACATTGGTGAAATTCAAGAGATTACTAGATAAGCATATGGAGGAATTTAAAATGGAGGGATATGTGGGAGGATGGGGTTAGATAGTCTTAGGTGAGGTTTAAAGGTCGGCACAACATTGTGGGCCGAAGGGCCTGTATTGTGCTGTATAGTTCTATGTCCTATAATTCCCTCTATATGGATCAGTAAAGTCCAGCAAACAGAAACAGTCAATATGCACAAATAATGCATCTGGTTAAAGAGACCATAAAGGCAATATTTCCAGGTGGAGTTAAAGGATTATTGATCACAACACAATTGCTGGTGGGTTTTTGGTTTTTCATTTATAGAGTAGAAACCATTATTGTACACATGAAATTGAATGGATTAGTTGAAGAATAAGTTAGATACAAGGTTCAGTACAAGCACAACTCAGGTTAGTTTATACCGATAGAAAATGAAATTTACACTTCACTAGGAGAAATTAGAACATTTGCTCCCCGTGGTAGTGACATTTGGGATGTGTGAGTAAGAGGTGCAGTTTATTCACCTGATTGTTTACTTGAGCAGCTTTCTTCATTCATAATTTAATTTGTGGCTATTGATTTTAAGCTTGCTCAGATTTATTCTGTTTACTTTTCCCTTTTATAGTATGTTGCTCCTACTCTTTCTGAGCACTTCGACCAATATCCCTTTAAGTGTGTTTTACCCAGGAGTTTTATACTTTCAAGGAAAACAAAATGGTGCAAGTTGGATCCCAGTGTAAATGCAGCTTTATTCACACATGTGCACACACACACACAGTTAATCATTACAATACTTGGGCTCACACTATACGTCTGAGTCCCAATCACTATTTATTATGCTTGGGACAGGTCACAAGTGTCTCTGTTGGGCTCCTGGAGTCCAGGGTCCTCTGCTCTTCACGAAGGTTGGTCTTCTGCCTCAGACATCTTCCATCTTCCTTGATTGGAGCCCTCAAGGTAGGCTTTTGCTGGATGCTATTAGGGTTCTTCACAGCTGACCACCAGAGTGGAGTTATCTCTGCTCTGGTTTGCTGACTGGGGGGGTTATTTATACCCCTGCTGTAGACTTCCAGAAGCTTCTTTCAGCTTGACCAATTGGATGTGAGGTGGGAGGGCCACTGCTGGTCAATTCAAAGGATAATGAGTTTGGGGAAAGCTCTGATTATTGGTTATCATTGTCACATGTACCGAGATACAGTGGAAAAACTTTGCATGCCATCCAGGCTGGTCATTGCCATACATCAAGATAGTAAAAAGAAAACAGAACGCAGAAGCTGTTGTAGCTACAGAGAGAGTACAGTGCAGGTAAACAGATAGAGGGCCACGATGAGGTAGATTGTGAGAGCAAGAATTCATCTTTAGCGTACAAGAGTCCATTCAAGAGTCAGACACTAGTGGAATTGAAGCTGTCCTTGAGTCTGGTGGTATGTGCTTTCATGCATTTGTATCTCCTGCCCAGTGGGAGAGGGGAGAAGAGAAAATGACTGGATGAGGAGGGGTCCTTGATTATGTTGGATCTTCCTCAGATGCAATCTTCCAAATGAGGTAGGGGCAGGGAACTAAGGCTCCATTTACTCTTCCTTTCTATTGTTTCTCTTTCCTTAGACTAAAGCTTACATTAAGTATTTAATCACATTGATGGACCTACTTTGTCATTATTAACGCCTTTTCTTGCCATTGTATCACCGACATGTGAGCTCAGACTAAACGTGTGGCCCAGCTAGTTTTGTGGATTTGGACCTTCCACTCGTCTGAGGTTAGCTTGGCCAACCTTCCCATGATTCCCAGCTCCCTGTTCTGAGGAGCTGCTTAGACACGAGCATAGATAAAATTTTCACTCTGGTGGCTCTGTTTGTTGGTTAGGATTTTATATTATTCTTCTCTCCCTTTATCTTTTTACCAGCTTTAATCTCCTACTTGGTCTGATACATACCCTGAATTACCTTTTGGTGTTTTTCTATGGATAGGCTATGTTTTTAAATACACTTAAATTACTGAGAACTAGCTGGTGGTAAAGTTATTTCCAATTTATTTTGCTATGATTTGGAATGTATTATACAACTATGAATGGAGTTTTGCTTCTAAATCTGTAAATATTTGTTTGCTGTCCTCAGTTTCAGGCTAAGAATTTAATTTGCAGAGTCTTAAACCAATCTTATATCCCAAGGAAAAATTCTATTTGTTAATCAGTATGGGCCTCTTTTATTACAAAAAATGAAATTTTAAACCTATAAAATTAAAGGTATCCATGCTAAGTTTATGTCTGCTATAAGATGAGATATCCTTATTAGTCACATGTACATCAAAACACACAGTGAAATGCATCTTTTGCGCAGAGTGTTCTGGGGGCAGCCCACAAGTGTTGCCACACTTCTGGCGCCAACATAGCATCCCCACAACTTCCTAACTCGTACGTCTTTGGAATGTGGGAGGAAACCAGAGCACCCGGAGGAAACCCACGCAGATACAGGGAGAATGTTCAAACTCCTTACAGACAGTGGCTGGAATTGAACCCGGGTCACTGGCACTGTAATAGTGTCTGCTAACCACTATGCTGCTGTGCCTGCCTAGACCTAGAATGAACTAGGTCTTGAAAATCAACCAAGTCCATTCGTGTGCCTCTCATTAGATACATTCAAATAGCACAGCTATCATATGAGTGGAGAACTAGCATTAGATAAAATTCTCTTTGCTGAATCTCCTGATGACAGCAAGTACTGTTTTGAAACATAAATGCTTCTGGAATTTTATATGAATTAATATGTATTCATGATATCTACTGCTCTCCTCTTCATATTTTTAGTCCCAATTTTTATAAATCAATGTAAATATATATTTCAGAATTTAATGATTTACTTTGTGTTATGCATGGTGCAGGAGATGAGACAATTTTTTGTGTTTATTTCATCGTGTTTCTGGTTAGCTAACTTTCTGATGCTTTGTTACAAGACCAAACTGACTCGACTCTTTCTCTGCTATATCGACGACTGCATTGGTGCCTCTTCTTGCACCCGTGTGGAACTCGACAGTTTCATCAATTTCACCACTAATTTTCACCCTGTTGTCCAATTCACTTGGACTATCTCTGACACCTCTCCCTCCTTCCTTGTTCTTTCCATCTCCATCTCAGGAGATTCCTTATCCACTGACGTCTTCTACAAACCCACTGATGCCCACAGCTACCTCGATTACAGCTCCTCCCACCCTGTCTGTTGCAAGGATGCTATCCCTTTTTCTCAATATCTCCGCCTCCACCGCATCTGCTCTCATGTTGAGGCATTCCACACCAGGACATCCAAGATGTCCAACTTCTTTTCTAACCAGGGCTCCCCCACCACCCCCCCCCCTTACTGTGGTCAAGAGAGCTCACACCCTCATCTCTGCTCTCACCCCCACCCCTCCCAGACCCAACAGGGATAGAGTCCCCCTTGTCCTCACATTTCATCCCACCAGCCTACGTATCCATATCATTCTCTGCCGCTTCTGCCATCTCCAGTGGGATCCCACCACCAAGCACATCTTCCCCTCCCCAACCCTTTCTGTCATTCACAGGGACCGCTCTCTCCGCGACTCCCTAGTTCACTCCTACCCACCCCCCCCCCACCCCCCCATCCCACTTCCACCCTGGGAACTTTCCACTGCCCCTACGCCACCTCCATCCAGGGACCCAACAGTCCTTTCAGGTGAGACAGAGATTCACCTGCACCTCCCTTAATATCATCTACTGCATTCAGTGCTCCAAGTGTGGCCTCTTCTACATCGGCGAGACCAAACGCAGACTAGGTGACCGTTTCGCAGAACACCTGCGCTCTGTCCATAACCACGATCTGCATCTCCCCGTTGCCAGTCACTTCAACTCCCCCTCCCACTCCATCACAAACATGTCAGTCCTCGGCCTCCTCCACTGCCAGGAGAAGTCCAAGCACAAACTGAAGGAACAGCACCTCATTTTCTATCTTGGAACCTTGCAGCCTAATGGCATGAACATTGAATTCTCCCACTTTAAGTATTCCCCTCAAATCCACCCCCCCCCCCCCCACACCCAACTATGCCTCTTCTTTTCTTCCATTTCCTAGCCTATTTCTTTTTTTTTGTACCCTTTTTTCCTCCTTACCTTTGACCCATCCCCCGGTTGATCTGGTCTCCCCTCCTCCCCCACACCTGCCTATCACTATCTCTGACCTGCATCTACCTATCACCACCTTGTGCCCATCCCGCCTCCCCTCTTTTGTCCACTTTTCACTGCTCTGCTTTTGCCTCCTATATATTGGGCTTCCCCTTTTCCTATCTTCAGTCCTGAAGAAGGGTCCTGACTAGAAATGTTGACCGCTTGCTTTTCTCCACGGATGCTGCCTGGCCTGCTGAGTTCCTCCAGCATCATAGTGTTTTTCATCTGAACATTCCAGCATCTGCAGTCCTTTTTTCTCTGACTAAATTATCTTTAGGTATTCCTGTCATTTGCTTAATATCCATTCAAATGTTTACCTTTTTTAGATTACAAAATGCCCCTGTGTCAGTTTGAAATGAATCAGTGTCAAAAACGTTGCCTTGCTCTATTCTACCCAGTTATCTGCTTGTCCACCACACAACGTGGCCTTGGGAGATGTCATGCCTGCCTCAGGGGTGCCCAGATTGTGGTAATGGTTTAGCGTGGTGTTGAATTGTTATCCTCGCTCACGTGTCATATGCAGTGTGTCGATTCTTTTTCACTTCTGAAATTTGGTTCTGTTGAACAAATATATAACAGACTAATTGGCAACTTGCCTAGAACATGTGACTGAGGATGGCTTTCAACCCACTGTTTGGATGTCCAAATGGTCTCCCAGTCATGCAGACCGCAAGGAACACATTCTTGACCGATTGCCAGCAATTTTATCCCCGAGTCTGTTTTCAGTTGGACTAATTGAGACTCAAACTTTCAGTGCCATTCTGTTTCAATGATTTATCTCTTCTGCCAGTTGCAGGCTATCCTAATAGTAGCAGCATCTTTCTTGTTCTGACTTGTACTGTCTGCATTGTGCAGATGCAAGTAATTCAGAGTGGGAGCTGTGAAAATATCCGTCAGTCAGCTGCACTGCTCTTTGGGTAGAACAGTTTCTGGGTTGGAGGTTGTGGAAGAACTGTATAGAGTAGGAAATATGGCTTGCTTTCCTTCTGGATAGAAACTCAACATGGTTGGCATTGCCCTTTTTATCTGAATGAATAACTCAAAGTAAATTGGTTGATACTCATTTTAAGGCATGTCCACAGATTGCCCCAGAAAAGGCTGGGATAGGACCTCCTAAAGTTGTATTTTTATTATTAATTACTTGTTCACAACTCTGAGTGGGGTTGGTGACCTTCATTGAAAAGGTAAGCTTAGCTTATTATTTCACTGTATATTTATTCTTTAATTAACAATCAATTGAAGTGTTTTAGTTAAACATTATTTTCTGATTTAATATTTAAATAACTTTTTCAAAAATGATTTAATTTATTTCAACTATCTTGCTATTCCACTTAAACCATTGCAAAAATGGAGAAAAACGATTTGATAAACTGAGCAGGTTAGGCACCATCTTTGGTGTGAGAGAAAGTTTTTCAGATCAATGGCTTTTATTAGAACTGGTTCGGCTCATACCATTGCTGATCTCGTTGGTACCACAATAAGGAGGACTTGCATAGAAACTTAGGAGCTGTCGCTTGAGAAGAGATTCAAACTGTATGTCACTTCATCGTTCTTGTGCTCTTCCCAGTGGAAGAATGGGACCAGGAACATCAGAACAAGTTCCTTTTTAAAAATAAATCGGAAGTTAAATCCTGGAAATCTGATGTAAAACCCGATCAAAATGACTAGAAGTATTCATCAGGTTGGTCAATATAGATTGACATAAGAGAAAGGAACAGGGTCCATTCATACAACCCATAAAGTCTAACCTGTCATTCAGTAAGATTGTGGCTGAACTTTTGGAATCAACTCCACTCTCCTGCACTATCCCCATAACATTGAGTCCCAACATCTATCAGTCTTAGTCTTGAGTATTCCCAACCACTTGCAGGGCTAAATCATTCTAAAGATTCCTAGTGAGTGAAGAAGTTTCCCTTCATCACAGTTCTGAGTCTATGCCGCCCAGTTCTGGCCAGGAGAAATGGCCTTTCAGCATCCACCCAATAACATCTTTCATAGTGCTTGTATGTTTCCATGAGATCATTGCTCATTTTTCTCAGTTTCAGTTTTCCACACAATCTCTCCTCATAAGACAGTTTTCTCATCCCAGGAAGGGTCACAAGTGAAACCATTTCGTGGGATTCTGAAAAGTTTATCCTTTGGCTCGGTTACAAAGATTTCATTTGTCTAAGTTGTTCAATTTGACCCTTTTTTTTATGGCCAGTCATGTTGTTATTGCAAAAGCATTCCTCTCAATATGCCCACAGCAATTCCTTTATCCTGTGTTTGTGTTCCTGCTTGTACTATTAGTAATGAATGACTGGATTCACACCTGGCTTTGTGAATAACTACATTTTGAATCAGGAGAAACCAAATCTCTAGACAATTAAACTCTAACTTCTCTTAGCCAGTTACCAACAGGATAGAGTGGAATAGTATCTCTGAGAACAGTTTTCATGCGAAGTTAAGTACAGACATGTTATTGTGGTACAAATGCTTACCAAGGATCATTGGTTACTTCAAACTATTAAGATTTTCAGTAATATTGCACATGATAATTAATACCTAATCTTCAGAGTAGCAGGGGGAATTGTTATGTTGAGTAGGTTAACAGTAAGTTGTAAGTAAATTCTTGGAATGGTTTCATTTAATTTATAGGGTGAGCAATTGTGTAACTGATGTACATATCACCAGGGATACTGAGAACCTGGAACAGGGCCTGAGGCAGTAAAACTGGTTACAAATAAAGTAATCATGTTTGAAAAGATTTTTTTGATGCTGTAAAGTATAAAACTTCTGTATAAAATACTGAGAAAAAATAAATTGCCCATTACCAAGTACTAGATGAAGCAGGTGCAACAGAGAAAAATACTTTGAAGCTTATACTGTGAACATTTGCAAAAGATATGTTTGCAACTAATTTCTTAATTATGCAGTACATTTTACTGTATTAAGTGCCATAGGAGTTTGATAGATTTCCAAAGAAATGTGGTTTGTAATCTTTAAAAATGTACTAAGCATGCAGCTGTTGAGCTGCTAAAGCTTCCTGAAGGTAGGGCAAAGGACCATGTAGGACAAAAGAATATAAGAAATAGAAACTGGAGTAGGCCATCCGACTGTTCAAGCCTGCTCCACCACTCATCAAGATCATGGGTGATCTTCCCTCTTTGCTCCATTTTCCAACACTATTTCATATCCCATGATTCTCTCACTCAGTTTGTCCATATACCCTGAAAGCCTTTTTACATCCTCTTCCATACTCACAATCCCACCTTGGTTTAATATCAACAGCAAACATTGAAATATAACATTTGCGCCCCTCAGCCATACATAGACTGTGAATAGCTGGGGCCCAAACATATATCCCTGCTGTAACCCACTGGTCCGTCAACCTGAAAATGATCCATTTATTCCCACACTTTGCTCTTTGTCAGGTAACCAATTCTCAATCCATGACAGTACATTGACCCCGATTCCATGTGCTCTAATTTGGTTAATCAACCTCTTGCATGAACTTGGTCAAAAAAAACTCATGAAAATCCAAATACAACAATCCACAGGTTGTCCCATATCTATTCTGCTTCTTTTTGTGTCCTCTTCGGTTCAAGCAAAATCTCACCTCCAGTTTTGTGAGTTTTGAAGAGGTTAATGAGGGCAATGTGGAATTCCAGAGATGGGGCATGTGGATGGGTATTTTGTGAAGTGTTTCACTCCTTCTACAGGACCCCTGTGTAGGGCTGAGGTTCTCAATACCTCTCTGAATACAGCCTCTCCACTTTGAGCAGACATGGGCCAGAGCTTTCCATGAGTCAGTAGGGAGATTGCATTTCTTCAAGGAGGCTTTGAATCTTTTCCCATGTATGGGTGGTAAATCTGTTCCTTTGACAAAGGTTGGAAAAGAGTGTTTACTTCAGAAGCCTGGTGTTGGGCACTAGAATGATGTAGCCTGCCCAATTATAGAAACGGAGTGTAAACAGGGCCTCGATGCTGGGGATGTTGTTCTGGGAGAAGACAAAGATGTTGGTTCATTTATCCTTGCAGTGAATTTGGAGGTTATTGCAGAGGTAGTGTTGATGGGATTTTTCCGACATCTTGAGATACTTTCTGTAGGTAGTCCAGGTCTCAGAAGCAAATAAGAGGGCAGGGGTCACTGCTGCTCAGTAGACCATGAGTTCTGTACCAAGTCTGAGGTCTTGATCTTCCCATACCTTTCCCCAGTAGATTAAAGCTGCACTGGTGCATTGAAGGCAAGGGTGAATTGCATCATTGATGTCTGCCTTCACCGAGGGGTAGCTCCCGAGAGGTGGGAAGTGGTCCACATTTTCCAGAGTCTCACCATGAACACGTATTATCAGCGGACTGTATGGTGTGGCAGGGACACATTGGTGGAGAACCTTGGTTGTTTACGTCTATCTATCTATCCATCTATCCATCTATCTATCTATCCATCCATCTATTCATTCATTCATTCATTCATTCATTCATTCATTCATTCATTTATTTATTTATTCATTCACTCACTCACTCACTCACTAATTCCTTATGCTACAAAAGGAGACCCATCAGCCCATTGAGTCTATGCTGACTCTCAGGGCAATCCCATTAATCCTTTCTCCCACTTAGTTTTCTGTAACATTTTTCTCTCACATGTCGATCAACTACTCCTGATTCTCAGTATGGGTAATGTAACCAGTTAACCTACCAACCAGCAAGCCTTTGAGATGTGGAAAGAAACTGGAGCAACTGGAAGAAGCCCACACAGAAGAATGTGCAAACTGCACAAAGACAGCATAGGAGGTAAGGATTTAACCCAGGTTGCTGGAGTTGTGAGCTATCTATTGTATCACTTCTTAAAGAGCTTCCTGTCAGTTCTGAAGATTAACTCCACTCCCATGGGAAGCTTGTTGGAGGTAAGGTGCAATGTTGCAGCAAGAAAGATTGAGAAAATTGCCGGAGCAATGATGCAGCCTTGTTTGATGCTGAGATTGGCTCTGTTGTAGACTCAGTTAATATAATGGCTTGCATGTCGTCATGGAGCAAGTGTTCAGAACTCCAGCAGATTAGTCAAATGTGATTTTTCTTTCATAAATCCTTGTTGTCTCTGCACAATCCTATTGTTCCTTCCTAGTAATTCTGTTATTGCATCCTTCATTACAGATTCCAGCATCTTCCCCACCTCTGTCATCAGTTCCTTGTTTTTCTTTGCCTTGTTTCTTAAATAGTGGCATCACATTTGCTTCCCTTAAATCCACAGGAGCAATTATAGAATCTATGGAACTCTGGAATATGATAAGCACAGCATCTGCTGTCTTTAAAGCCACCTCTTTCAAACTTCCGGGATGTGGATTACTGGGTCATTAGGATTTATTAGCTTTCAAACTCGTCAACCTCTGAAGTACTATTTTTTGACTAATACTTAGTCCCTTCAATTCCTCATCCTCACTGGACACTTGATTTTTTTACTCCATCTAGCAGGTTTTCTGTATCTTCTTCCATGAAGATAGATGCCAAAGTAATTGTTTAATTACTCTTCCATTTTCATTCCCCATGATAAATTCTCCTGTCTCTGTCTGTAAAAGGCTCACATTTCCCCTCACCAGTCTTTTTCTTTTTACATTTTTCTTTTTACATAACTATAAAAACTCTTGCAGTTTGTTTTTTGTTTTGTGCCAGATTGCCCTGATATTCTATGTTTCCTTTCTTTATCAATTTGTTGGTCCTTCTTTGTTGAGTTCAGAATACTTCCAATCTTTAGGTCGACTGCTGTTTCTGGCAACTTTATAAACCTCTTCCTTGCATTTAACACAATATTTAACTTAACTTGTCAACCATGGATGAATCACTTTTGCTTTGAGTTTTATGCCTTGAGGGAAGTTCTTTTTGCACCTGCAAATTATCTCTTCAAATGTTGACCTTTCAATGTGTTCTCCTGATCAACCAATGCTTGCTCTCATATTTTCAAAGTTTCTCGAAATACTCAAAGGAACAATATGAGTCAGATATAAATCTTGCAGAGATGTGTAAATAGCAGGTACATTGCTTTTTTACATAATTAGTGCTCTGAGCAGATCTGTACATGCAATTATCATGAGCACAGAAAACTCAAAGGCACTTGAAGACCATTAAGGGATGGAATGCTTTTTGCATGCAACTCAGAAGCCAAAGTGGCAGTGAAAAAAATGTGACTGAACATAAAATTTCAGCAAATAGCTACAGCTTTGAGGAATTGTACAAACCTTTAGTTAATTAGACAGAATGGTATGTCCAATTAGTGACTGCTACTTTTGAGATTGTGACTATCTCATACAAATCTGGAGATTAGCCTACGCAGCAACAACAAATTCGCATACTGTATGTCGTCTTCTCCAGCAGAAGACAATTGCTCCAAAGCAATGCGGCAAGATCTATACTAAATGGGATTTTAAAAAAAGCTTTCAGATACCTTCTCTTGACTTTGTGTGTGCATGTGTAGTTATATATTCCCTTTTGCTTCACTTTTTCTCTCTTGCATTGTAGAGCCATGATTCCTTAATAAGATCTGTATCAAGGGAATGTGTGTTTTGGATTAAATTCCGATATCATTCCACCTTAATTTTACTTAATTCATATAAAAATTTTCATAGTACTCAGAGGTTAGTATTCAGGCGCCATCTAGGGGATTGCTTGGACAAAGGGTAGATTGGAAGAAATAATGGGACTTTTGACCAGACAACATTACCAGGATCAGATAAAAATGGCCCATTTGGAAAGCATAGCCTTCCAGTTATTATTACTAATAAGTTATAACTTTCTATTGATGGATGTGGAAACTGTTCTGGAATATTCTCACTGGTAGGCCATTAGAGCTAACCTCCTATCAAAGTGATGGTGTCCTTCCAGGTTTTTAAGGAGTGAGGATTTGGGAAGAAAGTGAGATTTGCTGAATAATAATGTGCAACCTTTTCTCCATTGTGTTTGTATGCCTGTGCTGAAAAATTACACCAATAATAATAACTACAATTAAGGTGTCAGCCTTGGCTCCATGGGAGTATTTTCACCTGAGTCATAAGGTTGTGAGTTGAAGTCTTCCATTTGAGCTCATAATCTAGTTTGACACCTCAGGGTACAACTGAGGGAGTGCTGCATGGTCAGATCTTTCCATCTTTCAAATGAGACATCAAACTGAGAACTTCCTGCCCTCACAGGTGGATGAGAAACATTGCAGCACTTTGGAAGAACAGATGAGCTTTCCCTTTGTCCTTGCTAACATCCATTTCTAGAAGGATTTGAGTGAGAGCTTCCAGGCATGTAAGATAAAGACTTGTTTTTACATTATTTCCCCGGTAAGTTTAATATAACAGATGACTTGCAAGATTAGAAACATTGGGGTTGTCATATTCCCATAAGCACCATGAATATATGGGGTGATTCTTCAAATGAAAATCATGCAAAGCCAATGAGAAATGTACTTAGAATTTCATAGTTACTTTACTGTTGGAGGAATGAAAGTGGGTTGCAACAACTGGTTCTGACAAATACATTATCTGCTCCTCTGCAAAGTTGTCACTGTGCCCAGCTTAGTGCCCTGGAAAGAAATTTTAGAATAATCTGCTCCTGTCATTTACATGCATACTTTTTAGCAGGGGTCCTTGGTTAGTGGTGAGGAATAGGGGTTGCAGCAAAACATTTCCACTTCCTTTTTCCATCACCATCCCTCACCCCACCACCCCCACGGCCTTGTAAATTGCTATAATTATCTTACCGCTGCTTCTTAAGGGATTAAGATGTATTGAAAGATTTGCCAAAGAATGACTGAGTTTTAAAGGCAAATAGGACGCTTGTAGAATAGAATACTGCAGAGAAATATATTGGACAATAGGGAAAATGAAGGAATTAATTTCTCTTGCCAAAGAACTGTGGGTTGAAACATCTCCTGTGGTGAAAAATGTCAATGTTGTTAACAGAGTATAATCAAAGGATGATCCAGGGGCCTTCTGAATTGCAGCATTAATACCACGCAAACTGGAGCATTTAGTCAAAGAGCCATTAAGGAGTTTGAAGCAATATTATTATGATGATATTGACAAATATTTGCAAAAACTAATGCCAGTGCTATTATTATACTAATGGTTTAATAATAGCATTGGTTTCTGTAAAATTTGTTCTCATCAGTGCCTCAGCCTAAAAGTAATTGAGAAACTTAACAATAAGATTAAAAATAATCTGTAAAGCAGAAATGCTGGATAATGTGGATAAAGGAAATTAGTCACTAATCTGCACAGAATGAAACCAAGACAAGTTTGGAAGAGGCATGTTGTCAAGCTGGTGTTTTAACTTTCGAAATACTTCTGCAGAAGTTATTAGTGCCACTAAAATAACCAGCAATCACATGGTTTTCTCTTTTGTGTGACTTTATTGGACCATTTATTAAACTCTTTACTGATATACAGCAAAACATAAAAGGAAACCAACACTATTTATGAGCCTTTCCATAGCCTTTGGCATCATTCACAAGACTGTCATTCTTTAAGTCTTTCCTCCCACATCCAGCTCTGTGCGAGCACAGTTATCAAGTTCCATTCTTACCTACCTAATCATTAGGGAGAATCATCTGCAGTAGTTTCTTATCTAGCTTCCACCACTTAACTCTGGAGTCCCGTAAGAATCTAGACTTTGGTCCCTCTATTTCTTTTCTGCATGCTGTCCATGGATTATATCCCCCACAGAGCACTGTGCTGTTCATCAACTCTTCTGATGACACCCAGCTCTACCTCGCCACCACCTCTCTCTCTGCCTTCCTGCTGTATGTGATTTTTTCATGGTGCTTATCCATAGTGCTTGGATGGGTAAAAACTTCGTAAAACTAAATGTTAGGAAGCCCATTGATGTTCTTTTTAGTCTCCACCATTGTTCTGCTTCCCAGCCACTATCCAAGACTGAACCAAGTTGCTCACAACTCCTACCGATCTCAGCCTCTGAATTGGAAACCCATATGAGCTCCCTGACCAGAACCATCTATTTCTATCTCTACTACCTCTGTTCCACTCGTCAGCAGAAAACCTGATCCATGCCTTTGGTATCTCAAGTTTAACTATTCCAGTGCTGTCCTGTCCTGCCTCTCAACAGGCACAATTAATAAACTTGGCCATCCGAAAATTTGGTTGCCCATGTTCCAACATGCACAAAGTCCCATTCACTTCTCCATGACACCTGCTGACCAGCACTGGATCCTGGTTAATTAAACCCTCTTCTGAAATTCATAACTTTGTTTTTAGATCTTACCCCTTCTTAGCTCTGTAACCTCCTCCAGTCCACGGTCCTTGGATATCTTTGCTCTCTTTCAATTCTGTTTTATTGTACATTTCTGATCTTAATTGCTGAGCTGTCAGCATGTATGCTTTGGCCTGAATCTCTAGACTTCACGCTTCCAACACCTTTCCACCCATCTTTCCTGTTAAGATGTTCATGAAAATTTCCTTTGAACAAATATTCAGTCACTGTGCTAGTATCTCCCTGTGTAACATGGAATCAAAAACTCATCCATAATGATTCTGTAGAACACACTGTGATGTTTAACTATTTTAAAGATGCTACATAATGTAAGTTGTTGTTATCAAATATATTAAAATAAAAACAAATTTTGTGTGCACAAGTTCCAATAAAACTCCAAAGCTTCCACACATAAGAAACCAGTCTTGTGCTTCACTAAGAACTATACATTTTGCAAGCCCAATTATTCTTGCCATGTTTAGTCTATTACATTTTATTTTTTATAACTACAGATTATAATACTACAATTTAACTAAAATGCTGAATAATATTTCACATTTCTTGTTACTTAGAATTATGATGTTATGCAGAGGTTAATAACTAAATATTACTTGTGTGTTTAACGTTGAAAGTAAAAATTAGTAGGTTAAATTCTGATGGTTCTCAATACTTAAACTGCCTCTCCGCCATTAGTTGATGATAATAAAGTGATGTTAATGATAAATATCCATTAGTTATCAATTACGAAGTAATGCATTGCAAGTTAATTCATCGTCGAATGGGAAAATGAAACCATTTTTACCCTTTTATTACTGTAGCTTTCATAGATTAGACTTGTGGAAATGTGTAATGAATTCTCATTCCATTTCTAATTGTAGACACAGTTAAAGTTTCAGACCAAAGACCTTGATCAAAACCTTCATATTTGACCTGAAATGTTTTTCCTGTTTATTCCTTCCATGGAAGCTGTCCAACCTGCTGAGTATTTCCAGCCTTTTATATTTTTATTTCAGATTTATAACATCTGCGTTTTTTTTTATTTTTCATTTCTAATCCCATTCTTTTGCTGAGCCACGGTTTAGTTTTACGTAATGTTCTATTTGCTTCCGAATGAGAAACAAACACATCTGTATTCAGCACGTTTTGGTTTAGTTTGTCATTGTGAAAAAGCAAGGTTTTCTAAGGATACTCAATCCATAGATACACAGGGCATTTTTTAACATTACTATGTTTTTGATAGATTTATCGTCTGATGACCCAAGTATGGAGCCTATTGATCCCTCTTCACTGGCCTACATAAGCTATAATTCAAAACTAGCAAAAAATCAATTCCACATCACCTTACTAATAAATCCTACTGTTTTGCCTTCATTCTTTTAGCCTCTGCTGCCATTTTCTATTAGTTGTATGCAGGATTTTCAGCACAAATTTGTTGCTTGCATTAAAAAATAAGGGGAGTATGTTGTCACTAGCCTTTTCTGTCAATTTCAATTTACATGAGTTGGGAACTCAATTTCCAGCATTATCAGTTGGTTACTATGTATAACCCATCAGATACCATTCCCATTGATAGAATTTCATAGTGAATCGGGCATTCTGGATGGAACAGTGGCACAGCTAGTAGAGCCATTGCCTCACGTCTCCAGTGACCCAGGTTCAATCCTGACCCCTGGTGCTGTCTGTGAAGAGTTTGTGCGTTCTCCCAATGATTACATGGATTTCCTCTGTGTGCTCCTGTTTCCTCTCTCATCCCAGAGATGTGCAGGTCGGTAGGTTGATTGGACACTGTAAATTTCCCCTAGTATGTGGGTGAGTGGTAGAATCTGGGGGGAGTTGGAGGGGGACGTGGGGGAATAAAATTAGTGAAGGGTTAATGTAAATGGGAACTTAATGGTTGGCGCAGACTCAGTGGGCTGAGAGGCTTGTTTTTGAACTGTGTGTCTTTGACCTTCAGGCTATCCTGATTCGGACTGCAAGAGCAAGACATTGGTCTCACTAAAATAAACCAAAGCAGTCTCACCTACAAATGCAAGAGTTTTAATCCTTATTATTTGCAATCCCAGAAGATCTCCTGGCTGTAAGGGGAGGATCCCACCCCCAAAATTTTTTTTAACACAAGACCTTGTAAAAATGCAAGTTGCTAAGTTTCACAGCTGAATTAATAAATGTGAAAGAAATGGAATAATAGAGCAATAGAAGCACTACACCAGCATTTTTAAATTGATAAAGGCTGCAGGAATCATGTACCACTTACTGAACAGCTTTGCTTTGACTTTAAGGCTCCTGAACAAACCAGCTGCTTCCAGACATAGCTGCCAGAAAGCCTGCATGAAATGTCAAGAAGCGTGGAGAAGTCCGTAGCCGGCCTTGTACAATGTTTTGCGCAGAACTTGACATGCAGCAAAAACTGAGCAGAGGGCAGAAACAGCAGGTCAGCTGCCGGAGGTGAAGAGGGGAAGGAGAACTCTCAACAGGAAGCCAGATCTGCCCAGGGAGCTTGCAGAGTAATTCTCCTGTCCTTGCTGCGATGTTCCTTGTGCTGCAGCCAGAAGTCTAACCAACAACAGGGCCAGGACTCTTGACCAGTGGCTCTGAGGAGCACTGTGACAAGGAGTTTCTTCTTGGTTCGAGTTGAAGATGTATGTAGAACTACACAGTTTTCCTGTCATCTGCTGCCACATTGGCCACCCTCTGGTCCAAGTGGACTGGAGCACATTTCATTCTCTTTGCAGATAGCAGCAGCAGCAGGAACTTGTAGCTGGCTTCCCAAAATGGTGGGAGCTGCCATGGGTTGTTTGCAGGTGCCTCAGGTGTATCGCATTCCCTGTTGGCAGGCCGTTGTTGGTCCCCTGTGTCCTCCCCCCACCCCCCATTGGCAGGCTGATGTCCGTCCTTCTCATTAGCAGGCCAGTGCCCGCCCCCTGTTTCCCATTCCTCTCTCTCCCCCCATTTCCGCCAGCAGGCCTGACATCCATATTCTGCACATACTGCTATTTCATCTGTATTAAATGCACCACAGCAAGTATGAAAGCAGCTATTGGCCGCCAGAGGCCTAGGCTGGCAGCACTACCTCTGATAGTGCTGTGCAACTTATGCACCCACAGCAACAGGCATTCAGTAAGAAACTGCTACAAGGAATGTGACGAAGTGGATGATTAATATACTCCTCATCCTGGAGTGAATCGAAGCCTTCTGGGATGGTTGACTGGCAGCCAACAGCAAAGGGTGACAGTGTTGAGACTACGACTGCTGTTGACTTGTAAACCAGTAGTAAGTTTGTGCTGTCCCAGAGTCAGCAACGCGTTAGGCTGTTGGAGGATATACACAGCCAGGCTGTGGTGACATACTGATATGCACTGCAAAGATGAGCACAGCCAGAGCCTCTGGAATAGACAGAATGTGGCTGTATGTCCAAAGTCTGTGCTTTCACTGCAGCACCAGGATCGAGTGGCTTCTGTTTGTGTTGCAATGGGAGATCAGATCTTAACCATCAGACACTGCACTACTGATAGGTCCGCATGTATGCCGTGGAGTTTTCTGCCATTTCCATGCTATGAAGGATGGGGTTAAACTCTGCACAAAGCTCTGGGCAAGGTCAGCAATTAACTCCTTCATGGCTTACTGATGCATTAAATAATTCATTGTGGATACCCAGCAGCTTTCCTCTGTAGGCTGCATTATTGGTGTTCATCTGAGAGATTGGTAGAGAACTTGTGTGCAACTTCACCCTTCTCTGAGGAGTGAGCACAACTGTTATCCCTACAGGCTGGTTGTGCCCAGTGCCTCAGTGTCTGAGCTCATGGTGAAGGGTTAAATCAAGTGATACTTGTGCTCATCTGCTGCTGCCCAGCCAGGTTACATCTCTTGGCTCTCTGAAAGGAGGAAGGCACATGGGTCAGTCTGCAGTCTGTGGTAAGGGAAGGGATAGTAACGCACAACTCGTAATGGGAAGAGATTGTGCAAGGGGGATGTGAGAAGGAAGATTAAATCGGAGGGTGCTGTCTTCCTCAAAGTTTTCATCTCACTGGCCATCCTGGACAGTAAAAGCTGATCCATTTATGGCAACACCATCTTCTCCATCAGGCAAAGTGTTGCAGCTGTTCTTGTACCACACTATTTAGCTGCTGTTGCCTTTAGGAGAGAGGAAAGTGTATTAGTGAATAACAAACAATCTGTTGGAGGAACTCAATGGGTCAAGCAGCATCTGTGGGGGGGAGGGGAGGAATTGTCGACATTTTGGTTTGAAACACTGCGTCAGAACTCTTGTGCCTCCATTGTATTGGTGAACATGCTGCAATATGTTTGGGTGATGTGCTTGTTATTTGCTGGCTCGTGTATGGGATGAGAGATGTTGGTGTGAGGCTTACAGCAGTGCTACTAGCATTAAAGTGTGATGGAGCATATGTATTTTATGAGTCCTGACTGATAGAGACTATAGGTAAACAGATATAATGGTCATGTGGTGTGGTGCAGTGCCTGAAGTTAATGGTGCAGGAATGGCAATTGAAGATGTATTCACTGACCTTAACCATACATGTGAGGTCTTTGGACAATCTCCAGCATTGCATGCAGTTTCTTGAACCCTCCCCTTGACCTTAGCAGCTAATCAGCTACATTTGTCTTTTTGCTATGTTCTTGAAGGCCCTTGTCACTGCAGCCATTACAGACATCTCTCTTCCCAGCCACCTTTTCTATAAAATCCTTCTGTAGAGTATCTTCAAATCTTGGGACCTTCTCAGCTTTGATATTGAGACATTCTTCGTTCTTTCAGAATGATTCCCAGCACTTGCTTCCACTAGAATGCACCACCTGTTTAAGTAGTACGTGCTCACTTTAAGCAACATAGACAGCTTTAAATGGTACCAGCAAGTACAATATTGGTCCTCCTTTTGAAGAGCCAATTAATATTGCAGTTTATCCTGTCTGCACACAACAATTCTGTAAATGAGCGGAACTGTGCTGCCTGTCTTGTATTGTGTGGGTGCATGTCCCAGTTCCTGTGCACTTTTTGAGGTTGTGAGATATATTCCCTATTGTGGTTCTGTGTGCACTGTGTATACTTACTTGTTGGTTAAGGGATTAAAAAGACAACATAATAGTGAAAATGCTGCCAGTGAACACATCAAAATGGGAATTCCTGTTTATTCATTTTTCAATATTGTTATATTGAAAAATTGCACATGTGGTCTGGTGTTTCCTACAATTAGGGACTTAAATTAAATGTAAAGTCCTCAAGGATAAAGTTTCATTTTTCTAAACTGAATTCCCTCCACTAAGATTACATTTCAAACATTTAATAAGTAAAGTATAATTCCACATGTGAGCATGCATGCCCACACAGTATTATATTGCTTGACTCTTAAAGCATTGTTGTCTGGCATTGACCTGTTTAATGCTTGATTCAGCTGCATTTTTTAACTGAAAATCCATCTACTTCAAGAAAAGCATTTTTTTTCTGGGAAGCGAATAAAAGAGTTTTTGAGAGCTATAATACTAAAATATTGCTTGGAGATTTACAGAAGTGACTGTGTGTTATAACTGCCAAAGATGAGGTCATGTCTATGCCCCAAAGACAATATTTTAGCCCTGCAGTCAATGTTTGCTTTATTACACCTTTGGCTATAGTTATATACCAATAGTTCAGTCACACTTAGTTCAGTCAGTACTTCACCAGGCAGCAGAGTTCATTATGGCACTAAGAATCCTGAGATAGAAATTTTTTCTCAAGCTATTTCAGGGGAAGATTTAACATTAAGTATATTAGAATCCTGGTGGTTCCATTTTTTTTAAAAAAAGGAAGGCTTTAGTCAGAAGCTTTTAAGGATGAAAATCCCCAGGACAAGTTTCATAGTTTTTTGTGTAATGCACTAAACCCTTACAATGAATTTGCTTGGTCGAAGTTGCTTGGTGGCTGAAACATTATTTATGGATAAAGATAATATTAAGAAGAAAACTCAATGTTTGGTTAGCCTAACTTGGTGATACACCCTAGCCATCTCAACACTCTCCTTCATCCCGAAGGTAGTTTCAGTTGTCAAAACGTTATTACTGCAGCACACAGAAACATTGGTGTTCGGTTCATTGTTTTCTATTTGATCACTGGTTCCAGTAGGTTGGCTCACTGGGTAGATGTTGATGGTGTGTGATGCCAAGTGTCAATACTTTTTTCGGAGAAGGAGCAATGATGACAGATATCTTGTCAAACGTAACTAGAAAAGGTGGTTACTGTCAGGTTTCACATTTGCATTTTTTTAAGAAAAGGAGCTGAATAAACCACAAGATTTAAGAACAAAACCCTAATCACAACAGTTGAAAAACACTATGATCAATATGACCATTTGTCACTAAAACGGACTTTTTCTTTTTGTTTCAATTGTTTTCTTGTAAAAATTGTGTATAATTTGTTTTTCTTGTGAATGCTGCTTATATGATGCTGCGTGCCCGTGATGTTGCTTCAAGTAAGTTTTTCATTGCACCTGTGCATACGTGTACTTGTGCATATGACAATAAATGACTTTGACCTTGAATAGTTGGGAGACTATTAATTCAATGGGCTGAATTGAGCTGGAGTTAGCCTGATGCCTGTGCTTACCTGGGCTGACGGGTAGGTCTGATCAAGGTGACTCTCAGTACACGGGAGGCATCTCTGGTGGCAAACTGCTGAGGCTCCAAGCACCTCTATCCCTAAATACCCTGAGGCCTTTAACAGGAGGTAATCCTGGGGACACAGTTTTGTCTTCTGCCAAAGCTGGGGAACTTGCCTTTTTCACAGTTTTTAAATCTGTTAGCATCAGTTTAAATACATTAAAAATGTTTTTCTCATTTTTTAAAGTATTAAAAATGTATTAAAACTGACAAATAATTAAACACATTAATTATTTTTTACTTATTAAATTTAATGACTTAAGTTTATAATATGTTGACACTCTTGTCTTCCTTTCTTCGGGTCGGAAATCCCTTTTCAAATAGTGACGATTCCAGGTCTACACCAAGCTAAAACAGAGTGACAGATGTGTCGGCATCTGTCACTCAGCATGTCCTGTACTTATAGGGGGTCCCTGTAAGTCAGGACTTGCTTAAGGGGAAGCAGTTGAATGCCAGTAGTTCCCTTCGGAACTATCAGTTGCAGGCAGCATGATTCGCCCAACATTTCCAGTTTAGATTTGCTCTGATATTTTATCTTTTTCCACAAAATGATTCTTTCAAGTGTAAACCCAATTCTGAACCTTTTATTTTTATTTGATCTAAAATTATGGTCTGTAACTTCACTACATCGTAAATATGGGGGATTTGGGCACAGTAGAAAGAACATGATAAATCAATTTGATAGAGAAGAGCTTGTGTGAGTTGAGTCAATGGAGTCTCTTTAAAATTGGCCAAGAAAGTGTGAAAAATCAAGAGGTTTGGACAGGTACATGAATAGGAAAGGTTTAGAGGGATATGAGCCAAACACAGGCAAATGGGACTAGCTTAGATGGGTTGGCATGGACAAGTTGGGCTGAAGGGCCTGTTTTTGTGCTGTACTATGACTCTATAACCTTAAATCAAAGTTGCTCAATTAAAGTCAAGTCTCAGTGATCTTTAACGTTAATTTGAAAATCAGTTCATTCAAAGTAGATTCCACCCACAAAACTGGCCACATTCCCAAATCAAAATAATGAGGGGGGTAGGTTACTTCCCACTGTTTGTTTTTTTTTGCTGCCATTCATGGAGAGATATCAAACTAAGTAAATTGTTTTGGGCACAAAGGCAAAAGTAAAATTTAAAAGATTCTGCACTTGCAGAAATTTTCACCCTGAATTTGTGGTCAATACTGAAATGATATGATACAACTGAAATGATACAACTCACTTCAGAAAAGGCTTCTCTCAAAAATCTAGCAGTCTCAGTAGTGAGAACTTCTCCTGTGCTGATGGGGACTGGTGTGAAGTATTGGTTCAAAAGGATCCCCAGCACCCCTGATGATTGCAACCAGGCTGAATAGTCAATCACATTAAAGTATTCTCACATAAAGGAGACCAGAACTCCATTTTTGATTCACTTTTTTGATTTTAAACTGAAAGCCAAATAAAAATTTTAGCATTCACATATAATTAAATTTGGCAAAATATCCTAAATAAGACATTTAGAATATAGCTTTTCAAAAATGTTTGAATTCTTTGATTTCAATACATTGGCCACGTGTAGCTGCTGGCATCTTCCTGTATACTTAACAGCAACTCTGGGGTTTCTCTGCAAATGCATAAGGGTGTAGGTAGACTCATTTATGTGCGGTGTTTCTGTGGAATGCAGTCCAACAAACTTCAGAGTCTGGTGGCAGAGTGAGAAGGTGCAGAAATTCCAAAATGCTTATACTGAGAAATACTCCCAAATAATCTGCACCAGGTTAAGCCTGTCAGAGACATTCAGAAACATTCATAACCTTCGATTGCTTTGACAGCTGGCTATGCAAGGTAGTACAGTTGTCAACAATTTTATGTGGTAGGGTTTCTCTTATCTGTCCCTACCCGATCATATAAGTGCATACTCTGGCCTGTCATTAGGCTAGTTTGTGAGCAAAGTTGAGACCAGGGGATTTGCATTAAGTGAATACTGACTTTTTGTAGATCTGTGGCATGTATGGGTGATTCATCGCTGCCCACAAAATCCAGTCTCTCCTTGTTAGGACATTCCATTGCACAACCTCAAGTATTTTTTGAGGGCCAGATAGCTTGTTGGGCAGCATTATAGATTTGTGAGTTATTTAAAAACTACTTGAACTTCAGGTAACTAAGCAAAAGATTTTCAGGATATTTTACAACGGGATTAATTTGTCAATTGTGCCCCTTCAAGTGGTTTCAGGTTGGTTGTGTCAGAGAAGGCTGCAAACTGTTCAGTCTTAGAGGTGGGTTGGATTGGTGACAGGAACTGGGATTTTCCACATTAAACTATGCTTGCATGAAAATCCAAGAGTTGCCATCAATTTCACAGAATGAACACCAGTGGTTTCATTAGATCAAATCTTGTTGATCTTGGCCCATGTCTTGCGGTCGTCACACCAAATTTTTGCAGCCACACTGCTTCCAACGCACTGCTGGCATCGCTGCTGGACCCTTCTGTAAGGCACACAGTGAGCCACAAATGCCAACTAGGCCACAGGTGCTGGGAACTAATGCCCTGCCCACAGACCGCCTGGATAGTTTATGCTGTCAAAGACACTTTCACTATTTCCACATATTGTTGATTATTGGAGCCATCTGAAGCAGTTGAAAAAAACTAAAAATTACTACAGATAGAAATTTAGAAAGCGATATGTTCATTTATAAACACGTGAAATTGGTGTTTAAAAATTTCAAGAATTATATAGTGAAATAAAAATACACGTACAACTAACTAAATTTAGTTAAGTTACGTATGTATTTTTATTTCACCATATATTCAAAAGGAGGCATTGACTGCATTCAAATGATTGAAGCCATGTTGGATGCACCAGCTGTTCCTGGCGTAGAACTGAGGGGCCATGTATAAAGTATATTCTGCTCTCTGGAACAGCAATTTATGTATCTGGTCCCCAGGGTGAATCCAGGGCCAGAACAGAAAGTCAGGTGTACTTCACTTGACCTACAACTTGTTCCATACTTTTGTAAGGCATAGACATCCACGTGCACTTCCTCTTACTGTAGCTAGCTCTGCTTCTGGTATGGACCTGCCAGGTAGTCTTCAATGTGCTTTGCACTTTGCCTTTATGAATACAATTTACCTTTCTGAGGAACTGAATGGTGTACAGCAATGAAACTGGTCAATGTTTCAGTATAATTTTTATTATCAACTTCAGTGATGTAAAATCAAGTTTCTTACAGAAGGTGCAAGTGCAGTTATGTGTGTCCATCCTGGGGCTGCAGCTCCATTCCAAAAATGGTCCCTTGAACTTTTAAACTGGTCTTTGACCACAATAGCATTAGAGATGCTTATTGTTTGTGATAAGCATATTTTCAGATGTATTAACTAAGCTTTGCCAATCACCATTAAATAACCAATTGATATTTAAATAAAAAAAAGTTATGCTGTGTTATGTTAAGCAATTCTGCTGGTTCATGGAATGATATACATTTATGTAAATGAATTTTAGCAGAAGCTTTAACCATAACCTAACCAGCACAATTTTTCACTCAAATTTCTGATTATGCTTTACCCAGACACTTACCTTGATAGTCTCATAAACTAGTGACTTGTACCAGGTCACTGTGTAACGGTAGATTTTTTTTATGGCTATATTTCCATATATGGGCCAAACTTAGAGATTTGTTTAGTGAGGCTTTCACAGGTGAGCACCTCATTTGCATTTGAGCAGTAAGCAAACTGAGACCGAGTATATCACATGGCTCACAATCGATTCATGAGTAGTTTATTTTTGAATGAAGTACCAGAGAACACCAAGAACAATATACTGTAATAACTTTTTTTGTGGTATGTATATGTGATGGTTTGTAAATGTAATGCCCATGACATTACTTTCTAGTATGCCTCCTCTGAAGGGTGTGATGTGATGGAATTTACTAAATATATTAATTGGAATTGGACTAACAATGGTGATAGCATATACTTTTATATACATGCCATTGACGATATTTACCAATAATTTTGCATTGAAATTTTATTCAGGTCTTTTACGTGTGGAATGAATACAATAATAATATTGGTAGATTAGCCCAATAATTTAACACTCATCTTCACTGCAGCATCTCGCCTACATCTCTGTAGGGGAAAAAGTACTGTTGAAGCCTCTTGGGGGAAAGGGTAAGTGGAGTTGTATTCAGGTCAAAATCCTTCCTAGAATGTTAACAAAGTTTCAAACAAGAGTGGGTGGAAAAAGAGCATGAAATTTGAAATTTACGCCATTAATAATTCTGGACAATTCTCTGCAGGTGTGGGTTTAATAGAAATGAGTAATGATCCCAACTTAATGATAGTGTCAGCAAGAGATTTAGAACCAAAAAAAGATCAATTCACAAATCATACATTATGTGTATGATTCCTGCCCCATCATGCTCAGCAATATTCATTTACTGGGGGCACGATTTTCCCATCAACAGTAGCTTAATGTGTTATAGCCATTATTGGCATTTATAGTTCATGTTTGGCCAGTGGTGATAAATCTGTGACTCTGGCAGACTTACAATTTTCTCTGTTTGACAGCAAACTACCAACAGGGCTTAGAGAAGGGAAACTGTCACCAGGGAAAAGGGGCCAGTCAGTTGACCACGGGGAAAGGTCAGTCCTTGTGCAAAGCTTTCCTCCGTAAATGACAGTGTTACCAAAACTGGAGGCCACGTTGATCAGATTGTTCCAGTAACAGTAGGTAAATCCAGATTCTGGACTGCTACATTAATAGAGCCTTTTCTGCACCAAAGGTGTCATATCCCTCAGACTGGTAGAAACCACCGACTGGATTTGATTCGCTTCTTTTCTGTCAGTAGAGATGTGATTCTAGGGTTCATCACCAGTAGCAAATTTACCATCTACCCTGCATAAAACTGAAGCAGAGGAGTTTAAATTCAAATATCTCGCCTAATCATTATATTTTTTGGATTCTGTACAAAATTATATGTCACTTCACCCCACCCCCATCCCTTTCTCCTTCCAAGAATACGTTACTGTGGAAAGTATTGAGCAGCTTTTACCACAAATAAATTTGTTCAGCCACTCTAGGATTTGTATCAAGTCATTTGAATTACGTGCCTGCTATATATCGAGATAGAAAATCGCTGGTTAATTTGCAAGAATACATACTTCCTCATGTCAGATGTTTAACAGACAAGAAACACGCATCTGGCTCAGCTCAGCTGGTGCTCCACAACTGCTCAATACTTTACCATGTGTCTCTTTCGACATAAGTATTCCAACTATGATGATTTAAATGTATTTTTATCTGCTAACCTGGTATAAATCATTCCACTGCTACAAACTCAGCAAGCCACCCTTATATTTAGACAATTGTATTTTAATTGGCACCACAGAAATTTGTGCAGTGCCTTCAAAGAACATCCTGGTGATGGTACTTCCTTGCAAAATGTTAATCTTTGTTTTACATGAACTCACAAACACTTACAACTTTGCATTTCTTTTTATTACTTTTGGAGGAGTTTTATTTTGTACATAATATGATAATACAATGTAATTGTTATTAGTATGAAGTGTACTGCTGCTGACAACCATTTCTTTCCACTGCACTCACAACAATGGAGGGCTGTGCAGCAGCTTGACTCTTTTCCTTCTCCTCTTCCCTCCATCACCGATTGCAGAATGTGTACCATCTGTTCCCTGTTGTAGGTTGTTAAGCACAAACTGCAGCCAATACAAATAGCTCTGCTTGATGTTTGTTTGCATAAATTGTTCTGAAAGCTTCATGAAGAGTTTAAGGGTTTGCTAGCAAGAGCGGCATACAATGATGAAATCTATGAAGTTGGTAGCAACATTGAACCTAACAATTTACAATGGTATTTGCAAGCATCCGCATGCATATCTATGAAAGGTGAACCAGAGTAGAGAAGAAAATGTAATGTAAATGTATGAAACCAAATGAAATCAAATAATAAATATAAAACTGTAATATAAACAGCCAATTGTACCTCATCATTTTTTCACAGTAATAATTCTTGTTTGAAATGACTTGACCTGCCTCTTTTCATCTTCAGGTAAATCAGCTCCAGTTGTGAGTCTACCCAAGAGCTTATGTAGATTTACAAAGAGAGTTAAAGCTCTATATTACACTGGCAGTTGCAGCATTTACACTGATGACAGTTAAATTGTTGAGCCCTCTGTAACTTATTTAGTGCACAGACACTATGGGTCCTCTGACGACCTACTGCAAATGCAAGCCATATGTGCCTAAATATATCCTTTGTACATATTCCTTCATTTAAAACACTTCTGTTAACTCTCAACTCAAACCTTCTGTTGTCATGTCATACTACACTAATTATTTTTTATAGCTTTGTTTTAATTAAATGTTAGAATTTTTCTGTCATCTTATAGTTAATGGAATGTGCTTACATCTATCTGCTGTGATCAGATTTTTTGTTCACAGAGAAAATACTGCACACAAAGCAATGCTTGGTGTGAGACTCTGATTTTTATCTTTTTCTTCCTCATCAGCAAAGAAATTACACAACATATGTTCTAGTTGTCCCTATCTTTCAGTTTGTTATGTAAAACGAAATTGCAACTGTGATTCAGTCAGACTTTCCATTTTTCTGGGTTGCTGCTACAATGGTAATGTAGAAGATCTTCTTCAATAACCAATGATAATGTTTAAAATGTACCGACAGAAGGAGCCGCCTAGTAGACAAGGCCCAATGTGATTCATCATTCTCTTCAAGTTTCCATTAGTGGTGAAGCATTTCATATCCCACCCAATACTACACAAGAGGAGATACATTACCTCCATGTGTAGTATGTTTCTTGGGAGTATAGCTCTTATTTCCATAATGAAGGCTGACTGTATAATTTATAAGCAATGAAACCGTGAGTGAGAGATGATCATCTACATACATTGAAATGAAAACCTTATTAAATGAGTTATTCTGATTCAACTTGTAATAAATACAGGTTTGCAGGGAACCTGGTAGCCAAGACCTTTTGGGAGCTTTGACACCAACCTTGAAACCTTGGATCATTTCAGGAATGACATTTATTTCTTGAACAGTTTGTACATTGTTTTGACCACAAAGGTGGGCACATTGTTCACTGCATCACTTGGAGGTGTCCTTAGAAGATTAGGCAGCATCTGTGGAGAGAGAAACAAAGTTAATACTTCACGGCTGGGAGATGAGTACAGTCATCCTGAAAGAGGGAAGCAAGTTTGATTCCTGAAACCACTTCCACTCTGTCAAAATGGTACATCTGCATTCCCAGTGATCTGTTGGAAGATTACAGGAATGGTGTGACATGCTAAGAACACACACATTATATTGCAGTGGAATAAAAACCCAAGGCCAAATGATGGTTGGTTTATTAGTGTTAGAACAGACTAAGCTGCAAGGGTTGGGCTCCAGGATCTCTGTAAACCTTATGTTTGGAACTGGACTGCTGATGTATCTTGATATTGTGCCCAGGACCTGTGGAACACCAGCCAAAGTCCTGTGGATTTATCTGCTGTAGGGAGCCTCATTGTAGTCCTTGCCTCAGCTTTCTGTAGCACAGCCTATGTGACTTTGCCCTCTGGTCAGCTGGAATCTCAAAACAATTTCCTCTAAACTTAGATGTGGTATATTTATGTCCGGTGACTCTGTTTTCAGGTATTGCATGTAGAATCATAGCTGTATGGCATGCAACCAGGCCCTTTGGCTCAACTCGTTCACGCCCACCAAGGTGCATACCTGAGTTAGTCCCATCTGGCTCATATCCCTCTAAACCCTTCCTATTCATGTACCTGTCTAAACATTATAATTGTACAAGCCTCTAACAGTTCCTCAGGCAACTCATTCCATATGCCCACTATTAAACATCCACCCCATACCGAGTGTCAGCAACTGAGCTGCTAGCTGTGAGTGTTTGACCAAGTGTACAGATGGATTCTTCCTAGTTTTTGTGCAGCTACTCATGGGCAGGGAGGATTTTTAGTTGCCTGCTGGCAGAATAGCACAAAGGTCGAGTGATGGTTGGGGAAGGGGGAGGTAAGAGGGCACAGTTACACCACCTAAACTAAAAAGAATACTGGAATAAAAGGGAAGTAGAACGTGAGATCTCAGTGTGCTGCCAAGCTCCGCGGTCTCTGTGCCTTCAGCCACTATGACTTCTGCCGCAGCAGCTCCAGAGGTTCCAAGGATGCAGTCCTCCAGGATGCTCAATCAATGCAAGGGAGCGTTTTTGCAACATGTTTTTGCAACATGTTTGGGGAACGTGTTAATGTAACTGCCTTTGTTGAATTGTGGAAGTGGTGAGATTCAGGTGAGTACTGTTAAGGTGTTGGAATTCAGTAGGATATATGTGAATGTTATTGCTGAGTCTTGCCTTGTGGCGATTGTTTTTGGGTGCTGGGCTTTCACCTTTTCCACAGAATGAGACCAGACGTATTTCCAAGTTAGACTTGGTTAAACACAATTCTGCCTGAACAAGAGAAGAGTTGATGGGCATCTGTGAGAGAATCTGTAAGGGTGCAGGGAAATAAGGAGCAGAGGGACTAATGAGATTGCTCTCCAGGAGCCAGTATGAACCTCTTGGGCTGAAAGGCCTCCTTTCATACTATTATAAGAAAGAAAGTAACATTCAATAACATCATATTTTTGATACTATTAGCAACCTAATTGGAAAGGCACAGTGGATGAAGTAATTCATGTCTGTGTATTTAACTACTCGTGTTGCATCCCCTCCCTTTCCACTCCCACACTAAACAGTGACCCCTCTCTCCTGATGTCTCCTCAGTTGCACCAACAGGTGGGAAAAGCTCCCTGCCTGTGCTTGAAGGCTGCTTCTTTGGATCACCTCCTCAGACACAGCCTGTGCTCCCATGTTTTCAACGATTTGCAGGTCCATACGACTGTGCACCCAGTTGTGGTCAAGGACTCTGGGTTAAGTGGCCACAGAGCAAATCTCTAACGAAGGCCACTCTGGCTGGAGCTCAGTGTCAGGGAGCATGTACCATCAGTCTGTCTCCTGCCCCATTCCACCTTCTATCGCTCACTAACACCAACGCCTCTACTTCCTCAGGAGACTAAAGAAATTTATCATGTCCCCGTTGACCCTCACTAATTTTTATAGATGCACCATAGAAAGCATCCCATCCACATGCATCACGGCTTGGAATAGCTACTGCTCTGCCTGAGACCCCAAGAAACTGCAGAGAGTTGTGGACACAGCCCAGCACATCACGGAAACCAGCCTCCCCTACGTGGACTCTGTCTACACTTCCCGCTGCCTCGGCAAAGCAGCCAGCATAATCAAAGACCCCACCCACCCTGGACACTCTCTCTTCTCTCCGCTTCCATTGGGCAGAAGATACAAAAACCTGAAAGCATGTACCACCAGGCTCAAGGACAGCTTCTACCCCACTGTTATAAGACAATTGAATGCCCCACCCCGTACAACAAAATGGACTCCTGACTTAACAATTTACTTCGTCATGGCCTTGCACCTTATTGTCTGCCTACACTATCTCTGTAACTGTAACACTTTATTCTGCATTCTGCTATTACTTTTCCCATGTACTACCTCAATGCACTGATGTAATAAAATGATCTGTCTGGACGGCAGGCAAAACAAAGTTTTTCACTGTACCTCGGTACATGTGACAATAATAAACCAATTTACCAGTTTAACTTGGGGAGTACAGCTGTGCCAGTTCCTTAGCACTGCGATGCTGAGGCTTCCACTGAGGCACAGCTGACTTCCTGTCCTCTTGCCAGTTCTCCTCACTACAGTTGTAATCCTCAATAGCCTAGGCAACCAGTGGTTCTGGGAGCCATGGCATACCATTCTCGCATTTTCAACCTCAACCCACTTAGCCCAGCCAATCAACAGCCTTGCTTCCGACATGCCTTCAGCCAATCATAAGCAATGATGGGATTGTGTCTGATTCTGTGACCAAACACAGTAATCTGCCATGGTGCAAGGACTTCGGCTAATCATAATCTACAGTTGTGGAATTGTTAGGGGCGATCTGAGTTGGTGTCACAAGTTGGGGAATTGAGGGGCACTATTGTCAGGACTTGCGTTCAAAAGGAGCCTGGTAAAAATCTCCAGGGTGGTTATGGTCTGAAGGTTATAATGATGGAAAGCCACTAAATTCTGAAATAATCTCAGGTGTGGTTTTAATTGATTGGCAGTGTTGAAATGCTTCTTCTCCCTGATCAATTAACTCAGTCTTCTATATTTCACTGAAAAGAAGACATTTGAACTTAATTGCCTCTGGGATACAGAAGCCAGTGGCTGAACCATCCATTTAAACCCAGGTAAGCAGCTACCCGATGGGGACGTATTGCAGTCCTGTGTGGTGCAGAGTGTGAGATCAGAGGCACTTCTGTTTGTATGAGAGATGAGGATGTGTTCACAGACCATGACAGAGTGTGTAAACTTCTCCTTGTGCTGGATCTTTGTCTTTGGGACTACACTTCTGGTGTTGGCTTCCATTACAGACTTCCTCCACTCTCACTTAACGTATACCTTGGCATCTTACCTGTCTTGCTGTGGATAAAAGGCATTTGTCTCCCTCTCCACATTGTCCACCAGTGCTTAAAAATTGGGCTGGGCTTGTCATCTTACACAACATCTGCTTGGGACGCACTCTCTCTCTTCTCCCTTTGGGGCCTGAGATGCTCAGCTACATCTGAGCAATGGTGCCCATAACTTTGGCGGGGTACACTCTACTGTCATGAGCAGTATGTGTAGGGCACAGCTCGACTGAAAGGGAAGAATGCAGAATAAAATGTCCTCTTCTTTGCCAAGGGAGAGAAAACCCTCTGGGCAAAGTTAGGCAGTTTTGTTAGTTACCTTGTTTGTGTTGACAACTGGACAGGCTAATTACAGGTTGTTGTTGATTGATGTGCAGGAATGACCAACAGGGAGCTTGCAGGGAGAGTACTTGAGTGGTGAAATGAAAACATATCTAGGCCATGACAGATGTCTCTTATTTCTGAAGACCTGGACGATTGGGCAAAGCTGCAATGTTTATTCATTTGCAAGTTAGTGTTTTTTTTTAATTAGAAAATTAAATCTTAAATCAAGATCTGCTCTTAAATGATGTGAGGAAAGGGGGGAGTGAACATACAGGTGACTGAAGCAATTAACTGGGCTTTGTCTCTGCAGGTATCATTTTTCTGTGGAACTCAATGCACTCTGTACTAACTCAATGTAACTGCCCTGTGTAATGAATTGACCTGTACGATCAGTTTGTAAGACTTGATTTTCACTGTACCTCGGTACAAGTGACAATAATAAACCAATAAACTCACAGATACCCCACTCAAGTACCTCACTCAGTACACAGAATTTACTACAACTGAATGATTGTGTAGAGCAATTATATTTTTATTGCAGTTACCAATTATTGGAAATGGGGCTCAGCATGGTTCTTTTGCATATCTAAATGGAAACATTTTCCTTTGAATTTCCATGTGCCATGCAAGCCTAGTTGTAATCACATATGTGTAAGTGGCTCTCCCAGGGCTCTCATCTGTTTCAAACAGTCAGGAGAAAATGAAAGAGTTTAGGATTGGCTTATCGGCTTAACTCTTAGCCTACCAGCTATAGATATAATCAAGCACAAGGAACTGGTTAAATAGCAATTGATTATCCTTTTAACTGGAAAGGGATTCTCTTCTGTCGTTGGATTTCAGCAAACCTTTGAAGGTTTGTAAAAAAAAAAAATTTTTCAGAATGTTGTACCTTGTAGCCTAATCATAAGAATACTGTGCATCTTGGAGGATAGAGAGCTGCCGACCTTCGATGCAAATTAAGGGCTTACTTCATCCCAAGGACTACGGAACAATTTAATACCAATTTCTTTGGATTAAAAAATTGCAAAAGCTGTCAATCATTATTTGCATGATGGGGATCTACTATAATCATGTTGAAAACCCATACAAATATTAAGGTGCGGGAATATAGTGAATCTACAAAGAAAAGATTTTACCCACAGGTTAAGTATTTTGTATTTTCTGCTTATTATCTGCCACATTATAAATGAAAGCTGCTTGTTGTGGAACTGCAGGTGAACGGATCAAAATTCAGGAACCTGCTTTGTGTTTGCCAGAGAGCTGTGATTGTTTGACTGCAAACTTCTTGGAACAAATTTGACCTCAAGGAAGAGACTTGCATTTCTACTGCACCTTTTTTTTTCTCCTTTCATGACAGCCAAAGCAGACCCAGGAAAAACACAGAAACCAATTTGCACACAGCCATCTCCACATACAGCAAAGTAATTTCAATGGGGAGGAAAAGTTGAGAGGGATATGGGCCAAATGCAGGCAAATGGGACTAGCTCAGGTGGGCAACTTTGTTGGCATGAACGAGTTGGGCTATAGGGCCTTTTCCTTCCTGTATCACTCTTGATTCTATGACTCCAATAACAAAAAGGTAATCTGTCACAGGAATGGTAAGTAAGGGATACACATTGGGCAGAACAGGAGGAAAAATTTCTCCATTTTTCATTGAAATGGAACAGGAGGATCTTTTTATATGGGTCTGATGTGATTTTATTTCATCTGAGAAAAAGCAGTTCCCACAGTGCAATATTTCCTGAGAATCATAGTGGAGCCCAGAATAGATCTTTGTGCTTAAATCTCTGGAGCAGGACTTGAACTCAACATTTTGTCTCAAAGGCAATCCTGCTGCCAACTGAGCCAATCCTGATGTTGCCTTCAGTTTGGCCTTTGACCGTCTGAGAGATAAAGTTACTGTTATCCTTGAGCTAGCAAAATGGGGTGTCCGTGGGTGATAACTTCAGAGATTTAGCTGACTGTTGAGTTAACATTTTCAGTTAGTCCCCAAACTATCTCACCCACTTGATAGAAGCCAGTCTGTATAATAACTCACATTTTAAACATATTGGCATCAATGGTGACATGCAATTATAGTTTCCACAGTGACTTGCATTCATCTCTATGTCATTTTGATGTGCTATGGGTCTGCCATATGTGTCTTCTTTCACTGCACATGTCTAAAAATGCCTGCATACCTTGCTTCATCTGGCTCTGAGACTACAGGAAAAAGTTGAAGTGTATGTTATGTAGTTTGTGCTTCTCTTTGAAGATATGGCAGTAAGTGCCACACTTCCTTCTCGAAGCATGTTGGACTGAATTCTTTCATGCAATGTAATTACACACTTCCAACCACAGTAAGGTATTCCCAAGTAGCAGTCTGTTCTGCCTTCTCCTTGATTGCAGCCAAATGGTTGAATTCATACTGAAGATCTAGGTTCGTTTGTAGTTGTGCCACAGGTTGAAAGGTAAATTAACATTTGGCGTACAAACTGATTTGACAGAATCCACACTGGCTCATTCCTAACTCCCTCCAGAAGATTTAGTTGTAGTTTTTCTGAAACAGAACACATTTTTTAGCCCCCTATCTCATCTTGAAAGACTTGCATTTCTACAGTGCTTTCACCGCCTCAGGTACCCAACTGGCTTAGCAGTTAAATTTTTGCACTCTAAAGCACATGTAGTGTTAATTACTTGTTCAAGGTTTGTTTATTTTAAATAAAGCTATTACATGCTCAGATTTTATTTCAGGAGATCTATTTTATTGCCTTGGGTCATTGTACTCTGGAGGTTCTCTCAGATCTGTCTGCATTAAGCAGTGATGATAAAGAAAAATGAGAAATACCTGCACTTGTATCGAACTTTACAACCAATGAAATATTTTTGAAGTGTGGTAACTGATAAAGTGACAGCCAATGTGCACACAAGGTTTCCACAAACTACCACACAATGATGACCAGAAACTCTGTTTATAGTGATGTTGATCAAGAAATAAATATTGCCCAGGAACGAGGGACAACTGCACTGCTACCCCCTTGCAATAAACGCCATTACTCTTTACCTCTTCTTTACTCACCTGACCAAGTACATCACTGCTGCATAAAACTTCACGGCCATTTGATTAGCCAGTTACTGTCTGTTACTCAAATGAATAACAACAGATCTTAACTGCACACTCCTACCTAACTAGATTGGGGGGGAAAATTGAAAATGTTAGCTTAACATTCAGCTAAATCTCTGGAGAATGCCAAATTACGAACAGTAGCATGCCTGATTGCTAGGATAGGCTAGTCAGGGTGGGAGATATTGTAACGGGAATCATTTAATACCTTGGTTTAAATTAATTCGCAAATGTACAGTTAACTGGGATGGATTGGTCCCTGTTGCACACACTTTTCTGCTGGTAAACATGCAAACAGTACCAATTTCTGAGCGCAATGGCTAATGTCAGAAGGACATTGGATTCCATATTACATTTGGTAATTGTTCAGCAACAAACAATTTGCTGGAGGAACTCAGCGGGTTGAGCAGCATCTGTGGGAGGAAAGGAATTGTTCAGATTTTCTTGATGCTTGTGCTATATAACCCAGGAATCTTTAGTTATCTGTGAAGAGACAGCAGTGGTAACTAAATGTGCATTATTTCTTTTTAAAGTTTCATATGGATCAGGAGGAGGAATCTTCCTCTTAGTTTCACAGCAGGCTAAAGGTTGCTGTGGCCATTATCCTGTTGTCCATATTTCCACACAACATACAAGTAGGGTATTCAGCTCACCAAGTCTCTGCTGGCTGTCCAAGCATTTCCATCTGCCCTGTACTCCCCCACCCCCCACCAGCCTATTCTCTCTCACATGTTCATCAACTCCCCGATTCTCCTGCCAGCCTCTTGCACTGGGAACAATTTGTAGTAGGCAATTCACTTACCAGCGTGCCTTTAAATGTGGGAGAGAGTTAAAGCACCTGGGAGAAACCAATGCAACCACAGTCATACAGCATGGAAACAGAACCTTTGGCCCACTGAGATTGTGCCAACCATCCAGTACCCATTTACACTAATACCATTTCATCCTTCACCCCCATCCCCACCCCCAAGATTCTACCACTCACCTATACACTAGGGACAAGGTTTACAGTGGCCAATTAATCAACCTGCACAACTTTGGGATGTGGGAGAAAACTGGAGCACTGGAAGGAAAAGCATGTGGTCTCAGGGAGAACGTGCAATCTCCATACTGACACCACCGGAGGTCAGGATCAGACTTGGGCTATTAGGGCTATGTGACGGTATCTCATACCTTCACTCTGCTGCCCTTTCCTTCCCCACCCCCATACAAGTTCTGCATCCCCACATCCAGGGACTTTTGGTGAAGATCAATGTCATTTAGGACAGCGGCCTGAAGGACCTATTTTCAAATATTTGTTAATGGAACAGGCTTTGATAATTTCTACTTACAGTCTAATCAATATTTTAGTATTACAACTCTGTCACAGAAATTTTAATTTTCTTTGTTCTGACTTAGAGCCTTTCTCTTTCCATGCATAATGTTTTTTATGCTGGGGTTGGGAACTTACCACTGGCGCTTGATATGAAAATCAATGTAAAATCTTGCAGCACTATTATTAGATATTTTAAAGTGTTCTGTTTTTAATAGCAATGCATATCATGTACAATCATCCTGTTTTATTGCTATTGTATTTTTGTACTAGATTGACAGTTTTAATGGAAAATAGTTTGTAATTGCATTTTCCAGTCTGCTTTGAACCATGTATTCATTGAGTTACTTGGATCAAAATTGATATTTCAGTTGAGGGAAATGACTGAGTGGTGAATTATCGGGAAATCTTAAACCAGCCTATTACAAGCCATAGGGTCACAAGCCTTTGGGGTGCTTATTAGCCTAAATCTTTATCTTATTTTTCCTATGTTACATCAGTGCCCACACTTCAAGAGTATTTCACTGTCTTGGGCTCATGAGCAATGCTGTATACAATAACTCTTTCAAAATAAAAACAGGAAATGTTGGAAAAGTTTAGCAAGCCAAGCAGCATCTGTGGAAGGAGAAACAGTTATTGTTTCAGGTCTGAGACCCTTCAGCAGTGTTCTGTGTTCTGACAAAGGGTCTCTAACCAAATGTTAAGTCTGTTTCTCTTTCCACGGATCCTAACGATTTGCTGACTGTTTCCAGCATCTTCTGTTTTTTTTATATTTCAGATTTCCAGCAACTGCAGTTTTTTTTGATTTTCAAAATAAATCTCCCTTTTGATTTTATTTTCAGTCATTTGCAATGTTACAATCTGACTCCAGGACTGCTTCCTCAATCTGCAAAGAAATGCTTTGTGTTTTAACAGCCATTGTAACATTTTCAGTTAGCATCATGACATCAGCAAAACTTTTTTTTGTTAGATTTGTAATAAATGAGTATCCATATCATACACTATGCAGTCACTATACCTGAATAAGAGAGCAGTTGAAACTTGCCATGAGTCCAAGTGAACTTAGTGACCATGGACCTCTGTCTATAGGTGGATCCACGTAGATGGTGCTCCTCTGCAGTTTAATTTTACATATGGGGAGGAGCAGGTTCAAATCACTCCCCTCATTTAAACTGGAATGACAATACAAAGACCAAGCGCTAAATCTGGTGTCGCAGCTTTTGACTTAAAGGTTTGGGTTTTTGGATGCACGTCTGAAACTGTTTTTCATAAACATAGTATAATGACAATATATTACAGCAAACTGCAAAAGACTCGAGGAACATAAGTGGTTACCTCCTTACAAAGACTACTTTGTTTTTTTATTTACCAAATTAATTTAATATCTTATGAAATACCCAGCTGTGTGGTGGCGAGAAAATTAATAATGAGGCATTTGGATGAGGCTTATGCTTTATCACCTTTCATTAACTCAGAATTGCTCTTGAACAAACAAGATTTTCATAAGTGCACCATGAGGAGGTGTCTCAGCCATGTGTGCTTTTCTGTGCAATAGGGAAAGATCAACTCTAACATCAGTATCCAGCTGGCCAATAAAACAGCTGATCCTAAAAGAGTACACTTGTGGCAGTTCTGATTTTTGTTGCTGTTTGTTAGGGCGCACCATTTTGTTGTTTAAATTTTACCCTGCCATCATCTATCCTGCTCCTTTTAAGCTTTTACACATAATTTGAAATAGCTTCAGTTGTTTTTCTCAGAGACTGTGACTAATTACATTACTTGCATCACTGTTTTTGTCCTATCTCTGATGGCAATTACTTATTTTCTTACCAGATGATATGAAAATTACAGATGCTTTAAGTTTGTTATTTTGTACGTTTAGTGGACTTTTGAACATTATGACATAAGAATGTCCAATGAAATTTTAGTAATGCTCCGTAACCAATTTCCACAGCTAAATGGACAGCTGCTATTCTAGTCAACTTGGAGAGATAAAACAGTTTATTAACACCTGCACTTACTTGTTTACCCTTCAATATCACAGGGTACTTTGATCACATTTATTTGACACCTAACAGTGTAGGTCAGATTTTCTCCAGGATCAGGATGTGATTATTCATTGATAAGACTGACATTTATAATAATTACTAAAAAGTGGTTGTAAAAGTGAATACAATAAGTTTTCTCATCACTACTTTTCAGCAAAAACCTTAAAAAATATCTGTATTGACGTAGAACCAGTAACAAGTTAACATTTTAAAAACATTTTTCTACCTGTTGTAATTTCGTTTTGCACAGAAAGGAAGACAGTAGAAAAATGCATCCTGATCAAAGATGAACATCTCTTCAAATTTGGCTCCTCCCTTCTGAATTTAGATTTAGAATAATTGCTAATCGTAAAGAGTATCTGTATGGCATGGATTAAGCAGAAAAGCAAGCAATTATGAATAATGCTAAACATACTTGCCTTGTTGTTCACGTTTTCATGGAGACAGCTGACATTATGGAAAAGAATAGTAATATATGAAAAGAATTAGGCAAATTAAGTTCAATGTATGACACAGCATATACTAACTTGCCTATAAAAAATTGTTTTAATTAATATGCATCTAATTAAACTTGATCTCATGGTCAAGTATAACTGGATAAGTGCATCCAACTCCAGTACCACATCTCTCCTACCCCTGCCCCCCCGCCCCAGCCACATCCCCCATCTTACCAACCAATCTACAAACCGGATTTCTGTGAATCGGGACCCATTTGTGGTGTGGGAAATTGTAATGGCCATGGGCCCTCCCTTTCTGTCTGTGCTCATTTTTCGTCTGACCCAGGGTTCTGGACACATGAGATAATGTTAGTCTGCTTTCTGTCATGGCATCTTTTCTACTGTGATCCTTTCAGATGCTGTTGTGGGAAGTATGTGATAAAAAGTGGAACTGATTTTGCACGTAGGGAAAGAAAACAAAACATGGAAGGAATGTCTCCTGCTTGTTTTCAGACATTTGATAACCTTAATTGGCTCAGTCTGTCAACTCTACATTGATTGTAGTCACTAATAAAAGGGCTATTGATTGTCATTTTATTTAAAAGTGCTCCACATGGACTGCACTTCAAACTAATGTTATTACCACGTCAACCTTTTCCTGTTTCAGTGCTTTCTTAATATCATAAATAACACTGAATGCCAAATACTCTTTCTTTACCTTCTGTAAATGGTTTTCTATTGGTACCTTTTGAGCAGGGAATTTTTTTGTGTGTATGCCTTGATAATGCATGCTAATTTCAGGTATAATATGTAAATCATATTACAGATTCTCCCAGGTTACGGCAGGGTTCCATTCACGCGAACTGTTCATAACCCCGATAGTTCGCAAGTCGGAAATACGGCCGCGAACCAAGTCCCCAGGCGGCAGAAGACGTCTGCAGCCCTGCAGCAGCCGGCAAATCCATCCCACCTGGCTCCCAAACACTCGTTCATTTGTAGAACCCGTACACAAGTCAGGCACTCGTAAACTGGGGAGGGCTTGTATTTCAATGAAGATTATGTGCAAGATTTCTGTCACTAAAGACGTCTCCACAATCTTACAATATAGTCAGACTGAGAGCCAACATGTCCAGCATTATGTAAACATTTGTTGGTTTGTAATTGGAAATGGGAACCAAGAAGTACAATCATAGATTTTATACCTCAAATATTCGATCAGTTTAGGGCAGATTCTGGGAAGAAAAATCTATTCATTGTCTGTAATAATAATGTTTTAAAATGAAATTCTATTATAGTTAAGTAACACAAGCTGTCAAAGTCAGAAAAATCTGAATTGGATGCAACCAAGTAACCACTCTTCATTCTGCCCCTTTATATAACATCTGTCACAGTTTCACATGATATGATATCCCCCAGCTAACATCTTCCATCAAAATGAGCTTGAGAATGACAGTAATTTCTTTCAAAATACTCTAGAACTATATAGTGCATGTATATATTGTTAAGTAGTTTAAATACTTAGAGATTCTAGGGCCTGCTAGTTGAATCCTGCATTATTGGCATTTTTTTGAAAAATCATTCGTGGGATGCAGTTGTCACTGGCTTTTATTGTCTGTCCTTAATTGGCACCAAACTGAGGAAGCAGATAAAAGACAACCACATTAATGGGTCTGGAATCACGTAGAGGCCAGACAAGATATGGACAACAGATTTCCTTCCCTGAAGACATCAGGTGTGTTTTTACAGCTGTCCAGTAGTTTCGTAGTTACCGTCACTGATACTAGATTTATTTAATTCAATTTAAATTTCCTAGCTGCAAGATAGGATTTGAACTCCTGTCTTTGGATCATTGGTCCAAGCTTCTGGATACTAATCCAGTAATTTAACCACATCTTCAAAAGCCACGGTACCCATTCTTTTGATATGATCTCAACCCCTTAACATGTAACCACTTTGTAATTGCACACAAAAGATCATGCGCTTCTGCAGCATCTTTTCCATCCTCAGGCCATCTCAAGCATTTCTCAGCTGATCAAGTACCTTTTGAAGATCTAAAACAAAAACAGAAAATGCTGGAAATACTCAGCAGGTCAGGCCACATCTGATGACCCGTTGAGTATTTCCAACATCTTCTATTTTTGTTTTAGATTTCCAGAATCTGCAGTTTTTTTTTATTTTCACCTTTTGAAGATGTGTCTTTGTTTTTGTCAGCAAGTTTTGGGGACAACAGTAAAATTAATGGCTAGTTAATCTATTTCGGTGAAGAACAGGTATGGTCCCAAACAGAAGGGAAGCTCTTGTTTTGAGACAATCTTGCATGGAATTTTCTAGAAAAGATCTTACATTAACACTTCATTTGAAAGATGATAGCTTAAATAATGCTCATTCCCACTGCACTACACTGAAATATCACTTAAGATTATGTACTTGAGTTCTGGACAGAAACGTGATCCACAACCTTCTGACTCAGGTGAGAGAATGTAGTTGAGCCAAGCTGACATAATATAGTCATTTATTATTGGATTATATGCACTGCAAAGCTAAACAGATGGTTTTAACTAACTTCACATAATTTATGCAAATCCTGCAGTGACTAGGCTATTCCACTTTGCAGGCCTAAATATCTTTAAGTTGAGTTCTTTTGATCAGCACAGTATCATTTCTTTTGGTGCAAATCAAATGCACGTTTGATGGGACTTTACTCCCTCCCCTGAATTAGCTGAATGTTTCAGTGAAGCTGGTAAATGTCTTTCACATGCAGCTTGAACTCATTTTTCAAGACTTCATTTGCTATCAGTTTTTCTTTGTTACGTCCTGGCTTTTGAGATCTTTTACCCTCCCATTCAAATTTATTGCATTCAGTTTTCCTGTTCTGTCAGCTGCCTACTTGATAAAATGGTCATAGAAAATATTTAGCATCTTTTATAGTTAAAGATTATTTTCATGACAAAACATAGCCTGCAATTCCCACAAGATGTGTTGATAAATGTGCTGACATTAGAGATCGTATTTAAAGCTATATAATTACTGCATTGTTGCTGAGAACTATGCAGAAACATTAGTTATTTTATTCTGTCACAGAATTTGAAGCAGCTCATTTCACAGTGCTGTCAGCATGGATTTGGTATTGGCTGCAACCCAACAACCCCAATGAGGATTGTCAGTTCTCAGCTAGGCTACTGAATGGTTTGGCTCGGGCAAGCAGACTCCATTCAAAAGTGTAAATCTTTGCTGTTTACATGACTGATACTCTCTGAGTGAGGAGTAGTCTTGCTGTGGGAGTTATGGCCTCTTTATTTGATTTGTTTACTTAAGAAGATTGATGGAGACAATAGACCATGTTTGCAGTCATCAAAATGAGAGGCTATTGTGGTAGAAGGAATGCAGTTCCACTTCTGTTGCCCACTGTTAGCATAAAGCACTTCAAGGTTAGTTATAGAACAGACATTCCGAGAGAGAAAAAAATATTTATCCTGCTCTTTACACAAAAAGGTAGTGGAGTTTTTTTTCAGACTGCTGGGGAAATCACTCTTCATTGAGTTTCACTGAGGTGGGCAATGTTCATTCCCAAACCATTGGAACAATAAACTCCACAGGACTCTGATTTACATGGAACAGTGAGGCACTAGTTTACACAGTGGCACTCCAAAATCACTTATGTCCAGTTTGCTCCAAAATTGTGGCCTCTACAGGAACAAGTCGTATTGGACATTTGGTTTCTCCACCATGCCTTTCCTAGTGAAAATGAGGTAATAAGGAATATGAACACTATTTTGAAAGTAGAAATATCATTTTGCTTGGAATGCAGGGTGTAGGCTTGGACTTTGAAGATATAATTAAGTACTGTGCAAAATGTTCTTCAGAGCTCAAACCACATTGATGGATTCTTCTTTATTTGTTAAGAAGTTTATATGCCTTGATAATGTATTTTTTAAAGTATCAAACACTTTTGAGAGTAACAAGTAGAAAAAAATGGAATACTTGGAAGAAATAACTGACATAATTGTATTGTGCGATAAACAAAAGCATTGCTTGCCCTCTGCCAAATTTACAGAGTTCAGTGTTGAACCAGGATTTATTAGCTAGGAGCGTGATCAAGAAATGTTTGATTTGAAACAGTTGGTGTGAGTGTTAAAAATAAACTGTTTTGAAAAAGCAATAATGACAACATAGCACCTATCACAGCATCAAGAGGTTCTGATGGACTTAACAGACCATTAAGTTTTAATGGTCTGCTTGTTACATAGGGAAATTTTAATGGTTTTTGCATATCAAAGCCCAAAACAAAACCATGAGATAAATGATCTGTTAATCTGTTGTCATGTACTGCCGCACAGATAAGTAACAGACTGTCACCAAGAGAATCATTGTGCCTTTCTGCAATTAAAACAGTGGGGTACTCTGTGTACACTTCACAGGGTAAACAAGGGGGTTGGCTTTACTATTTCACTAGAAAGGCTGGGTTAGAATTCAGTCTTCAGTCATATGTGCTGAATTTGCGATGTAACAGCACTCTGCTTTTGAAATTTATTTCATTGAACTTCAGTAAATTTTGAACAATCTCAACCCAGCTTAAAAATTGAAATATTTATAAAGTGGAGAGAATTCCCATTTCCTTTACATTTAAATCATTTACAGATTGTCCAGGAAGTTTTTCAGGCCCTTCCAGCACCTTGTCAAACATTATGTCAAACAAAGCAGGGGAGTCGTTTGAGGAATTTCATTCCTCTTTGTTTTAGACCTGGCTCCTGATTAGCACTATCCATTCAGCATCAATACACACCTGATCAATTCAGCCTCACCCCTTCCCATCCTTGTAGAATCCTCAGCCCTGCAGTTGAGATCAGAGCTCCCCTGTAGATCTTGGCCCAGTTTTCACTGCTCCACCATAGGTGGTCATGTATTCAGATGTTTTTGGCTCAAGTCCAAGAATTCCCTTCCTAACCCTGTCTATCCCTTTACTTCCTTTTTTCAACCTACCTCTTTGGCAAACCAGTCACCATGTGAAATATCTCTATTCGTGGCTTTGTTTCAAACTTCCATCATAACTTTCCTTTGAAGAGTCTTACCACAATTTACTACATTAAAGGGGTTATAGGAATAAAAATTGTTGCTAAGGTTAAATAAAACGTAAAGGAAATAATAATAAAGCACAACCAGCCACAACAGTTTAGAATTGTTGCATGAAAATTACTGAATCTATCGCAAGAAATGGCAGATAATGGAAATCTGAAATAAAAATGGAAAATGCTAAAAATATAGAGTATGTAGGGCAGCATCTGAAATTGAGTTGACTTTTCAGTTTGTTGATCTTTCATCAAAACTCGGACAAGTTAGAAATCAAGTACGTGTTAAATTGTAGAGAAGGGGATGGGTAGAGAGAACAAGATTATGTTGTAATTGGGTGGAGACTAAAAGAGATTTAATGACGCGAATGATGGTGAGAGAGAGTGGAGATGTGTCTGCGAGAAGAGGGGGATGTGTCTGTGGGATTAACTGACATTGGAATATAACACTAAAATTGGTACAATGGTTGATAAAGTAAATAACCAGCAAGAAAAGTTGAATAATAGTAGAGAGAGCAGAATAATGCAATAACATATTTGATGGGGATTAGACTCTTATTCAGTGGTCTAGTACATCAATTACTTTTGTTTCATCCATAGTTTAGGCTTATATTAGAACATGAGTATTAAACCTAGCCCAACATGATCACACATCTAATAACAGCATGCCTTTTTGAGACTTGTTTCTTGCTGTAAAGAATCAAATGAAACTATAAATTAGTGGCAGATCATTGTATTTAGATTCTGAGGTTTTGCATTGTATTCCTTAAGAAATTTGATGACACAATGGCATGCCAGCATACCAGCCGTATTCACAAGATGTTTCAGGCTGAGAGTAATCATGTGAAACCTGTCAGAATGCATTTACTTGGACAACAGGTGTTGACAAGATTCAGTTACCAGTCAAATGCCCTTTGTAGATAAAAACATAGACAGACTAATCCAGAAGAATCTAATGTGCTCAGCTCTCTTTAACACAGGAATTTTGCTATAGAGTGATCTATAAGCTTGAGATAGCATGCAGTAATTTATAGTATCTGTAATTTACTTTGCTCATTCCTTTAAAGGTTCACGTGAGTTTTGTGACCCTGGAGATGTTTGTGGCTTAATAATACAGGCAGGTAATGGAAATATTTCTGGATTCGTTAAAAATCTGCATCCCAGAATATCATTGGTAACAAAGCATGGTGGTTCATACTTGGGCTGGATATAAGATAGAACAATTGACATATATTTGCAATTGCTAGTCCATGGGTAATCCCAGTGTAAAGCATGGCAGTTATAACAGCACTAGATATAGCATTCTTGGGGCCCTGAACACACACAAACTTTAGGGCCCTTTCAGGTTATATGCACAAATATGCTTCTCCAAAATCTTGTCCATTCAAAGACAAATATGTTAGAAATATATAGAGAAATAAGCACATTGAATGTTTATGCATTGCATTAACAACAAACCAAATCGTGTTAACACACACAATGATGAAGCTGATCTAATGGTCATAAGCCATTATAATATGGCATAGCAAATTTTTCTGAAGCCTCTGAAAATAAACACATTGACCAAAGAACATGCCAGCTGTCAAAAACCCACAGTTCAAATCCATTATTGTACATGGTCTAACGTATTGCTGTGCCTATTTGCATTAACTGACATAGTCACTCATTGTAAGTGATCCAGGTGCAATCATGGAAATGAACACCCACTAATTCCAGTCTTGCCTTTCACCTCATCTGGCTTGCACAAGAGCACAGTTGGTTAAACTGAAGAAATCAGGGAGTTGACTGTTGATAAAGATCTTAGATGGTTGCTTTCTGCTTGACTCCTAACCTTTTCCTCATTCACTCTCGCCCAATATGTTTGGTCACGCAGAACAGGCAATTTACAACCACTAACAGGCTTTTATGTTCTTGGAGCCAACACTGCATTCCAGATTTTTTGCCTTACCATAGGAGCAGGAATTGCCTCCAAACACCTCCCAGGTTCTCTGCCTCACTTCTGTTTTCAAACATTCAGTTGACTACTGTGACCTTGATAAAGATTTTGGTTGGTCCTCTTTAGCAGTTTTTTTTAAATTAAGTTTCATGGGGTATTTTTCTATATAAATGCAAGTTGTTGTGTGGCAAAAGGTTGAATTCTGTGCTCAAATCAAGAACCCAGTAATACAAACTCTAAGGCCATTGTTTGCTGAACTTGCATTACTTTTGAATGTGTTTCATGACTGCTGCTCCACTAATAAAGGGTTAAGCAAACAAGCCTGATATCATGTGGAACAATGTCCAATGTCAGAATATTCAAAATCTTGCAACAAAAATACCAGTTTTTTTTCCTGTTTGTAATTTTAACAAAATAATGCTCTTAACAAGACTGGAAGGATTCTGGATTTTTGTACAAATGCTGAATACTCCAGAAATATTTCAAATTAAATTTGTGCTTCAAAGCTAAAACAGACCTTTAAGATAAGCAATGCGAAATATGTGAAACAAATTTCAGAAGTATCTTTAAAAATTTAATGTTACAAAGGAAGTTAAGAGTTTGGAGCATTTACTTTCACCGTTGTATTCACTTCAACTGTATCATTGTGCTTAATAACTGTGAATAATTTAGCTCTTGCTGTTGTTAACGCAGCCATTGTTGGTATGTTATTTTTGGTTAAGTGTTAACAACTTTGCTTTAATATTAAGTATAAAGTAAATTGATTAAAATAGATTGCAACATAAAATGGAATTGGCAGAAAAGCAATATCACATTGTGAGGAAATAGTTTCTTTCCATTTCATGTTTTAAGTGTTTAATACAAAGCAAATCTTGTTCACTTCATTTCACTTGCTGAAAGCAACCAGTTATTCATAACCCCTGTGACAAATACCAACTTCCTTACATTTTCAAAGGAATTCAGTGCCTGTTCATTAATTATGATATTCATCTGAAAGATCAAAATAAGGAAATAAGTAATGGTTGCTTTGGGTGTTGCTTTTGCAATTCCATCATAAATATCACTGCAACATAGACAAATATATATCTAAATACATCAGGCTTGATTTGTATATTTAAAAGAAATCAGATGACTTCATGTTCATAAAAGAACCTCACTCAGTGTCATTCAATGCTTTGAAAAGAATCATTTGTGTAACTTGTTTATGTTGATCAATAGATTTCATTAAAGTTGATCAATAGATGCATTTGCTTAAAGATAAAGCCATGTATAAATTTTCAATAATTGCTTTACAAATCAGACCTTGTCATGTCTTCTTCCATGGCAGCTGTACCATTTTGCAATGTCATATATATCATAATAAATCATTAGCTCATACCAGTATTGCCTTTCATTGATCTCTTATCTGTATTTACAGCCTGAAGGGATGACTTTTATGGAGCTTGTGAAAATAGATGTAGCATTTGGTTGTTAATATTTTCATTTGGGAAAGATATGTTTATTAATGTAAAACTTTTCTTATATAATATTGGGAAATCATGTTTGGGTTGCAATGCAACTGGGGTTCAGTAATGAACCAGGGATGTATAAAATCAAACAGTGCATTACAATCTTTGAGTCTAAATAGTGAAGAGCAGTCTCCTTCTTTAAATGGAGTGGAGAGTGTCATATATTTCGCAGGTAATTTATTGTCCTTGATGTAATGCTTTTAGAAGTTCATATTTATGAGGTCTTTCAGAGCAAGTTAAATACGAAAATTAAGAATAGAGGAACACACGTGTTTAATCTTGAAAAAAACATGTATGGAAATGGCTGATTTGGATACATATGCCATTACTTTTTGGAATTAAAATAATAGTGCGATTTGAAGGATGATTTTAGGATGACTTTAATGCACTAACATAAGCAATTGTCATAAAATTAAACTGAAGGTGTTCCATGGTGGAAATGATGTGGTGTACAGTTATATTGATCTTGTCAAGCCTAGCCATAATCATAAATGAGGACTGCAAGAGTATCACAGACTCAAGAGCTGAAATTTCCCATGTGTAGAAGCTGCTTGTCTGCAATGCATTAATCTATTCAGCACAAAACTGCAGAAGTTGCTAGTTTAATAATTTCTAACCCAATGAAGAAATCCACAATGCACATTAATTTTGAAACAGATACATCAAAGTGGGATCAATGACTGATTCTTATTATTACATCTAGAAGTTCAGACTTTGTGGGAGCTTCATCTTCATAAAGTTAACTGGAAGTATTATAAAATGCAGCACAGACTTATTGCAAAAGTAGTCAATGGGGCAGATGTTGTCTTCACAAACTAGGTATAACAATCTAGCAGAACTATGCCAAATGGAAAAACAATTGAGTTCAGGAGTGAGACAAGCACATTACCAAGTTACCCCTCAGATGCAGAGAAATAATTAACATGCTGTGGATTTTTCAGTTGTTTCATATCCTACCAGCACTGAAATTCCACATTCCTTTTAAAGATTAGTGTGTAAAACAAAAATTACTGCAATCTCAGAATACCACTGAAGAACTTGCATGTCCTGTTGTTCAGTAATTGCTTATGTTATGTGGAAATGCATTAATGACTTTGAGTTCTAAATGGTGACAACAGATTCCCGAACACTTTTTAATTCTTCTATATTAGCTACATATATTAGCTAAATAATTAAAACTCTATATAAGCCGTCTTATCTTTACTCCCTGGATCAACCAGCTAAATGCTTCTCCACTGCTATCTTTAAACTGAAATATAAAGTGTTAAATAAAAGGTTTGGGGTGAAAATCCCATCTCTTCCTTGTGTTCTATTCTGAGAAAGGTCCTCATCCAAATCTCTCCAGATTCTCAAACCATTGAGATGTAACAGGGCCTCAAATGATCAACTAAACCATAATGACTGCTTGGCAACATTTCTAGACCCAAATCGATAAATTTTCATTGTCATTCTATTCAATAATTATTTCAAAAGTCTGTAAGTTTTTAAAATACCTATTTAACTTTTTAAACATTTTTTGTTTATGACATTTCAGTTCCTGTCTTAATGCACAAGATCTGATCTTTAGTTTGTACTCTTAATATGTTTAAAGATATTGTTGAAAATGGTGAGGTTACATTCCTGGTTTGGAGTCGATGAGCAGCCTTCAATGTGAGCTGCTCCACCTGCTTGATAACTTCAGTGAAGCTGGACAACAGAGATCCTTCGGAACTGATGCCTGATAGAAGCAATGTTGGAGGAAGTGAAATCCATATCACTGAAACTTTTGTGGGCAGGCTTCTTTGAGATCAGCTCTGCTGCCACCCACAAACTTCAGGCCAATACACGTTTGCTTCAAAGATATTTTTCTTCAAGTTTTCAGCTGTCTAACTGGGGTCATGAATGAAAGACATCATTTCAAACAGTTCAGAATTAATATTGTGATTTATTGCATAGTTTTGGGAGAATCTATGCCCAGTGGTTCCTAAGCAGTGCATGTTCAAACTATTGAACTACTTGGAGAGGTCCACTCAGCCAAACTGAAACAAGAAGTCCATGGAAAGTGAACGAACATCCTGCAAGTCTTGTTAGGGTGGGGGGACAGACGAGTACTGAACTGGTGGAAGAGACATCTTGTAATGCTTTATCTAAAAAATAACATTAATTTCACACCTGCATTCTATTTTGGGGGAAAACTCATGGAATAATATATTTTCCTTGCTGTAGATTTCATAATAAACATTTTTCAAATTAAAATCTTTATAAGAAAAGTGACAAGCAATATATGGAATCACAGAAAACTTCGATTTTGTGTCACATGCTGTTGTAAAAAAGAAATGGTACAAATAATGTGTCTCCTAGTAAAAGAAAGCTTGAGTATTTTATGATTATTCCAACTGCATGAGTGAATTACTATTTTGCGATGGTACCTGATTAAGCTGTTGTTATTGCTTAAATAATTATAGGTATTTCAGTTTTGTTTTTGTTGAGTTAATTCCTCTGCCACAACTATGTTTTATTTGTTGGATTTGGATCTTGGGCAGCTGCAATGCTTAATGTTATACAAGTAGACACATCCTCCTCTGGGAGAAAGGGTGAAACAAATACATCTCTTTCAGCATGGTGCAGTGATATTCAATGTCTTGCACACTTACCATATCACTTTGATATACTGTGAAGGAAAACCGATACTTTGTCTTAGCCAGAGATTGATTAAGCTTCCAGGAAAGAAAATAATTATATTAGAGGATGTTGCTATTCCTCCTTCTGAATTCAATTCCTTGGTAATTGGCAGTGTTTGGTCATGAATAATGCATTAAAATATGAATAACACACCTTCCTACCATTGGAATATGTGCTTGCTGAATTCAAAGCTCATTGATTGGTTAAGGGCAACAATGATAATGATATTTTCTTTCAGTGCTTGCTCATCACTGACCAATGGTCCAATCAATGAAAAGCGTCACTGTGCCGATGACCTTGAGATGAACTCCTGAATAATCACTCAGTAATGGCAGTAACAAAATATCTTGCACAAAGTGACTATTCGTCAGCTTCACTGTTGGAATTTTGTCAGTGTTCAGTGAGGTAAAGAGCAAGTGTTTTACTGCTATAATTGGGACTGTGAACTGCTTTATAAATAGTATCACACTCTAATTACAACATAGTACACTGGTGGCCTGCTATATTGGCTGATACAGATCAATGATTTAACAAAAAGTTTCGTAATAAATCAACATACAGTTAATGTTATTTAATGCAAGCAACAAAATGCAATATTTATCTCTCAGTTAATTATCTGGATTTAGTTTACTTTACAGACTACAAGAGTGTGCCTCAAACTTTCAGAAACAATGGACTTCAACTCTTTAAAAAGTTAATGGAATCACTTTAATACTTTTTCACAGCAATATTCATATTTCTTAAGGTGGGATAATCATCTTGCCCTATCTGAGTTGTATATGATTGTTGTCATAGCAGTTTCACAGACCCTTGAATTCAGCATTGCTTAAGCAATTCAAAACTCTGGCGGCCTATACACCAGGGTCATATTTCAGCCTGGATGGCACTAAAAGGGCCATAATCTTTCACTGAATGACTTTTGTGATGCACAAACTGAGGCAAATTATTCAGCTTGAGGTTCAGACTGCACTGGGACTCCCGGGCTGTGGAGTGCATTGGAACGGTGTAAGCGCCTTTCATGCACTGAAGCAGAATGGCCAGATTAATCCATAATGAAATGGGTAACTTTAGGCCTGCATAAATTTTCCAGCAGTCTTAGTATCCCAGGAATCTCTCAGTGAGATTAATGGCCAGCAGCCTTCCACATAATGAAGTAGTTTGCCTTGGCAATGTGCTCATGAATTTATTATGGTGTCCACCAGTGTGCTATATGGCCCAGACATCTTTATAAATCCTGGATTTAGAGCTGCAGCGATGAGCCATTTCAGTCCTAATGGGAAGCTTGATTTATCACTCTGCTCCCCCCGTTCAGCCCCCTCCCAGACAGTTATAAAAGGAAAATTCAGGTCATATTGATGGAGATGAAATGTGATGGTAATTAGATAATGCAAAGTGGAAATTGGAAAGGAGCATTATTGAAATTTTAAATATGTTGGTTATTTTGCTTTTGAGCAATTATACCAGGCTGATTTATTTCTACAGTTTATAATCACTTAACAACCTCTGGCTGAACTTTAACTGTTACTGGAGCTGACGCCTTTCACTTGAGAACTCGAGACTTGTCCCGATTATTTTCAGTTGTAAAAATAATTTATTTACTGAGATAGCAACTTGCAATTTAAACAGTAAAAGTATAAAAACATACAGTTTTCATTCAGAGATTCTATGTTTAATCTTCACTAGTTGTTCAAGTACCGATTTTTTTGAAACAAAAATAATTCAAAGTTTAAGATGATGTAGGATTTTAGTATCCAGATTGGGTGCTTTTCCGAAGCCTTGGACTATTCACCTGCATATGAGTTTCAGTTGGATTTGTATTTTACACCACACCTTCAGGAACATTCATAAAACCTAGTTAGGACAGTGACTGAGTCTTTCCTCATATTATTTTGTTCAAACAGGATTTATGTAGTGACGGAATTTATACAGAAACTTAATGTCAGCAGACAAAATGAATGTGAAAATTTTCACAAATATAAGCCATTATAAATGCAGGTAACAATGGAAAAAATGTAGGAAAAGTTTTGAAGTACAGACTGTAATATTTAGGAGCTGTGCAAAGTTAGCTGCTATTGGATTGTGTGTATTTATCTTGTTCAATGTATTTGTTTAATGAATCAGTATTCTCCAAGAGGTCCTGAAGGAAAAATGATTGTATTAGTTTGGTGCAGTGTGCCACAGAGATAATATATAACATTTGAGGTGAAATGTACTGTAAAGAGATTTGAACATTTGAGCTTGAAGTGGCTCCATGGTCAGTGGGTTGGTGCTTTTTATGTTTGCAAAAACTTAAATGCTACTCTGGAGAGCAAGAAAGTTCCAGGAACCCTAATGTGAAGACACAAAACTGAACCTGTTCAGGGTTTCACTACCCTTGATTGCCCATTAATTGGTGAAATTAATGATATGATATTTAGATCGTGGAGATTGCTTTGTTTGCCACTCCATATTTTTCTCCAAAAATAGAGATATTTGCCATGCCTGGAATGCGAATAATATGCAAAATGAAATGGCTGATGTAGAGTTTGTGTACATAACCTTTAACAAGATCCATTGCAGACTGATAGACACGAGACAGGAAGAGCTCACACTACGTCGGTCTAATTTATTCAAAGAGTCTACTTAGGCTAACCACAGACAAATTAAGGCACATGTTACACATGTACTGCAGTGCATCCCTTTTTTATGAAAAATTTTAATGCATGTATAAATTCACATGAGCTGCAGATTTTAGTTGCTTCATTATTGATGTCACTTGTGGATTTACCAGGTTTAGAGCATCATCTGTCTCCACACAATGTTATTTTCTTGTTTTGACTCTCTTTAGGAAACTTGCATGTTGAACAGTTGTGGGATTTACTGAAAGAACATCATGGAACATCGTCCCTATTCTCCTGAGCACTGCACACTATAATCATATGGTCCACGTGGACCTTTCTGAATCTCTCGCGTACCTCCACTATTTCCTTCACCTTTCCTTTCAAATTGGACTGATCAAACAAACACTGAAAATGCTGGAGATACCCAGCAGGTCAGATCGCAGCTATGGAGAGGGAACCAGAGTTAATGCTTCATGTGAATGACATCTCATTAGAATTGATGAGAACTGAACAAAACTCAATTTTGTCCAGACACTTCTGTCCATCAGCTGTATGTCATCTGTATATCCTGTTGTGCAGTGTGCCATTGTTCTACAGCTTAGAAGAAATACTCTAAGTCAAGGTTTCATGGCTGCATTTGATCAGCTGTACATGAGCTCCTTCCTCAATATCTCCATTGCCCTGTGAACTGACCTTTCCACATCTCCTCTTGAAACTAGTTGGCAGTGAGAAGTGAAGAAGTATTTCATTCTATTGTTCTTCATGAATCATTAAAACTAATATAATCTATGTTATGGACCATTGTCTAACACAACAACTTCCAGAAGACCATGTGTGGCAAGCATACATATTAATTCTTCTATTGTTGCACTCTGTGCCCCACACATTTTATTTCTAATCACTTTCAATGGCTCCTGATTAACATTTAAAGGGTTGGCCACAGATTTTTCACAATTATCTATGTGGACCCACTGGAATGGTCTTGTGGGCCACTTTCCCCTCTGGTCTGGCATTCTAGGAACTATGTGCCGCAGACTTGGCATACTGTACTGATCAGATCTCTTTCTTCGTCAATGCGAAGTAGAAAAACAAATCCTTCAGCCACTACCTTTTATATTTACTATAAGCAAAGAATCTGCATTGAATTATTCTCTCATCTTGCTTTGCAGTTCCTTCAGCATCTTTACCCTGTCTACCCAATCTGTGCAGCCATGGTTGGCAGACAATTCATCCAACCTACATGTCTTCATTTGGACATGTGTCAGATTTGCAAAATCAGTCCATCTGCTTCTCCTGTGCTCATATGCTTACCTCAACATCGTGTCTTTTTTGCGTAATCTGGATGGGGGTTCCCTATTGATAGGGATTTTATCATGAGGTGGTCTAAACATGGAGTCAGCTATTGGACTTTGTTTGCATCCACTCAATGTTATGGTGGTATTGAGGCAGGAAGGCAGCTCACCTCTGTGAACTTGATGCCACCAGTGTAGAAAAAGCAGACTTCGGTCCTAGGATGGCCAATAGTGGCTTCTCAGTAACAAATTCTACAGTTAAAGCACCTTGCTGCTCTGGACTGACATACTTGTACTGAATGATTCCCACAGGAACAGTAGCAGGGTTTTCCACTACACCAGCTTTCTATGCCATTCATGTTCATAGATGCAAACTCTGTCAGAGTCTCACAGTTGCTCCTGCTATTGGACAATGTACTGTGTTTGCTCCAATGCTTTGTGCTGGTTGTAATTCCATTGCATGCTTAGAGGCCATTTCCATTGATGCAGTTGTCTTGCATGCCCATTAGAACATTGGATCTAGCGTGTTGAACAACTTGAACTGGATGTCCTCATTAGTTAGGTAACGCACAGCATAACTCATTGCATGCAATCCAAGAATGAACCAAAGTTACAATGCTGTGACAGACTTTTTTTTAGGAATGCCTGTGTAAATGCTAATCATCTCCCTTAACCTCTGATTGTGGGTTCCAACCTCATAGCTCTCCACAGTCTCAAACACACTATATTGGAATGGTTTTGCATGTTTTCTATTCCTTCATTAAATGGGACACGAATTGCAAGTAAATTTGCTAACAGCACATGAGTATCTGACCTTATTTCTACAAACAGGATTGTCCTCTTGCACTTGTGAGTACTTTCGTCCTTGGTCTCCATTTTGATAATTTAACTTGTCTTAATAGACGTCTCCATCTGTTCAATGTATGAATGGAAGTATTCCTGTGCTTCTTACTGCTGAGATTACTGACATGGTCACTCTGGCACTGTACTGCCATTGTGTGTGGTCTTTCAGTTTGACAGTTACTGGGATCATCTTTTTACTTGTAAAAAGTTTGCACCACTGCCTTTTTTCTTCTTCATGCTCGAGTCCACTTCTTGGATGGCCCAATCAATCATGAGTCTCTCAGTCTTGCCCTATAGTTACATGATATCATTTAATCACTCAATATCTTTGACAGCCTCATCGCTTTTCATGGCAATATCTCATCCTCATCACCAGTGTAAGTTCTGTACAATCAGTGAGTTCTTAACCTCCAATGGAGACTGCTGCAGAGAGCATAGACTGATGCATGTGAGCCATGAGAAGCTCAAAAGCACAAGTCTGGCTTTTCGAAGGTTCCACTCAGCAATACACACGTGACAAAGTATGTCCCAAATAAAAAGCAAAAGCTGCAGATGCTGGAACTACGAAATAAAAATAGAAAAAACTGGACGTAGTCAGGAGGTAATCTCTGATGGAGCGTTATCAGCCTGAAACATCGACTCGTTTTCTCTCTGCACAGATGCTACCTGACCTGCCGAGCATTTCCCACTTTCTCTGTTTTAGTGTCATAACTGACGTAACAGAAATTTACATTACACTCCAGCTGAGAGCCATGTCTACGACAGAGGTTGGATTACAGGTTGGACGGTGGGTCGATCATTGCAGACAAAAATTTTGACAGCCAAGTGAAGGCAGCCATTCCTTTGTAATCATTGTTAATACGTGAATACTTGTTTATTTGTGATTCAGTGCGTGGGAGAGAACACAAGTTGAAGAATTCAGTGTGACGTTCTTTGCTGAATCATAAGTAATCAGTATTCTAGGAACAATAACACCCATTGTCAACTTTACTGTGAAACAAAATATGAAAATGCCCAAATGGATGACACAAAGCCTTCTCACCAGCTAATGGACTGAAATAAAAATAAACCAGCAAAAAGTATTCAAAACATTTCAAACTGTTGTTCACTGCCAATACTGTCATGAAACCAGCACAGTCATTATAACTCACAGTAACATCTACAAACAACAATGTGACAATAAGATCTTTTAGGGAATAAGTCAGCTGGATCTTGGACTTGGAGCTTGTGAACTTCATTCTAAAAAAAATTAAATTCAAAAATAAAAAGGGAAAGTGCTAGAAATACTTCTATTGAAGGTCATTGATCTGAAACCTTTCCTCCATTTCTTTTTCCACAGATGGTGCCTAATCCACCGAGTATTTCCAGCGTTTTCTGTTTTTATTCCAGCGTCAATGATTTTTGATTTTTCAAAATTGGATGCAATCTTAGTTGTAAAAAGATGAACATTCTTAACTTCACTGTGCTTAGGATAGCAAACATACATTTGAATTAGCCAGAGATGCAATGGTTGTGGAGGATATTATAAATTTCCAAAGGATCATGTAAGATTCTTTGACAGATAAGTACTGCTATAGGTCAGATTACAGTTTCCTTATAAAGCATAGTTATAATGCTTTTCAATAATCATGGTTCATGAGGAACAGTTACAAAATTTTCACTAATAAAATTAAAGAAAAGAAAATAGCAGATAATGTACACATAATTTCCTGCAATGAGCTATCTATAGTCACCACTTCTATAGAAGTACAGATTGAGAATATAATGCAGAATGCAGAGCCTTCCCTTGAATCTTTCACTCTCTTTTTAGAAAGTAGTTAGAATGTAGCGCTCCTTATCTATTAAGTGAGTAATGACTGGGGCAAGTTATTCCCTTAGAGAAACAAAGGACTGCAGATGCTGGAATCTAGATGAAAAACATGATGATGCTGGAGGAACTCAGCAGGCCAGGCAGCATCCGTGGAGAAAAGCAGGCGGTCAATGTTTCGGGTCAGGACCCTGAAGAAGTTATTCCCTTTTTCAGCCTGTTTTGTTTGGAAGAACTTCAAAAGAATTTTGTTCTCCGTTTTGAAAGGATTTTGAAGGCAAGGAGTTATAGCCAGTCTAAGGAAGGACTACAGCACTACAGCATTCAGTGGTATGGAATGACTTTCAGCATCATTTACAGTCATAAAGAACCTTCTTCAAAAGTGCAGGCCTGCAGTTGATTATTGCTGGACATCCCTAACTGGTGCAAAGCACGTATCCGCATTAATACCAGGGACAATCAGTTCTGGCTGCGCGCTTCAAATCATAATAGTAAGGACCGAACCCAGATTTCCCACTCAACCTCCAGTGACTCAAATGGGTGCAAGTTAATCACTCATTGTGACCTGCGCTCCTGTTTTATAGAACTTTCCAATTTCTCCACTGATCTTTTCCTAAAGAAAAGTAAATTGGTAAACTCATAAGGAAGTACATGATTTAAAGTAGTGATTAGCTCTTGATGATTTCTTTGTCACTTTTGGGGATTTTTTTTGTCACTCTGTCTACAACTGAGCTATTTTCACATTACAGTATTCTTAATATGGAAACTGATCTCTGAAATTGAATCAATTTCACCATTCTGAGGAATATTCTCAGCTTTTCTGCATTCTCTGACATTGGTAAAATTACAAAAAAACAAAAGGCAGGAAACTGTGGGCAGCATGCCCCCTGAGTAATTGAATTGTGTTGACAGTGATTCAGCCTTGTCTGTGTAGTGGGAAGACATAAACTTTGCTTTCTGTCTAAGAGGAACAGTTGCTTTTTAAAAAAAAGAGGGTGAGAAAAAAATGGCAAAACTAAAACTTGGGTTGAAGGAGCATTAAAAGAATAATGGATAATTGTCATTATAGCAAGACTTTTTGTTTTCTATTACCACAGGGGTGTGGAGACAATCTGGCAGTAGTTTTGACAGAATTAATTTTTAGCCCAAATGTGAAATCAGTAGTAGCTGAAAAGTTAAATACTTTGCACTTGTTCTTGCTTTAGAAGACAATGCCACAATATACTTAGCAATAACTGTATATACACAGGTAAAACTGCATCATCGGAAGTAAATATGGAAATAGTTTTGGATAGGATTAAGATACCCAAGTCTGTTAACACTGCAGGTTGGAATGCCATTTGGTCTAGAAAGTTGAGAGAAATAAGGAAAACTCTGAGTGAAATTGATTCACGTTCAATAGCTTATTAAGGTTGGAGTTGATTCCTGTAGATTTGAGGTTGCCTTACGTGACCCTGGAAATGATAGGCCTGTAAGCTTAACTTCAGTAGTAGGGAAGCAGTTGGAAAGTATTTAATTGGATGTGATAGATGATCACTTGGACTGCTTGACAGTTATTAGGGATACCCAGCATGGGTTGAGGAAACGTAAACCCTGCCTCATTAATGTGACAGAGTCCTTTAAGAAAGTGACCAGAATGGTTTTAACTTAACACCCAAAAATGTCTGATAATGTGCTGTATTTATGATAATTAGCAAAATCCAGGTCACACTGGATTATAAAGCACAGGTTGAAATCATGTTAATGACAATGGATTTGATTGGGGCAGTGGATAGAATGGAGTTCAAAAGGATGTGAATGAGATTTTAAAATGATAAAGGGATAGGATACAATCCAGATGAAAGGGCTGTTTGAAATATAAAGGAATGACAGAAGTTGATCCCTTGTAAAATTTGTGGAGAGAGAGTTGGATTAAATGGGAGGAAGTATTACTTTTACAGTGATCTTCCATTGGGTCACACTGGTGAGGTAGATAATGAGTGATTGTCCTTAACAAGACAACTTGACAAGCCATTGAGCAGGAGATGGTTGTATAAACTTAGTTGATTATCATTCATAATCAAAAGGGATTTCTGAACTCCTGGCATTTGTCAGAGAGTGTTAGAGAAGTTTGTTCCATTGTTTCATTCAATTTGGTTACAGTTTTCCTTTTGCTTAAGAGATGATGAAGTACAATACACAATGGAGCCCATTCAATCTTCCATCTAATCCGGCAGAAATGGTCAGAACTTCTCTAGAAAATATAAACTGGCCTCAAAGATTTCACGTGAATATTATCAGAAAAGGTGTCTCAATGGAACAAGCTTGATGAGTCTTAAGATATTTTTTCTCCCAATTTATGTTTGTGTCAGTAAACAAAGTAGTCTGTAATATTACACTGAGTACATCAGTTTAAATATCATTCAACAGCCTTTTTTTAATTTCTATTTTAAGATAACATTAAATTTTACGATATCCTTCAGAGCCTAGCTTAAGTTGATCGTAACTTAAATTTGAACTTTGTGTTTTGTGCCTGAGAGTCTTCACTTAACAGATTATTATCTTGAGAAATCCTCAGGCAAACACAACATGTACCATTTTCATACGTTTTTCATATTTCACCTGATTTGAAAAATTAATTAGACATTGAATCGTCTGGAAAGAGAACATGGAGCAATCCACTTTCAAGTGAGAGCTACACTTTTATTCATCTGTTTGTATAATTGCATTTTCTACATGAGCTGTACTTCACACTTCTGTTAAACAGAGCATTAGTACATTAATGTTAAGATAATGATATTTTGCCATGTAATGAAAAAGGTTACAACAATTTATATTTCCTTGTTAAGCTAAGAAATTATAGAAGATCTATATTTTCAAATGATAATCTGCTCATAAGAGTCGTGGTTTTACACAGATCATGGGGTAATTTTCACCCTTGGATTCAAGATAGATGATTTAAAGTCATAGAGCAATACAGGATACGGGCCCTTCGGCCCAACGAGTCCATGCCAGCCATGGTGCCTACCCATCTAGTCCTCAATTTACTGCATTCGGCCCATATCCCTCTAAGCCCGACCCTGCGTGTACCTATCCAAGCGCTTCTTAAATGATACTATTGTACCTGCCTCAACCACTTCCTCTGGTAGCTCGTTCCATATCCTCACCACCCTCTGCCTGAAAAAGTTGACCCTCAGGTCCCTTTTAATTCTTTCTACTCTCACCCTAAATCTATGCCTCCTAGTTTTGGACTCCCCTACTCTGGGGAAAAGACTGTTACCATCTACCTTATCTATACCCCTCATGATTCTGAAAACCTCCATAAGGTCACCCCTCCATTTTCCTGCACTCCAAGGAATAAAGACCTAGCCTGGCTAACCTCTCTCTATAACTCAGGCCCTCCAGTCCTGCAATATTCTTGTAAATCTTTTCTGCACTCTTTCCAGTTTAACCATGTCTTTACTGTAACAGGGGGACCAAAACTCTACACAGTACTCCAAGTGTGGCCTCACCAATGACTTATACAACTGCAACATAATGTCCCAACTCCTATACTCAATGCCCTGGCTGATGAAGGCCAGCATGCTAAGTGCCTTTTTCACCACCCTGTCTACCTGTAATGCCTCTTTCAATGAACTATGCACTTGTACTCCTAGGTCCCTCTGTTCCATTACACTCCCTTGTGCCCTACCATTCATAGTATAAGTCCTATGCTGGTTTGACTTTCCAAAATGCATCACCTGACTTAAAATCCATTTGCCACTCCTCGGCCCACTTCCCGAACTGATCAAGATCCCCCTGTAATCTACGATAACCTGCTTCACTATCAACAACACCTCCTAATTTCGTGTCAACTGCAAACTTGCCTATCAAGCCTTGTGCGTTTGCATCCAAATCATTTATATAAGTAACAAATAACAAGGGTCCCAACACTGACCCCTGCAGCACACCACTAGTCACTGGCCTCCATGCCGAAAACCACCACCCTCTGCTTCCTACCTCCAAGCCTATTTTGAATCCACCTAACCAGCTCTCCCTGGATTCCGTGGGACCTAACCTTCCAGACCAGCCTACCATACAGGACCTTGTTGATGGCCTTGCTAAAGTCCAAGTGGACAACATTCACTGCCCTACCCTCATCTACCTTTTCAAACTCTAAAAGGTTCATGAAGCACAACTTTCCACGCACAAAGCCAGGCTGTCTCCTCCTAATCAGACTCTGTCTATCCAAATGCTGGTAGATCCTGTCCCTCAGAATTCCCTCCAGTAACTTTCCCACTACTGTCATCAGGCTGGCTGGCTTGTAGTTCCCTGGCTTGTCCTTGCTACCCTTCTTAAACAACGGAACAGCATTAGCCATCTTCCAGTCTTTCGGAACTTCACCAATGGCTAAGAATAAAGCAAATATCCCCGTAAGGGCCTCCCTATTTTCTCCTCTAGCCTCCCACAAAGTCTGAGGATGCACTCAGTCAAGCCCTGGGGTTTATCCATCTTAATTCACTGTAAGGCTGCAAATACCTTCTCCCTGCTAATATGAATAGTCTCCAAAACATCTCCACTTGTTTTCCTTATCTCTTGAGCAACCATGATTTTCTCCTCAGTAAACACAGAGGAGAAATATTCATTAAAAATCCCACCCATGTCCTGCAGCTCAAGACATAGGCAGCCCTGCTGATCTCTAATATAGCTGTAGAACCTCTTGGGATTTTCCTTAACCTTACCTGCCATATCCATCTCATACCCTCTCTTTGCCTCCCCGGTTTCCTTCCTAAGGGTATTCTTAATCTTTTTATAGTCATCAAGGGATTCACTCATCCCCGACCTCCTAAACCCAATGTTTCTTTGTTCTTTTTCTTGACCAGAACCTCAATATCTCAATTGACCTGTACGATTGGTATGCAAGACAAATTTTTCACTGTACCTCGGTACAAGTGACAATAATAAACCAATACCAATACCAATTTCTCATCAGCCAATGTTCCCTAAACTTGCTAAGTTCACCCTTCACCAGAACAGGAACATGCTGCTCCTGGACCTTTGATATCACACTCTTAAAAGCCTCTCACTTGCCATTCGTTCCTTTCCTTTCAAGAAGGCTCACCCAATCGACCTCTGCTAGATCTTGCCTAATTCCCCCAAAATTAGCCCTGCTTCAGTTTTGTACTCTAACCTGTGGACCTGTCCTATCCTTGTTCATCACGATCTTAAAACTAATAGAATTATAGTCACTTAAGCAAAAGTGCTCCCTGATTCTCACTTCAGTTACCTACCTTGCATCATTCCCTAAGAGAAGGCCCAGAATTGCACCCTCTATATATAGACTCAGGAAAATTTCCTGGACACATTTCACAAATTCTACTCCATCCAGGCCCTTAACACTCCAAATGGTCCAGGGAAATTAAAATCTCCCACTAATACAACCCTGTTATTCTTACAACTATGAGAAGTTTCTCTACACACCTGCTCCTCAAGTTCCCACTGATCATTGAGTGACTATAATACAGCCCCGTTAAATGACCCTTTCCTTGTTTCTAAGTTCTACCCATGGCCTCACTGGACAATCCCACAAGAATGTCATCTCTGAGTACTGCTATTATTAAGATTAAGATAACTTTATTAGTCACACAAACATCAAAACACACAGTGAAATGCATTTTTTGCATTGAGTGTTCTGGGGGCAGCCCGCAGGCATGGTATATCCTCCCTTATCAAAGAGGCAACACCACCTCTTGGCTTACCTGTACCTCTGTCACGCCTGTAGCATCTGTATCCTGGAATATTGAGCTGCCAGTCTTGCCCTTCTCTCAGCCATGTTTCTGTTATAGCTATAACCTCCCAGACCTCAGAGCTAATCCATGCTTTGAGTTCATCCGCCTTACCTGTTAAACCTCATGCATTGAAATAAATGCAGTTTAACTGGGTATTCCTTTCCCTGCCTTTACTGTTCCCCTGGCTATCCTGATTACTAAACTTGCTCTCACTGACTATTGCTTTATCCCATGACTTGCTCATGGGATAAACTGTGCACAGTTTTGGGCCACATATCTTAGGAAAGATGTGCTGATGTTGGAGAGGGTTCAGAGGAGATTTACGAGGATGATTCCCAGAATGAAAGGGCTTATGTATGATGAGCGTTTGTTGGCCCTTGGACTGTACTCACTGAAGTACAGAAGAATGAGAGGGGACCTCATAGAGACATTTAAAATGTTGAAAGGACTGGACAGAGTAGATGTGGCTAAGCTGTTTCCCTTGGTGGGTGAGTCCAGGACCAGAGGGCACAATCTTAGAATTAGAGGGTACAGGTTTGAAACAGAGATGAGGAGAAATTTCTTTAGCCAGAGAGTGGTGAATTTGTGGAATTCCTTGCAGGAACAGCATTGGAGGCGTTTAAGGAAGAGATAGATAGATATCTAAATAGTCGGGGTATCAAGGGATATGGGGATAAGGTTGGAAATTGGGGTTAGAATAGTTTTTTTTTCACCTGCCCTCCCCCCCCACCTCCAATTTCTCATTTTCTTTTTTCCCTTTTCCTTGGAGCAGACTCGATGGGCCGAACGGCCTACTTCTGCTCCCTTGTCTTGTGATCTTCTGCTCAGAGTCCCACCCCCCCCCCACCAATCTAGTTTAAACCCTCCCAATTTGAAAGTTCTGGAGATAGGTCATTGACCTGAAACATAACCTTTGTTTCTTTCTCCATTGATGCTGCATGACTGCAGAGTCCCTCCAACATCTTCTGTTTTTATTTCAGATTATCAGCATCTGCAGACTTTTGCTTTACTTACAATGTCAGTTCCACTACCCATTAAATACTTATTGTGAATTTTTGATTAACTTCTGCCTCGTCAAAATCGGAAGAGATATTTGTTTGAATTAAGTTATTTTCCAGTGCTTCACTCAAAAAAAACGTTGAAATATCAAAGTTACTTCCTTTTTCATCTACCCCATGACCTTGATCATTTTTATTCCCCCTTCATATCAAAAGGCAGTCAAATCAAAATGGTTTAATAAATCAGGATACAGCATAAAAGATCCATCTTCTAGTGTTATTGTAATGAAAAGTGGCTACAACAAAGGCTATGGGACCAGACACAATCCCAGACAGCTGACCTGAAGATCTGTGTTCCAAAACCCATCACTTCTCAAGCCAAGGTGTTTCTCCATAGTTACAACACTGGCATCAACCTGAGAATGTGGAAGATTGCTCAGGTCTGTCCTGTTTACAATCAGCAGGATAAATCTAATCCAGCTAATTGCCTCTCGATCATCAGCCACTCACCACTAACCCATCACAAGTCCATCACATCTGACCCTGAAAGCTCCACCTCCTGATGTACCATTCCCCAATGCAGCATTCTATTCACCAATTCCACGTGTGCTTTCATCCCTTGCCTAAACCACACACTCAGTCCCCTGCCAACTCTTTGCCTAAACCACCATGCACCACTGGGTTCTATCTTCCTGCCATCCCCCTAACCCTACTCTTCCACACCAGTGATCCTGATGCAATGACAGAGACAATGCAAGAAAGGCCTGTCTTACAGTTAATTGTGCCTGTCCCGCTCTATTGAGTCCTCCATGTGCAGCTCTGCTTTGACACACCTTTCCTGGAGTGGAAGATTTTCTAGCCCAGGCAATTTTAGAGGTGTTTAGTTGGGATGGTGTAATGAGAGTTTAGTAAAATTGGTTGGATTAAATTGTAATAACATACTTATGTTAAGAAAGTAATTCCGTGTAGTGTTGCATAGGTAAGAAAAGAATGTTTTCTGTAATATTATACTTTTGTAAGTGAATTACCAGCAGATTTCTGAGAACCAATTGTCAATAAAACAATATCTCACTGCATAAATCATCTGAGTGTAACTGGGACTATCTCTTGTTTGAGTGGACAGTGTTTTAAGAAAGATAAAAACAGAAATGAAGTTTTGCTTAATTTAACCTTGGAGTAACTTTTAAGATTCTGATCATGAAACAAAAGGGATCTATATTTACTTTTTTAGACCGTGCTCTGATAATTGCAGACAATCATTCATGGAAAATTTCAAATCATAAGCAAGAAATCCATTAGATTGCAAATTCTTTATGCTGTAACCAACTTTTCAACAGAAATTTGGTAACATCGGCTGTCAGATCAGCTTTCAAAAGGAAGAACTTTCAATTTTTATTTTTTTCCCTTAAGAGAATTGTCCTTTTTTAAGCACTCAAAAGGGTCCTGAAATGTCTCGTGCCATTCTCTTTCCAGTTATACCTCCTTATGAGAAAGGGTAAAATTTCATCTAAAGTTACCTGAACTGAAGGTGTATTGTACCTAATTTCCACAATTGGGTTCAATTGAAGTCAATACCACATTGCACATTTAGCATATGCAACTGTGAGTGAATGTTTCAATATTTTAATAACGTTATTGGAGAGTGTTAGCATATCTTTCTTCTCCAGGCATATGATTAGTACTTTAAATATCACATGCCCTAAAGACATAATTTAATCTATTTATATTATGTCTTCACAAATTAACTTAACTAACATACCTCTGTAGACAAAAATAATGATGGATGGTCAATATTGACATTAATGAGAGCAGACAATGGATATCTTGATTCCTCAAAATTTTGAACTGATATACTGCCTTCACAATCTATTGAGTAGCAAAAAGTGATGCTCTGTAGCATGTGGTGATTATCAGCAATAAGCCATGGGTGAGGCATCTTGTGCCAGAGATATTTGAGCAGTTTCAGTCAAGTAGTTTTAATAGCTAATTCAAACACTGAAGTACTCAAGTTTCACATGTTTGTGTTGTCAAACTGCCGAGTTTTCTCATACTTGGAAAGAAGGCAGGTTTCATATTCAGCCAAGCAAAATGAACAATGCATTATCATGAATATAGCGCTGTAGACTTTCCCATCAACTGCTCACTTCTGAAAGTAGTTTGTTCGGGAGATGGAATCTTCCTTATGTGTTAAGATAAATAAGATTTATTTAATTGAACTGTTTAATTTAATTTAATTGAATTGAAGACTTATATTTATCATTATAATCCTCTGAACCTCAAAACAATACTTTTTCTTTTCACACAGAATAAAATGTACTTGGAGAAAAAAAACAAATGCCAAGAAACTGAGAACATCCATGGTCCATATGCATCCATTAAATTCCACCCCTCGAAGCAATTGCCGGAAAGCAATTTAGTATTCCCTCAGATTTGATTAAGTATCTCAATTTGCATGATGTGCAAAGACTAATAATAAATACTGTGTGTGTTAGGTAAATGTAAAAATGAGATCCAACCCCTTGTGTTTTCAAAACATAATTTAATTTACTTTGTGCAGGGCCTGATTTATATTCTATCCTATCAGTCAGCCTTACCAGGCCATGATGTTAGACTTTATTGGCTAAAATGATGTGTGATGATAATTAATGAGCGCAATAACAAGCCATCTTTAAATAAACTCCACATTAAAGGAGCAATTTGTTTTATCTTCTATAATTAGATTATTACACATCCAAGTGTGTTGGGATTATCTTTCCAATTGTTAATTGTAAGGTGAGGTGCTCTTTAATATTTTACATCGGGATTAAAAAGGTTAGTATCTCAGCTTTAACCTGTCTCTATTTTCTGAACTCCTCTGAATTTGATTAGAAATTACACAGAACCTCTTGTATCTTCTGCACTCGATCCAAGTGGGTTTGCCTGTTTTCAGGTTCATTCAGTTGTTATTTTCATGTTTAATTATAAAGCTGTGAGCCAAGGCTTGGGATGCGTTTTTGCTTTTTATGGAAATGTAAATTGGAAATCTCCTGCTGCACGGAAGAACCATTTTTCCCTTCAGGGTTATGTATGCAGCAGATGTATTGCCAATCCTCTTATTGTACAGATATTGATCCCTCCTCTCCATAATGAACTGTAACAACAACTCTATTACTCCGAGCTTCCTGATTGGCCCAGCATAATATGAAATTAGCTGGCGTGCATCAGGCCTGTCAGTATTGATTTCACTACTGAGATTACTTGTTACAAAAGAATAGAGCTGTCTGCGCAGTAATTGAACAAGTTAACTCCTTGTCTCATAAAATGTAAGCCTGTATTGATTGCTTACTGTTATTATGCAAAAGTAAGAAAGTTGTAACAATGTTTAATCACCATGGTGCTATGAGACCTTTACTTTGAGGCCCTTTTGACAGCTGCTGTGAAAGGGCAGGCAGTGCTGACAGACTGAGAGAGCAAACATTATCTCCCAGCCCTAAGCATATGAGTACTTATTCCAGTCAGTTAACCCTCTTAATTACAATATTGGGGCTATTTCCTATAACATGGATGGTTTATTTATATACTTTACCAAAGTAGTTCATCAGGGGTTAAATAAGATCAAATCCCTTCTGCCACAATGTAATAAATTGTTTCATCTGTGAATTTAGCTGTTCTCCCTAATGCAAACATGGATGTTACAGCAGTTCTCCCTTGATAGGGTTACAGGTTAATGAAATGCTCTTTCTGTTGCTTATTTTTTTTCTCCTGTGCTGTGTGATAAGTAGCTAACCAACGAAGCTTGTAATTACAATCTTACAGAAACCAGGCCGATCTGTATATAAATCTCACCATCCAATTACAAGATGTAATAATTTTGCACTCAAGCTGGTAATGAGGTCTAATACTCGTGCATGTGATAATCCCCTCTGGATGCCGACTTGATCAGATGTTGGCTTTGTAATTAGACTGGCAGAAAATCATTATTTCATGTTCAGGAAAAAATTAGGTTGGTGGGAAGTTAATTTTCTCTATGCTCTGTGAAGCGTAGACAAGAATTTAATGATTTAATCATGATTGTTAGCTCTTTTGCAATCAATTTGTAATGATTGTGTAGCAACTCTTCAAGGGAAGCTGTGACAGAGAAGTGTGTGTGTGTATATATGTGTGTGAACAGTGGGCTAAAGGAGTGGATATAGGTGCAGCTAACCCCCTGTAGGAAACTCTTTGATGATTGCAGGCTCTCATTGTGAAGCTGCAGTTTGTATGCCGCACAGCCAGGTCAAGTCTTTGAGTCTCATAATCACACAGCTCAGCACAGTCCTCTTGCCACAAAGCCTTTTTTCATGCCTATTTAATGCATCAGAAGTGCTTTCAAGTGCTCTTTGATAAATCATAGAAAGCGTTATTCCAGCCGCTCAATAACTGTACCTGGTAGTCTTTTTCAGATCCCAAGGCAGCTGTTCCCTCCTGCTTTATTTTCGCCACTGATGGTAATTCATTCCACTTGAGCTTACTGGTTCATTCCCCATTTATTTGCACATCATGAGCAATGTCATTTTACTTACCCTGAAGACAGTAAATGGTTTGAAAAATGTAAGTATCACAAATACTGGGGGAGAAAAAGCACTGCTGGACCTTTATATCGTAGCCAAAATAACAACGTTATGAATAAATCATGCCACTGAATTATCTCAGTCATTTCTTGGCTGTTGGGGAAATCAAAGACCCTGCATAAACTCGTTTAACTCCTATGGGGATAAATTTCCTATACTCACCCAGCAGCTAAGTTTGCTTTTCCCATGCAAAGTTAAATAAAATATTACTGTAAGGTCATAAAAATAATTAGTTGTGTCTCATCTCCTCTCTCCCTGGAAATCAAATTTGACCCTTATGTTTTATGTATGTTTTTGCACCAAAGACATGACTATGCCAATGGCTGCAATTACACAATACACCTTGTGTCCACTGATGACTTTTTCATGGGTTTATATGACAGAAGGACTAACTTAAAAAAAAATTAGTAAGTCTTTTAAATGATGTATAAAATGTAACTCTACTTTTCAGTAGGCTTAAAGGTGATTTAATAATGCATTCAAAGGATTCTAGAAAACTTAATCTTAAGTGAACTAGTGGAAGTGAACTAGTGGAAGTGAACTAGTGGAAGCATGTTATGTTCTTTAAAAGCTTCATGTGTATTTGAAATTGCAATTAAACCGAACTATGTAGTCCTGACCCACAAGCAGAAGTGCTTAATGAAATGAATTTCACCTCCAAGTTGGGCTAAACTTCATCAGAATTCCATTTTGCCGGTTCTGAATTATAAATGAAAATACACTGTTATGAACATCCAGTAATTCCACTTTTTCCTTCACATGAATTAAAAAGTCCCTTCATGTCAACAGAAAACCATGGTCACACCAGGTGCACTGGCAGGACAACAAGCATTGCTCCTCTACTCTGTGCACTTTGCTTTAAGAGATGAATCGTTAAGATGATGGAAGGAAAAGGCTTTAAAGAGCAGATATGACTGACTGAGATGGAATGGTAGTTAGGAAGGTAGTGAGTGAAAAAGAATGAAGCAGGAGGAACCAACAGCGGATTGTTGAAGGAGCAATCAGTCAGGAAGATGAAGTGGAAAGAGGAAAGGCCAGTAGAGAATATGTAAGATAAAAATTCCTTTGACAATGAGGATAGTTTCCAGACCTCAGAAGTAATCATTAGCAAAAATAAGTCAAATGAAAGGACTGAGAACAAATATGGAAAGTTAGCTTTTGAGGGTTTTTTAAGAGTGAATAAATACACATTTCTTCTTTGTACCGAATGTAGTGTTTATCTTGCTGTCAGTATTCTGTTTGAAGACCCTTGGGTTCTAATCTTCAAAGTTAACTTGGTTGTTGGGGGGAAAAAATCACATTCTAACTTGAAGGGAGGAATATGAATCAAAGAAGTAATTGCATGTGAATTGAGAATTTGGATTTGCATGGCATTTAAAGACCGCCCTCCATAATCTATGTTTGAGCTAATGCACAATGCCATTTTCACTCATTCTATCTTTACATTCTTGGCCCGCAAACACTTCTCTATTTCTCTTCACGATTTAGAAGCCGGTTATGTGCTGGTTCTTCTAAAACATTTTATATGGGAGAATAGAATGTATATCTACCTGTTCTGGAGTTCCTGGTGGCATGCACTTGTCTTTTGGTGTGTCGGGTAATGGACTCACAGTTGTGATCAAGTTGCTTAACGACCTGTTTTGGGATGTGATGATGGAAGTGGCAGCCTTTCCTACACCAATGATCCTATTATTTAGGGAACTGAAAACAATGATAAATTATAGCTCCACACAAAATCATTCAGGAGGTTGTTTGGCTGAAAAATAGAAAATGCTAGAATTACTCAGCTGGTCAGGCAGCATCTGTGGAAGAAGTAACTGAGTCAATATTTCAGGTTCAAGATGTTTTGTCAGAACCAGGAAAGTGAAAAACCAGTTAGTTTTAAGTTGTAGAGAGAATGGATAGAAAAAAGGCAATATCTCTGATAAATCAAGGCCATTGTTATTGTGCTGGTAAGCTGTTGGTGAACTTAGTACATTATCACATCAGTCTCAGTTGTTTCAGCTGGCTGAGCCATTATGATGTAGAAATGCCATTTTCCTCTAGATGGGTAGAACCTGAACTTAGCAAATAGGTGCTGTCTAATGGCACTGCTGATGATCCCTTCCATCACGGTGACGGTGAAGGGATTGATAGGACAGTAACTGCTGGGTTAGATATACAGTATTCTCTTTTTTTTGCTAGATAATCTTTATGTGGGTATTAGTATCGGGTGACAAAACCTATCCAACTTATTCATGATTGACTAATCTTTCGGTAGTACTGCTTAACACTGGCTAAAGTAGTGTGGCAAGTAAAGCTGAGTAAATGGGGGAAAAGGTTTGCCTGTGCTGATGTGTCTGATAGAGTTTCCCAACATTGTTGACAATATTACTAATGGTCAGAAGAAAGCCTGGCACAAATCCATAAGTAATCATCTTGGATGCAAAGCAAGAAAATGAAAAAGCATGAATGCTGGCCCAGGCCTCTTTGGTGCTAGTTCCATCGCCCTCAGTTCCTCAGTCTTTCAAAAAATTGATCTACCTCCTCTTTAAATACCTGCAGAAATCTCACCTCCACAACCCTCTGTGGCAGGCAGGGTAGTGTATGGGCAGGCACGGTAGTGTAGCAGTTAGCGTAACACTATTACAGCACCAGCAACCCGGGTTCAATTCCTGCCACTGTCTGTAAGGAGGTTTACGTTCTCCCTGTGTCTGTGTGGGTTTCTTCTGGGGCTGTGGTTTCCTCCCACATTCCAAAGACGTACAGGTTAGGAAGTTGTGGGCAGGCTATTTTGGCGCCGGAAGCGTGGCGACACTTGTGGGCTGCTCTCAGAACACTATGGAAAAAAGATGCATTTCACTGTTTGTTTCGATGTTTATCTAAAATATAAACTTTACCCTATTTTCATACACCTTTATTATGCAACAGATGTAGTGTGCATTTCTAGTGGGACACAAGAAAATAAGGACAAGAGTGAGCTACCCGGCACCTCATGCTTGTCTGATATTCAGTGTGATCATGGCTGATTTATCTCTTTGGTGCTAGTTCCATCGCCTTCAGTTCCTCAGTCTTTCAAAAATTGATCTACCTCCTCTTTAAATACCTTCAGAAATCTCTCTTCCACAACCCTCTGTGGCAGAGAATTCCAAAGATTCATCACCTTCTGCAAGAAGTTCCTACCTATCTTAATTTTAAATGACCTCCCCTTGTAACTACATCCTCTTGTTTGAGACTCTCCCACCAATGGAAACATCTCATCACTTACTCCCATTACATCCTCTCAGGATCTTATGTTTCAATAAGATCATCCCTCATCCCTTTAAATTCCAAATAATATAGGTAATAACTTTTTAACCTTTCATGATAAGACAAACCTGCCATCAGAGGAATCAGTCAAGTGAATCTCTTTTGGACTGCCTCCAATGCTAATATATCCTTTCTTAAATAAGAAATAATTCTGTGCTATATGACCCTATGACCAAAACTGTACACCATACTCCAGCTGTGGTTCACCAATATCCTTACAAATGCAACAATATTTATCTGTTTTTATACTCCAACTCCCTTGCAATAAAGGCTAATATGCTACTTGCCTTCCTAACCACTTGCTGCACCTAACTGCTAACTCTTTTGTGCTTCAAGAACAAGAGCACCTAGATCCCTCTGTACTCCACTTATTTGCAATCTCTCTCCAATAGAACATCTTTTGATTCCCCTTACTGAAGTGCATGACCTCACACCTTAAGCTTCATTGACCAAATTTATGCCAATTCGTTATTTATATCCTGTTGAAGAGTCCAAGAGTCCTCATCGCAGAACGCCCTCCCACCTATTTTTGTGCATTCAGCAAACTTGGACACCTTGCACTCCACCCCGTCCTCTGGATCATTAATATAAATTATAAATAAGAGAGGGCCAAAAACAACCCTTGGGACACTCAATTGAATGACCAATTTATTCCAATTGTCCTTTTCTTGATAACCAGTTTTCAATCCATGCTAAAGTACTTCCCTTAGGCCCATGAGAAGTCTAGCATACCTTTTGTGTTCATGTTTGATGGCCTGTATTAGTGTAGTTGTGTTCTGGCCCAGCACATTGTTAATTTTGTACCTGTTCCAGCTGTGATCTTTGTGGAGAGGTATTTATGAGGATGTTTCTTCTGGCAACTCTCACATGTTTTATGAACTTACAGAAAACACTTGCCTGATTTGGCAGATGCCTTTGCAGCAACTCTTAATTACAGGGAAACATATTCTCACAACATACCTCGTAACAATGGGGAAACCTGTCCAGTTCTTAAGTTATCTGCAGGTCCAATTAGAGGAAATGGCATTCTAATGTCATAATTTCTCTGCCGTCAAAAACAGCCTAGAATGATGCAATGATTTATTAAGTGAAGGTGTGGGAAAATCCTTGCTGAGGTACTGATGTGCCACTGCATTTGATGCATCCTCAGAGAATTAAATCCTCCTAATCTAAATATAGTAGTGTGAGAACACAATAGAAACACTCGAGGTTTCCAATTCTCAGCACATTACAAGGAGAGATCTGTGTTAATTTTAAATGGAAACGGTGTAATCTGTGGTTTAGTTTGGGTGAAATTTGCCACAGGAGCCAATTTGAATGGTTAATGCACAGAAATTAGACTCTCATTTATCCGTAGCACAGATTCTTTTCACTCTCTGGCAACATTGCGTGTAAAATCCAGCTCTTTGATATTTGGATTAAAGCATGTAAAGTTATGATCATATCTGATATTACTGATGTGGTCATGAATTGATCATGGCTGATCCTCCTAATCTAAGTGTAGCAGCTCAGAACCCTCAAGACTTTCCATATCTTTTGCTGAGAATGGGAAAGTTCTGATTGTAGCTGATATTCTGATCTTGCCTGACAAAATCATAACTGAATTTACCAACATGGCTAAAAATATGATCAATGTTTATTGCCATATTGCTCATAAAAAAGAGCATGCATACAACAAGGCTCTGCACCAAAGATTCTATTCAAGTTCAAGGTCAAATGTAATTTACTTAAACATAGCTGACAGATTTAATGCACGTAAAGCTTTATATACATGAAAAAGATATGGGGTCCAAAGTTAGCCCATGAATGAAAACAAAGTTGAATGTGATTTGGGTTTTTGGTGAAGCAGTTGCTAATAATGCAAATAGAATGATAAACCATATAACCACAAGACAAGGAGACAAGTCGGTGAAAATCACACAGAACCTGTATGATACTCTGGTTAGACCACAACTTCTGCACTTTGTTCACTTCTACTCACCTATTCACAAGGGAGAAATTCAGACTTTGCAAATGGTTTGGCAAAAAGCCACAAGGCTGATTTCTAAGATCAAAAGACGGTGCTTTGAGGAAATTTTGTTGAAGCTCAGGCTTTTCCACATTGAAAGCATTAGAATGATGTGATCTTACATACAGTTAACAGTAGAGTAGAAGGAAATCAAACTAAACAGTGATGGTGGGACAACAGAATACAAATTAATTGGTTCTAAGTTGAGTAGCAGAGGTGTTTATCCTAAACTTATCTAACAAACGGTTAGATACTTTGTGGTGGACAAGTTAAAATAGGTCATACTGCTATTCTTATTTGTCTCCACCATAAGTCAAAGGACTTAAATATTTCTCATGTCCAGAATTATGTCTTCCTCAAGTTGGTAAGCTTTCATGAGTGTAAAGGTTCCATCACATTATTACCTCAAGATTCCCAGATGGTCTCTCCTGTTTCTAATAATCTAGGTAATGACTCGTCCCAATGAGCTCAGTCAAAGTCGTGAAGTCAACTTTCATACGTAAGAATAATTCCCAGTTTTAACTCTCCACCATCCCTCTGAAAGTGAGGCACAATTTTCTCCAAGTGTACCTTTTGAGAACTGAAGTGGCTTTCGGGAGTCACAGCATAAATTTCATTGCCTCTTTTCCACTCCTATCCGAATCCTATTTGAGACTGAGTGGGCTTCTGAGCCTATCTCTGTCCATCTCTAAGGTTTATTACACACATATAACCTTGCCTATCTCTGCCTCAGTCTCAGCCCACCAGTTGCTTCAATCTTCATTTCTGTTTTGTTACTTCCAGAATTGATTTTCCAGTGCTCTCTTGGCCAGCATCCTAGTTTCCATTCTCCATGAGCTTGAGCTCATTCCAAACTCTGTATCCTAATAAAAATGTGAAAACGTTCAAGCATTATAGTCCTCAAGCTTGCTCTATCATTTCAATAAGGTCATAGCTGATCTTAAACTTCATTCACTCTCCTTCCAAATCCCCAAATCTCTTGATTCTCTTCATGTTCAAAAATCTATTGATCTACGCATTGAATATATTCATCAGCATGGTTCACCAAAGCCCTGTAAAATTACAGGAAGACTTCTTTATGTTGATATAAAAAGCAGAAAATGCTGGAAACACTCAGCAGGTCAGGCAGCCTTTGTGGAAAGAGAAACAGTCAATGTTTCAGGTCTGAGTCCCTTCATCAATTCTCTTGAATTTTTATTGGATTTATTCATGATAATCATAAATAAAGCATGAAGTTCCAGCTTCCCCTGTGAGAGGGAATATTTTTCTGTGCCTATCCTTTCACCCCCTTTCATAAGCTTAGCCGTTCAAGGTGTGTGCCATTGCCAAGTGGTGTGATCACTTCTTCAGAGGCCATTTGCAGTTCTTGCAGTCAGCACTGAACTTGGTGATAGACAGTCATTGTCAGTATGCAACATGGTTGTTTTACCACAATCCAAGTCTAACGTCATGAAGACCCCAATTGTAGAGATTGGTTATGTACTCGCCCAAACCTGTGAGAAACCTATTGATCTGTTCCCACAAATCCAATTAATTGTTAATCAATGGTTTCAGCAATGATCCTTGAAGGATACTCCAACCCATATTTTCTCAACCTCTACTCTGTTTTCTGTTCTGTAGTCAGCTTGCTACCTACTGATAGTTACTTGTACCCTGATTCCCCAAGCATTGATCTTAATCATGAATCAATTATGCAGTGCTAACCCAAAGTAAATCCAGAAATATTGTCTGTTGGTCTGTTCTTGCTTACCATTTCTTTTCCTTTAATAAGTTTGGCTAAGCATGTCCTTTCTTTTGGGCATCTGTGCTGACTGCTTTTGATTGTATTTTTATCCTCAATATTCTTAGTTACATTTTTAAGTATAAGAGAATTGCAAATTAGATTGCAGCAATTCACTAGGTAATGGGAGTTTACTCCTCAAACCAAAATAATTAACTATTATAAAGAATTTAAATAAAACCAAAAAACTTTATCAAAATGAATCTGGAGTTAGCATTCAGTATTTTTGAGTAATTCTCCATTAGTCTGATGTCAGAAACATTTGTTCTTGTTTTCAAACAGCTGAAATTAAATTTGGAACCGGGGTGATGTCAAAAGGTAAAAAAGATGCAGGTGGTATCCCAATGGATTGTGCTCTTCAGGCCTGAATTTGCTCATAATATCCAGGATTTTTTTTTAAAGAGTTCACAATTAGTAAATCTACCGACAACCATGCAACAGGATACAAATTAATTAATCCCAGAGAAAGAGAAAGATCATGATGACAGATCTTGAAATGCTATTGAAAATCTTCTCATAATTTTAGAAGAGTTATACTGAATGTGATTTAATCAAATGCATGCTTATTTAGTGATATAATATTGTAAGGGAAAAGCTCAGCAATTGTGCTACATTAAATTATAGGCAGAAAAGCCAATTGATTGAGATGTCATTTCAGATGGTTCCGAAAAATATTTGAAGTCTGCATTTTGGAATTGGCATCAATTGCTGTATTTGATAAACACAATTACGTTCATGACCAGACACTGATTTATAGTTATCACCAAAAATGGAGAAACTTGCAAATTCAATCCTCAAAACGAGGCAGAGAATCTTGTAATAAAAATGGAATCTGGATTAGTCACTTACTCAAAACTATTGATCCTAACTGTAAGCAGATGGGATTGTGAAGAATGACTTCAAAACATTGGAAATATCCTGGAATCCCTTATAACACACCAAAATTGGTCTTATAGGGCCATTAGCTATTAAAACATTGTCATTGTGTCCAATGATTTCCTCTTCCTTGAACAAGGAGAGGAGCAGTTATACAGTAACGGTTTAAAGAAAGAAGATAAACTGTTTATATCACAATATTATGAATTTGTAGATTCCTTATGACAAAAGTATTTGAATACACTACTTTCTCAAATAACACTGAAATATCCACATTAGTAGTCAAGACAAAAGAAAGGGAAACACTTGCACTCTTGAAGTAAATTACATTGAATAATTGATCAACATTTTTACTTGAATATCTAAGGAAAGATCTTTGTGTTATTCCTTTTCTCTCTATACAGATGCTGCTGAGCACTTCCAGTATTTTTAACAGCTAGAAATTATAATGCCTCCTAAAGTGAGATTGTTCAGAGGGGTAGGGGTGATGGAGGACATTTACAGAAGGCTTCAACCTCTGATATTCTATTGTTTGAAGCCTAAGAGGGTAAGGTTGATATCTGGAATACACTGCCTGAGGAGGTGGTGCTATCAGATACAATTACTATATTTAAGAGGCATTTAGAATGGCATTTAAATAGGCAAGACATAAAAGATACACTTCTAATGCAGGCAAATGGGATTTGTGTAGATGGACGAAAAGGTGGCATGGAGTTGGTGGGCCAAAGGGCCTGTCTCTGTGCTGTATGACTCAATGAGGTGATGGTTAGGGAGGGGAGGCCAAAGAGATAATTGGTGGGGGAGATGGGAGGGACATAATTGTGTCATGGATGAGAGACAATGATAGGGGCTGTGGAGATGAGGATAAGATAATCTGTCCAGGTGGCTGGAAGTGGGTCAGTTGGAGGATGATTGGGGGTGTTGTCAGGGAGACAATTGATACAATTGGGGAGGTGAATTATCGGGGGTCACTGGGGAAACTTAGGACGTTTTGGATGATTTCATGTGTAGGCCAGCCACCTTCAATTCCACATCCCCCTCCCATACTGATCTTGTCTGTCCACGGCCTCCTCTACTGCCATGTTGAGGCCCGATGCAGGTGGAGGAACAAACACCTCGTATTCTGCCTTGGTAGTTTCCAACCTGATGGCATTCAACAATTGATTCTCTAACTTCCGGTAACCCCTCCCCTCTTACCCCCTTTTTCTCCCCCTCTTGTTTTTCCTCATTCCTGGGCCCCCTCAACCCTTCTCTTTCCCCTCCCCTGCCCTCATGACCTTAATCTATTCCCACCTCCTTCCCTTTATTCACGGTCACTGCCCTCTCCTACTGGATTCCTCTTCCTTCAGCCTTTGCCTCTTCTACCTATCACCTCTCACTTCTTGCATCACTCCCTTCATCCCCCCCTCCCCCACCCCACCTACCTTCCCCCCTCACACCTGGACTCACCTATCACCTGCCAGCCTGTGCTCCCCTCCCTCCCCCTCCCCCAACCTTCGTATTCTGGCTTCTGCCTTCTTCTTTTCCAGTCCTGAGTAAGGGTCTCGACCCAAAATGTTGTCTGTTCGTTTCCCTCCGTAGATGCAGCCATCTGTTGAGTTCCTCCAACATTTTGTGTGTATTGCTCCAGACTCCAGAATCTCTAGTGTCGAAGTAAATCATTGCTGGGCTGAGTGGGGGAGGTGAGTTAAAAGTTAAAGGAGGAACCTATCTGAAGAAAAATCAATGCCCTAAATCCTTGCGAACTGGATAAATTGGTGAGGGTCCTTTAACCAATGCCAAAGCTAAGCTCAATCCTCCAAGAACCAGTTCCCTCTTGAAGACCACAGTGGGATTGGCCTTCATCAGATCTTCAGGCAGTGCATCCAAATTCCAACCACATGCTGCATAAAAATGTTTTCCTCATGTCACTCCTTAACTGTCTTCTCATTTATCTTATAACTGTGAAGACTTGTCCTCAACCCTCTGCCAAAGAGGAGCAGCTTCCATAATCTTCTCTATCAGGACCCCTCATCATTTTGTATACCTATCAAATCTCACTTCAGTTTAGCTGCTCTAATCTATCCTTTTAAGTGAAGTTCCTTATCCAAAGAACCATTCTTGTAAATCTTTTCTGGACCCTCTCTAAAGTCTTCACATTCTTCCTGCAACATGGCAATCAGAACTAAACACAATTCTCCAGACCAGTGTTTTATAAAGGTTCAGCATAACTGCCTTGCTTTTATACTATATGCCTCTGTTGATAAATCCCAGACTGTAAATGTCTTATTAACTGTATCCTGTATCCAAAGCGCATTGAAAAATTATGATCAGTGACCCCACAATTTCCTTCCATACTTCCCTCAAAATCTTAGGATTCATCCCATCCTGTCCAGGTGACTTACTGACTTTTAATTTTAGCCAACTTTTCTAATACCTCCATGCTTACCCAATGTTTTGTTACTGGGTTATGGTGATTTGGGTGTTGGTAACCAAGTACTCATTGCTGATATGTGAACCTTGACAATGAGCTTCTCAGACTATTTGGCTATGAGGAGTATCAAACAAAGTTTATTCCTGTTTTTACCTGAAGTGCACTCATGTAACACCCACAGGACATAAGGATCATCTGTGGTGATCATGAGTGTAAACCATGGTTGATATTTCTCGTCACCAATGAAGATATCCCTTCGCCAATTTTACAGTCTCCATCAAACCCAAGATCAACTGTAGGCTCAAAACATAATGGCAAAAGATCAGAGTCATTCGTGTTAAGTAGGGATTAACTTCTCATTTGGAAAATTCATTGACCTACTGACGATGCCCAACATTCTGTAACTTTACAAACATTCAAGATTATTTGGTTACAGTTGAGATGTTCAGACTTCTTGGCAAGGAATTGTGTGCAAAGCAACTAACTACAAATCTCCAACATTGAACAAGGTGGAGTTAGTTTTAAATATCTTGGTATGAAAACAGAACAAGATGGATACTGAAAATGAAATCTAGCTCCCTGATGTAAATAATAGATAATGAACCGTTGAGCTATGGTAAAATCCTAAGTCATGATGGATTCAAGCAAGTTTGATCAAACATTTTGTTCCTTTTTTGACTTGATTGGAAATACATTATATCTTCATGGCCTATGTTGCTATAACTATTATTTTCAGAAGATGATAAATGAATTGCTCTTAATGCCGCACGATCTGTTTTAGACTCCAGAGTTAGGGTACCTCTAACTTATGTGTAGAGACTCATCATGTGTATCTAAACGTTAATTTGCTAATTTGCTGTTGATATGGGATTTTCAAGATGAAATGCACTTCATTCTGCAATACACTCAATTCCTTATTGTGATAGGAACATATTCCTACCTCGCACTAGATTCATAAAGAAATTTAATTTAGTACCCAGATTATCTCTCAAGGCAATTTAGCTGCCAAGGGACAAAGGCAGATTTAGAATTCTAAACTTTAAAATTTCATATGACCATGCATTAACTTATCCATTCCATTCTGTCCCCTGGCAATTAGAGTCAGAACTATGCAAATTAAATGGTCAGCAATCTCAACCGTCCAGAACTCATAATTGAGCTGAAAAGATTAAACCTGGAAATTACTGTGAGCCACATCTTTGTACAATTGCTCTATGCACTCATCAGCACCTTTCTCAAAGATTTTAACAAATGTTTGTTTAATGTGTATGAGTTCTAGGCTAAATAACACCATGGATAAACCAGTTAGAAGTTGTGACTACATTTGGGAAATAAATTGGTTGTTGTTTTATATGGGGGAATGAGACTTCTGACTTTTTAATTTAAGTGAGAATTCCTTTGCTGTTTATATTTGTTGCTATTGGAACTTATTCAAGCACTTAAAAGGAATAGATATCATGATCGGCAAATTATGCAAATGGAATTTGTGAATTACTGGGTGTTTCTGAACAAAAATTGTCTTCTCTGGGATATGAGAACTTGCACCCTTGCCCTGGGCCTTCAATTTCAAAGAATTCACACACACAGTTTGTTTTGTCAATTAAAAAATTCTAAGAACTTGTTGGACCTTTCCAAGATAAAATAATATTTCAGTAGGACCAAAATTGATCTGTGTATTAGGTCAAAGAAAATGATATTCATACTTTCTAAAGATATTTACCTATTTACTATATATGATGGATGGGGGAAATCTTATTGGGTTTTTTGGATATGAGAACAAGGCTGTAGGGATTAGTCTGGAACATTTTCAAAATATGGAAGTTTTATTAAAATTAGTTCTAAAATCTAATTGTATGTGTCTGCTCCATCCCTGCACAGTTAAACAGGCTGATATTCCTCTGCCATCCTTTTATGAACACAGCAGAGGAGTAGGTATAACAGACGTGGTTGCAGAGTTGGGTTACCTAAGGGATGGAACTTGCATAGATGAAATGAAATGGAAAGAAAGGACAAGTAAAATCAGCATTCTGTCTTGGTTAACCTATTGATGACTGCATTGTGTTGGCTTCACCTTTCAGAATAGCAAACAAGTAGAGGTGTTTTTCTTTTACCACATTGCTGAAAGGATGCAGAGCAGGATTGGTGTTCTTGGATAGGAGTGGTAGGATTCTGAAGCAAATGACCATTACTACTCCCATCACCTGGGGCTTGCAGAAATGGTACAGTTCTCTGCAGCTGTTTTTCTGCAACTTTTCTTTTACTGGGGGTGTTCCTGTGCACTATTAAAGGAATCTGTACATAGGGACACACCAGACCTTGTCCCATCACGCAGCCTGCCCAGCCTGGATAATGTTGGGGTCGGGGATGGTGTGGTGGTAAGAGGAAAATTAGCTTTACTCAATTTATATTTTTGATGGATTATGTGCATAAAGTTACTTTTCCTGTCCGTATCAAGATACCTACTTCCATTGAAACAGAACATCTAATTTAGCAAAAACATCCCAAAGCAATTCACAGGAGTATTATCATTAAAATTAGATGTTCATCCACATAACAAGATGTTGGGTAAATACCCTGTCACAATCTGCTGATGGGTATGCCTATGACTGGACAATTGCCCAGGCTTATCCTGGGGTCCATGCTTTGCTCATGTAAGTTCTTCACTGAAGGAATTTTGATGTGGGCGGTAAAATGAGGGTAATGTTTAACGTGTTGGATACCAGTGGTTAGAACACAGAACATAGAACAGTACAGCAGAGGAAAAGGCCCTTTCGCCCATGATGTTGTGCCAAACTAATTAAGCTAATGATGCCTAATTAAACAAATCCCTTCTACCTGCATATGGCCCATGTCCCTCCATTCTCTGTATACTCGTGTGCCTGTCTAAGAGCCTCTTCAACACCTCTCGTTTAAGATGACCGCAGTATTATGGAGGGTAGAACAAGGGATGGAGGTACCTAGCCTGGAGGTAAATTGGAACAATCAGGTCCAGAGGTATCAGGTTGGCCTGGTAGATTTAAAAATGAGTTAATTGGTGGGAAATGTCTCAACTGTGTAAATTCATTTTTGTTGATTAAGCAACAAGCATGTCCACGAACCGGAAGTTAAGGATGAAAGGAGAAGGGAAAAATACAGCAGAAATTAAAACACTGTAAATAGGTTAGGGTAACATTAAAAGCCAACCAAATTAAGGAAGAAAATAAGGCTGTCAGATGAAGGTTTCATTAGTTTTTTATATCCTTGTAAAAGAAAATTAGATTAGTTCAGAGGCTGTGTTGAATCTTGAATACCATTATATTGAGATATAGGGAAAAAGAAGAGAAAGTAGTGCGGTGTTTTTGGAGTGTAGAAGGAACAAGTATGGAAAGCCGAGGGAAGCAGTCATCATATTAGTCTCATTAAAATGCATCAGAAATGAAAGTGTCCAGGAACTGGAAACAACTACTTGCAGGTTATATTAAACATGGAGAATTAAACATTTCCATGAAGAAAAACAAAATCTATTATATTGAGGTTTTTTTGTGCAGTTTAATCATTTTTCATTTCCGTGTTCACACTGGTCTTTTCAATGAACTCTTGATTCCCATCTCCTAACAAATGGAGCTTTGATCATTATTTAAGCAAGAGAAATATTAAACAGTGGACAAAAAACTGAGTCGCAATGGAAGCATGCAATATATTTTATCCTGTAGTTATTAAATTAAACCAACAGCTTGTGGAGTAGAAGGTTATAAATAGTTTACAACCACTGTGCCAAAATATACTCCAATGTTAGTCTTCCCCCATCCCCTCCCCCAAAGCTATCTGGTCCAGTTATCTCTTGTTGAAGGCTCTGCTATTGTCAGAAACCAAAATTTCACACACTTTGGACAAACAGATAATCATTTCTGGACAAATTGAAAAATCCTGTTGACCTGATAACAGTCTTCCTGTGGGCCACCGTAATACGTACAATTTCCCCAATTATCCAGAGAAGCTGTTTCAGCTAAAGTGTGCTATGTAATTGAATCAGGAAAAATCCTCAGCTTTTGAGCAATCTGTCCAACATATATATATATAACAAAATGTCATACATCTTTAAGTCGAGTGGCTAAGCAAAGTTTTGAAGCATTACATCAGCCATGGGTATTTAGGATTAACTCGATGAGAAGTGTGGGGCCTAGGTCTGGTATTGATGAGAGCAGTGTTGAATACACAGTAAACATAATCCATTATAAGCAGTACGCCCTGATAACGGGCAACAACCACATCTGCTCAATGAATCCAGGAGCATTCAGAAAATACTTCATATTTAAGTTTTGAACTTAAAGTTGTGTTGTTCATTAAATATCTGTGTAACATAATTCCAATGCTCTAAAGTCACTGTTTACATTGGATGAGTTTGGAGTTTGAGAGAAGTGTACCATCAGTTCTATTGTTGATTCTGTGGCAGGATGCATTTTCACACTGTGGTGTTGTTTCTATCTCGATCTGTAACCTTCCATGTGTACACTAACAAAGCATTAAGGTGCAGAACAGGAAAAAGGGGTATCAGTGGATGTGCGGTTTTGGATTCTGAGTCTTTCCAATAAAGTGTCATACAAGAGATTATTAAACAAAATTAGAGTGCATCGGATTGAGAGTAATGTACTATTGAGGATTCGTTAATGATCAGAGAAGGGACAGGAAATAAACGACTCTTTTTTGGCTTCAGAGGTTGTTATCAGAAAGAGGATGCAGGAATCAGTGCTGGGTTTCCAGATGATCACAATCTATAATCAGTGGTTTGGATGAAGGGCCAAGTATATTGTATCCAAGTTTGATAATGATAGAAAGTTGTATTCTGATACGGATGCAGGGAGGCTTCAGGCAGATAGATAAGGGCTAAACGAATTGAGAGGAGATGGAAAATGGAATATAATGAACCAGATGTGACCAATACCCTCTTGAGTTCAGATAAATGAAGTGATCTCATTGAAACAAACAAAATTCTTATGGTGCATGGCAGGGTAGATGCACAGGCGATGCTTCCGTTTGCTAGGTTGTCTCGAACCAGGGTCAGCCTGGACAGAGATGAGAACATAGAACAGTACAGCACAAGAACAGGCCCTTTGACCCACCATGTCTGTGCTGACCCTGATGCCAATCTAACTAATCCCATCTGACTGAACGTGGTCCATATCCCTTCCTTCCTTGCCTGTTCATGTGCCAGTCTAAGTGCCTCTTAAGACTGCTGTTGGATCTGCTACTACCACCTCCTCTGGCAGCATATTCCAGGCACCTAATAAAAATAACTTGCCTCGCAGATCTCCTTTAAGTGTTCTCCTTTTACCTTAAGGCTATGTCCTCTAGTATTTAATATTTCCACCCTTGTAAAAAGACTCTGACTATCTGCCCTGTCGCTGCCTCTCCTCATTCTTTTATACATATTATCTGGTCTCCCCTCAGCCTCTGACACTCCAGAGAAAACAATCCAAGTTTGTCCAACCTCTCCTCATAGTGAATTCTCTCCAATCCAGGCGACATCCTGGTGAACCTCTTCTGCACCCTCTCCAAAGCCTCCACATCCTTCCTGTAGTGTGGCAGCTAGAAATGCACACAATACTCCAAATATGGCCAAACTAAAGTTTTATACACACCAAAAGCTGGAGGAATTCAGTGGGTCAGGCAGCATTTATGGAGGGAAATGGACAGTCAGCGTTTCAAGTCAAGACCCTTCATCTGGCTTGAGAGAGGGGAAGTAGCCAGTATGAATGGGCGGAGCAAAAATGGCAAGTGATAGGTGGATCCAGTGGGGGTGGGAGGGTGTTGAAAGGCAAATGGAGGAGGTGAAAGTGGGAATGATGTTAGAAGCTGGGGGAAGTGACAAAGGGCTGAAGATGATAAAATCTGATAGGAGAGGAGGGTGGAGCCTGGAATAAAGGGAGCGAGGTGGGGACGGCAGATTGGATCAGTGGGGAAGGAGAAAGAGACATGGTGATGGGGGCTAGGGTATTGGGAGGGGGAGGGAGAACTCCCCCTCCGTCCTTTTTCTATTTTCTCTTTCCTCCTGGTCCCCATCATCCTGTTTCTTTCCGCACCCCCACCCCCTCCATCTGCCCATTACCTGCACATTCCTCCCACTGGTTCCCCTCCAAACTCCCTCCCTTTATTTCATGTTCCACCTCCTTCTCTTATCAGATTCCACGATTTTCAGCCCTCTGACACTTCCACCTGTCATCTCCCAGCTTCTGACTCTGTTCCAACTCTCCCCTCCCCCATCTGCCTATCACACCCCCCCCCACCCCCAACCTGGATCCACCTATCACCCACCAGCTCTTGCTCCAACCCTTCCCCCCACCTTTTCGTACTGGCTCTCTCCCTTCTATCTTTCAGTCCAGATGAAGGGTCTCGACCTGAAACGTCGACTGCCCATTTCCCTCTGTAGATGCTGCCTGACCTGCTGAATTCCTGCAGAGTTTTGTGTGTTGCTCCATATTCTAACATCTGCAGTCTTTTGTCTCCAAAGTTTTATTCAGTTTCTCTGCTTCACTCAGAGGATGCTGAACCTTTAGAATTCTCAGCCCAAAAGTGGCTTGGAGACTTTGTTGCTGAGTATAATCGAGAGAGAGAGAGAGAGAGGTAAATTTCTGGATATTAAGGGAATGAAGGGAAATAGGGTTAGTACAGGGAAGTTGCACTGAAGTAAAACATCAGCAATCATCCAATGAATGTCAAGGTAGAATCAAGGAACCAAATGGCTGACTCTGCTTCTATTACGAATATTTTCATGTTCATTCATGTCAAAAAATGCAGATCAGCAGCAACGGCATGGGTACGTCCTACTATTCACATGCGTTTTGTACTAAGTGCAATTAATGAGAAATTTTAGAAAAAGATGCACAACCTGTCAACAAGATTGCCAAGACTGAGAAGAAGGATATAACGTTTGTTATGGGGGGGGGGGGCGGCAACAGGGTAGGTTCACTAAAATGTTACCAAGATTTAAAGGGTTGAATAATAAAGATAGATTGAATAAAATTAGCTCATCTTTCCTTGGGTGTAGAAGATTAAGTCTTGAAAGATTTGAAATGATAAAAGCATTTGATACTGTAGCTATCAATAAGGTTCAATTGTTGTCTTCAAGATTAAGATCGATAGATTTTTGTAAGGTAAGAGTATCAAAGGAAATAGATCAAAGGTAAACAAACTGGGTTAAGGGACAGATCAGCAGTGATCTTATTGAACATAAGAATGGTCTTGTAGTATTATATTGCCACTCCAGTTTCTATAATTTACCTGCCATCATTCTGGTTGATATAACAGATTATCTCATCTGCAGTGCAGTTGCCCAATCAGTATCAAATTTTACAAATCCTTTGGTACCCAGAAAGATGCAGTAATGATGAGGTGCTCAGGAGCCAGTGAATGTTTTTGCAGAAACTCGCATCTGCAAAGTTCTGGTGAGGGTAATGTGAAGAGGGTTTGGCGAGAGATTGTTAGGGTGTCATGTTGAGATTGGCATGGATGTTGGGGTCTCAATTGGCAGGAAATGGAGGGCCCAAGAGGAAGTTGCTCAAAAGATCATCTTTTTAGATATAAAAGGCATTGATCTGAAGCCAGTTGCCAGCACTGGACAACAAAAGGTTGGGTCCTGTTCAGATGAGACACCTTTGAGTTTAGTTGAGGCAGGCCTCGCCTTCATTGGGATGACCTACCTCTTCAAGAGTTGGCTGTGCACCCCTCTCTTCTGTGCGCTTGTGGACACCTCTACACATTATTGTGTCATCTGGATGGAAAGCTGCAGATCTTTTTACCAATGTGGTAGGTTCCCACTCTTAAATAGAAATCAGTTTTCTGATGAAATTCTACAATGTAGAACATATAATACTTGTGCTGTTCTTGGCCCAAACATTTTAATTTTTGATGCTGCATTTTCTTTGTTGCTCTATCTTATATTTCATTATTCAAGGACTTAAATAGATTAAGCTTTCTGTTGATGTAGAATGAACATGCAAAGCTCCAGGCATCCAGCAGTTGTAACTGAACCTAAAGCTCAGTTTGTAACCTGCACTCTATATCTTCATAGGACAGCCCGAATATGTAGGATGAAAGGAAATGAAAACCTGAGTGCATGAAAATGCTTGTGAGCAGATTGATATCACATAAATGAAGGAACCTTCCTGTCTTTAGCACCTGTATTATATACCCTTAGGACATCGTCTCATTTGGGGCAATTTACTTGGATTAGAATTAAAATTAACACATTATCGTGAAAGCCCTGTGTGGTTAATTTAACATAAAATGAAGCATGATTGCACAAATTTCTTTAGGTAATTTGAATATTTGAATCTTCATGACAGTCACTGAGAGTTGTGGGAGCCTGGATCCATAAGACAGCAAATAGTAAAAACAGTGAAAGCAGCTGGGAGTTCCACTGATGAACTAAACCATCTTTCAATCTTTGAGCGACTCAGTGCAGAAGATGTATCCCTTGCACTGTTCAGAATAACCGATTTCAAATCATAATACCTTTGAAATTGTTCCCCTGGGGCATTAAATGACTTCTTCAGAATGTTAAATGAATATAACTGATAGGAAAGAGCCAATGAACAGATTCACCACATTATTCATCCCCACCTTCCTTCATATTACTCAGTTAAGGAAAACCCTATTAATCCCACTGGCTGTATTATTCCTCAGAGGGCACACGATATAGAGAGTTAAAGTGAGTCGGATGGCAGTTTGCTTATTTAATGAAAGACTGCATGAACGGTTTGCAAAATTAGATTCAGTGATGATATCAAGGTAATTTTATTTTCTGGCAGTAAAGGCTTTAAAAGGCTGGGATTGGCATAGGACCTCTTGACAAACAGCCGTACCAGAATGGGAAGGAGACTCCTGCAATGGATCAGTAGTTTACAGCAAATAGTAAAACAATACTGCTTAGGATCTGGAATTTTTAGACTTCCAGTGTAAGTATAGCAAATGTCGGAAATACTCAGCAGGTTAGAGTACATGTAAAAATGTTTTTGAAGTCACTTATGACATTTTATGTCATTTGTGTAATATAGTGTGTGCAGCGGCAGTCTGAGTTGAACCTCTGAACAAACCAACCACAACTTGTTTGAGATCCTTGTGTCTTGTGTGTAAGTTTGTACACTCTGAAATGAAGCTTGTTAGAGGTTAAGAACTCACTGAGCTCACATTCCTAACACTGGTGACACGGATAGGGTAGCAAACATGATATTTCCAGTTATGGAGTTGGGGCAGTGACGAGCCATGTCATGGGCAATGGCCATAAAAGATCTACTGCTTACACTTCACACACATTGACCAAAAGAGGAAAACATACCCGTACTGAGAAGTAGACATCCGCAATCATATTTAGAGTTACATTGCTTCAACAATTTTTGCTGTGAAGACCATTCACATACTGAGCACAAGCTGCTGTTATCCTTTCCGGGAATGAAGTCTGCCATTCACAGGATGGTGGCATTAAGGATGCAGAGATGGAGTATCCTCCTTCTCAATTTAACCATGATATTAAGTGCAGAACATCAAAAAAAAAACAAAATGCTGCAGTGGATTCTTTGTCAAGACTACCTTATAAAGAAGCCATGGCCAACACAAAAAATGAAATGTATACTCCTGGATTTTGCAGGATTTGGAAAGTAAAACTGGTCAAATTTACAGTCATCACCCCAGGTAAAGGACAGCAGCAGTGGGACTTCCACACATGTGAGTTCCAAAGTGGCAGTCAATGACTTGCCACAGGGCAACAGGCTGCTGTCTGAAGCTGGAGTACAACGAGGGAGTGATGGGTTGTGGTGATTTTCCGCACCCATGTTGGGGAATTTCATCAAAGATCCTGCACTGGGCAGAGAATGCTCACCCATTAATTTCAATCTAATGAAACAGTTGGGAGGGACAGGTAAGTATTTGTCCTATATTTACTGGAATTACTTGAATATATGTCATTGATGACTAATACACATAATAAATCTCAAAAGTAATGAAACTGAGTCCTGAAGCTGTTTAACAGCAAAACATCAAAATCATTCTTAATATTTCTTCAATTAATCTGTGAAGCTAAATTGTTTCAAAGTCAGATTTCTATGTCATTATATCACAAACAATTTTTCCCACATGTGCTGTTTAGAGCATGTGGCAAAGTAACATCAACCTAGTGTGACCCAGATCCTCTGAGGGTGAATCCTAGTGGTTACCTTGTGAGGGATTCCAATGCTCTTTCATCTGTTCTGCAATAACTGTACTGTAGAATTGTATCCCAGTAATAACATGATTACTACAGAACAGGAGTGCTAATTCAATACAGGCTTTTATTTCATTTATTACTGTTGATATTATTTGACTTGTTAAATATATTGTTTTACTGAACGTAAATCTGGTATTTGTTCATTGTAAAATTTACCTCCAACACATTAAGCTGCAAGTTCAATTTCTGCTCCAGTGATCTGGCTATGAATGCAATGTCGTACCAAGGGAGAGCTACATTGTCAGAGGAGCTGTCAGGTGATGAAAGGTTGGCCTAAAGGGTCATCTGCACCCTCTGATCTAAAAAGCAATCCACAGCATCCTTCAAAGTTAACCCAGGTTTACATGCCAATACTTGTCTCTCATTTAACATTTCTGAAGAGGTTATTTGATCATTATCATTTTGGTATTTGTGGGAACCTAGTGTACTCAAATTTGATTATGCTTTTCCTACACTTTGACTATAGCAACACACACAAAATGTTGGAGGAACTCAATGGGTCAGGCAGCATCTATGGAGGGAAATGAACAGTCAACGTTTTGGGCCGAGACCCTTCATCAGGACTGGAAAGCCAGAATAAAAGGGGAGGGGGAGGAGCACGAGCTGGCAGATGATAAGCGAGTTCAGGTGAAAGGGGAAGGTAGGTGGGTTGGGTTCGGTAGCGGAGAGGTGTAAAAGGGAATGATGTGAGAAGCTGGGAGGTGATAGGTGGAAGAGGCAAAGGGCTGAAGAAGAAGGAATCTGATTGCAGAGGACAGTAGACCATGGAATAAAGGGAAGGAGGTGGGCAAGGGTAGGGGAGGGGGAAAGAGAAAGGGTGAAGGGGTCACGAGAATGAGGGAAAACAAAGGTGGGGGGGGGGGACAGAGGGGAGTGGTTACCGGAAGTTAGAGAAATCTGACTGACTGCAATTATTTAATTAACTGACTACAGAAGTATTTAATATATGTTGCAAAATGCTTTGGGACAGTGTGAAGGCCACAGCATGAATACTAAATCTTATAATGAATTCCAGAACTAGAATTATTTTTATTACTTTCAAATGTAAATTCTAAAACAAAGGGAGAAAGGCTAAAATTCAAGTTGTAAAGAACATGAGTAAATACGGACAATTCATACTGCAGCCATTTTCGAATGTGGTTAATGCAGAGCTAATGGACAGTGGATAGAATTGGGGAACTATTAAACTGTCACAAAATGTACTTGGATCTAAGTCACTTGGATCCAAATTACCTCTGTCTTTTGCACCAGAAAGTGACATTGTGTTGGGTTTATATGTTTAGCGACCACCAATTGACTGGAAATTCCAGGTACATGTACAGTGAGCTCAAGCAATATCAGAAAATTAGATGTGAAGTGATTATTTAATTTTCATGAAACAGTCCCACCTTTCTTGAGTAAAGAGCTGCAAATGATTCTGAAAGTAAAGAGTGTCTGAGGGCTGTCTTGGGTCAGATATTGCATTCATCTCTCTCAATATGTTAATTGTGCACACAACAAGGGACTTCATCTTAGCAGCACACTGCAAGGCAAAACAACTTGTATTTTTTTTTAAGTCATACCAAAATTGAACATGACGCATTTAGTAACATATAAAAGTGTTCATTTTTGGTTGCACATATGTGCAATCAAAAACAGTCTCCATTTCCCTAGGTATCAATCTGACAGGCCACTTAGTACATACTGAAGGCTAAGTCAAGTATAGCATCAGGGCCAGGCCCCCAGGCCTTGCTTGATATCCTGTTCATCCATCATCTGTTGTCAAAAGATTTTTTCTGGCACAGAATTACAATACTTTTTACTGTCATAGAACATAAATATGGTCATGAAGGAAAAGGATCATGTTTTATCCACTGTTGGCATGAAACATTAGTTGTTTACAATTGGACTATTTTGAAATAAAGCTTTCCTCAGTGTGTTCTGAAAATAAGCTTTGCAGCTCATACATAACAATGAGAAGATAATCAAAATCAGTAATATGCAAATTTCAGTATTTTTCATGTCAAAGAACAATTGTATAACATTTATTAAGTATTAACATAGACAATGTGGTGATTAAAAGAAGTCTCAATTTGTGATATATGTATGTATCACAGAGATCTTAGTTCACAATGACACACAGTATCAATGCTTTGAAGTAACCAAAAAGTACAAATCCTCCATTAAATACAAGAATCACAAAGTCATAAAGCATCAAAAAGGTTGAGCAAATGTTTAATTGAAAATGAAAAGTGACTTGATCAAAAAGCAAAGAAAAGAACCTTTGAGTACACCTCTTGCCTACAAAAAGGAAAGGAGAAAATGTGTTCCAAATCAAAGTTTAATACCTGACATTGCTGATCACTTTCTCACATGCCTCACCACTGATATCCAACCTAACTTCCTTCTGTGCCTGACCCTGAAAGAAAGCTCTCTCCCAAGTCACTGACAACTGCACTTTCAAGCTCTCAACTGCACTGCATTTGGCCCTCCTTCTACCATGCTGCTTCCGCAGCTGTCAAACACCTCAATTACTTCCTGACTTTGACGCCTTTGATGAGCTTGTCCGCAGTAAAAGCCTCACACTCGCTCAAGTTGGCTGTTCCTCCTGGTGTGGCCCCAAGTTCATTCCTTTGAGACCAAGAGCTACAGACTTGAACGTATCTGGTGTACAACTGACTTCACCACCCATCATCAGATCAAGCTGGATCACTGCCTAGACTTGCTTTCTTCTATCATAATCCCTACCCAACAAGAAGTCTGTTTGAGGGATAGACAATAAATAATGGCCTGGAGGCAACCACAGCATCCTAAATATGAATATTTAAAAAACAAAAGCAAGAAACACAAACTTCTTTGTTATTATGAATGTGACTGTTAATTCATTTGCCTTTCCCTGATTATCAGTTCTATCTCCCTCTCATCCGAATCCACTGGCTCTTGTCACAAAACCATACTTCTCCAAAATTTCCACATATTCCAGCCATGAACCCATGAATTTCGTCAGCTTCCCTTCTCTCAGCCTTGTGACCTATCTGCACTGATGAAGTCCACCTCTTGCCTCTCTGACCCATTCCCTGAGAATTCTGACACTGTTTTCCTTCTTTCCAATATCTCCAATATCATCCCCCCCTCAAGGAAAAAGCACTGCCAGCCCTTTTGTATTCACAAACCACAATCCCATCTCCAAACGTTCCCCTCTTTCAAAAGTTCTCATTGCTGCTATCTCCCAAATCCTTGTCACGTGTATCTTCTGAACAGTATTTAACATGATTATTCCCATCAACCTCTGCTATTAATTCCACACTGTGTATAGTTGAGTTGAACTTCTGGTTAAACGGTTATAGAGCAATGAGCAATGCAGCCACTGAAATAGGCCCACTGAGTCTGCACTTGGGCTAATCCTAAATCAATCCTACTTTTATCATTCTCCCCCCCCCCCACCCACCCCAGATTGCCACACTAGGGGCAATTTACAATGGCCAATTAACCTACCAACCTGTCAGTCTTTGGACCATAGTAGGAAACCAGAACACGTGGTCACTGGAAATATATGCAAACTTCACACAGACACCACCCAAGGTCAGGACTGAGCCTAGATCTCCGGCACTGTGAAGCAGCCACTCTACCAGCTGCACCATGTTATTGCCAGACCATCTCTAGCAATGTCTTCTCCACCGTCTGAAGTGGCAACACCTGAGAATCACTTTGCCAGTGGCTCAGAAGGTCTCTGTGCCTCTCAATGTCTTTGCCTTGGTGTTTATTCAAGCTGGTCCTGGTAATGTCTGTCATTTATCATGATCTACATTGCGTATGGAAACTGACGGAGGTTTGATCAAGGAAAGATGAATTTATCTCCTTACGTTGGGTTGAGAGCAGCAGACAGTGCTCGAGTGGAGAATTACAGCCATGCAGGCTTCTCCGTGGTGCAGAGAATGATTGGGCAGGAGGAAGATGAGAAGGAATAGAAGGTGGAGGAGATGTCTGTGCCAGCAAGTGCAAAGCAATGAACATCTCCAACAGGAGAGTCTGACCACCTCCCCTCGATATTCAGTGGCATTACTTCTGCCAGATCTACTACCATTATCATCATGGGCAAGACCACTTGTCAGAAACATAATCGCACTAATTACATAAATACTCTCAGTAGAAGAGCTTGTCAAATGTTGGTGATTCTGCTGCAACAAACTCTATTCCTGACTCCCCTCTTTTTAGTGGGAACAAATCTGGAGGCTAATGGAATTCTAAATACTTGGATCAGTACAATTCTAATGATATTTAAGAAACGCAATGCCATCCAAATGAAGCAGACTTGATTAGTTTGGCCGTCTATCTAACATCTTAAACCCTGAGTCCATCAACTATTGCACCACAGTTGAGCATGTACCATCTACAAACCACAAACTACTTTCTCACCAGTCCATCCCAAACCCATGATCTCTACCACGAAGAAGAATAAGTTCAGCAGGCTGATGGGTTTCTCTCCTAGTTGCACGCTGCCATGATTTGACTCTGCAGCTTTGTTCCATCTTTGTGGCTTGGTTAAAATTTTGGAACTTCCTTCACTGTAATGAGTCAAGAATGTGGCTTCCCACTATCATTTCAAGTCCAATGAGGGATGACGATTCAAAGCTAGTTTGTCAGCAACAACCACATTGCATGAGTGAATAAAAATAAACAAACATCATTTCTCAGTCTGGCACAGTTCCCATCCCTCTGTAACAGATCATATTTGTCCACTTGATGACTGTCAGTGAGGATGAGACAGTAAAACCATAGTTATGAATTTCATCAATGTGAGAAAGCACACTAATATCAATTAATCTTCCTTGTGCATCCCCTCAGTTCTTGATTTTTTGTGTGCTTTTAACTGTCCTGCTAATCCTGTAGAGTAGGTTTGCTCTTCGGTTGTACTGGAGGAGGCTGCAAACAGCCTTGTACGATCATCTCAAGCTGCTTCTGGTTGAAGATGCCTGGCTTGGAACAGCATCACAAGTCCAGGTGGCTGGTTAACATATCCTGACCAAGTGGTAATGGATGGACCTCATTCTGTCATCCCAAGAGAGGACAGGAGAATCATACCTCCCCTGGAAGCATAGTGACTCCCCCGTGGCAAAGGCTCAGGAACCCAAATGGGAAGGTGCTGGATTCCCATAATATCCTCATGGCCCTTTCAACACTTGTACCCTGAGTCATGATGGCAGTAGGTTGGATTTGCATAGCAGCATGCCGAGCATCCGCCACAGATGTTGGATCCTGCCTCGGGTGACCCTAAGCTAGGCGAGGTACCAGTATCTGAGCTAATGGATGTGGGTAACTAATCCCATCTTCATCTTCAATCCCTTGCTGCTTATCTGCAGCCTTACCAAGTGGGAGTTTCTGGCTGTCAGAGAGAAGGAAAACACAAGAGTAGGGTCTAAGCAAGACACAGAACAGGAAAAGGTTCAATCTTCTACCATTTAGAGTGTAGAATTTAAGGGAAGTAGAATGTGAAAGAGTGGATTAGTGCTTCTTCAGTGGCCTCTGTGCTGCAGCTGGCCTTGCCCTCCCTGGCAGCCTGTTCAACTTGTTTCAACAAAAAAGTGGGAGTTTGGAATAGAGTTTATTGCAGCATTCTATCTGCCGGGGCATTGAGTCAATGGACACAGGCTTGTCCCTGCCAGTCTGCTGCTGCTGCCTCCATTACATCTACTTTTCCCCACAAAAGAATGTCTTGCACTGGTTCCAGGTGATGTGTCCACTACGCACAAACAGAGGTGATGTGTGGAAGGTGTCATCTATGGCTTGGAGTGTTGGCAAAGTATAAGGTTGGGAAGACCACATGAATGTCAGGTGTGAGTTTTGTCGACGGAGATTGTTGCTGGATGCAGGGTGGTGGTGTATTGTCTTGGACAGTGTGTGTGTTAGATGGAATCTGATGATGTACACCCTGACCTTGACCATGTGGTTGCATCCAATGAGAACATCCCTTTTATGGGCAGCAGGCAAAGCTTCAAAAAATGCATGTTAACTTCAACAAATAGGACCTTGGAGATGTGCAGTAAGAGAATAAACAAGGCACGATAATCATGATCAAGTGATGGGAAGATACATTTTGTTTGCATCCTCTGTTGGGTTAAGTGGGCTTTAGCTAATTGCACCACAGCTCAAGTGCACATTTCCCCAGCATGATCCAATTTCTCCTGCTCTGTGGTTTACTTGAGCCTAATGTTCATAGCTGCTAAATTCCAGACAACGCATTCAATCTTTTAATTCTTTTTTAGATTGTTAATATTAATTTTTTAAAGTGTTTGAAAGACACTTAAAGTCTTTTTGTTTGTATTATCTTTGTTTTTTTTGAGTTTTTAAATGTTGAGTGTTTTAAGTTTTTGATACTCCTTCACAGTTCTCTCAAAGTTTCTTTCTCCCTTTTGTGTGTGGACAACCATTTGGCAAGCTCACCCTTCCCTAACCCTTCTCGACACAATCCCACCAGACACCCTCTCCTCATGAATGGATTTGCTGTCAAGTATTCCTCCCAGTGGTTTCTGGAGTTCTAGCTGGTGTGGTCTCCTGAGGAAAGGACAAGTTTAATGCGGAAGTCGGTGGTGAGCATGGGAGACTTGTCTCTGGCCCACTGTTCCTCAGATGTAAATGGTAGAACTCAATGATAATTAGGGAATTCAAAACCGCAATTATAAGTAAAGCAAAAAGCTAAAGAAAGGAAACAACAGAAATTATATATTTTTAATGCATTTAGCCATTCATAGAATGTGACCATCCTGGCAAGGAGCTTTTTAGGAGGTAGCCCATTTGCTACAGAGTACCCAGCCAACGACTGCCCTTGGCTTTTCATTGAACCGTCTGGTCAGGGCTGATTCACAAGATGTTAATGAGAGATTCATTGTTTCAATGGGAGATTTAATGTCATTGAATGTCATGGCTGGTGATTGTACCCTCTACTGTTGGAGGTGGTCTTTGCCTGGCACAGAAACAGCACAAATGTTACTTGCTGCTTACCAATCCACCCTGGATATTAAGATTCCTGCAGGAAAACTTCCAGATAAAGAAGTTGTATTCATTTATGAACAGATACTTTGATTGTAAATTGGTGGAATATGTATATTACATAGAAGCTTACAGGAAAATGCAGTTATAAATAATTCTACCAAAGTTCTGCTCTGGGTTAAATAATTCAAAGATTGTTCCAATAGAATTGGAGGTGTGCCATGTTTCCTGACCTCAATCAGATTTTCAATATATTTAATTAAGTAATCCAAAATCAAAGTTGTTTCATATTTCTGCCTAAGGACCTTCTGCATCTGTTAAAATAAAAGAGTGCATTTTGAACAATATCTGCTGGGCATGGAAGTGCATAGTATTTTCAAAGGAAGAAAGAAGTTGTGGCTTGGAAACAGTGAACAAAACAGCAGAAGGAAAGTAAAATAAATGAGCCACAGTGCTGTTAAGTGTAAGTTAAGCCTTCTACAGAGGTCTGATATTATGTGAAACATCATATGGTATCCATTGTGATCTGAGCAAATTCCTAAGGAAATGAAATCATATAATATTGGAACTAATATTCAGGTTACATAGTTTTGCCATTTCAGCATACAAATGACCTGCCAGGAATTCACCAAAACAAATTAGGTAGAAATGAGTTCTTCAAAATATTTTCTGACTTTGACTTACAGAATATCTCTGCTTCACCAGGGATGACAGTGCTTCCTGCCATCTTGGCTTAATGAACTCTTGCCAAATTGCTCCACTTTGCCACAGTCCTCCCCACCATTTAAGAAGCTCATCAGAAGCTATCCCTTTACCATCTGTTTGGTTGTCTCTCCTGTTTCTTCTTTACTGCATGCCATCTGTTTCTCCTCTATCAGTTAGCTTTGAACATTTATTCCATTAAATATATTATACAATCCTATGTTTTTATCTCCTTAACCCTAAAAAAGGCCATAGGAGTGAGTACAGAATTCATTAGATAAATCATACTGTTTCCATCTTAAAGTACTAGCATTATTAGCTTGAATTGCCTTCCTGAGCAGTTCCTATCCTAACGTTCATCAGTCCTCTGACCTGTACCCCACTTTCCCTTTACAAAGTTAATTAAACTTTGAAAATTTACATGCCATTCAAATTTAAAGTCAGGATCTCCTTCCATTTTTCTTTCAGCAGATCAGGACAAACAATTCCAGTGATGGGGATGTTGCTACATTTTTCAAAATTGGGACCTACTGTCAACCAGATGTGAAGTGAACCACCCACAGCAAGACAATCAACCACAGTCCTTGAAGAGCACAAGAGAGAATTGTTCAAAATCCAGTCTAATGTTGTCACTGGGTAAAATTGTCAAACTGCCCTTAATTTTGTGGGCAAATTTGTGCTGTAGATTTCCACTCTTACAGTTAAATCAGGAGCCACAAATTCCCTCTCTCAGATATCTTGCAGCTGTCACACAGAGGAACCTGTCCAGACTTGGATACTTACTTATTACAATAGAGAAGGAAGCCATTCGGTCCATTGGAGAACAAACCCACCAAAGCAATCCCCCCTATAATTCCCTGAACCCTGACTATTTATTCTCTCTCACATGCCAATCAATTCTCCTTTCATTAGTTTACTTCTTACCTATATTAAAGACTACCTCCAGTAGGGAATTAACCTACTAGCATGTCTTTGGGATCTGGAAGCTAACCGGAGCACCTGGGGGAAACACATGCAGTCTGACAGAGAATTTGCAAGCCCCACACCAACATGCCTTCACTTTCACAAAGAACTACCAGCAGTCAGCCAGTGTGCATGCTGGCTGGTTTGAAACTTTGAAATATGGTTATCCAAACCTGGAATATGTAGATATGCTGATGGATCTTGCAGGGAGTGCAGCAGTGGAGCACAAACTTACTGGAATTCTTCAGCCTGGGATTCAGACGCATTGACAGTGCTCGAGATATTTGAGAGACATCAAAGCTATGTGCATGGCTTTGCTGTCTGTCAATTTTTTTCTCAGCCACTTTGCTGGTTCTGGCCTGCCCACATGATTACATATACAAGGGTGCACCACCATTTAGGATCCAGATCCATTGCCATTTAGGATCCAGGCCTGCTTTTAAGCAGGTTGGTAATTGGTTTATTATTGTTACATGTAACGAGGTAGAGTGAAAAATTTTGTTTTGCATGCCATCCATACAGATCATTTCACAATATCAGTACATTGAGATAGTATGAGGGAAAAATGCAGAATATAGTGTTACATTTACAGAGAAAGTGCAGTGCAGGTAGACAATAAGGTGTATAACCATAACAAGGTAGACTGTGAGATTGTGTCCATCTTATCGTCAAGAGGTCCGTTCAATAGTCTTATAACAGTGGGATAGAAGCTGTCCTTGAGCCTGGTGGTATGTGCTTTCAGGTTTTTGTATCTTCTGCCCAATGGGAGGGGGGAGACGAGAGAATGCTGGGGTGGGAGGGGTCTTTGAGTCAGCCCTCCAAATAGGAATCAGGTAATTGCATGACTAATATGCACCTAAGCAGTGGATTTTCAGCAAATTTCAGGCTAATAAATTGTGTTATCTATGTGAATACTTTTTGAAATCTGGTTGTCAATGCCAGTGTTTTGAATTACCCTGCGTACACATAATTAGACGCTATGAAACAAGTAGCTGATTGGAAAGATATACTATAGATGTCATCGAATATATTTTGTCCACTGATCAGAATACCAGATATTTGCATGATTTCATGCAATTGTTTATTGATTGCCAATATGTTGACGGCAAAGACTCCTCTTTAAATGTCATCTTTCATTCCTTTCAGTAGCTTTGCTTCAGAGCTACTAAAATGGAAAATAAGGAATATGTTTTGGTGATTATTAACAGATGAAAGTGACTGATTCATGAAAACATATGAAAATGATGATGGGAAGAGAGGTTGTGATCTGAAATTTTATATTGACATCGGTTTTAGCATGCTTTTTCTCTTTCTGATTTTTGATCCTTTTCAAAACAAAACAAATTTATAATTTTTGATTTCAATAAATGCTGTTTAAAAGGAAGAAGCTGCCTGTGTATATAGGGTATCAGATTAAACCACCAGTATGTAATTGAGATGAAGATCATGATGAAGATCCATTTCTATTGCTAAATCAAATCTATTAGGTTAATAGAGTTTACAATCAACTGAGTGAGTCTCAAATGCAAATATGACACTACCAGATACGCATTGTCTTATTGGAAAAGGTTAAAGCAACACAAAGAATGTGGTAAGCTGCTCAAAGTAATCAATTTCCAGTTAATTAAATTGAAAAGAAAGTTGAGGAGTTTCTAGTGAGTATTTTCAGCCATTTATATCTCAGCCCAGTGAAATAGTTTCCTTTGCAGTCTACTTCCTCATACATTTATAAATACTATATTGTCGTCAGTTACAAGAATGAGGCAGTTAATAAGAATTTAAGTTTCACATAAATTTACAGCAGAATTGATCCCTTGTAATGACTTGCCATACCCAACCTATGACTGGAACATTGATATTTGATTAAATCTCCTCCTGTCATCAGCAAACATTATACATAGATTTCATCGCATGATGCCTCCTATCTCAATCCCACTTCTATCCATTTACTGATTATATATGTTGGGTCAGCAGTTTTGAATTTGCTCAGTTCCCTATTCATTTGCCAGAAATGCAAGCATCTGTACTTGTGATGTGTGATACCTCACATTATCAATATTAACTATAAAGTAACTAGATGTAGATGATCCTTTGAAAGAAATTACTATTGAAAAACTGTGTGATCATTACTGTTGAAGTGGAAATCATGAATATGATTAGTAACAGATATCAAAGAAAAGGATGTTGGATCAGAGAGGTTAACCCTCACTTGCTATCATGGCTGACAGAAACTTTTTGGGGCTGTAGACATAATACTTCCTCTGGTATGTGGTAATCATTCATCTGATTTAATAAAATGTATGAAACAAATACAGTTCTTAAAATTAATATACATGCAAATATAGAAATATAAGCTTAACATACATGTTCTCATGTTACTTGACTGATGTTTCTGAGCTGGTATGGGGAATGGAACATAAAAGGCACTTGGACAGGTACATGGATAGGAAAGGTTTAGAGGAATATGGGCCAAGTGTGGGAAAATGGGACAAGTTTATATGGGCATCTTGGTCGCCATGTCAGAAGTTAGTACATTCTCCCCGTGTCTGCGTGGGTTTCCTCCGGGTGCTCCGGTTTCCTCCCACATTCCAAAGACGTACGGGTTAGGAAGTTGTGGACATGCTATGTTGGCGCCGGAAGCGTGACGACACTTGCGGGCTGCCCCCAGAACACTCAACGCAAAGGTGCATTTCACTGTGTGTTTCAATGTACATGTAACTTATAAAGATACTTTATAAGTTAACCTATATGTAACCCAGGGATGAGGGATTTAAACTGCAAGTTTCGAATGGAGAAGTTAAGGTTATTCTTCTTGGAGCAAAGAAAAATGAGAGCAATTTTAATGGAAATGCACAAGATCATAACTGGTTAAGACAGAGTAAGTAGAGAAAGTTGTTTCCATTAGCAAATGGTTCAAAGTTCAGGGGGCACAGATTTAAAATATCAGCCAAAAGATACAAGAGGAATGTGAGGAAAGGCTTTTTTAAGAGAGTGAAATTTGGACCTTACCATACAGGCATCTGAAAATGCCGCTGTCAGTAGTGGAGGGATGAAAATCAGGAGTAACCAGATGTCAACGTAGGTCAATGTGATCTGGACTGGGCACATGTTTCATTGCAACCAGCAGAGTTTTGGATGATCTTATGTTTATGGGAATTATAAAATGGGAACACAGCTTGTAGTCAATTCTAGGGACTTCAAAGGCATGGAGGAAGGTTTCGATAGGTGAGCAGAGGGAAGGGCAATGTTGGGCAATGTGATGGAAGAGAAAATAATTAATCTTGAAGAGCTTATGAGTTTGGATGCTCAGCTTACAGTTAAATTGTGCACCATCTGTGTAAACCTGACTGCAATGGGTCATGGATTTCCTTATGGAAGTGCAGACATTGTTTCTATATGGGTTTCAGACAGAGGAATGATCCCCGAACATCAGGTGGATTAGTGGGTTGTGAGGGGAGAGGATGACCTACTGAGAGCCTTTTTCCAGCTCCTTATCTTTCTTGCATATATGATTCTGTGGGCCATTAGCTCAATGTCTCATTCACGCTGTGTTTCAGAGAGATTGCCTGCTAATGCACCCAAGTCTGGGAACAACTGATTCTGCAGAAGTCTCAATCAGCAAAATGTCTTCAGCACCTGCCGCACTCAATGCAGACTCTTCCAGATTAAAACAGCTATGGAAAACACCAAACGTTTGGGCATCAACAACAAGAAATAATCAATCAATAACTAATTGGTTAAATGATAGAAAGTCCCTTTAAGTGGTGCAAATGGAAGATAGTTGCTGCCACTAAATGTATGTTCTGCCATACATGTTTCACAAAAGGTTAACACTGGAACATTATGTTGCAAAATGGTAGCTTGGGCAGCTGATCAAATCAGTGTCCCTGTCATTTTTGGTATCGTTATCTCAATATGCTGCATAATTACTGTGGGTGTGCTACGCAGACACTCTCGTCTCCAAACTAGAAGCCCAGAATTTCCAGGCAATGGGTTCAGCATTCTTCATTCCTGCTAACCCCACTCTCGTCCGGTGCCCTGGTGAAAAGCTGTTGTAAACCTCACCAGCAAGCCAACGCGGAGAGCAGGGCCTTCCTTTTCTTTTTCAATCTTTTTATTAGTTTTCAAATTAATACAGATTAATATATCAATGTTTATAGATGTAATACAAAGAGATCAGGAGAACAATCATGACATGGATAATCATAAAGAACAATAAAGTATAAAAAAAATCTGTAAATCCAACGATCTGTTAGTGAATGAATATAATATAACGGAAAAAGATTTATTATAAAATATAAAAGAAAGAAAAAAAATCCCCAAAACAATAAGAAAAATTATAAACAATATATCAAACCAAACTAAGCTAAAGAAAAAAAAATTCAAAACAAAACAGAAAACGAAACTGGACTAAAATTTCTCAAGAGAAACAGAGCAATATTATGTAAACTCCGCACCTCTAAATTGAGAGGTTATTATAAGGGGATCTGTATCATGTGAAAATATTGAATAAATTGACTCCAAACTTCATCAAATTTAAGCGAAGGATCAACAGTACCACTCCTATCTTTTTTCCAAGTTTAAACATGATATAGCTTAAGAGAACCATTGAAAAGTAGTAGGGGGTATTGGATCCTTCCATTTCAGCAAAATGGATCGTTTGACCATTAATGTAACAAAGGCAATCATACGGTTAGCGGAGGCAGATAGATGGCCAGATTCTATCCTTGGTAAACCAAAAATTGCAGTGATAGGATGAGGTTGTAAATCAATCTTCAATACATTTGAAATAATGTTAAAAATATCTTTCCAATATTTTTCCAAAAGAGGACAGGACCAAAACATATGGGTCAAAGAAGCCACATTCGATTTACATCTGTCACATATAGGAATTATATGTTGATAAAAACGAGCTAGCTTATCTTTGGACATAAGGGTCCTGTGAACTACCTTAAACTGTATCAAAGAATGTCTGGCACACATTGAAGATGTATTAACTAAATGAAGAATTTTCTTCTAAGTCTCTGTAGGTGTAGATGTCTGGAGTTCACTTTCCCATTCATTCTTAATTTTGTCCAGTGGTTCTGAATGAATTTTCATAATTAAATCATAAATTATTGCTATCAAGCCCTTCTGACAAGGATTAAAACCAAAAATTTTTTCCGTAATTTCAGTTTTGTAAGGTGTGGGAAAAGAGGGTATAGTAGCTTTAAAAAAATTTCTAATTTGCAAATAACGAAAAAAGTGTGATCTAGGCAAATTGTATTTATTAGACAATTGTTCAAAAGATGAAAAACAGTTATCAATGAATAAATCACGAAAACATACTATTCCCTTCCTTTTCCATATGGAAAAAGCTGAGTCAACTCTTGATGGATGAAAGAAAAAATTAGATTGAATGGGACTTGATAGATTAAATTTATTCAATCCAAAAAATTTACGAAATTGAAACCATATTCGTATTGTATGTTTAACAATTGGGTTAATCATATGTTTACTTAATTTGGTAAGTGCAAGAGGGAGTGGAGCTCCTAAAATAGAAACTAATGAAAATTCAAGTACTGATTGGGACTCAAGGTGTACCCATTTGGGGCGTTGAATTACATCTGAATCTTGTATCCAAAAAATTAAATAATATTGATTGCCCAATAATATAATCTAAAGTTAGGCAAGGCCATACCACCATCCTTTTTTAGTTTTTGTAAATATTTCTTACTTAGCCTTGGGTTTTTATTCTGCCAAATATATGAAAGAATTTTAGAATCAATAGTGTCAAAAAAGATTTTCGGACAAAAGTTGGAATCGCTTGAAATAAATATAAAAATTTTGGTAAAATATTCATCTTAACCGCATTAATTCAGCCTACTAATGATAGAGACAGTGGGGACCATTTAGTAAATAATTGTTTAACATGGTCAATTAAAGGCAGTAGATTAGCTTTAAATAAGTCCTTATGTCTCTTAGTAATTTTAACACCTAAATACATAAAATAGTCAGTTACCAATCTAAAAGGTAATTGGCTATAAATTGGGATTTGCATATTTAATGGAAAAAGTTCACTCTTATTAAAATTTAATCTATAGCCAGAAAAGAGCAGGGCCTTCCTGACTTAAATGCAATCACGTGTCAGGGCCAGGACAAGCTCTGACACAGAAATGCTGAAAAAAACTTTTTGACAGCTGGCTAAGCTATGCCCTTTAGCCAGCTGTCAAACTTGTCAGAAGGTTTTGAGTGTTTCTGCACGTCATTGGCATATTCATATTCAAAATAATTAATCAACCGATTAAAAATTGTTAAATTATTAAAAGATTTTAAAATCAAAATTAAAGTCATGAAATGCAATAAAAGCAACTTTAAATATTTAAATAAATCCAATTGATTCATTAAAAAGTAAATTAAATGAAACTTGCATTTCTCCTATTGTTTTCCATTCACGTGAATGGAGCTGCTGATCCTGAGCCAGTTCTAACCTGGCGCAGGTTCAGCAGACAGATTCCTGGCAGGAGTGCTGGGGAATTGCAGGAAGTTCACACTCAGCCACTGGATTCCGTGAGGAGTCCAATGTTGGAGTGCAGTTGGGAAATCGCTTTTGAATGCTCGTTGGGGAACTCAGAGTTTCCAGATCAACACAGAACTTCCTGACACATACGAGGGAGCTCCATGTAGAACTGCTCACATTTCTCAGGTAAATCTGAACTAGGGTATCAGTCATGGCTGCAGCTTCCAACCAAAGTGTACTTCTTATCCAAACTTCATACCATTAATATTTGCATGCTCGGATTACTGTATTTGGTCTGTAACTATTGTCCAATGTATAAAATGCACACATTTTTTTTTAGTAAATAGGACTTGATTTAAACTAAAAACAGTGAGACATCAATAAAGCCTGAGTCATAAAGTGTTGCTGGGAGAATTTTGCAATAAAAAATGTGCTGTCTATTTAAAATAGCTGGAAAACAATGTTTCTAATTTGGAGTTATGTTAACATTTTTTAAATCTTTTGAACTCAGTATCAGACAGCTTGTCCAAGAGAAACATAACATTTACCTCAGATCTGCAAGAAGTATCAACTCTTTTAATCTCTGGAGCTACATCTTGACATTTCCTTTCCTCATTGTTGAACTCCCAAGTGTTTTTAAAAGCTCTTACCAGGAGTAAAACTCGAAACTCCGCTTATGTTTCTTTAACTTGTTTTCTTTATACTGTTATAATCCCTGACCCATGCAGTTCCTTGTAAACATTCCCTGTGGCCTACCAGAAGGTTTTTGTTAGCAGCAGCTGTCTAAAGGTTAATTTTGGTTTCCTATGATCGATGCTTCCTCTGACGCCCCTCCTCGGATCTCAGTCAGAATGGGTACATCACAAACATCTCCCACTGGGCTCGTGAATGAGACCAGATATTTCATTCAAATTTTATCCCAGAGTTAACATTATTTTCCCTTGATGTTCCTGTGACCCGATCGAACCAAAACAGGACAAAATAGTCTGAAAGAAAGCTTTCCTCTTTCCCCTTGTGTTTTTTTTAATATGTCAAAAAAAATTAAATGAGATTTAGCTTCTGGTTTAGAAGGACCGTGGCCTTTTATACTGTAATTACACAGAAGAGGGTGAGCACCCCCAGCCTTGCATGGCCAACCTGCCATTAATCTGGGTTTCCAACCAGCTCACAGGCATTAATATGCATTGTTACATTTGGAAACAGATGTTGCAGGGAACAACCATAAATTACAAGCCTGACAGGTGTGAACCTGTACTGTGTTTATTGTAAACAAACCATTTCACCTTCAGTTCCTCATAAAATACAATAAAACAAAGCTACAGCTGTTTATGGGCTTCAACATGGTCAGATCACTATCATTTTATGAGTTGCATAATTGAATTCTTGCAGCTTATTCTGATCTCTTTTTTCAGACCGAGAGGTCTCTCTTTTGCCCACAGATTAAAGCCTATAGGCTTCCTGTGGCAACAATGAAGTACAAAGCAATGCACCACTGATTAAATACTCTTTGCTTTGTAGCTTTATGCTAGATATTGTGTTGTGCTCAGCATTGTTGTGCTTTGCGATTTATCTAAATATTTCTTTCATGCTTTATGCCAAAGGCCACTTCTGTAGGGGAGCCCTTGCTCTGCACCAACTGAAATGTGATTTTACCCAGGCACAAATGTAACATTGCCTTGAGGTCAAACAGAACACCTTGTTCCTGGATGTATTCTTCTGGATATAACATAAACCTGCTCAAGATCTTACAGGCTTTAGAAAGTGGAACAATAAACAATTTATCAGCCCTTGTTGCAAGCTGTAAATAACAGAACAAGTGTATTAAAATTAACAGGTAAGAAGGACCAGAAGACAAAATAGGAAGCTAGATTATTTATTATAAACATTTTAACCTGCATTCCTTCTTTGACAGTACAAATAATAGGTTTAGTATTACCATGGTGTCTAATTGAATTTCATATTCTACTTGAAAGTCAGGGTGGCCTGAGGGGCTGAATGGCCTATTTTTGCTTGTGTATTCTGAAGCCCCATCCTTGGGTATTTCTGAAAGTTTTATGTTGTTACAAATGGTACAATTATTCATTGACTTTCTACGCTTTCCATTGATTTTAGTGATTGATAATGATGAACACACAATTCTACTCAACCACAATGTTCAGTTCAAAGACTTCAAGGCACTGGTAAGGATAAGATAAGATATTTATTTATTAGTCACATGTACATCGAAACACACAGAAAAATGCGTCTTTTTACGTTCCTGAGAATGTGCTGGCGGCAGCCCGCAAGTGTCGCCACTCTTCCGGCGCCAACATAGCATGCCTACAGCTCCTAACCCGTACGTCTTTGGAATGTGAGAGGAAACCCAAACGGGGAGAACGTACAAACTCCTTACAGACAGCAGCGGGAATTGAACCCGGGTCGCTGGTGCTGTAATAGTGTCATGCTAACCGCTACACTACTGGAGTCTACGTTTGACCACATTACTCTGTGCGTAGGTGACAATAAAAGTCAGTCAGGGTTCCAATGACTAATCAATGACTATAATTCCTCGTAGGTGCAATTTCATTCTAAATGCAGGGGTTACATCACAGTAGATTTTCCCAAGTTAAATTGTCTAAAAAAAATAAAAAGAGCAATAAAATTTCTTACTACCGTACACCTTTTATTTGTTAATTAGTTTGAATGCAGAGCTGTTGCTGTTGTACAAAATATTGGTTAGACTGCACTCAGAGTATTGTTCTGGTTGCCACAGTCCAGGAAGGATGTAGTAGCAATACATCCCTCAGAAGAGATTCACCAGGATGTTGCCTGGAATGGAGGCTTGTTGTTATAAGGAGAGATTGGATAGACAGGGTTTAATCTCACTGGAACATAGAATGCTGAGGGATGGCCTTATAGAGATTTAAAATTATGAGGGGCATAGATAGGATAGATTGTCAGAATCTTTTTCCCAGGGCACGGGAGTCTGAAACTAGATAGCGCAGGTTTAAGGTGAGAGGGGAGAAACTTAAAGGAGATCTGAGGTGTAAGTTTTTCACATAGAGGGTGGTGAATATCTCAAATGAGCTGTCAGAGGAGCTAGTAGAAGCAGATCATATTACAACATTGAGAAAGCATTTGGACAGGTACTTGGATAAGAAAAGTGTAAGAGGGATACCGGCCTAATGCAGGCAAATGGAATTAGCATGGACAAGCATCACAGTCTGCATGGACACAGTGGGCTGAGGGGGCCCATTTCGCTGTCGTACGATTCTACGAACAATTGGTTAAAACTGAAGTGGACATTGGGGTAATGCTCTTTGCTGCACAAAATGGATGCCAGTCAACACAATTAGTTACATGCTATTCCAGAAAGCGTATATATATAATTAGACAATCTAGATAGGGTCACCTCTAAGACAGGGCATATGAAATCAAGTAAAATACTCTTTGTTCTTGCATGAAAATATCCAAAATTACTAGTTTGTATTTCGGGATGTTATAGAAACCATACATAAAATTAATTGAATACATGTTGTAATGACAGTAGGGTAGAATTGGGTGGGAAATGGGGAAGAATAGGATTATTTTACTTAAACTAAAGAAGGCAATGGTTTTTAACTTCAGTTATTCTTCTCAGTTCTCTGCTTTTGCCTCCAAAATTTGAACAAATCTGTGAGGATGTCCAGCTGAAGGGTCTTGATCCGAAGCATCGACTGTCCATTTCCCTCCACGGAAGCTGTCTGACCCACTGAGTTCCTCCAGCAATTCATTTTTTGCTCCAGATTCCAGCCTCTGCCGTCTCTTGTGTCTCTGTCGGGATGTCTTTGTCCCCAATATTCTGTCCTCCCAAAGTTCCTCTCCAACCTGGTTACAGAGGCAGGAAATGAACAGAGACAGGCTCCAACTCCTGTACATCCATGCCTTACCAACAATTGATGGCTAATTGACTTATTTGCCATTATTGTAGGCTACAAGACCTCTGCTTTATAGGTGCACTCTTCCCACAGGCTATTTCAGACCTCATTTCCTGATCACAGGATCTGTTGTTCAAAGCAGCAATAATCTTTTGTATCCCAGATATCAAGCTGATGTAGTTCATTGTGCAAAATAAAACATTGCCAACTCTCATATTCATAGAAGAAATGACACCTATGCTTGAATGAACTCTCAGCACTTGTGTACATGATGAATATGGGGGAGTGGTGCATCAAAACATGGCTAACAAAATCCTTGTAATTCGTTGTGCACAGTTTCCAAATCTGAAACAACTGTATTCTCCTGGCCTATGGCAAAGTCAGCATGTTATCACTCAACAACAAGAGCACCAATGTTATAAACAGATGGTGGGGAAGTATTTCTTAACTCAGCTATGAGCCATACATCTGGTTAAATATCCTTCTGTTGTTTCATGCTCAGAACCTGTCAGTAAATCACCATTTCTTCAGATCTTAACACAGCAATATATCTGCAGTAAATTAAAAAAAAAAGTTAGCTACGTATTACAAATACAAGTAAATGAACAAGAATTTCAATTGATGCTTTCATCAGAGATATTGTTCTTAATGTAATTTGCCAGTTAGCCATTCAAAACCTTTAACAAAATTGTAAGAATGTAAGATTTGAAGAGAAGTTGAACTAATCTTACAAAATGTATTGCAATTATGTTTGTGAAGCTTGTTTCTTCGTGATTGTGACACATCTGCCATTTTTTAAATACCTTGTGCAACAGAGCATTCACATGAAATTTAAAATGTAATTCGTTCATCATTGTTCGCTGTACAATGGCTTGCTGTGCCTTCTCTGAGATGGAACTCTGAAATTACATCTTACTTTCCTACATAAATGTGTCAGTGAAACAGCAGCAGACTTAATAGCAAATCATCTTGTACTGTATTCTTCAATTCACCCAGAGTGAAAAAAATCATGTCAAGATTAAATTAAATTTTCCCAAAAGTTCAAAGGTAACAATATTTTTGCCTTTATTTTTCCTTTATGAACAAATGCCTTTAAGCACTCAGTTTCATTAAGTGTTGGCTGTACTTTAAATGGCTTATTAGCTTGAAAATAACTTACTTGTTTATCTTTGGACTAGTAAAAAGAAATTATCTGACAGTGAAGCCAGTACCATGCAGCTTTTATTAAGTGGTAAGTGTCAAAAGTAAACAAAAGCAATAATTGTTGAATTTAAGAGAAACATCACGAAATAGTACATCTGAGCTTCAACTCAGGCAAGGTGAGATATATTTCATTTCAGCAAATTGTATTTGCAAAGTGCCTGTAATGTAGAAAATGTCCCAAGACATTTTACATATACGGAGAAGGCAAAAAAGTAAATGAAAGATTGAAGGAGTGCTATTCTCATTAAGTTTCATGGAATCCCTTGAAAACCCAAAAGGTGAGTACACAAGATATTAAGTGTGAGGTGTGGCATTTTGGGAAGACAGATTAGGGTAGGACTGTCACAGTGAATGGTAGGGCCCTGAGGAGTGTTGTGGAACAGAGGGACCTAGGAGTACAAGTACACGGTTCCCTGAAAGTGACATTCCAGGTAGACGGGATGATGAAGAAGGCTTTTGGCACGCCGGCCTTCTTCAGTTAGAGCACCGAATACAGAAGTTGGGATGTTATGTTGCAGTTGTACAAGATGTTGGTGAGGTCACAATTGGAATATTGTGTTCAGTTTTGGTCACCCTGCTATAGAAAAGATGCCATTAAGCTGAAAAGAGTACAGGGGAGATTTACAAGAATGTTGCTGGGACTTGAGTTTGGGGGAGAAATTGAGCAGGTTGGGACTTCATTCACTGGACCATAAGAGAATGAGCAGTGATCTTATAGAGGTATATGAAATCATGAGGGACATAGATATGGTGAACACACACAGTCTTTTTGCTAGAGTTGGGGAATCCAAGAAATAGAGGACGTAGGTTTAGGGTGAGAGGGGAGAGATTTAATAGGAAACTGAGGGGCAACTTTTTCACCCAGAGGGTGGTCCATTTAAAGTGGTTGAGACAGGTACATTAACAACATTTAAAAGGCACTTGGACAGGTACATGGATAGGAAAGGTTCAGAGGGATATGGGCCAAAAGCAGGCAAATGGGACGAGCTTAGATGGGAATCTTGGTCGGCATAGACCAGTTGGGCTGAATGGCTTGTTTCCATGCTATATGATTCTATGACCCAACGACTGAGGTATATTTACTGTAGCATCTCTGATTCCTTTCTGATTTGATAAAACTTGGCCATGTGTCCCTTGGGCAAGCGGAAAGAAAAATGGCTAGTACACCCACTTTCAGTGTGGTTCCCTAAACCTAGTCTCAGGCAGCAAGGCTATAAGTCTGAACACTGTGTGGATCCTCACTGTCCAAGTATGAATGAGGAACTGAAGAGTTGCTGTCACTTGAGAACTATACTCCAAGTGGAATTTGTTGCTTCCATAGCAATGTGGTCTGGCATATCCTGCCATATACCACCACCATCTAGCTAGTGATGTCAACCTGGTTTAATGAGGCACAGAGGCAAGCATTCCCAGAGCAGCAGCAAGAATAGATTAAAATGAAGTTAACATAATGTGGTTGTCCTCAGTGTAAAGATGTGACTTTTCACTCTAACTCAGCAGTCATCAATTAAACACAATTTTATCATCATAAAACAGCCTTGAAGAAAGTCAACAGTGGGACTGTATCAGTTGGACATCAGTGGTCATAACCATTTCTCTGATTCACTTGGTCTTAAACAGCCGGCTTTAGGAAGCGTGGACATTACCACATTCAGTCCTATTGTCATGATATTGATGAAAGCTTTCTAATCTTGCTACTGGCATTCAACTCTTGTATCTATTTTGGATCAACACATGGATGAGTTCTTAAACTGAGTAACTCTGGCAGAACCTAAACAGAGGAGGTTATTGATAATTGCTGTTGCTGCTTGATAGCATTGTTGATGGGTTCTTCTGTGGAGAAAGTGTCTCTGGAGATAACCAGTATGACCACATCCAGAGGTTTTGGAAGCGGGAAGATATGGGCTTCTTGGGTGACTTCCATCCATGAGTCAGAGTTTAAACAACTGCTCCCCTGAAGAAATTAGTCTCCTTTCAGTCCAATGCTGCAACCTCACAGTTCTCCAGTCTACCAACCCCCAACTCTGCTGCTCCCTCTTCAGAAGATCCAGTAAGAGAGATAGTTGATATGTCACTTTGCAAAAATAAAAAACATATTGGGTCTGTTTTAATTTGAGAAGAAAAGGGTAAAGGGTGACTCAATGGAGGTCTTCAAAATTATGGAAAGTTTGATAGAGTGGATGCATGGAGAATGGTTCCACTTGTGGGGAAGAGTATAACTAGAAGTCATCAATATAAGATAGTCAACTGGGCATTAAAAAGATCTACCTGAAGAACAGTAAGAATGAAAATCAAAAGCAATATTGTAAATCAAAGAACAATAAGAATACATAACCCACAACCACAAGGAGGGGTTGAAATAAATATTAAGAAGAATATGTGCAAGGAGAAGCTGCACAATCATGTGAGGGAGAAGGGAATGGAGCATTATGCTGATAGATTGAGATGAGAAAAGATGGAGGAGGCTCATCTGGAGTGTGAATGCCTCATAAATAGCCTGCTGCATATTGTATATAATCCTGCTCAATTCTATCTGGATCACATGAGGAGAAGCAGATGCTGGAGACTGTTCTGTTGGAGAGGGTGGGGTTGTCCAAGTTCTGCTCTGCTGGAATCACATGCTGCAAACATCTCAGGGCCATCTAACAAACAGAATACATGGTGAGCAAGGCCTATGTGAGGTACTGGCCTGTGTCCCGGCTGCACTGCACTTGCTTGGAGAGAGATTGAAGCAACTCATTTTAAACTTGTCGGCCTTAGAAGTGGTGTCGTTACACGTGGAAAATGTGTTCAGCTCCATGTCGCATCAAACACAGTTGTGACCGAGTTCTTGTACATTATGGGTATCACCGGTAAGAGGGATGGCCAATACTTTAGCCTTGGCTGCACACTGTCCCAGTGATTTGCAGCAAATTGTTCACCAGCTCATTGCCAATAGGAGATTCCAGGAAGGTCGGAAAAAGTGAAAAGGGCCAGGCACATGAGGGTTCTGATCAAAGCGCTTCTACTTCTCACCCCTTGTCCGCTGTGGCTGTTGTGGCTGTTCATTGTGGACCTTCTCCGGGTCCCATGGGATCTTCAGTGCATTGGCACCTATCGTGATGTAACTCAGGAGAGCTACCAAATAATCAGGAATAGTTCCAAAGTGTTAAAAATGAACAGCATTAAGTAAAGTTTCTTCAAAATTTCTGGAACAAAATAACCCAACTTCTGTTAAAAATGTTTTTCACCCAAGATAAATGATATGAATTTGGAGTATTTATTGCAGGATTAGCTTCTCACTTCTGATGCCCCTGGGCTCTTGCTTGGAGTTTCAGGAAGCTCGGCAAACCCACAAACTCAAAGTTCAATTCAAAAACTGCAGTTAGCAATTAGTAATCAGTTAACTTATTCCAATTGTCAATGTATTTCTCCTGAGTATTTCTCAGTTACAGTCTGACGGTCTTACATTAAGTAATGAAGTCACAGAGGTTTACAGCACATTGTGATATTTTGTGGATCTAACCCCTGCATGCTCCTGAACCAACCAGTCACAGGGGTTAAATCTTCCCTTCAGGTTTTGTCACTGGGTATCTAACCTAACTAATTTAGACTGGGTTCTTCTCTTTGGAACAAAAGGGACTGATGGGAGATTTAATTGGGGTGTGTGATATTGTGAGTAGTCTAGACAGGGTAAACAGAGAGGTATAGGTTTAAGTTAATTTGAGAAGATTTAAGGGAAGTTGAAAAAAATATTTCATTTGATATGTAGTGAGGGTCTGAAATTCACTGCCTAAGGTGAGGTGGAGGTAGACACATACACCCTGTTTGAAAAGTACTTGGCTTGCAGGGCAATAGACCAACAGCTGTAAAGTGGGATTAGTCTAATGTATATTCTTACCCAGATTGAAGACATTGAATATTAATGGTAGTCAGAGGGACCTGGGGTCATTGAATCATTGGAAATTAATTTGCAGCTACATCAAGCAATTAGAAAGCAAGGTAAATTGGCCTTAACTGCAATAATATTTGAGTACAAGAGTGATATCTTCCTGGAATCATGGCCCTGGGGAGATCACACCTGGAACATTGTGTATAGATTGAACCTCCCTACCTAAAGGAGAATATACTTGCGAATGAGGGAGTGCACCAAAGGTTTAGCAGATTGACTAGTGGAATGGGAAGGGGTTGTCCTCTGAGTAGAGTGGGCTTGTACTCTCTTGCATTTAGTAAAATGAGAGGTGATCTAATTGAAACTTGCAAACTTTTTCTGGAGCTTAACAGGCGAGATGCGGGGATGATGTTTCCCCTGGCTGGGGTGCCAACCCAATAGGGTTTTGTAAGTTCAGTTGCTGAGTCTATTCAAGATAGAGATTCATTGATTTTTACATATTGAGGAAATCAGAGAATGGTGGGTTATAAGTATCCTTGAGATGGAAGAAGATTAGATGACAAAAGCTATACAATAGTCTTCAGCCACGTTTGTTATTTTGGTTGTGGTTGATGACCATTTCCAGTTGTAACCTGGATAGAAAGTGTGGAGCATTATTTGAATTGTTACTAGTTGGATCTCAAAAAGTCCACGTGTGAGAATTAAAAACATTTGTAACTTAGTGGAAGGCATATAATTGTTTGTGACGGCAAACATCGTCTGGAGGAAGTTGGACTTTGCAAAGCTGATCCTTGACAAATTCCACTTAAGTGGATCAAGTTAAAAATTACAGATACAGGAAGGCCACATGTTTAATTTGTTTATGCAGTGAAGGCATCTCTTTTGAAATGAACTAAGGTAAAGAACTTGAGAGCAGACGTAAGTCCTTGAGATATTTTCTGTGGGGTAAGGCAGCAATTAATAAGGCAGACATTTACAATGCATTGCCAGAAGCACAGGCCAAACATGTTACAATATCTACAGAATATATTAGAAAAGGCTGCAATTGGAACGTTGCTGCCTGTTTAAAAGAGGGATAATCAAATAGAAAGGTTTGCAAAAAATTCATTTCCAACTTTCGACAGTTCTCTGAAACTGCAGAACCACAATTAAGGTTGATTTCTTGAGAAAAATAATTAGTGGAAAGGTACCTGATTTTAGTTTATTATTCTTTCATAATAAGGAATTATATGTCAAGTGGAAACTGTTAAATATTTTGAACTGAATTTCAACTATATGGCTGGAGGACATGGTTTAAAAATTAGGTGACTGCACGCTAAATTAGAAATGAATGGGAACTTTTACTAACAAGTGTTGACATGTGGAAGAAGCTGCTATTGAGTTCAGGCAGTCTGTAGATCCCTACAATGGGACATAAAACTGATTTTTGTTCTTGTAGCATAAACTTGCATCTAAAAACAAATTATATTAACTGGTTTCGGGATTTAAAATAATCTACTAGTTGTCAGATTAAATAGATAAATTGGCTTATTTTTTTAAAAGATCTGAAAATCTGAAATCTTAAAAAATCTGCAAGATTAATTAGTCCTGTTTTAGAAAATGCCTTATAATATAACAGATTATTTCATTTTAACTTGTTGTACAACTGCACATCTATCCTGAGGTGTTATTACTTAATATAATACAAAAACCATATATTGCTATGGTACATACCTACTCTTTGTGATAATGGTGCATCTTACTGCTTTGACGTGAGATGTTTCTGCTGACTATTCTAATGGTAGTTTGAATTTGCTCAAAATTAAATTAATGGGCTTTTTTGAGGCGATCTTCTCAAATGTGACATGGTTCCCTCTCCAGGGTATCTGTGGCATCTGTGAGCAGGCAAAACAAGATCAAGCCTCTTCAACAAATCGGATTAAAGGATTCTTACTGAGATCTGCAGAGGAAGTGCAAAATAAGAAAAACTGATTAAATCAATGCACAGAAAGCAAAATAGAAATTGGAAAAGACAAATGGGATTGAGAGAGATAAAAAAGACTGAGAGAAAAAAATTAAAGGAGTATTTTTGCAAAGACTCCAACACAAATTAGCTTTTGAAGTATGAAACTGTAAGGTGCAGACATGAATTATCTTGCTATTTTTCTAAGTCTTCTATGTACGTCTTAATATTCCTGCTGTCATTGGTGGGGGACCAATGGACATTTGTGCATTGATTTCAGTGCCATCTGTGATCATGGACTGCTACAGCACACCCTGTAGAGGAACAGGTTCCTCTGACAACAACTTAAGGTTTCACTTTGAGCTAGGTGTGTATGAGGAAAATATATGTGCTCAGTGGGTTATTCATGTCTAACGAGGCCAAATGCAGAATGTAGACTGTTATGCATGAAACATAAAGAGCTCAAGGAAAGTGTGTATGGCCTAGTGGAAAGACTCTTTACAGACTCCCTTTGGAATTTTCTACATATTTTGTTGCAACCCAGAGAGCACTTTGTTACCTTACACAATCCCGAGAGCAATAATTATTGTGTGCATTTCTGGTCGCCCAGCTATAGGAATAATGTCATTAAGCTGGAAAGGGTGCTTTCCAGGACTGGAAACCGGGTCTGGAGGGCTTGAGTTACAAGGAGAGACTGGATTGGCTGGGACTTTCCTCTCTGGAGCATATGAGGCTGAGGGATGATCTTATGGAGGTTTATAAGGTCATGGGGTCTTTTTCCCAGGGTAGGGGAGTCTAAAACTAGAGGATATAGATTTAAGGTGAGAGGGCAAAGATTTAAAAGGGACCTGAAGGGCAACTTTTTCACACAGAGGATGGTAGGTATAAGGAGTGAACTGCCAGAGGAAGCTGTAGAGGTGAGTTCAGTTACAAAGTTTAAAAACATTTAGACTGGTAGATGGAGAGAAAAGGTTTAGAGGGATTTGGGTCAAACACGGGCAAATAGCACCAGCCCGGACAGACATCTGGGTCAACATGGATGAGTTGGGCCGAAGGGTCTGTTTCTGTGCTGTATAACTCTGTGACTCGATGACATATACTCTCATGTTGAAGCTGGTACAAGCTGTCTGATTTACCCATTTATTATGGTGAATGCTTTAATGTTGCTGCCATTCTCATCACAAAATCCAGGTCTATCTAACTATTCACTATTCTTCCAAGAAATAATACTTTATGCTGCAAATATTAAATGAAATAAGTTAGTCATGGTTGAAACAAAGTCAGTAATTGTGAATAGAAAAATAATATAGGTTCACCTAAATACATAGTTGTTCATGTGGTTGAGAGCATAGGCAAGCATCAAACACAAGGCCACATCTCCACATCTTCCCACCTCCCTACCAACCACTCCCTCCCATCCTCACTCCAGCAGCTAAAAGACAAAGCCATTTTATCTCCAACACCTCATCCGTGCACTACTATCCAGATGAAATGGGTGGAAACAGTAGCTAGTGGGTTGACTCGAGCAGAGGTTCAGGGAGTACAAGGCCTCCTAAAGGGAGGTTCCCAGTAACAAGCTCAGTCAGAAGGGTGGAGTTTCAGGAGAGCTTCTTTGCAGTGAATCAGACAAAAGCAGAGTGGGTGAAGCTTAACCAAGGAGATTCAGAGGAAAGATTAACTTACCTTAAATTTGTTCTTTGCTTCACAGAAAGGCACAGTGGCTTATATGCTCAACTCAGAGTTAATATTTGACCCAATAATATCACCCCCATATTTAAACAATGACCAAATCATTTTCAGGCAAGTCCTCTTGCAGTCTGCTCAGAAGAGCTGTTTTAAGATAAGAAGATAAGATATCTTTATTAGTCACATGTACATCGAAACTCACAATGGAATACATCTTTTGCGTAGAGTGGTCTGGGGGCAGCCTGCAAGTGTCGCCACGCTTCCAGCGCCAACGTAGCATTCCCACAACTTCCTAGCCCGTACATCTTTGGAATGTGGGAGGAAACTGGAGCACCCGGAGGAAACCCATGCAGACATGGGGAGAACGTACAAACTCCTTACAGACAGTGGCTGGAATTGAGCCTGGGTTGCTGGTGCTGTAATAGCGTTACACAAACCGCTACACTACCGTGCCTGCCCCCACACTATTCAGATGAGATGGGTTAAGGGTATGCAGACATGGAAGCAATGGGTGATCACCAGGCAAACTGAGGGGAGCAGGCAGGTAGTGCCAGAGTCCATTTCACTCATTAACAGATTCTCCCTTCTGGACACTGGTGAGAGTGATGCTTCCTCAGCAGAGGGCAGCCAGACTTGGGAGCGTGGCAGCACGAAACACATAGCTGCACAGTCGAGGAGGAAGATGCGTGAAAGAGCAATGGTGACAGAGGGTTCAATAGGTAGGCAGACAGACCGGCTGTAGACATGACTCCAGGATAGTCTGATGCCTCCATGGTGCCAAAGTTAAGGATGTCACTGTATCAGCTACAGACCATCCTGAATGGGGAGAGTGAATAGCCAGAGGCCATAGTCTACATTGGTACAATTGACATAGGTAGGAGGGATGAGTTCCCGCATGCAGCTTTTGGGAGCTAAGGAAGAGGTTAAAAGGCAGAACCTCAAAGTATGCAATGTCAGGATTACTCTGAATACCACACGTACAGTAACAGGAGAGTAGAGCAAATTAATATTTGACTGGAGATGGTGCAGGAATTGAAGTCTTTGGGACCATTTCAAAGGCAGATGGAACTTGTATAATTCAATAAGGTTAAACCTCAAGAGGTTGGAACCAATATCCTTGAAACTGGGTTTGTGAGTGATTCTGGGAAGGGTTTAAACTAGCTTGGCAGGGGCTGGAAACCTGAGAGAAGTGTCTGAAAGGGAGAAAGAACACTGGAAGTGTAAGTTAGAAATGTGGTAAGGAAATAAATAGGCAGTGGAAACAAAGGCAAGCAGCAAAAAGGGTTAGTATGCAAAAAGGTTAAAAGGCCAAAGTTAAAGGCACTGTGTCTAAATTTATACTATATCTGTAACAAGGATGAATTAACAGGACAATAGTAATAAGTGGGTACAGTCTAATTGCCATTACTGAAATAGAGCTGCAGGGTGACTAAAGCTGGGCATGAAATGTTCCCGGTATTCAATGTTTCAGGAGGGCAGGCAAAAAGGAAAAGGAAGTGGGAATAACAATGTTAATAGAAGATGACTTTGGTTCTGTAGTTAGAAAGGGTTTTTGCTCTGTAGATCATGGTGTGAAATTGGAATTAGGTTGGGTGAAGCAGCAGTGGGCAGAAACCATTAATGGAAGTTGTTTACAGGCCTCTGAATGGTCATTGTGATGTTGGTGGGGGGGCGGGGTTGGGATGGGGGGTGGTAAATGAGATGCTTGCAATAGATGTAACTGAGGGACTTTAATCCAAATATAGACTGGGTAAATCAAATGAATACCAACAATACAGAGACTGAATTACAGAAGTGGATTATTTGATAAATATGTTAAAGAACTGACTAGGGAACTGGCTACTTTAGATCTAGTGCTGTGTAAAAAGGTTAATTAATTAATTGTCGAGGGCTCTTACGAAAGAGTAACAATAATATAACAGAAATTTATTTGAAGTTTAAAAGCGATGGGTTTTATCTGAAACCAGGACTTCCAGTCATGTGTGGGAACTCTGAAGGTGTGTATGGTTTGGTGGGGGTGTGGTAAGTTGAGAAACTACATTAAAGGGTTTGACAGTGGACAGCAACGATTACCATTTAAAGAAGCAACACATAATTTGCAACAAATACACAATTCTTTAAGATACAAAGCTAACAGGAAATTTCTCCATGGATTACAGGGGAAATTAAAGACAGTATTAATTCAAAGGAAAATAGACTTACAAACTTCCCAGAAAAAAACAGTGAGCCCAAGGATTGGGAGAGTTTCAGAATTCAGCATTAGATGAACAAGAAATTGATAAAGAATTGGAAAACAGAATTTAAGATTAAACTCACGAGAAAGATAAAAAGAGACGGTGAGAGTTTATACAAGAATGTAAAAAAGGAATACTTAATGAAAGCAGCTGTGGGTTCTTTACAGATAGGTCTAATAGGGCCAAAGGAAATGGCAGAGGAGTTAAGCAAATACTTTAGCTGTCCTTACAGAAGAAGCCATAAAAAACCTCCCAGATATAATGGAGAACTAGGGGGCCAGTGCAAATGAGGAAATAAGAGAAATAAGTATCAGTGAAGAAGTACTACAAGAGAAGTTAATGGTCCTGAAAACCAATACATTCTAAGGAGATGATGTTCTATATTTTCAGAGAGGGAGGAAGTTGGCCTGACATCTGTTGTATGTAAAATGCTATAATTTATAGTAGAGGATGTGATGTCAAGACACCTATAAAATAATAATACAACTGAGCAGAGTCGACATGGATTTATGAAAGAGAAATCATGTTTAACTAATTTATTAGAGGTTTTTGAGGATGTATCTGCTGGAGTAGGTGAGGGGAACCAGTGGTTGTGATTTTCAATAGGTCCCACACAGGAGGTTGGTGTGACAAGGTTCGAGCACATGGAATTGGGAGCAAAGTACTAGTGTTGATTGAAAGATGGTTTATAGATTGGAAACAGAATAGGAATAAACAGGTAGTTTTCAGGTTGGAAGACTCTTGCTGGTGGACTACCACAGAGATCAAAGTTTGGGCTCCAACAATTCATCATCTATATTGATGACTGGGCTGGGGGAAGCCAAATGCAATATTTGAAAGTTTGCTGATGAGACTAAACTAAGTAGAATGTGAGTAATAATGAAGATGCAAAGAGGCTTCAAAGAGATTAAAAAAAAAGACAAGCTAGGTGATTGGGTAACAATGTAGCAAATTGAGCACACTGTGGAAAACAATAAGCTGTCAACTTTGCTAGGAAAATGCAGGGTATGTTTTAAATGGTGAGAGATTGAGAAATAATTAATGTTCAAAGGGGTCTGAGTGTCCTTGTGCACAATTCAGTGAAAAACTAATGTGCAGGATGAGCAGGCAATTAGAGGGCAAATTATACGTTGGTCTATATTGCTCGAGGATATGATGACAAGAGTAAAGATGTCTTCCTACATTTAAATAGTGCCTTGGTCAGACATCACCTTAGGTATTGTGTACAATTTTGTTCTCCTTACCTAAAAAAAGGATGTACTTGCTATAGAAGGAGTGCCACAGTAAAAATAGAAAGAACATTGAAATCAAAATGGTTGTAACTAAGCTCAGAATAAAATGTAAAAATGTTAAAAATTAACAAAAGCTTTGAATCAACCACACTATGGGTAAACAGAAATATCAATTAAAATAATATTTATTTGATGCTTTTAAAGTCCACAGAGTGTTTATGTATGCCTTTCCCTACTCAAATACAGAGTAATATAACCAATCAAATTAAAAAGCAGTCTTACCAAATCAAGCACTCCAAATAAATATCTTAGAATGAATGGAAGGGCAGTGTAAATAAGCTTTAGATGAGACTGTTTATTATGCTCGCACTGAAGTGATAGGATGGATCCAAGGGAGATGAAAAATGAATTAAACCCTAAAGAGCTTGAAGTTAAAAAGGCAATGATTTACAGAATCGTTAATGTACAAATTCACAGCGGGAAATCCATTACTTTGTGAAATGTAATACTGAGATTGGTCTTCCTTTAAATCCTTTCAACAATGAAACAGCCAGACCTGATTACTACTTCACATACTGTATCAATATCAATTTGTGAATCCATGCACACCTGCCAAGTAATGTATGCATTTACAAGACTTTTGGCTTACAAGTTACATGAAAGTCAAAGCTCTTGTAAATGTTGTATCACATTATACATAAAATGGAGTTTCCTCAGGCCCTAATTCTGACAATGTATAGGTCAGGCCTGATTGATACCAAATTTGAATGGTATGCTGGACACAGTTGAATAACAAGCAGCTTACGCATATGAAAGTAGCTCATCAATCAATAAAGTTGGGCACCATATTACAAACAATCTGAACAGAATTAGCTTCTCTCAGCAATTTTTTTTAAGCAAGGTTGTTCACAACAATAATTAACATACTTTAGAAAAGACAAAAGAGGTCAGGATTAAAATCAACAATATTCCTCCTATGACTCATAACCAGAAATCAGACGCAAATAGACAGACCACTGATTGAGAGAATAAGAGAACACAGGACTCGACATTCACCAACATGATAGGGAAAGGAAGCCAGCTCTGAAATTGTGAAGGTACATCAGATGGACGTGGGGAACACCTCCAACCAGTTGCCATTCAATAATTCCTCAACCCTTTTTAGTTTTAAAGTTGCCAGTACTGTGGTAAGGTTTGAGAGAGGGGTTTATTATTAAAATAAACCTCTTCATTTGCTTAGCTCTGTCTCAAGAAAAAGAAAAATTATATCCCCCATTGTCCCAAAATTAACATAACCTTGTTGAGTGGCTCTAATTCTGTACAGTTTAATTCCATTAGGTAAATTGTATGTAATTGTCCTTTTGAAAGTATATTACTTAAAAGTCCTGATCCAAAACAATATAAAAGCAATACTTCAGACCAGCATGTTCTTGTGAGGATGAAAGATAAGGATGGCAATGTTCAGAAATCTTGGGTGGCAAGTGATATTGTAAGTTTAATTAAAATGGAAAAAGAAGCATATGCAAGGTTTCGGAAGCTGAAATCAGACAATGCCCTTGGAGAAAATAAGGGAAGCAGGGAAGAACTTAAACAAGCATTCAGGAGAGCTAAATGGGCCATGAAATGTCCTTGGCAACTAGAACTAAGGAGAATCCCAAGGATTTTTATGTGTATTTAGAGGGTAGGTAGGGAAAGGGTAGGTCTGCTCAAGGACAAAGGAGGGATTTTATGCGTGGAGCCAAAGGAAGTGGGTGAGGTCCTTAATGAGTACTTTGTATTGGTATTCACCAAAGAGAAGGACATGGATGATGCTGGGATCAGGGATGGGGATATTGATATACTGGGGCATGTCAAAATTAAGAAGGAAGAAGTGTTGGGTGCCTTCAAGAACGTTAAGGTGGATAAGTCCCCAGGGCTTGATGGAATCTTTCCAATGATACTGAGGGAGGCAAGGAAGGAGATTGCTGGGGCCTTGACAGAAATCTTTGTATCACCTTTAGCCACAGGTGAGGTCTCAGAAGACTGGAGAATAGCCAGTGTTTTTCCTTTATTTAAGAAGGACAACAAGGATGATCCAGGAAATTATAGGTCAGTGATTCTTACGTCAGTGATAGGGAAATTATAGCAAAAGATTCTTAGGGACAGGATTGACTTGCATTTGTAAAAGCATGGACATTATGGAGAGTCAGCAGGGCAGGTCGTGTCACACAAGTTTGACTGAGTTTTTTGAGGAGGTGACGAAGATGATTGATGAGTATAGGACAGTGGATGTTGCCTACATAGATTTTAGTAAAGTATTTGACAATGTCAAGAAGATTAGGTCACATGGGATCCACGGTGAGCTGGTAAATTGGATACAAAATTGGCTTGGTCATAGATGACAAAGGGTAATGGTGGTGGGGTGCTTTTCTAATTGGAGGTCTGTGACCAGCGGTATTCAGCAAGGATCAGTGCTGGAACCTCTGTTGTTTGTAATATATATAAATGATTTGGATGAAAATGGAGCTGGTCTGATTACTAAGTTTGCAGATGATACAAAAATTGGTGGAGCTGTGGATTGTGAGAAAGGTTATCAAAGGATACAGCAAATATAGATCAGTTGGAAACTTGGGTGGAGAAATGGCAGATGGAGTTTAATCCAGACAAGTGTGAGGTGATGCATCTTGGAAGGTCAAATGTAGGAGGAAAGCATACAGTAAGTGGCAGGACTCTCAGGAGCACTGATGTACAAAGGGACTTTGGGGTCCAAGTCCATAGTTCCCTGAAGCATAAGTGGATAGGGTGGTAAAGAAGGTATACACCATGCTTGACTTCATCAGTTTGTGCATGGAGTATAAAAGTTGGGAAATCATGTTGCAACTGTGTAAATTTTGGCTTGGCCACATTTAGAGTATTGTCTGCAGTTCTAGCTGCCACACTGTTAGCAAAGATGTGGAGGCTTTGGAGAAGGTGCAAAGAGGTTCACAGAAATTTGCCTGGATTGGAGTGTATTAGCAGAAAAGGAGAAGCTGGATAAACTTGGATTGTTTCCTCTGAAGCACTGGAGGCTGAGGGGTGACCTGAAAGAAGGGTATGAAATTATGAGATGCAGAGAGTAGATAGGCAGAGTCTTTTTTACCAGGGTGGAAATGCCAGATACTGGAGGGCATATGTCTAAGGTGAGAGGGGGAAAGTTTAAAGGAGATTTGCAAGGCAAATTCTTTTACACAGAGAGTGGTAGGTGTCTGGAGTGTACTCCAAGGGAGGTGGTGGAAGCAGACACATAAACAGGCAAGAAATGAAGGAATATAGACCATGTGCAGGTGGATGGAATTGGTTAGATTGGCATCATGGTTGGCACAGACATAGTGGGCCGAAGGGCCTGTTCCTGTGCTGTACTATGTTCTTAATAAAATTTCTGTGATTAGCACTTGTGATTTATAGTGCTAAATAATAAATACTGAATTATTTACATATACAGCTTTTTACCTCAGAGCCATTGCCATACTTGTTATTTGGAATTCCATAATAATGTACAATGATATTGAGGAAATAGGTTCTGCCAACCATTGGTAAAAAAGAGAAAGGATATTATTCTGAATGTGTTTCAGTAGTTTTTGCCAGAAATACCTTGTGCATATATCCATTGTAGATTGCCCTTGGGTGTTCAGATTTTTAAGTGAAGGTTGATACTCTTTCCTTTCCAGCTCAGTTAGATTATTGATACCAAAGTCTTCCTTTGCATGCTTATTATAATAACCAGATTTATTTATGTGACCAGGAGGAGAAGATTCATGTGGCACAGGCTTTGGGAGCTGTGCAAATGATTTAACCTTGAGAGCTAAACTCACTGGAAAAGAGAACTTGTCCTAGGGAAAGGAAAATGTCATCACATCTAATACCAGTGTATTAAAATTCAATGATCCTGAAGTCTGTCACTCAAAATCTCTCTTATTGCCCTGAACTGATCAGAATAAATCACCATCAGAGGGTGGTGTGGTACCAGACTAATCTTGATTCCTTTCACCTAACATGGAAGAATATATTGAGTTCTGATTATGGTCTAAGACACAAACTCTGCTGACATTATGCTTTCTGTGTTCTGTCGTGCTGGATATCTTTCATATCACAATAGCTAATGAACCAGATCCTACCTCTGGTGGTTTGTCATTTGGGCTAAATTAAATAAACCATCTGTGATACTCATGATTTGAATATATAAATTAAGTTATTAAAATCTTTCTGATTCCCTGTCCTCCCCCGATAATGTTACATCCACATGAGTTATAATTCCATCAGTCTCTGTGGGAAATTGTGCACGTGGGTCAGTTAACTATTGAACTGTGACACAGCCAACTTGCTATCAATTCATATTAAATAATGGTCAACTTCATGCTGCAGGAGGTTACCTATAAAGGGAAGGAATGTAGAAGTTATAGAGAATGCAATAATTAGGGTTATAGATAGTTCCTCTATAGTCACACTGAGAGTTCCAATGGCTGTGATGGTGCCAGCATAAAGGATATTTCCATTCAGCTAGAAAGTAATTTGGAACAGGATGAGGAGGATCTAGTTGTCTTGGTCTTTGCTAGGAATAGGTCCAGCACAATCCAGCACAATATCTTCAGTTAGGAAAAGGAGCCCCTTTATTGATTAAGAGTACTTGTGTAGCAGGAGTAAATGAAAGTATAGACAGAAGAAGTAGTCAGCTGAAATATTATGATTGGAACTGAAGAATAAAAGACAACATTAAACTATAGTGGGAGTTGTCAGAAACCTCCTGACAGGAGCAATAAAGTAGGAGAACATATTAATTCAGCAATTAGAGAGACTTGGAATAAAAGCATTTCAATAAGAGAGCAGATTAGCTTACAGAAATGTAGTGAATTACTTCAGTGCATTCAATATAGTTTTCTTGAATAATACATTCTCCAAACTACAAGAGATTAGGGCATACTAGATTTAGTAATGAATAATGAATCAAAGTTAGTTAATATGTTAACATTAAGGGAATATTTATAGAATAGGTGATCATAAAATGATGGAATTCAACTGCATGGTTAAAAAGAAGAAATTTAGCACAATTATTAGGATTCTAGATTTTGGTGAGACTAACTATAGTGGCATGAAACAAGCCAATCAGCAAACTGGTCAAAATTGTTAGAGAAATCTCCAGATGAGATGTGAGAAGTTTTCAAAAACGAAAGCAGGTAATTGATACAAGGCATCGATTACCAAATGAATTGAGTTTTGGTCAACAAATGAGTTGAGAGATACAATGAAAGTGAAAGGAAGGTGTGGAGAATAGATCCAGGGGAAAGGGAGAGAAATTCTCTCAGATTTTTGTAAAGGAGGAGCGTTTGCCATTCACCTTGCTTCTAATGGGTTGTCAGTCAAGATTTCCACTCCACAGTGTCTTCTTGAATTTAGAAACCACAGGACATCTGCTTTCTGGGAGCAGAGGTACAGCCAGGGAGCTATTCAATCAATCAGTCTGATAAATTCTTACAGATGATAAAGAGGCAGTGGAAAAAGCAAATAAAAATTACACGTAAATAATTACAAAGAAAGCTAAATATAGACCGGGTCATGCACGTGGGATTAAGAGAAAGGAGTACAAATTCAAAGCATAGGACATATGTTTAAAATAAATTCTTATTTAAAGTTAACAGAAATACTAATTTTCTTTTCAACTACATTCTAGTATAAATTTTCAGAGCTAGAGAGGTTAATGAAGTATGATTATGATGGTCAAAAACCCAGGTACTCCTCAATGAACAATGTCTATGTTATTTATATATCAGTCTGAGAGTGATTATAGTGGGTAATTAGTGTAAATTCCCACCATAACAGTGAAATCTGGGTTGCATACATCTGCAAAGACTGTGGTAACATGAGGTGTGGAGTAGTAACATATCACAGAAAATAGCTTTGGTACTTCTGCATCCAACTGCTCATCAGTGGAATTAGAAGTTACTCTTAGTTTAACCTAGTAACAACAAAAACATCTATATCCTTGTTATTTTAGCAAAATCTAGGCAATCAAAATAAAAGGGGAAGACACAGTAGGAGTTGCAAAAAGGAGGCAGAAAATGAAACATCTGACAGATATCAGGATTAACACAATTTTTTTTTCAATTATATTAGAAGAGAAAAAATATTCAAGGGTAGTATGGAGCCTTTAAGTGAGTATAAGGAATTGGCAGAGCTCTTGAATAATTTTGTTTCAACCTTTGTTGACCCTGCATTCTCACAATATTTACACATCTCGATGATTTGCTGAAGCACTTAAGGCTACGGTCCAAGTGCTGGTAAATGGGATTAATATGGATGCGTACTTGATGGTCTGCATTTACATTGTGGGACAAAAGGCCTGTTTCTTTTCTGTATGACTATGATGTTCCAAGCAAGATATGACATTTAGAGACATTAATAATGAATCAGGGACCTGAATTCATGAAAGTTTGTATCAACAAGAAAACAGTACTTTTTTTTAAAGTGCCAGGGTAGATGTTTTGCCATAATCTTTCAAAATACTCTTGATTCAACACCTGTCCCATTCGGTTCCCTTTATGAAAACTGGGAGAGGGGAAGCAGAAAACTTTAGACGACTTAGTATGGCATTTTTGGCAGGGAAGTTAATGAAATCCAATTAAGGACAAAAGCTAAGTGTTTAGAGAAATTTGAGCTGATTAGAAAGAACCAACAGTAGTTTTGAAAAGTAGATCTTGTCTCAGTAACATATTCAAGGGCAATGATCACTTTTTGAAAAGTCGAAAGAATATTGGCTTTGCTATCGTCAACAGCTGACTGCAACTTTGAGTCTTTCTCACTGCAGATAGTCACGAATGGTATTAGCAACACTTCTGTGCAAATTCTGAGCCAATTACAACGGCAAGTGAAAAACCGATATTTAGAAGTAGAGGACTAGAAAATGAAAGAGAGGCCTATAGAATAACCCGAAGGCTATTCTGCTGTGCCTGAGAGCCACAATCTCATGTCGAGTTTTCTCTCTGTTCCCCAGGAGAAGGTGAGGGTGGGGGGCGAGGGGGGAGGAGGGGAGTGGGGGTTATCGGAGAAGAGCCAGGGGCCTGGGAAATAAAGGATCAAGAAAATTGGTGGGGGAGATGATGGTTAGAGAGAGAGAGAAATCTGAGATTTATGATGTATCAAGGAAAAGAACAAATCTGGCTATGGGTTGGGAGGGGAAGGAAGGCAGAGAATGTATTAAGAACTGAAAGCTAGGATTGTCGGAGGGAGGTTTGGAGAAGGGGAGGTGCTATCAAGTAGCTAACAGACATTTCTAGGTGAAATTGTACCTATCATGAAATTGGACTGGGCATTTCTGCACGTTAATCACCTGTGTGTGCCTGATGTTTTTCTGTCCTCAGACTTGCACTTCATGTCATCTAATTTATGCAACACCCATTTCCCAATGACATAAATTGGAGTGCAAAGGTACACCACAGTAGAACTTGGAGCAGATTGTGCTACTTTGTTGCTTTTCTTATTATTTAAAGTGACTGGCAGCTCAGGAACTCACTACAGGCTCTAAAAAACCTTCCAGAGTCCACAGAATGCACTAAAACTAACAGGGAGTGTATTTTTCCCAGCACTTAGTTGCCATGGGCATCTCAACAGTGATACTGCTGGCAACACTCAATTAATAGAGATGTCAGTGTGGCCACAACTCTGCTCTGCTCGAGATAGGCTGGAGCCTGCAGGGCAGGAGGCACAGACATGCCCTTCAGCAAAAAGCTTCATCTCACGGTGTCTTCAGGACACCACATTCTACTGGGATCACTCTGATGAACAAAGTATTCTCAGGCTTAGGTTTTCCAAGCTGCCATCACTGAGGTGTGTGACATTCTGCAGGGAAACCTTCAGACACTGCCACCTCCAGTGCATTCTACAACAATAACTGAGTACTGCTAGAACCATAGAATTGTACAGCACAGAAACAGGTCCTTTTGACTCACCTTGTCCATGCTGACTGTGGTGCCTGTCTACACTAATCCCATTTGATTGCATTAGGCACATATCCCTCTCCACGTTTGCTATCTAAGTACTGGTCCAAATGCCTTTTAAACATTGTTGTTGTATCTGCCCATACCATCTTGTCTGGCAGCTTGTTCCAGATAACCACCACTTTCTCTGTGGATAATCTCTCCTTATAACTACAGCTCTCCATTCCAGGTAACAGTTGGCACTGGAAGCGTGGCGACACTTGCAGGCTGCCCCCAGAACACTCTACACAAAAGCTGCATTTCACTGTGTGTTTCGATGTACATGTGACTAATAAAGATATCTTATCTTATCTTATCCTATCTTATCCTGGTGAATCTCTTCTTTGCCCTCTCTTTTGCTGCCACATCCTTCCTGCAGTGTGGCGTACAGAACTGTAGACAATACTCCAAGTGTAGACTATCATTCAAGGACCAGAACCACTGTGGAAAATGTCAATGGTTTTCTGAAAAAGAGATTGTGCTGCCTATGCCCGGGGTCACCTTGCTGTATACACCAGCCAAGTGTGTTTCCAGGTGTAAGCCACTCCAAAGCTGTTTGAAATGTCTTGGAGTTCCAGAGTCATATCGTGTGGAAACCCAGTCTGTGCCCACCATCAAGCACCCATTTACACTCATCCCAATGTATTCACCACACATTCCCATCAACTCCCCCAAATTCTACCACTCACCAACACACCAGGGACAATTCACAGTGGCTAATTAACCTTCCAATTCTCACATCTTTGGGATGTGGAAGGAAACTGGATCTTCCAGAGGAAACCCACATGCTCACAAGGAGAATGTATAAGCTCCACACAGACAGCACCGGAGGTCAGGATTGGATTTGGGTTGCTGGAGCTCCGAGGCAGCAGCTCTGGTAGTTGTGTTACTCCACCAAAATCGTCTTTTCCGACAAACTTTATGATTTTTTGCGGAGGGCTTGAATGAGCATTAAAGCTCGATACAATGATGGTCCGGATCACCAATTAAGGGTAGGAACCAATTTCTAGTCACTGAACTCTCCCATAGCAACCAAGCTAAATTTGAGCCCTTTAACTAACCCCTAACCTGAACTCAATGCTCACTAAAACCTGTTTCATTGTTAAACTGGCCTTATATGCATGGTAGAATTTTGCATGTGTTTTCAAACAAGCTGTTTAACATTACTGTAAATACCCAGCCGCCCCCACCCACTAGCATGTGATGTGCACAGGAGTGTTCTTCTGCTTCAACCAGAAAATGGTCCTGAGGTTTGGCTGTTCCTGATTAAAGCAATCACGTTGGGATTTTCAATATCATGACAAGTTTTGAGAGGACAGAGTAAAGGGTTGTTTTTGCTGAGTGATGAAAGTACAAGAACATTAGAAGAAAAAGTATGTTAGAAATTTTTTTTTCAAATTCAAAATATGAGAGTATGGAAAGCATTAGCATGTGGCCACTCTGGCAGATGCGAGCAGGAATTATATTACCACTGTAAAAGGAAAAAGATGGTGTGGAAATGCTATTAAAGTAAGTGATTGAAACATTCAACATAAGCATGGGCTCCACCTTCTGTGCTATGTTTTCCTGGACAATAAGACATATCTCAGAATGATGATTAGGTTGGCAAGGAATCCACTTTTACTGTGGTAAATTGCATTTTACATTTCTTTTTCCTTTTTTTAATTGTTTATTTTATAACAGACAAATAACATTGAATAGCATGAAGATTAACTGATATTCAGGCCAAGATGTAAAATATTGATATGTCAATTTATGATGCAAAATTACAACAAACTTCTACTACTGGAATTATTAATCTGCGATAGACAACAACTATTTGCTTATGACTTACTGCTTTAAGGATGAATGCTCCATTTGGTGACAATCCCCTGATTGTAAATTATCATTTCAGTATAGATCACAGGTCAATAATGTTCCAAGGCTGGATATATGTAAGAATCACTGGGGATATACAAGAAGGAAAATTTGTTAAATTGTTTGAACAGATAAGCCACCTATTCAAGCCATTCAACAAATTCATTGATTTTTGCAGCTTAGCTTAGTATTAAAGGATAATTTTTTGAGATGCCTTTGAAATCCTTGGAGCCTGTAAAGTTTATCAAATAAGACATAAACAAATTGTGCATTGTTTAAGAAGAATGGGCTGGGACTTATTATATGTCATAAAACCTAAAAACTCTGGGAGATTGATGTTAAGCATGAATTCAGACATTTCTTCTGGTCAACCATCTGATATTTTATACCCTTAGCTTGTAGCAATGTGCACATGCGTTTGTATCAGCCAAAGGTTTTCCTTTTTGTATCATCACAAATTGGTTAAATTAGGTTGTTCATCGTTGCTCAGAGGGTGCTATTCTTCTCAAATACTCTCTTGCCCCCCTGATGTTTCCCCCTTTTGAATAGTGTCAAGGATTCTACAGTGAGGCATGAGACTGTAGCTCTTGTGGTACCAATTCAAAAAACACTTCACTTGCATTAAACAGTCTGGGACATCCTGAGTTTGGGGAAGACATGATATTAAAGCAAGATCTTTTTTTGCTCTTTCTTTTAAAGAATTCCAGTATTCCCACACTCAGTTTGTTCCAGAATTCAATGACTGAATTTTTTTCCAAAAAAAATTTTACCTGATAGTAATATTAAATGAAAAAAAATTGCAGAATCTATTGAGTAAAGGTATTAATTTGAACTTGCTTCTCTTCTTCAATGGTATGTTTTAACCAGTTGCTAGAATCTGTGTAGGAATAACTGAGGAAAATGGTCTTGTAATGTTGCTTGTCATACTGATGGTGATGAGCTCAGAATCTGGGCCTGCCCAATAACCAGGAACATGCTATGTGGAAAGTCACAGGCACACATCTGTAATTTAATATACCATACCACAATATGTTACAACATTGTATCGGTGAAACCCTCTGTTTGCTTAATAAAACCAATGCAATGTTAAAAAACATTAATGGAAGTACAGTGAAAGGATTTTTATTGATTTATTTGCATTGTGTTTGCTTGTATTGTAAGCCAAACCAAGGAGCTGCAATCTTGGTGTCCAGCTGTGGCTCACAGAACCCACTGTTTAATATGTCCAGCTGTCACTTCTCCAGAAAGTCTAAGAACACCATTAAAACATTAGTGAGACAGGTCCTGGAATATGGCATATGGATTGTGATATAGAATACTGTCCCTTCAAAAAGCCTTTGAAATCAGTAGAGGATTACAGAAGAGACTAATAAAACCATACAAAAGGATAAATTCCTTTCACTCTGAAGACATTTTAATAAAATAATAGCTCTTGGAGATGTGCATTTTTCCCACAATGTCTGAGTAAATACATAAATGGGAAGCTTCTTGGATCATTGAACTGAATCCAGAACTTGAAGCTCAAGGGGACAATTTCACATGAACAAAATTACTAGCTAAGTAAGAGAAACATCTTACTAATCATTTGATCATGTAATTCAGTAAACACAGACACTGCAAAACCTGCCACATAACAGACCCACAACCTCGCCCCCACCCCCCAACCCCTCATCGTATGACAAGGTTCATGGGAATGTAACCACTTTCAAGTTCCCAACCAAACCGTGCCCTGAATGTATCATTCTTCCTTCATTGTCACTGGCTTCCAATCCTGGAGTTCTCTAACCAGTGGCATTTGGGAGTGCCTTTGTCCCATGCAGTGCAGGACACTTATTTTGAACAGCTAATTGCTGCATTCTCAAGGACAATTGGGCATAGGCAATAAATGCTGTCTTTACCGGTGACATCGCCATCATATAAATGCAGAAGATACCACATCAGGAGCAGTGATTGACATTACTGTCATAGATTTGGAGGAGAAGTGAAACTGTCAGCAACTTTAGGAGTTCAATGGGAATGCAGCAGACACACTGAAGTTGTAGTAAATGTTGTTGGTCTGTTGTTGGTCTGAATGTATTCCGATGGTGGAGTCCTCTCAGACATCAGCGATAACCAGCGTGTTTGACCACTTCAACTTATTCGACTAATAACTAGAGGACATAGGTTTAAGTTGAGAGGGGAAAGATTTAAAAGTGACCTGAGGGGAAACCTTTTCAAACAGAGAGTGGTGAGTATATGGAACAAGCTGCTGGAGGAAATGGTAGAGGCAGGTATAATTACAATGTTTAAAAGAGATTTAAACAGGTACATGGATTTAAAAAAAAGCTTTAGAGGGATATGGGCCAAACGCAGGCAAATGGGACTAGCTCTGATAGACATCTTGGTTGGCATGGACGAGTTGGGCTGAAGGGCTTGTTTCTGTGTTGTTTTACTCTGTGACTCTCTGGTTAAGGCAAGGATCATTATGCAGCTGAAAGCGTTTTCTCCATCTTGTGGCTGTGATTGCATCATTGCACGGTTGTCCCTGTTGATGTGCAGGGCTTCGCTGCAGGGGATACAGCAGGCTTCCTACTCTAACTTCCACTTGTCCGGGTAAATTTAAAGTGTAATCGGCAGTCAGTGGCGGGAGTGGGCCACTCTCTGCTGACTACGAATTTTGGCCCATTGCTGCTGCTCTCTGTCACAGCAAGTGAATGACTACCTTCTTCCTCAGCAAGGTCACAGTACTGTCCAAAGCATCATGCAACTTAACCATAGCATCTTCCGTCTCATATTCTGTAACGACTCACCGCACCGGCATCGAATTGGCTCCCGACATCGCGACGTCGTCGGAGGCCCCGATCCAAGATGGCGCGGGGCCCTCCTTCTTCCCCAGCGTCGGGCTGGGAAAGCCCACGCGCGGGTAGGTCAGATGACCAGCGCGTGACGTCAGCGCGGGAACTGTAGCACGGGAAATTTTCGGCTATTAAAGGCGCACTGTGCCCCGGTCGGCATTCGACCTTCGATTTGGAAACCAGTGACTCTGTGTCTTCATTTCGTAGTGTGTAGCTAGCTGCTACATTGGTGACCCCGACGGGCCCAAACGTTTTTGGACCCACGATGTCTGCACAGCAAGAGGTACAGGCAGTAGCCCTTAAACTGCCCACCTTCTGGACCCTCCGGCCCAGTGTCTGGTTTGACCAGGCCGAGGCCTAGTTCCAGGTTTGCCAGATCACCAGGGACGACACCAAGTACTATTACGTGGTGGGCACCCTCGACGAAGACATCGCCACCCAGGTCGAGGATTTCATTCAGGCGCCCCCGGAGGAGGAGGAGTACGATAAGTTCAAGACCCTCCTCCTCGAGACTTTCGGCCTTCCCCGACGTGAGCGAGCCTCCCGCCTACTCCACCTCGATGGGTTGGGCGACAGACCCCCCCCCCCCCCCCCCCCCCGCCCTCATGAATGAGATGTTGGCTCTGGCAGACGGGCATAAGCCCTGCCTGCTGTTTGAGCAGATCTTCCTGGAGCAGTTACCCGACGACATCCACCTGCTCCTGGTGGATGCTGATTTCAGTGAACCCCGGAAGGTGGCCACCTGGGCGGACGTCCTTTGGCAGGTGAAAAAGGAGAGCGGGGCATCCGTCGAGCGCGTTGCCATGCCATGTACCCAGCGGCCCAGCAGGCCAGACCTGGCGATCGAACGGTCCCCACCCGCCACCAGGTCTGAGGCACCGACCGACCAATGGTGTTTCTACCACCAGCGGTGGGGCGCTGACGCCCGCAGATGCCGGCCACCTTGCCAGTTTCCAGGAAACGCCAGAGCCAGCTGCCGCTGATGGCTACAGCGGCTGGCCACCTGGATAGCCTCTTGCATGTGTGGGACAGGCGTTCCGGACAGCGGTTCCTAGTGGACACCGGAACTAAAGTCAGCGTCGTGCCTCCCAACGGCCGCGAGACTCACAACTGTACACCAGGACCCACCCTCAGAGCCACCAACGGCAGCACCATTCGGACCTTTGGCACCCGGTTGGTGCACCTCCAGTTCGGCACCTGCAACTTTACTTGGAGGTTCATCCTGGCCGCCATCGCGCAACCACTCCTTGGGGCAGACTTCCTTCGTGCCAACAGTCTGTTGGTTGACCTGCAGGGTAAGTGTTTGGTACATGCCAGGACCTTCCAAATGTTCTCGTTGGGTGTGGCCAAGCTGCCGGCCCCACACCTCCACTCCGTCACCACGTCGACCAACGAGTTTGCCAGGGTCCTGGCAGAGTTCCCATCCATACTAATGCCCCAGTTCTCCACCACTTTGCCCAAGCACAGCGTCCAGCATCACATCCCCACCCAGGGCCCTCCCCTCCATGCCTGCGCCCGGCAGCTACCCCCAGACAAGCTCCGCCTCGCGAAGGAGGAATTCAGAAGAATGGAGGAGCTGGGGGTCATCCGCAGGTCGGACAGCCCATGGGCCTCTCCGCTACACATGTTCCCCAAGGCAGCCGGAGGCTGGCGGCCCTGTGGCGACTACCGACGCCTCAACGACATTACTACTCCAGACCGGTACCCCGTGTCGCACATTCAGGACTTTGCTGCCAAACTACATGGGCCGTCCATTTTTTCCAAGGTCGACCTCGTCCGTGGGTATAACCAGATCCCAGTGCATCCAGACGACAATCCGAAGACGGCGCTGATCACACCTTTTGGCCTCTTTGAATTCGTCCGGATGCCCTTTGGTCTCAAGAACGCTGCTCAGTCCTTCCAATGACTCATGGACGTGGTCGGGTGCGACCTTGACTTCGCCTTCATATACCTCGACGACATCTTGATCGCCAGCAACAGCCACCAGGAACATTTCACGCACCTCCGCCAACTCTTTTCTCGCCTGAGGGATTTCGGCCTGACCATCAACCCAGCCAAATGCCAATTCGGGCTGGAGACAATCGATTTCCTGGGTCATCGGATCGACAAACACGGCGTCTCACCCCTGCCTACGAAGGTCGATGCCATCCATCATTTCGCCAGACCCACCTCCATCAAGGGCCTGCGGGAATTCCTCGGTATGGTAAACTTTTATCACTGGTTCATACCATCCGCGGCCCGCATCATGCGCCCGTTGTTTGCTCTCCTGTCGGGCGGAAGCAAGGACATTTTTGGTTGGAAGAGGCTCACACCGCATTCGTCGAAACCAAGCAGGCCTTGGCGGACGCGGTCATGTTGGTGCATCCTCGCACGGACGTCCCGACTGCCCTCACGGTCGATGCCTCCAGCACAGCGGTCGGAGGCGTGCTAGAACAGCTTATCGAAGGGCGTTGGCAACCGCTGGCGTTCTTCAGCAGGCACCTTCGACCACCAGAGCTCAAATATAGCGTCTTCGACCGTGAGCTGTTGGCATTGTACCTGGCCATCAGACACTTCCGTTACTTCTTGGAGGGCAGGCTGCTTACAGCTTTCACCGACCACAAGCCATTGACCTTCACCTTCAACAAGGTCTCAGATCCCTGGTCAGCACGACAACAGCGGCACTTGTCATACATCTCGGAGTTCACCACTGACGTCCGCCATCTGTCGAGGAAAGAGAACGTGGTCGCGGATGCACTGTCACGGCCCACCATCCAAGTTTTGTCCCAGGGAGTGGATTTCAGCGCCTTAGCAGAGGCACAGCAAACCAACATGGAGATGCCCAGCTATCGCACTGCAGTCTCGGGCCTGCGACTGCAAGACCTTCTGGTAGGCCCAGTGAGCGCACCCTGCTCTGCGATATCTCCACAGGTAGACCCCGCCCCATCGTCCCAGCTGCCTGGCGCAGACGGGTGTTTGATGCCATCCACGGCCTTGCACACCCATCCATCCGGACTACTGTCCAGATGGTGTCAGACAAGTTCGTCTGGCATGGCCTGTGTAAACAGGTTTCCGAATGGGTCCGGTCCTGCACTCACTGCCAGACCTCGAAAGTACAGCAGCACGTCAAGGCCCCCTTGCAGGATTTTCAGCCTACCCGCCGGAGGTTCGACCATATCCATGTCGACCTGGTCGGCCCCCTTCTAGTCTCCCAAGGAGCGCGGTACCTCCTGACGATTGTCAACTGTTTTACCCGCTGGCCTGAAGCCATTCCCCTCGCAGATACCTCCGCCCAGTCCTGCGCACGGGCCCTTTTGTCAGCTTGGGTGGCCCGTTTCGGTGTCCCGGCACATAGCACTTCAGACAGGGGAGCTCAATTCACCTCTGGCCTGTGGTCTGCCGTCGCCGACTTGTGGGGTTCCCGGATCCACCTCACCACCGCCTATCACCCACAATCCAATGGGCTGGTGGAGAGGTTCCATCGCCACCTGAAGTCGGCACTCATGGCCTGCCTTAAGGGGCCCAACTGGGTAGACGAGCTCCCCTGGGTCCTGCTGGGGATATGCACCGCGCCAAAAGAGGACCTGCATGCCTCGTCTGCGGAGATGGTCTACGGAACGCCCTTAGTCGTCCCAGGCGAGTTCCTACCAGCTCCTCAGGGGCCAGAGGAAGGACCTACTGCGGCACTCGACCAGCTGCGCGAACGGCTTGGAAGCCTGGCCCTGATTCCCACCTCACGACACGGACAGGTCCCGACCCATATGCCGACTTCCCTCCAAGACTGTAAGTTTGTCTTCATCAGGAGGGGCGCGCACCGAACACCGCTGCAACGGCCGTACGAAGGGCCATTCCGGGTCGTCAGGAACAATGGATCTACGTTCGTGCTGGACGTTGGGGGGTGTGAGGAGGTGTTTACGGTTGACCGGCTGAAGCCAGCTCATTTGGACTTGGACCAACCCATGGTGGTACAGCGGGCGCGGTGCAGGGGCAGGCCACCCAAGTCATAGTTTATTTAATTCTGGTTTTCGCGACGGTATTGCCGGTTCTGGGGGGGGGGGGGGGTTATGTAGCGACTCACTGCACCGGCATCGAACCGGCTCCCGACATCGCAACGTCGTCGGAGGCCCCGATCCAAGATGGCGTGGGGCCCTCCTTCTTCCCCAGCGTTGGGCTGGGAAAGCCCGCGTGCAGGAAGGTCAGGTGACCCACGCGTGACGTCAGCGCGGGAACTGTAGCGCAGGAAGTTTTCGGCTATTAAAGGCGCACCGCGCCCCGGTCAGCATTCGACCTTCGATTTCGAAACCAGCAACTCTGTGTCTTCATTTCGTAGTGTGTAGCCTGCCGCTACAATTCCACATTTAGTTCCTATTTAATTGGCTTCTTAATTCTTACTCTTCATTGACATGTTGAGTCTTAATCAATATTAGATTTTATTAGCCATTGCTCGTCATACATACAAGTGAAGGAGCAGAAAGAGGCCACTCAGCCCCTCAAGCATACTCTGCATTCAGTAAGATAATAGCTGACATGATTGTAAGCTCATCTCTGCATTCTCATCTACCCCAGTAAACGTTCACCTTCTTTCAAGAATCTCTCTAAATCTTCCCTAAAAATAGTCAGACTCTACTTCCCTTTGAGGAAAAGATTTCCAAAGACTTGCAAGAGAAAATTTTTGACCTCATCTTTGTCTTAAATTGGCGATTCTTTATTTTAAGCAAATGATTCCTGTTCTAGATTCTCCCACAAGCAGAAACATTGCACATCCAGCCTGTCAAAACCTCTCAGGAATTTATCGTTTTCTTTGTTGAGATCATTTTGTTTCTTAGAAAGCCTCATTGAATGCACTGCCTAAAGAAATTGAAATTAATGTTTCACAAATTGGAGCACAGAGTGCAAGAGTAAACATATACTGATCCTGCAGAAAAATCATTAGCCTGTGTGCAGGTTTAGCTACCATCATGGAGAGGAAATTAAAACCAGAAAGGGGCACTGCTAATTGACCAAGGTAGTACTGGGGATGGAGAAACAGTTATGAGGAGGGATTTGAGGCTGGCACGGACTGGGAAATAGAACAATATAGGCACTGCAAACATGACAAATTTAGTGAGTGTGCTATGGTGCATGCTCTGATTGCCTTATACCCAGATGATGAATCAAGGATTGGGGCTTTTTCTGAATGACCTTTGGAGGAATCACTCACACAAAGTTTGCCCGCATGATGTTATCAGAATCCCCATGGTATTTGCTTTGTCCTTGATTAGTTGCTGACTGTTCTATTGTTCATGTGTTAAAATATTATATAGATGCATGGTGTCTGTTAAGTAACAACATTGCCCTTAAGCTTATACTCCAGTCCCTCCTGGGCACTGGAATTGGGGCATTTCATTGGCAAAGAGTAGACTTCATTGAAGATTGCAATATTATGAATAATATTGGAAGAATAAATAGGGACAGACTATTTCTGTTGATTAGAAAAGCAATGACGGATTGTCAATTTAAAATTATAACAGAGAAAGAGAGAAAGATCTTTTCACTATTTGAAAGAAAATTGTACGAAAAATTAAAGCAGGGTCAGGGAGTACTGTTAATTTTTTGGTTCTGTAATAAGACAGACATGAGAGTTCAAATGGTCTCCGTCAGTGTTGCAAACGTTTATCATTCTATGATGGTCGGAAACCAAAAGAAATCTTTACCAACAGTGGTAGCTGAGTTTGACGTTTTGAATAACAATGATCTAAATGCAGCAATAGGTAGTGTTTGGCTGAATTGCACATTTAGTCGTGAGACAAAACTTACTGAACATGAGTGCTTGAAATTTTGTTTTAAACTGATGAAAGTGATTGTTATAATCCAATAAAAATCAAAATTTGCCGTGGGATTCTACTGTTTGAATGTCTAGTATGTTCATCAGAAAATCCCTACACTGATAAAGTAGAAATGCTACCTGTTAAAAATGAAAGGTTGAGACCTCTAATAAAATAGCACTGAGAAATTTCAAATAAATAAGCCTAGCTCTTTTGCATTTGACTGTGTAATTTCATGCTCTCTGAACTTTGTGCTTTTGCAGAAATTACAAAAATGTAAGTATGCAACATATCCATTCATTAGCACAATCTTAGACGGTCCCTCAGGGTTGAGGAGGACTAGGTTCCACTTCAGCTCTGTGTGGTTCCAAGACAGCTGATGAGGTCCATGTGGAACCTGCAGACTCTGCCACAGGAGGGGTTTGACCTCCCCTGTGGCAGAAGGCAGGTATACTTTTCTGTAATTACTGCAATCGGATTTGCCTCTATTCTTGAACATGGTCATGATTATGGATCGGAAACACCTTCATGGCTCAAGGGGAAAGAAAGCTCTACATGCATCTGCAAACCCAGCGAACAATGTATGACATAAAAGTCCAACGAAGAACGTATGATCTAAAAAAAAGTGCTGGTAAATGAAAAGAAGAGAGGAGATCCAATAACCATGATATCCATGACAGTGATGGCAAGATCATCTATTACTCAAACACCCAAAGGCCCAATGAGTGGAGAACTTATCAAGGACAGGGTGAATGGTTGTAGCAGGAAGTTTTAATGCTTGAAGCAGAGGAATGTCTAAATTGCTTACAAAGCTTTTACCTAAACACTTCAAAGGTCCAAAAAGTCACCAAAGCCTTTCACCATATGCCTAATGCTTATTCGATAAAAGTTGCAAATTCTGCCACAGTAACATTTATTTCTAAAATGATCTTGGTGTTTTAGATATTAAAATTCACTGTATACTTCTTTTTCTCATCCATGCAGGTGCACAGGATAAGTCCCACAAAACTCTGTGAAATCAATAATAGAAAAGATAGTACAGGGAGCAATCCTTCAATGTTAAACTTTCTTTCTACGTTACCTTCCGCATTATATATTTATATTGTATACTGTGGCCTTCCAAGCAGGCAGTGGAAGGAAGTAAATTACTGGAGAGGTATCTGATGAAAATGTCAATCTGTACATATTTTGGCAATCCCGACAAACACTAAGTGAATCCAGACCATTAGGGACATTTTTAGTTAATTTTTTTCAAATCATCGTTATCAAGAATCCTTAATCATTTGCTGAAACTTTTGAAATGGGACTGAAGGGTTGCTGGGAAATGGTAAATATTTCTTTTCTGCTTAGTTTTCAAGCTAGAAAGTGGACAAAAGTAGGATCAAGAATAGTGCCTCAGTTGGTTGAACTATTGCATGGTACTTGTGGGTGAGAGCATAAAGAGGTGATAATCAATTAAAAGTATAAAGTAAATTTTAAAATATAGGACTGAGATCAATCAGAAATAAGTGGTGCTGTGGCTGAATTTACAACCTTTATTGAGTGAGCATTAGACAGATGGTGAGCGGCTTTGATGACTGTGTGCACTATTGGAATGTTTATACAAAGGCTTCCTCAGCAATATAACTATTTCGTTGCTTCAGGCACTAAAACTTCCTGCTGCTACCATCCACCCACATTACTGTTTCCAGATTTTTTCTGAGGATTAATATTCTTTTCTGAGAAAGAAACAAATCTGATAATTTATATAGGCTAATAGATTTGTAGGGGGCTAAACTGAGTCAGGTAATACTAATTTTGTCAAAGCTAGACCTCTTGATTTGCTTCCAAATTCAACTGTGAGCACACATTTTCAGTGCACTTTGCAGGCTGTGGGGTGTGAAACAGCAAGCACTCCAGATTCATACAGACCAGGTAGGTGGTGAAGTCAATTCTCATGAAATGCTGATTTGATACCAGGTCCAGCAAATTGGACTATAGCGATCCAGCTAATGTCATGAGCTAATCATACATGGGAAACCTGACATTTATCCTGGACTGAGTTATAGGGAGAGGTTAGACCGGCTGGGCCTTTACTCCTTGGAGTAAAATCATGAGGGGCATAGATAGGGTCAGTGGTCTTTTTCCAGGGTTGGAATGGAAAACTAGAGGACGTCGTTTTAAAGTTAGAGGTTAAAGGTTTATTAAGAGCGTGAGGTCCAACAGCTGCCCTTATCCTTCTTAGTAGTTGAGGCAGGTGCATTGGATACATTGAAGAAGTATGTGGACAAGTATATGGATGACAAGAGTTCAATGGGTTATGGGTTATAGGAAATGGGATTAGCTTGAATATACATCTTGGTTGGCCTGGTCAACTACGGGACGAAGGGCCTTTTTCCATGCTGTACAACTCTATGAATCTGTCCAACTGAGGCATCCTCAATGATTAGCTTTTTCTCCGCTACCTGTAAAGAATAAGTCAGCAGTGTGATGGAGTATTCTCCCTTTACCTGGATAAGTGCAGCTGCAACCACACTCAAGAGGTCCAAGCCACACAGGACAAGGCAGTCTGCTTGACTGGCATTCCATCCACCACCCATGCAATGGAGATGCAATGTGTATCATCTGCCAATGTACTGCAGTTTGATGGAGACACAAGAGACTGCAGATGCTGGAACCTGGAACAAGAAACAAACTGCTGGAGGAACTCAGTGGGATCGGGCAACATCTACGGAGGCAGAGGGACGGTTGACATTTCGCTTCGAGACCCTGCGTCAGGACTGAGAGGGTAGAGGGGAGTATGAAAAGGTGAGGGGAGGAGTTGAGGCAGGAGCTGGCAGGTGATAGGTGGAACCAGGTGAGGAGGTGATGATAGGCAGTTGGAGCCACATTGGGGGAAGGGAGGGTAGAGGTAGAGACAGTGGCTGAAAGGTATTAAGTGGAGTCAACAGACAGCTGCAGATTCTGGAATCTGCTAAGTAAGGAAGGTGATAAGTGGAACCAGATAAGGGAAGGATGATGGGAAGATGGAACCAGTGAGGGAGGGGAAAGAAACTGGGTAACAGTGAGCTGAGGGGCTGCTGGTTGGAAAAAGTGAGGCTGAGGGAACCTGGGTGGATCAGGAGAGAGAAAGGAACAAGGTTGGGGGGGGGGGGGGAGTGGTTGGTGCGTTACCTGAAACTGGAAAATTCAATGTTCATATTATTGGGTTGTAGACCACCCAGGCAGAATATGAGGTATTGTTCTTCTAGTTTGCGTTTGGCCTCACCAAACTGGAGAAGAACAAGAACAGACAGGTTAGTGTAGCAATGAGAAGGGGAGTTAAATTGGCATGCATTCAGAAGTTCAAAATGGCCATTGCGGGCAAGGTTGGAAGAGGTACATGTGAATCTCTGCCTCATCTGGAAGGGCTGTTTAGCTCCCTGATTGGTGATGAGGGAGGACATGTAGGGAGTACCTCACTTTCTGCTAATCAAAGGTATAACTGTGGGCACTCATGTGGGCCCTAACTACACCTACCTTTTTATTGTGTATTGCATTCAGTGCATGTGATATGGCCTCCTCTACATCGGCAAGACCAAGCATAGACTAGGTGCCTGCTTTGCCAAGCACCTGCGCTCCATCCGCAAGGCTTTAGGTACATGGGAACACCACAACCTGCTGCTTCCCTTCCAGGCTACACACCATTCTGACTTGGAAATGTATTGCTGTTCTTTGGTTGTCATCATTGGAATTCCTCCTACCCAATGTCATCGTTGGAGTATCTTGACAGAAGGACTGCGGCAGTTCAAGAAGGTGGCTCATCATCACCTTCTCTGGGGCAATAAGTGTTGATTGTGTCCATATCCCCCACAAGACAAACAAATTAAAGAAAAAGCAACATTATTTCCCTTTCTTCTTTCCACAACACCCAAGTGCACATATTACAAATTACACGATTATATCCTTCTTTTATCTGAACTGAATTTACGTAAATTGCATTTTTACCCTGCATGTTTTACATCACAACACCGGGTGATGATTTGTTACACCTACGTTAACCTGCTCTTTTCACATTTCAAGCTTGTGCCGCTTCCTTCTGGATTCTTTGATTAGAGGGAAGAATCATTCCTTATTTTCATTAGTTTAAGATCCTCCATCAGATTAAACTTTATCCTTCTCAGTTCCAAGAAATATGACCCATATTTACCCAGTCCATGTCGTGACCTTTGATCCTGTTGAAACAAGCAAGGGTCTGTCCTAAGAGAGGGTGTCTAAAACTGTACACAATATTGCAAATGAGGTCTGCCCAGGTCTCCTGTGCTTGTAGTAGTATTTATTTGCTTTTATAATCTAAATCTCTTGTGAGGAAGCTCAGCACAGTATTAGCTTTTTTTGAGTATGCTTTGTGCCAGTTAGCTAACTTTCAATTATTTTTAATAATTAGACCCCTAAATCCTTTTGCGTATCTATATCCCCATTCAGATTATGCTGCCATCTGCCACTCTTAGATCAATATCATTCTACCCCTCATTGTGATGCTTAGCTGCATCTACAAGCACTCTGTCTGCTTGATAATTTTATGTTCATTGGCTATATTTGATGGTCTCCTTCATGATCTTATAATACCATTCATCATAATATTGTCTGCAAATTTAAATATATTCCATTTTATTCCTAAAGAATAAATCTACACTGGCAGGATTAATTAAGGCTCTGGTGTGACTTTACTTGAAGTACTGTGCACAGCTTTGGCTATTTGACCCTCAGAAAAGTTGGGAAAATATAGAAAAGAGTGACACGGATAATCCTCTATCAGAGACGACTGAGCTATGGAGACACATGTGGCATCTTGGAATTATAATCATTGGCAAAATGGTGACTTTGATGAAGGTTCAGTATTTATTATTTTAAATGCATAAGCAGCAGCCCCAAATTTCTGATCAGCTGCTCGTCACATAATCATGTTCCTTACCTGAGGGAATACTTTGGTACAAACTTCTATGAAGAAATCGTTTCCAAGATGCTTCAGCAAGGGCCTGAGCAACACAAGGCCTTAGCAATTGGCCGCTCCACTGACATGCTTCAACTGCCAGTTTAGCCATTATTCCAAGCTAAACTGCCATCAATGCTGTCAGACATTCAGAAATATTCAAGATCTTTTAAAAATTGATATTAGAATTTAAAAAGAATAATTAAAATTAAATTAAAGCATTTAAACTGCTTAAAAGCAACAAAATACATATAAATTAACTCAAATAAAAAAAAATAAACTACTTTATAACTTCTCTCTTGCAGCTGTTTTCTATTCAATGAATGAGTTCACTTTTCCTGCATTAGTTCCAATTTGCCACAATGGGCGGCACGGTTGCGTAGCGGTTAGCGCGACGCTATTACAGCGCCAGCGATCGGGGTTCTATTCCCGTCGCTGTTTGTACGTTCTCCCAGTGTCTGCGTGGGTTTCCTCCAGGTGCTCCGGTTTCCTCCCACATTCCAAAGACGTACAGGTAGGTTAATTTGGGTTTAAAATGGGCAGCGCGGACTCATTGGGCCAGAAGGGCCTGTTACCACGCTGTAAATAAAATTTTTAAAAAACTGTGGGCAGATTCCTCATGCCGCAGTTTCCCAATTGCCGGTGTTTTCCTCATTGCATTGGAGTGCAATGAGGAAAACACTAGCATTGGGATGTGATAGCTTGGGCTTTCTACCTTCATGGAACAAAGAACCAGTAGCTCCCCGGAGAATTCATAGCCTTTACTTGAAATTTTGGGATATCGTTGGCAAATGAGGTCTTGCGTTTTAAAGTGTTGGTTTCATGCATAAAGCTCTCCCTATTATCGAGGACATCTGCAAGAGGTGATGTCTCAGGAAGACAGCATCCATCATCAGGGACCCCCACCATCCAGGCCATACCCTCCTCTCGATCAAACAGGAGGTACAGGAGCCTGAAGACCTGCGCCTCAAGGTTCAACAACAGCTTTTTCCCCACTGCCATCAGGTTCTTGAACTGACCTAAAGCCTTCATACTACCTCAGACTACATATTTTTTTCTCTCTCTCAATCTTGCATTAGTGTTATATTTATTTTATTGTTTATTTTACACATGTGTAAGTTATGTTAATTTAAGTTCATGTTAACTTATGTTTGTCCTTGTCTTGTAATGTAATGTGCTGCTGCTGCAAAAAGCTAATGTTCATGGCATCCATACTTTGTGTATGTATGTCTATGACAGCAATAAACTTGAACTTGAATTAATTAGCTCCTTGAGATATGCAAAATGTTAGAGTTAAGTCATGTCAAATGAATGATAAAATATAAATTATTCCTGGACAGCAGGAAATAGATACGAGAAATGATGTAGTTCTTTTTGCTAGAAGACTTACAAATTTGCCATTGGCCCAATTTTTGATGTAATAGTTGGTATAAGAGGATTGAATTAGTCAATGAAGTGGGATGAATAAATCTGAAACTTGTTCTGGTTAGGAAAACGCATAGGTCTGTAGTTTCTGCTCAATTACTTTGATATTTCCAGCGGACTTTGTTTATAATTGGCCAAACTAGCACAACAAAATTGAGGAGTCCGGAGTTCATATTACATCCAATGCAATTTGAATTTCCGCAAACTTTCGAGCTATTTTAAATAAAAACATGCAGGCACAGGCTGCTCTCGCAAAAAATAACCACACCCCAGATCAAATGAATTACAGCTGGGAAGTTTGCTAATTTTGTTCAGTTGCAGAACTTCAAGGAGTTTCTAACAGTTAAGTTGATTTTTAGAGCATAATGTTACCAATATACATGTTTTAAAAGTTACTTTATAAAAGTTCACTGACTACTCTATCCCAAAATTACAAACATTTTGTTTTGAAGAGCTGGGAAGCTGTGGTAATGCTAGCATTTATTAACCATTCCTAATTACCCTTGAATAGAGTGGTTTGCTATGTCAGTTCAGAAGGCATTTTAAGATACAACCACATTGGTCTGGAGACATATGCAGGCCAGACTGGTTAAAGATGTCAGATTTCCTCTCCTGGAGACCATTAGTTAACTAGATGGGTTTTTACAACAGTCTAGTTGTTTTGCTTTGTGGTCATCATTACCAATGACTTTTTTTAAAATCCGGGTTATTACGAATGTCATGTTATTGCAGTAATTAGTGTTGTTGCCGCACAGATCCAGGGACTTGGGTTTGCGCCTGATCTTGGGTGCCGTCTGTGCAGAGTTTACATGTTCTCGTCCCGTTGCCCTGCTTTCATCCCACAACCCAAAGACAAGCTAGTAGGTTAATTGGCTCCCTTAAATTAACCTGTAGTGTAGGTAAGGAATACAAAGAATCAAGGGGAAGTTGATGGGCAAGCGTGAGAGAGAATAAATTATAGGGGTGCAGTAAGGAGAGTGGGAAATGGGAGGAATAGGATTACTCCCCTGGGAGCATGGACCTGATCTGTCAAAAAAACTCCTTTTGTGTTGATACAATTGTAAGATTTACTGAGTATAAAATTCCATAGCTGCCTTTATGGGATTTGAACTCAATTCACTTCCAGCCTCTCATTTGTTAATCCAGACCTCTGGATTACTGGAATAGTAATTTAACTACTACATCACCACTATACACATAGATTAAATGGTTCTGTATGTATTTTAAAACCATTTTTAGTCATTTGAAATGAGGTTTCTCAAAGGTGATGAATTGACATTGTCAGTAGATTGGTCTTCCACTTAGAAGCAAGCAGATCCACTCAGATCCCCAGGCTTTTACCTATTTGACTAGGTCAAATCTAATGCATCCATTCAGCATTTGGGATACCTGCTCCGTGTTGTTGTAGTCCTCATGCAGTGCAACAGAGGAATGCAGACTTCTTCAGATTTCCCAACGTTTAAACTGGGAATTCTGCTCACCGAGCCTGGGGCTCAGCAGACCCACTGATTACAATGGGAAGAAATGGCTGTGGAAAGAACATCAGGTACACGTAAATCTCCTTTATTTTTGAATTATTTCAGATGATTTAAATGTTGATAGTTGTTTTTAATTGTAATCCAGTGTTTATAGTGCATCTTAATCCTGCACATTGAACATATGGTCAACCACAGGAAAGAATGACAAGATTTTAAATGGTTCATTGACCAATTGCACGTGAATTGCCAATTGACTTACTTTGGTTACGTCTCGAGTTCCACAAGAGCTTGGCGCCTTCCACAGTTCTTTAAAATTGCTGAGTTCTATGGGCAGTATTGTGCTGAATTTTAAAGGACTTTGTTTTCAGTTTAAGCTTCTGTATAAACCATTTGTGACTAGATAGAGCTGCATTCATTGGTATTCCCCATGGAGAATGAATTGAGGATAACCAGACCAGGACAAACTAGTGGAAGAGAGGAGAGGACAAGAGGAAGAACAGCTCTTACAGACGCTGTTTCCACTCAAAATGGAACATCCTTACTCACATCAACTATCTGGTCAGTCACAGTTCCTGGCTCACAGTAGGGCATGGCTACTTTACCAGTAGTCGTCTGGGTTGCAATGATCACCAACTTTAATGTATCAGGCTTACTCTGTACTGGAGCTGGAAGTGCTAGTGATGTCCCTCAGTTTGCCATCTAATGGTGCAAAAGGAATATCAATGATCCACTTGGTTCCAACAGAACTAAGTATATTTAATTTGCTTTCTCCAGTAATGAGTGGATCAACCACATGGCTTCTTGAAGATTGTAGACTTCCTCAATATGCGGGGTGACATTTCAAGCCTCACGTTGGTTTCTGTGCCCAGCATGTTAATTTGGGGATATAATATGATCTCTTGTTTGCCTCCATTGTTCTGAAGGAAACCACGCGAGCTTTGCCGATCTCTCCTCATATCTAACAGCTTTCAGTCCCAGAAATATCCTTGCAAAGCTCCTCGGCACCCTCTCTAGTGCTATCACAAACTGCAGCATAGGGAGCAGAGGTGTACAAAGTGCTCTAGCTGTGGTCTAAGCAAGATTTTACACAGTTCCAGCATGATCTTCTTGCTTTTATATTCCATCCTTCAGCCAGTAAAGGTAAGCTTCCCATTTATCTTCCTCACTATCTTGTCTACTTTTAGTGATCTGTAGCCATGCACTCTGCTACATTACTCATTGTCCTACAATTTATTGTGTATCCCAACAATATTGTGTTAGTAGGTGGTACATATACCTATGCCCAAGGCAAGTGGTGCATGGTGGGTTATGATATTTGAGAATGCATTCACTTATCTTGATCATGCTTCTGAGGTCAGTGAACTTCTTGCGTTGCTGCATCCAAGTCCTTGAGTCTTAACCTCTGCCAATGGCCTCTATAACCATTCTCTCTCACTGGCTTCTGGCTTGAGAAATTTAGGGCCCCTCCAGTAACAGCAGGACAACCAAGGCCATCAACAGAAATGTCTCCCAGGTGAGCTTCAGTTCTAAAATGCCTGTCATCATCTGCTGCTGCTACAGTGCACTTCCCCTTCGAGAGACAGAGGTTGGTTTTAAGCATTGTTGGTATTTCCTACTCTTTGGGCTATTTCCTGAAGCAAGCCACCATTAGATTTGGCTGTAAGTGAATACAAGCATCTTATTCATGAATCAGCTTCCCTGTGCCCATTTTCAGGGTCTATCTACTCCATTTCCTCAGGAGGCTAAAGAAATTTGGCATGTCCCCTTTGACACTCATCAACTTTTATCGATGTACCATAGAAAGCATCCTATCTGGATGCATCATGGCTTGGAATAGTAACTACTCTGCCCAGGACCACAAGAAACTACAGAGAGTTATGGACACAGCCCAGCGCGTCACAGAAACCAGCCTCCCCTCCATGGACTCTGTCTATACCTCTCGCTGCGTCGGTGAAGCAGCCAGCATAATCAAAGACCCCACCCACGTGGGTCATTCTCTCTTCTCTCCTTTCCCATCAGGCAGAAGATACAGGAGCTTGAGGGCACATACCACCAGGCTCAAGGACAGCTTCTATCCCACTGTGATAAGACAATTGAATGGTTCCCTTATATGATGAGATGGACTCTTGACCTCACAATCTATCTTGTTATGACCTTGCACCTTATTGTCTGCCTGCAATGCACTTCCCTGTAGCTGTGACACTTTATTCTGTATTCTGTTATTGTTTTTACCCTGTACTACCTCTATGCACTGTGTAATGAAGTGATCTGTATAAACGGTATGCAAGACAAGTTTTTCACTGTACCTCAGTACAAGTGACAATAATAAACCAATACCAGTACCATTTAACACTATGGGTAATTGGACATCTTATACGGAAATTCTTTTAACACTTCAGTAATTGGAAAAAGGAAAACCTATCCTTTTGTCCAAATACAAATTGATGAGTGAATCCAGAAATGTCAATGATATGAGTAGATAATAAAGATAATTCAAACAAGAAAAGTCGGGCTCATTTGATACACTTTGTATCACCTGTTGCCACCCTTCAAAACTGGCCTGCTGATTTCCTATGGTCCTTCACCAGCTTGGGACATTGGGATGCCCGGAACTTGCCAGCGACATACATATTAAGCCAAATTATGCAAGATGCTAAACCCAGCAAGAATGTGCACATGGAATGGCATCTTTATTTTTCTGCTCTGTGAGTTGTAGTCTTTTTTAGAATCCTACAGATACCCAGAATCATAAAGCTGCATCTGTTCCCTCGCCTGTGTAGCAAGGTGAAAACTAGAACTCACTGGTGCTTTCAAACTATTTGGTACTTATAAAATCCATTGAATTAAACCTTTAAGAAGTCAACAGAACTGATTTTCCTGAATTGTAGTGTATGAGTTCCGTATAATATACTCAGAACCGTGTTGTTGGTACCTATGGAATCTGACTTGGCATTTTTTTATTTTTAATTTTTTGTGTGTGACACTGACAAGGTCACCATTTAAGAAAAGATATCTTTATTAGTCACATATACATTGAAACACACAGTGAAATACATCTTTTTGCGTAGTGTTCTGGGGGCAGCCCACAAATGTCGCCAACATAGCATGCCCACAACTTCCTAACTCATACGTCTTTGGAACGTGGGAGCAAACCGGAGCACCCAGAGGAAATCCACCCAGACACAGGGAGAATGTATAAGCTCCTTACAGACAGTAGCTGGGTTTGAATCTGGGTCACTGGCACTGTAGAGCGTACGCTAACCGCTACACTACCTAGTTGTCCTTGAGAAGATAGCGGTGAACGGTGTCTTCGGACCCCTGCAGTCCTTCTGGCAAAGGTACTCCCACAATGCTGATTTATACCTTATGATGATGAAGGATTAGAGGGGAACCTTTCGATAGTTGTGATTTTGTGTGTCAGCTGCCCTTATCCTTCTTGGAGGTAGAATCCATGGGTTTAAGAGATGCTGTCAGGTTAGCCTGGGTGAGTAACTGCTGGGTATCTTGTAGATGGTACAAACTACAACAACTGCAACCACAATCATAATATTTAGGGAATAATATTCATAGAACATAGAACTCTTGTGGCCAGGGAGATGCAAAGATCATCGTCAGTGCCCCAGTAACCTCTTCCCTCATTTCCCATAGTAACCTGGGGTATATCCTGTCTGACCCCGGGGACTTATCTATCCTAATGCTTTTTCGTAGCTCCAACACTGCTTCTTTCTTAACCTCGACATGCTCCAACACATTTGCCTGTTCTACCCTGACCTCACATTCATCTAAGTCCCCCTCCCTGGGGTGAACACTGAAGCAAAGTATTCATTCAGAACCTTCCCTACCTCCTCTGCCTCCAGATACATTTTCCCCCTCTTATCCCTGAGCAGTCCTACCCTCACCCTAGTCATCCTCTTGTTCCTTACGTATGTGTAGAATGCCTTAGGATTTTCCTTAACCCTACTTGCCAAAGCCTTTTCATGACCCCTTCTAGCTCTCCTAAGTCCTTTCTTAAGCTCCTTCCTGGCTACCTGATAACTCTCAAGATCCCTGTCTGATTTTTGCTTCCTAATCCATAAATATGCTTCTTTCTTCCTCTTGATTAAACCTTCCACTTCTTTTGTTAACTATGGTTCCTTCATCTTACCATCCTTTCCTTGTCTCAGTGGGACAAACCTATCCAGAACCACATGTAAGTGGTCCCTAAACATCCTCTGCATTTCTGCGGTGCATTTACCAGAGAACATCTGTTCCCAATTTACTCTTCCAAGTTCCTGCCTAATACCATCGTAATTTGCCCTCCCCCAATTAAATGCTTTCCCATAATGTCTGCTCCTATCCTTGTCCATGGCTATGCCAAAGGTCAGAGAGATGTGACCTTTGGCATAGCCATGGACACGTCCATGCCCACCGAAGTGCACGCCCACCGACAGGTCTGTCACCTGACCAGGTTCGTTGCCTGGTACTAGATCATGTGAACTACTTTGTCCTGGATGGCAGCAGGCTTTGTTAGTGCTGTTGGAGCTGCACTCATCCAGGCAAGTGGAACGTATTCCATCACTCTCCGGACTTGTGCCTTGAAGATGAGGTAAAGGCTTTGGAGTGTCAGGAGGTGAATTATTCATCAAAGGGTATCCAGACTTACTCTTGTATCCACAAGAGAAACAAAGGACAGCAGATGCTGGAATCTAGATGAAAAAACACAATGATGCTGGAGAAATCTAACATTTGGCTTGCTGAGTTCCTCCAGCATCATCATGTTTTTCATCTTGTATCCACAATATTTACATGACTGAACCAGTTCAGTTTCTAGTCAATGGTGACACTGCAGAAGATTGATGGTGGGGTCTCTGCAATGTATTGCCATTGAATACCTTGGTTAGACTGAGAACATAGAACAGTACAGCATAGGAACAGACCCTTCGGCCCATGATGTCTGTGCCGGACGTGAGGCCAAATTAAACTAATCCCTTCTGTCTTCACAAGAACCATATTCCTCCATTCACTGCATATTCATGTGCCAATCTAATAACCTCTTAAATTCCACTGTCGTATCTGGTTCTACCACTACCCCTGGCAGCCTGTTCCAGGTACCTACCACTCTCTGTGATAAAAAAACTTGCCTCACACTTCTCCTTTGAACTTTCCCCCTCTCACCTTAAAGCCCTCTAGTATTTGACCTTTCTATCCTGGGAAAAAGATTCTGACTGTCTACCCTATCTCTGCCTCTCATAATTTTACACACTTCTATCAGGTCTCCCCTCAGCCTCTGACATTCCAGAGAAAACAATCCAAGCTTGTCCAACCTCTCCTTATAGCTAATAGCCTTTAATCCAGGCAGCATCCTGGTAAACCCCCTCTGCACCCTCTCCAAAACCTCCACATCCTTCCTGTAATGGGGCAACCAGAACTGCATATAATACTCCAATTGTGGCCCAACTGAAGTTTTATACAGCTGCAACATGACTTCTTGACTTTTTAACTCACTGCCCTCGTTGGAGATGGTCATAAATCTCACACTTGTGTGGCATGAATGCTACTTGACACTAATCATTCAGTGCCTGAATATTGCCCAGGTCTTGTTGCATGCAGGCATGGACTACTTCATATGCTGAGGAGTTGTGAGTGTAAGTGAACATTGTACAATAATCAGTAAATACCCCACTTTGGACAGAATGATGGAATGGAGGTCATTGATGATGGTACAGCTCTGGGCACCACCCTGAGCAACTCCTGCAGTGATGTCTTGAGGCTAGGATGATTAACTTCAAACAAGCACTGCCATCTGAATTGGCAGAAGTTATGACTCCAACCATTAGAATGTTTTCCCCTTGATGTCCAGAGGTCAGTTTTTTCAGGGCTCTTTGATGCCACAGTCAGTCTAATACTGCCTTGTTATCTATGCCATTTTCCCTTCACCCATTGAATTCAGCTCTTTGGTCCATGTTTGGAACAAAGCTGCCATGACAACAAGAGCCCAGTGGTCCCGATGAAAGTACGAGAGGACATGGCTTTAGGGATAAGTACGGGAGGACATGGCTTTAGGGTGAAAGGGGAAAGGTTTAGGGGGAACATTAGAGGGAACTTCTTCACTCAAAGAGTGGTGGGAGTGTGGAATGGGCTGCTATCTGATGTGGTAAATGCGGGCTCGCTCTTAACTTTTAAGAGTAAATTGGATAGATACATGGATGAGAGAGGTCTGGAGGGGTATGGGCTCGAGGCAGGTAAATGGGACTAGCAGAATAATGTTTCGGCACAGACTAGAAGGGCCAAATGGCCTGTTTTCTGTGCTGTAGTTTTCTATGGTTCTATGGAAACCCAAAATAGCCATTGGTGAGCTGGTGAGTAAGAGCCACTTGATGTACTGTAGATGATACCTGTTGATGCCAGGCTATTCCAATTTAATTTGAACTTCCATTATGTGCTTAATGATGTAAGTTCACGTCTAATAGTTTCCTTGCTTACCCATGTTGGATTCGACTGCTTTAAGTAGTTTTTAAACATGTATAGTGTTTAATACATCTCAAGTGGCTGCACAAGGAATGGCCGCTTCCTAGTTTATTGGTTTGTCCATCAGGTGAATATGTGTTTTCTCATTGGTTGGTTTTGCCACAAGTATCTAATAGGTTTTCTGACTGGACTATTGTTAGCTAAGGAGAACCTCTTATCTCAGGTATAGAAGGTGTTGTTTTTTGTTAATCCTCCTCTTTCTTTCCCCCCTCCCCCCCACCGGCCCTAGCTCATTTTTAGTTCCTTTGTCTCAGCTCATCTTCTCGTAGTAAAGCTAGTGCCATGTGCTCTGTGACTCTTTCTTTGTTTTAAACTTTTCCAATAAAACTTTGTGAAGCACCAAGTTGTTTTCAACTCATTCTTGGACTCCTGAAAGAACCTGCGGATTCGAAAATAACTGGATCCGACGCCCAGAACCATGACTGTTAATAATCAACTGTGTTTCTCTGTATGTTAAGGTAAAAGACTGGAAAACATTCTTGGAGCACTAAGTTACAGAAGCTGTTTTGAGTACATTTAGATAAGAGGAAGATTTAGATTTCACTGTATCTTTTATTACCTCATAACAGCCAAAGTTCTTTACAGCCAATGAAATCTGCAGGCAATTACTCTGCAGTAAACTCTCACAAACAGCAATGTGATAATGAATATAATTGCTTTTAGTTATATTTATTGAGGGATAAGTGTGGGCCAGGAAAACGGGGAAAATTCCATCACAACCGAGGAATGGGATTTTCAACATCCACCTCCAACATTGTAGCACTCCCTCTGTTCTGTACCAAAGTGGCAGTCTAGACTTTTGTGCTCCAGTTATTAGAATGGGATTGGAACTTGCAGGTTTTAAAGTGTAGACAAAACTGCAACAATTGAGGCACAACTGATCCCATTTTAATTTCAGTAATTGAGTGCCAAGAGCTCCATCAACTACATGCAGACAAAAATGTTCCTGATAATGTCCGATCCATAAGGTCAATCATCCACTCTTTTCAAATTGCCAAATCCACTTTTGCCATGGAAGCTCAAAAGAAGTTAAGGTGAATTTTTTTCAACAAAGATAGCTGCAAGAACAGTAGGTAGAAACATGTAGTTATTATACACTCAGACTGTAATTGTGGTTCCAAGTCCAATAAGCAAAGATTCATGACGCACTCAGTTCAGAACATTTCAAAGCTTAAATCAGTAAAGACTGTGCTAATTGGTTTCAACAGGTCACTTTCTCACTTCAGATGATTAGCCTATGCTCAAGCCAGATGAGAGCTTCAAATAGGTCATTTTTAAAATAGTTTTACTACAGTAACCCACATTTACAATGAAAGATAGTAAACTGTAGTCATCCTTTATACTCGGGATAGTAAAAGATGTAGTGAAATCTCAATCTTTTTCTTATTTGAAAAAGATGCATTACTCAAAACATTATCAAGCTTCTGTGGCCTGAGACTGCACACCTTGGCAATGTGCCACCACATACTTATTTGCTTGAATCATATCTAGCTTTTATTTTCCAGTAGTTGCTTGTCTACATATCATTTAATATTTTTTCTCAGAATATGGATGATGGTGGCAAGTCTTCTTTTATTACTCTTTTCTGGTTGTCCTGCAATGACAGTGTTGTGCTAGTTTCTTGACTCACTCCTGGTTTGTACGTTCTCACAGTGTCTGCGTGGGTTTCCTCCAGTTGCTCCGGTTTCCTCCCTGTCACGAACCAGCAACAAAAGAAACACACTGAGAATGATTTAGTGTTAAAAACTATTTTATTAATTACTACTTATGATAATACGTAAAATAAAAGTAAAAATGTTAGTATGTTAGAATTCAAAAATGTTAAACCTCGAACGTTAACCCCAGAACTAAACTCTTCGTGTGTGTGTGTGTGTGTGTGTGTGTGTGTGTGTGTGTGTGTGTGTGTGTGTGTGTGTGTGTGTGTGTGACAAAGTCCAAAACTCCCAGTTCCGGAATGGTTCTTAAAGTTCAGTTCCGCAAGCCATAAGGTGAAACATGAGCAAGGGCTTCTTCAACAACCACCGTTGTCTGAAGATAAGACGTAGACGTAGAGAAACATAGAGAGAGTACATATGAAATCCAAATGTTCCACGATGGAACCCAAACGACACTTCAGTGTTTACTCGGTAGTGACTTCCTCACCCCGAAAAGCATCCGAACCGTGGTCATCCACACACAAATACCTGTTTCCTTCTACAGGTCAGCAACAAAGTGAACTCCACCGGATTACTTCCAACTTCCATACATGGATTTCAGTGGCAGACACAGTTATTGTTTCTCATCCATCGATAGAGAAAACAAGCAGGCTGGTGTCTCTCTCCCTTCTCTCTCTCTCTCTCTCTCTCCTTCTTCTTCTCCTGACCTCTTCAACAACGTCATTACGTCCTTTATCTTCTATTGACATAAGCACGCCCCACACACACATACACACACTCTATCTTAAAGGGACTTTCACTGAGTCCGTAACATCCCACATTCCAAAGATGTGCAGGTTAGGAAGTTGTGGGCATGATATGTTGGCGCCGGAAGTGTGGCGACACTTGTAGGCTGCCCCCAGAACACTATGCAAAAAAGATGTATTTCACTGTGTGTTTCGATGTACATGTGACTAATAAAGGAATCTTATCTTAATGGCGATGATGGCCCTACAGTGCTATTGGGACCCCAGCGATGACTTAAAGAAAATCCTATACATGTCTGAGTTGGCATGTATTACTTGGGGATGAAGGTAACAAATTATTCATATTAGGATCTTGGTTTGTTTGTGAATTAGGAGAATTTAGTAATCCCGCTCATGATGATCACTTGTGCTTCAAGTTTTCCAGTAAAATTTCTACTTATTGCAAGGGTTCCTTCTCGTTAAAGAATGTAGGAATGTAGACCAAATTGTGGTGAATATTTATAAGTGTTTTAGAGAAAAATTAGTGCATGAAAATCTTTTTATTACTTGCTCCTGTGACTCTTGTTCAGCTCCCACAGTTTAACAAAGTAATGTTTGGAGTGACTTTTTTCATATAACTCTATCAATTCACCTTTCAGATGTTTTCATTCCCTTCAGGAAAGCCCAGATTTTCCCTCTATTTTCTCATAACTCAGGTATCTGACACCAGTTATCAGACTACTAGATCCTCTTTTTATGTTTGTTCTTGGATGAACACTTAATTTGCCATGACTTAAGCAATTATGATTGTGAGATAGGAAGTGGGGTTAGGCCAGTGAGCTCTATTTTGGGCAGCAATGATCTGTGCTGTTAATTTCAGGAGTTCAAGGATTCTTTGCAATCAGTGGGGTTATTTACTGGTAGTAGGATCTGGGCAGAGTATTCAAGACGTAATCTATAAAGAACCATTTATATTTTGATTACCTCAGATGTACATTTTGCCCATGTAGTACAGATTCTTTGGCTTTGCTGACATCTGTTCTGCATTGGTTTGCAAAAACTTAATGTTGAATCTGCCAAGACTCCAAGAGATCTTTCAACTTTCTCCTTGGTTACATCAGTACTATTTACTGATTGTGGTACCGTTGTAGTATTGCTACTATTGGCACTATGGTACCATTGTGGTCCGCATGTGTAGTATTTTACACATAAGGTTTTCTCCTTCATTGTTTGGTCCACTTGAGTATTTTACACAACTCGTTCTGTAATTTCTGAGCTGTTTCCTGTGTCCACGGTTTGTTCTAATTTGTAAACAGTGACAAATTTTGGCTACTTTTGCAATGTATCCTAGATATTTCTATATATCAAAAACAGAAGTGGTTCAGAACACAAATCCTGAGGCACCCTCACTAATACATCCTCTCACTCTAATGCAATTATCATGATAAACACTTCTGGGTTCTTCAGAACTCTTTGTGATGACATCTTTGTGGGTTCCAAATCAGAAGTTGGCAGATATGACAAGCAAGGTCCAGTTTTATGATTCTTGGTGGTCATGAGTGCTCTTAATGACTAAAATAGTTAGAAATCATGAAAAAATTACTTCACTGGATTCATGAAATTTACACTTGGTGTAGATGCAACCTAATTCAGATTAAGACCCCTGACAATAGGTGGAGATTTCAGAGTTACTTTAAAACAGTACCTTCAAAAGGTTTAAAGAGAATATTAACAATTGTCAGATAATGGGAAAGCAAGGAGCTCTATTTCTGATTTTTCCTTTTCGCACAACTTGTGAGCTTGACGTGTTTTCAATGTGCATCCTATTTCTCAGTACAGCACTTTGTGAGAGCCCATGTACATATAGAATTGGCACTGAATCTCACCAATAGATCTCAGTTCTACTTTATATTTAAGGCTGGTGGAGTGCTTTGAATTGATTACAGATAAGCATCTTCTATTATTTGGTGTATTTGAATAGTTTGCTGAGATATCAGTGGAGGATACAATTACATCGCCTGGCAGATTGTTGATATTTTAAAGCTAGTTGGATGTTAGTTTGTCATTTTATCCTTATACTTCAGTGCTCTTAATGACTAGAATAGTTAGAAATCATGAAAAAATGCTTCTTGGCCTATTCATTGACTTTTAATATAGCTGTTACTGACTTGTTACATTTAGCTTAGTTTACAGTATGTAGATGTTAGGGGAAGCTGAACATTTAGATAAACATCAAGGGGATGGCACGGCACCCAACAGTCTCAAAAGCACTTGCCACGTGAGGTGTTAAATTGTGCCAACTTTGGGTGGTGGTTCGCAGAGTTCAGCTGCTCCTGCAGAAGAAGGTGCCAGATATACCTGGGGACCCCTTGTAAACCTGAGACATGCTGAGTGACAGATGCACTCTGCTCTGTTCCAAGATCTGATGGGAAGTCCAGCAACTGAACCTGTCATGCTGGGTTTCCCTACACCTGCTGTAAGAACAGAGGCCCCATTCACTTCAAGGGGGATTCTCAGCTTGGTGATTAAGAGGAGAAAGATAAGTCAGCATATATACTTCCTCATTTTGTTTTATTGTAATGTTTTAAGTTTTTTTAGTTCTAATTTCTGTTTTAATTAGGGTTAGGGTTGGATATTTTACTAGTTTAAACTGTTTATAGTAACTTTAGGAGCTTTAAAATGCCTCTGTATGTCTGAAACATTTAAGAACTGTAAGATAGTCTCTGAGATTTGAGCAGAGACAGAGTCCTAGCCCTCACTTTCATCCTGTCAAATGTTATTGGGTCAGTGTAACCACACCCATGAACTGCAGTCTCCAGTATTTACAGAAAAGCATTTCCACATCTGGTTGAGTTGAATTACGTTATCCTTCAAAATCTCAAAAAGCACAACAATTATATCCACTTCAGAATTCTGGATCCAAGTTCCATATATTGAGCTATATGGAATATACAGCATATAAGCAGTAACCCACTGTCCATGCCAGGGTTTATACTCCACCACTCTCTTTCTGTTTTAGTTGATGTAATTCTATCAGCATAATCCTCTAGTCCCTCTTTTCCTGTAAATTTATGTTGTTCCCCTTAAATCATCTCAAACATTCCCTGTATACCAAGTCCCATATTCACATCACTCCTTGAAGAAAGAGTTTCTTCTGAATTCCTTATTTTATTTCTTGACGAGCATCTTATCTTATAGTCAAAGCCGTTCCTTTTTCATTCATTTCATTCTAGGGTATGCAGTGTAATATGTGGGAAACATGGAGAGTTCAAAAAGGTACTTTATGCGAGGTTCTTCTTAGACTCTGCACAACATTGCATGCATAGTCAAATACATCCTGCAGCGATGTCAAATACACTTACATTTAATGAAAGAATTCCCCTTTCTTAACAAAACCTTAATTAACAACGTTAACAGATTTACCAGATTAACTGATCATTGACCTTTGACCTTTGGACTTTATTATGTTGCTTGTGATTCAACAGATGTTGGTGTAGCATCCAGCTCTGGACTCACTGAATGCATCACTTCTTGATTCTCTTCAATCATGTTTTGTGTTGACTTCTTGTAAGACTTGCTTCTAAAGTTTAATCAAACTTGCAATCTTCCTTGGTTTTCTCTGAGATATCTTGCACTGAAATCAAGTGCTCCAAGCAAACCTTTCTGAATCTCTTGCCAACTCTTAGGAGATAATTCTTTGAAGCATTTATTTCCACAATCTCTCCAATCCTCCATTTTCTCATCTTTGATCTGCTGGTGGTCTCAGCACATGAGATATATCATGTAATCTGAGCCTCCTTGCTCTGAAGCATGTGCCAAGATGCTTGCTTTGTTTCAACTGTCTTTCTTTCACCTTACTTTCCCGATTCACCAAAACCAGGCTCACACCCACCCGGTGACTTCTCCACAACAGGATTTCTGCAGGATTGTATCCAGTTATGGACTGTAGCAAAAAAAGAAAAACTGTGAATTGATGCTTAATCATTAGACTTGATCTGCCTTGCATAATGTGCTCCTACCACATTCCTTTCCTTGTCTGTACTGATCTCTAGTTTCTCCACTTAAGGCTGGATGATAAAGAGATATGAAATTATGTTTGATCCCATTTAATTTCACAAAATGTTTCAGTTGAAATATTTTGGGTGATCTCTCCAAGCTATAAACCAGAGTTACCATCTGAATAAAGCCCCTTGTGCATGTTCGATTGTTAGAAAGTGTTGAATTTCTTTATCCATATCTAATTGAGCATATATATGGGAAAAAGCTAACTGATTAAAGGGTTTGGCCTCCGCCAATTCAGCGTTCAGATCCTGTAAAGTGGGCAGTTGGTATTGTTCCTTGCCTACAGCTCAGTTGAGGTTGCCTTATAATCCCCACAAAGCTGAACAATTCTGCCTTTTTTGGGCACAATAATGGGCATCACCCGGACGCATTGTGCAGTTTCGACCAACACACTGTGTTGTTCGAGTTTGTTTAACTCTTCTCTACTAGAGCTTTCAGTGTGTATGGTACCAGTTTAGGCCTGCAGTAAAATGTCCTGGCATTTGACTTAATGTCCATATGCACATTATGTCCCTTATTGCTGGGGTATGAATCTTTGAACTTATGTGGATATTGTTCTAGAAGCTTACTTAAATGCGGCTGTGAATTACCCATGCTACATATATGTTTTCAATCTATCTAATTCTTTCTCTAATAATCTGAGTAATAAGTATTCTCACTTTCTGATCTTTGCAAGAAACTACATATATCAGCTGACCTTGAGTTGATCCAGCATCCTGCCAGAATATAATGTCAAATTTAACATGCATTTTTTAATGGTACTTTGCTGAACTTCCAGAGATATATGTCTTCTTCTGTAATCAAGAAGTCAGCAGCTACAACAGTGCTCGTATCAATAATTTTAACTTTCAATCCTCAGTGCCCTAACTGTTTTCACCATTGAATTCTTATTTTTTAGGTAACAGAATTAACAAAGACTGATAGTTAAGTAGCTCTTTTCACAGCCTTGAGTTATCCTCGAGCATTATAGTCAATGCAGTACAGTCCCATCACTGTTAGCATGCAAGAAACGTTGGTAGCCAATTTGAGTCCAGTAAACTCTAAGAGACAGCAAGGTGATGATGATCTTCTTGTCTTTATGGTAAGGGGGAAGAGACTTAGAGGGGATCTGAGAGGAATCTTTTTCACCCAGAGAATGGTGAGTACCTGCAATACATTGCTGGAGAGAGCAGTGGAAGCAGAGTCACTGAAAGCATTGAAGAGGTGCCTGGTTCAGCATTTAAATCACCTAGGCATGGAAGACGATGGGCCGAGTGTTGGAAGATGGGATTAAAACACATGGGTGCCCACTGGTTAGCGTGGACATGGAGGGCTGAATGACTGTGACTCTACCAATGAGTTTGATCATGCAAGACTTCGCCAAGAAACCCATGCTGAGTATTCATTATTACATGTTTGGGTTCCGGATTGTTTTCCTTTGGTGAGGATTCCATTACTTTCCCTGCATCCAAAGTTAAGCTGGCTGGTCTATACTTCCTGGACTTCTGATCTCCAGGCATTACATCACTTACTCACTAGTTCTCTGGCACCCAGAACCACCTCTAAAGAATGAGTTCCTCTGTTGTATCTTCCCTGGGTTCTTTTAAAGTCCTCCCAAACCATCAGTTTTATCCTCATTGAGTCTGATCAGTTTATTTACTACTTTAAGTGCAGTTATATAATTTCTAATTTTGTTTTATGTCATAGCCAGCAGATCTGCTTCCTGGTAAGTGGTGAAGGAAGTAATTATTCAACACTTCTCGTGTTTGGTTATCACTGCTTGTGATCTTATATTGCCCATCCCTCGGTGCCCTTATTCCCAATCTGAGTATCCTTTTTACCTTCAACTGCCTGTCGAGTAATATCGCTACTTAATTTAATTTAATTTTATTATTCCACCTTGTCTTCCTAATTGTGTTTTTTTAAACTTCTGTCCTAATCTCTTCTTCCCTGTTACATTCTCCCCTGTTGTTTATGTAATTAGTGTGAAACACTTCCCTTTGTCACCGTTTTTTCCTTATGCCTTTATTCATCCATGGTACCTCATTAATATTTAGCTTGTTCTTTTTTTGTGTGGAATAAATTTTACAGGACTGCATTGAACACCCACCATCTGTAATAAATAAAACAGCACGTGTTATGGTCAACTTGCATAATAAGGCTTATTTTCGCAGACTGCATAGCAAACTCATGACCATAACTTTTATTAATTCTACAACCTAAATGAAATGATATTAAAGGAACTACCACCTCTTTAATCAGATGACAAATTAATTAATGTAACAGAACACATCAGGCAGAGTTTAGTCTTTCCACGGTGGTAATAAATTATCTTTATAGTACAAAGATATGAATGTCTCCTTGAGGGTTCAAAATTAAGTGTATAAAGAAAAGGTGGAAATATGCCTTTGATCAGTAGTGCTAAACAGATGTTGACATATCAACTGCCCATTGTATTCTGCTTCAGATTCTGTGATGCCAGTTTAATGCCAGTAACAGAAGAAAATAATTCTATACCTAGTTTCTTAAGAAAAAGTATATCTTCAATAAAATATTTGGAATTGTTCTTAATTTCTATTTCTCAATAACATAGTCTTTACTTGCTCACATGCCACAACCTCTTTTAGTAAACATTCTGCAATTTTTTGCAAACTATTTGCGACATAGTGGAGGATACTCTGGAAACTACTGATGACAGATACTTAAACTAATCCGATTTAGGGAATTTGCAACCCTCTTAGCATTTTATGAATTAATCTACCAATCCACATGTCTTTGGGATGTGGTTGGAAACAAGAGCACCTGGAAAAATCTCATGCATCATGATCACAGAATGAACGTGCAAACTCCACACTGGCAGTGACAGAGGTCACGATTGAACCCAGGTTGCTGCAGCTGTGAGGCAGCAGCTGTACTAGTCACACCATTGTGCCACTCTTTAAGACCAGGCTGAGTGAGAAAGAAGGGGAATCCTTGTAAATTAAGTCAAATCTTTCCTTTGTGAGCCATGAGGAGCAGGAATATTCCTCTGGTTTCCACAAGCAAACTCTGGGCATTATCTGCAAAGCAAACCTGTTCCTGCTTATTCATTTCTTTCCCGAATTTAAAATCTGCCTCAGGAAGTTAAAATAAACTAAATTTTAACTAATATGATTCTTTTAGGAAAAAAAAAGTAGGTGATTACAGGGAAGAGAATTATACATTTGGAATGTCAAATTATGTCACAAGCAATTGCATAATGGCTCAAAATATTTTGCAAGTTGGTAAAAATAATTCTCCTGAATTGCTGTGAAAATTGAACACAATTTATGACTAAGGAAATTGAATGTGACAAAGGATAGATTCTGACACCTCATTTCATTACCCAGCCCTCTCCACCCTCCAGAGAAGACTCAATGCCATGGATGAAGCATCCATTAAACTAACAGGTAAATGGGCACTAAAGAATTTACCAAATTAAGAAAAGAAACAGATTATGATGCATCCATTAGACCTTGATAGGATTTGGCTTTGCAGACCCAGCAGACTTCTCTGGAGAAAAATGTGGTCAATTGCCAGAGAAATTGGATGCAGATAAATGGGCATGCTGGCTGCCAATGAGCTCAGAATCACAGCCTCATGAAGCTGTTGTAAAGTCTGGATTTTATGTCCAAAAATATCTATTATGGTTTTGCAATTTTCATTCACATTCTTAATTTTTACTATATTTTCTTTGGTGTGAAAGCCCAAATCAGTGTTTCATAAGGTGTTTCTCTTTCCCTTTTAGAAAATGTGGAGCCTGGGTGGAAACACTGAATAAAAATCGGAGTTATAATAAAGAGATGGATTTGGGGGAGGTAGTGGGGGGATTCTCTTTTACACCCAAAAGGGCCATAAGTTCATTTTTTTTGGCAAATGAACTTGTTCTCACTTGAATTCAGCTGTGAATTTGGACTAAAATGTGCAAACAAGAAACTTGCAAGAAGGTAGTTGGATATATAAAATATTCAAAGGAATTTAAAAAAATACAATGTTATTGGGGGAGGGGGTGGTAAAGGGAGCTCAGTGGGATGAAAGTGGGCCAAATGCAGGCAAATGGGATTAGCTTTGATAGGCACCTTGGTCAGTATGGAAGAGTTGGGCCAAAGGGCCTGTTTCTATGCTGTATATAACTCTATGAATCTATGAATTTTACAGCTCTTTCAAAGTGGCAACATGGACATGACAGGCCAAATGGTGTCCTTTGATTATGACTTAGCTTTGCTGGTAGAAGTTGGCAGATGGAATAAAATGTGAGGTAATCCATTTTGGAAGAAAGAAGTAAAAAGCAAATTAGTATTTAAATAAAGTGAAACTGCAAAACGTTGTGATGCAGAGGAATCTGGGAGTCCTGATGCATGGAAAGAAAGCTGGCATGCAGATACAGCAAGCATTTAGGAAGGCTAAAAGAAGGGTGGGCTTTCTTGCAAGGGTATGGAGTTTAACAGTAGGGAAGATTTGATATAACTTTGCACTGTGCAAGTGAGGCCACAACTTGAATGGCCTCCATCTTTAAGGAGTGGTATATCTACATTGGAGGCAGTGCAGATAAAGTTCACTACATTCCTGGGATGATGGAGTTGATGTATGGATAGAGATTGAGCAGATTGGATCTCATAGTCATTGAAATTTGGAAGAATGAGAGGTAATCTAATTGAAACATACAAGATTCTGAGGGAGATTAATGGGGTGGATGCTGAGAAAATATTTCTCCAATTGGGAGGCAGAGGGCATAGTGTCAGAATAAGGAGTCACCCATTTACGATGGAAAGAAGGTGGAATTTCTTCTCTCAGAGGGCTTGGAATGTTCTACCCCAGAGAGATGTGGAGGCAGAGTCAGTGAATCTATTCAAGGCAGAGGTCACCAGATATTCGAACAGGAAGGGAGTCAAGGGATATGGGAAGAGAACAGGAAAGTGGTATTGAGGTCAAGATTGGATCAACTATCATTTACTGAATGGTGGAGCGGACTCAAGATGCTGATCGTCCTATTTCTGCTCCTGTTTCTTATGTTCTTGATAAGGTTTGCACAAAGAATTAGAGAGCTGGAAAATAGTTGCGATTGTGGCTAGCAAGGAAGATCATTATCATTCAATCAAAATGAAGCAGCAATGAAGGAGGCCATTTCTCCCACTATAAACGATCCACAGCTTAGGGCATAGTAACTCAGAAAAGATATTTCAGCTTTGAAAGGAGAACAGTGCTTGTATGTTTCAAGGGCTGAATCAATAGGACAGATCTTGGCGTGTAGATTTATCTAATACAGAAAGGAAACATGCAGGTGCAGCAAACAGAGATCAAATATTGCATTATCTATTATTGTGAGGGGATTTAAGCACTAAACTAAGAAAGTCTTCCTGAGATTGCACAGACCTTTGTGAGACCTTATTTGGAGCACTGAGTGCAGTTCTGGTCCCCATAACTAAAGGATATGTTTGCTTTGGAGGTGGTTCTGCAAAGATTCATAGATTGATTTCTGAGATGAGGGGATTACCTACAATGATACTGAATATGTTTTGTCTTTAGTTACTAAAGTTGAGATACATGAGAGGTAATCTCTTTGAAATACACAAAATTCTGAGAGGGTTTGCATACTGAGAGGCTATTTCTCCCAGCTGAAGTATCTAAAACTAAGGGTGTGGCTTCAGGTTAAGCATTGGCCACTTAAGACTGTGAGAAATTCCCATATACAGAGTTGTAAATCTTTGGAATTCTCCATCTCAGGGATCATGGATGTTCAGTCATTAAGAATGTTCAAAGTTTTGACAGGTAGAATTCTGAATGCAAAGTAGAACAGAAGTTGAGATCGACATTTTCAAGTCTGTACCCAATTCCCGTTTGAATGTTATTATTGAACCCTTCAGGTAGCAGATTCCAGATCAGTACAACTTACTGTACAAAAATGTCCCTCATTAGGCTTTGAGATCATACATTAATTAACTTAAATCTTTGTCCTCTGGTTACTGATCGTTCTGATGCTTCAAAACAAATCACATTGCTCTATTAAAATTATTCCAAGTTCTGAACACCTATAAAGTTACTCACCCTCTCTGTGTTAAGGAGAGCAAATCCATTTCGCTCAACAGTCCATGTATTTGAGGTATTTCATCATTGGTATCATTCCATTAAAAATGCTCTTCATCTTCTTTAAGACCTTCACATTCTTCTTGAAGAATTATATTCAGCACTTCCTGTTATACAATCAATGTTATTTCAGGGTTTGGTATAATTTTTTTAATTTTGTATTCACTGCCTCCAGTTATAAAGCCAAGAAGCTCAAATAACAGCGTTTACAGCTTGATCAAAATGAATCCCTTTATAGTTCCCTGCATTGAATTTCATACAATGTAGGAATAAGTTGAAGGAGTTCTCAAGGTGACTAAGTGCAATCTTTAAATTGCTTATCCCACCAGTTTAAGTTCTAGCTGCCAGATGTCCCACTGTACTGTCCAAAAAGTTATTGCTTTATTTTAGGCAAAGATTTTAAGGTTTGTTTCTCAAGGGAAATAATCCCCAAATTGTGAAATACGGTGATGAAATACTGATAATAATTCTGGAATCTGTTGTATTAGGTCAGAAATTTTAATTCTATCCTCATTAAGTGGCAACCTGGTCATGGCCCTTTAATCAGGGCTCTTTCTCAGTCTCAGAAGCTCTGAGGTTGGAGAATGAGATGCCTGTGATAAGCATTGTCAGAGCTAAGGTGAGGGATGACAAAAACAAGGTGAAGGCTTTAGCAACAGGTTAGCTGAGGTGGGGAACATGGCCATGTTTTAGTAAATGAAGGCCAATAAAGGCTTAGACAGATGGAGCTGAGAGATGTAAAATAACTGATGTTTGGAATAAGACAGAAGAACTGAAGACCTGTTCCCACGTTACAGAGATGCAAATAGACAATGTTTGTTCTGAAATGCCTGAAGCTCAGCTCCGAGTTAGATGATATGCTAGGATGTTGAAATGTCTGGTTTAACCAGAGACAGTCAGCGCAGAGGCTGATGGAATGTGTGGCGAAGTTACCATGACTGCCAGGACAGTTGCAGCTCCTCCAAGTCAGGGTGCACATCAAGAATTGAAATCTCATCCATGTAGTGGTTTGATTTGAAAAAATCTGAACAAGGAAAAGATCATTAACAAGATCTGCCACATGTCTTTGAATACATGACAAAACATCAGAGTCTGGTTAGGTATGGTTTAAATAAAACATGCTTCAAATGGCTGGCCCTTGTAAGTGATTGAGGTTATCATTCAAGTACTCTTCATGACAAAAATTGTCTTAAAGTCCTGATGGATGTCACATAATTGCAGATCCTTACATCAATGAGTGACAAACTACTCTCTGAGGAGATATTTCTGTCTCAACATTAGAGTAAAGATATTTAAGCATTATGTGGAGGTAGCTGAAGCTGCAGTTAGAATTGTGCACCATGATATTGCTGATAGTCTGACCACAATCCTTTAATATGGTTCCAATGGGTTTGAAAGTGATTGTGGATCCACTACAAGAGAGTGTCTGCTCACAGGAATCAAAGTTTCCTTCTAACATGGATATGATTTCCGAAACAGGAATACCAGAGTGCATATTTAGGAAATGATGTACTTATAAAGCAGTTAGTGCAGAGAAGCTTCACTAGGTTGATTACTGGAATGAAGGAGTTGAGATATGAGGAAACATTGAGCAGACTGGGCCTTTATTCATTGACATTTAGAAGATCTTACTGAAGCAGATAAGATGCTGAGGGGAACAAGAGATGGACACTGTGAAGATGTGTTCCACCCTCCACCACCCCCCCCCCCGCACCCCCAGTGAGGTTATCTAGAACTAGGGGATACAATTTCAGAATAAGGAGTCACCCATTTAAAATGGACATGAGAAGGAATTTTTCTCGCAGGGGCCATGAATCTTTTGAAATTCTCTACACAGAGAGCTGTGCAGGTGGGGTCATTGAATTTATTCAGGGTAGAGTTTGATGGCTACTTAAAAGGGAGTCAAGGGGAATGGAGGAAGAATGGGAGAATGTTAAGGTCAAGATTGGCTCAGCCATGACCAGAATGGTGGAGCAGGTTTGAGAAGCCCATTGGCTGCTCCTGCTCATGGTTCTTATGTTCTTGTGTTCACCGTCATGCAAATGGAATAAATACAGTTTCATTCCTCAAGAACAATGCTCTGAGGACACCAGAAACATTAGAAAATTGGTCAACTGGAGCAGACTAACTCAAGATTTAGATGCTTGGTAGAAAGGGACTGATCTGCGAGTTACACAGTGCTGACATGGGAAGAGCTGTGACCTACCTGAATCTGAAAGCTGTAGCTATGATGGGTGACACTCATCCCTGGGAGCAAAATGGAGACAGTCGGGGATGAGAGAATGATTGGGGGAGGGGTTCTGATCTTTACTGGTTCCACCACTAGGTGGCACTTGTGTGTATCAAATCTGAAAGAGGAGGCGCAATATGTCAAAGCTACAAACAAGACCTACAATGTCATATTCATTTTGCACTGTAAATGGTCAATGGCCTCAAACAGATCTCAAGCTGCTTTACCGTTCAAATCTGGGTCCTACGCCAGTTAGAAAATCTGACACAATAGACAGAACCTGCCTAGTCCAAGCTGTGTCCACTTGACACAAGTGGTGTTAATTAGTGGTCCTTTGAACGGATTGCTGGGGGCCAGTCAAACTACAGCAACAAAGCTTTTTCAAACTAATTTATTTGGGCTGGACTGCTAGCTGATCGTGTTCTCCGCAGCCTAACTACCTCCCTGCCCGGTGATCTCCATGGGGATTGGCTTGGAGGAAGTGCCGACTGGAATTTCAGTGCAGCGCCGACAAGGTGTATCAGGACTCCTGTTCATTGCCCACAACTTGTTACTTCCACTTAAATGAAGGCGAATGCCAATTTGGTTTTGACATAAACCTACTCATTATTCAAGTGGTGTCCTTCCATTTTGAAAAGGAGAAAATGGCATGCATTTCTTTCTGCTTTTCAGATCTTCAGTATGTCCCTGTGCATGTTAAAGCTAGTGGTACAGTTTGAACCATACATTTATAACATTGGATAACATGGCAATTGATTTGCACAAAGCAAACTCTCGCAAACAATAATATGAAAAAGAGCTGATAATCTGTCCTTAGTGACAAACATTGGTCAGGTTACCAATAGTAATAGTGCTGGTCTTCTTCAAAATAGCGCTGTGATATCTTTTACACCCATCTCAGTAGTTAATAGCCTCAGTTTAGTGTCTCATCCTTACAGCTTGAAAATGACATTGTCTGTCACAGGTCCTGAACCGCAATGTTAGCTTTACACTTAGTAGCAGATATGAATTTCAACCAAGTATCCCAGGTATAACCCAAGAGGTAATAACTGACTAAAAGAGAAGAAATGGTCGGAAACCAGTTTCAGGAAAATAAACCTGCAATAAAAAGCTATGGAAATAGATAATTTTCCTTATCAAAATTAAATCCTTATAAATAAATGTGATACACTCGCATTTTGGGAGCAATTCAAAGCTCATTCACCACACAGAATTATTCCAACGTTTATCATTATTTACTATTTCTTTCCATGAACTTTAGCATTAAAAACATTTTTAGCAACGTATACCCAAGGCAGAAAGGTATTCTACCAGAATTATTTAATTTTGGATGAACTGTAGTTTTGTATAATTTTTCACTCTGCATGTTATAGTTCTAATGCTCAACTCTGCTAAAATGAAGTATTGACTGAATGAATTCAGGTGAAGGATGCACATCCACATATTGACCTGTCCTTTCGATGAAGACACTCTGACTGACCAGCTGTCAACCTTGACATTTATGTTTTTACTCCAGGTTTTGAAAATTTGTGGGTGTTTTTCCAATTTGACCATTTTCATTGTTGGATCTTCACTTGTTGATTTTAAATGCCCCATAATAAGTTGTCATTGAAGCTGATGTGCATAGTGTGATTTATTATTACTTATTGATTTTGGAGAGGTTTGCGTGTGAAATTATGTGCCAACAGGGATGCACTTGCAAAGGCTCCTGGTGAAGACAACATCTGCTGCTACAATTCATTGAAAGAACACTGTGTGGTCTCAGTATTCAGCAGAACTCAGCTCATCTTTATTCAGCAGTCACACCTCTGAAACATACAGCTTGAAAGATTTAAATATAGCGCAGCAGAGGGCACTCTTTTCAGATTGAGGCCTTATGCAATGTCAAGGAAAATCTTAAAGTTAATCACCTTTACGTCTGACTTAAACCTTCACTGATCTAGAAATACTTAATGTCATGCGACATGGTATATTAAAAAACAGTGTAAGACACTGTTGGGATGTAAACATAATTCTAAAGCACTCTGATAGTCTACCCTTACCAATACCACGGAGTGGAAACTTCCATTGGAATTATTTTAGTATCACCAGGGCTACGCTAATGTTTGACACTGCCTTACTTGAAAGGCACTCAGTAACCAGAGACAAATTGTGTGGGCAATGATTAATTATTGATGTCTCTGCTTTCTTTTTTTCACAATAAAATTCAGTGGGGTTATATCATTGGCTCACAGATAAAATATGACATTGGAAAATGATGGAAAGACAGTTCAGTTATAGACTGACCCATTAATCGTCTCCTGGCGTGAAGATCTTAGTTGATTTATAAAGCTGAACTTGTGGTTTTAAAATGTTCAAAATGTTTGGAGACATTTAACCGATACTGCTGAAGCAGGAGCACTGCTGGAGAGCAGTTTGTCATGGCCCTCCTACTCTTAATAGCAGAAAAATTGAGAGTTGATTCCTAAGGCACATGACACATAAATCATTGACGTACAATGCTGTGAGCTAGATTGCTGTGTTTCCAGCAGGTGAACTCTGAGGGGTAACACCAGGACTCCACAATATTGTTAGCTAAAAGGTTTTGATTCAGCTTAAGATATTACTTCCATACTGTGTGTGTTAGAATTTTTCTTCTCTCATTGAATCTGAATTTTTCCTATATTTGCAACTCAGCTGAGTTGGCTAAGATATTCCAGAGTAATTATCTTTTAACCTTGAAAGTCATGTAAGGCTTCAAGATTTAGGTATCTTTTTTCACCAGTGTTTTCTAGAAATGTAAGGTTGTGAACTATTAAAACCATAATCTTGGTGGCAGTGTATGTATGTGAGGATTGTTCAATAAAAGTAATACTAGAATAATCCTTTTACTATCCACACTGAGTGAAATAGCTCTTTGACTGTCAAATTTACTTACAGCTTTGATCAATACACAATTTTAACAAATAAGTGACTTTTGGAGAATGCTGCTCTGATATAATAAAGCATGATATATGTATTATGATTTTTTTTTGCAGAAAAGCTATGAATTCTTCCCGAATGATTTAAGATGATCATTGGAGGAAAGGCAGTTTAATTAAAGGTAAATCATTATGAAGGATTCTGATGATGGAGAAACTGAATTCACATTCCCTTAGTCACTGGCTCACTTCCCAATGCTGGATAACATTTGCATTTACCTTTGTAAGTTCATATTGTTCTCTCCACCTTGGTCATAGTTTGGAGGCAAACACGAAACTGGGGATACACAAGAGACTGCAGATGCTGGAGTCCCTTCACCCTTCAATCCAAATGAAGGGCCTTGGACTGAAGGGTGAAGTCGACTGTCTATTTCCCTCCATAGATGCTGCCTGACCTACTGAGTTCCTCCAGCAAAATGTAGGGTATGGTAGTGGCTGCTGTTGCTGGCTTAGTTCATGGAATGAGACCACTTGTCTCCACAGAACATATAGAGATTGGGGTTTGGTCAATTATGATCATCTTCCAAACCTGGCACGTCTGATCGTATGAACATTTTAATTGTAAAATTATCTTGAAGAAAGCTCAAAGTTTTTCTTTAGTAAATGCTACATGCACCACATATGGGAAAAGTAATAATACAGAATGCCAAACTTACCTATATAAATAAAAAAAACTTGTAAGAAAATTGAGTGCATCAGTATCTGAATGGCTGAAGAATTTGTTAAAATCTTTAATAGCTCCAATTTAATCTGGTCTGTTACACTGCACAAATGCATAACCGTCCGTGCTGAGGAAATGCTGGCTAATGAGTTATGGTGCTGATGCTGGTTTTGTGTTCTGGAAGATAAAGCAGTAAAAGCTTCCATAGAATTAATTGTAATCTAAATGGTTTCCAGCAATTTATTGGAAAAGCACACCAGTCAGAATGATCTGTGTGCTTCAGCTAATGCATCTGCAATATGCAGAAATATGGCTTGAAAATTTGTAAATGTATTTAGAACTTGCTTGCAAATGAACCTCCTACTCTAAATGGATGAATTCCTCCTTCCCGACATAACTCATTGCTGCTTGGTCTCATCCTCTGTATTGCTGCAGCCTCGGCCAGCTCAATGTCGATGTTCTTCTATGGAGCACCTTGGAGCATCTTACCATGCTACAGCCACTATGTAATGGCTCTCGAATTTCCAGGGCTCAGGAAGTATTTAAGCAAAATGGATGTGCAGCTGCTAGCACAAGAAGGCTATTGGAGCAGCAAGAGCCTTCATCCTCTCTTCTGCTGTCTTTCCTCTCATATCTGTTTGCTCATCCAGTAATGCCCAGTGCTGTTTTCCTCTCTGCCACTGCCTGATGACCCAGCCCCCACCACCCGTGTGATTGTGACCAGTTCCCCCACTTTAAGCCTCCGTCAGCTGTTGCTAACTTACATGCCATTGTCAGGAACCATCACCATTGGTCTCAGACTGAGGCCTGCTGCTGTTGGGTTTCCAGCTGACAGGTGAACGAGTCGCTGCCAATAAATTCGGCAGGACATCAGAGCCCATAAGCTTGCCGGGATCTACGGATGTGCCAATCTCTCACACTCGCTACAGGAATGTGAACCAGTGTTTCAGGTCAGGCAAAGGATCCTCTTGCTACTCTTGCACTGAGTTCTTAAACATAAAAATGTGTAAATATACCATAAACTGCATAAAGTTATTCCTAGTGCTATTTTTGAAGGCTCTAAATGATGGGAACCATTAAGTTAATTGGACATTGCAGTCAGTGAGCCTATCGAACATCCACATGAAAATGTACAGATGGGAAACCCTCAGTTATTTCCTTTCTCTGATTAAGTGACTTAAAGTGTGTCTGCTTCCTTAACATAATTTGGACATAACCAACTAAAACGTTAGGTTAAGGACTGTGTTCTACTTTTACCAATGTTTCGCTCATGAACTGCAAGCAGAAACCAAGAAAGTACACAGTGTGCTATTGGAAACATTATTTAGGTCATTGAGTCTCTTGTTGGTACATTCTGTATTCCTTCCATTTTTTTCAACTAGGCATAATCAGATCATTAGCAAACCAGCAGTTACTCAGCTCTGGTCTATGTATTTTCAATAAGAAATTGATCAAGTTCCATCCAAAATGTTTTTATGTAGATTTGTGACAGACAAATGAACAGAGGAAATTTCATATCATTACAAAAGTTATTGGGAGGCTCTCTCTTTATTATATCCAAATTTGCAAGTCGTCGTCATGGCTACCCCTCAAGGTTGAGGATGATGGTCTTCGTTCCGTTGATCTATTTATGGGCTCTCAAGTGGCTTATGAGTCTTAGGGAGTCATCAACGGGCTGTTTTGGAATGTTGTTAGCTTCCAGCCACCACATTGCCTGCTCCCATTGCCCTCCACCGATCGCCGAAAGACTTGAGAAGTAGCCCACAGAGCGAAGATGCCTGTGCGTGTATTTGTTTAACGTGTACTTGATGTGAACCTGAAAGCTTAGAAAAAATATGATTTGTGTATTTGATGAAGAGCAGTTGCAAAATAAATTCTGGCAGCAGATAGTGTGGCTTGTTCAATGGCTCTGCTTTGCATTGGACAACTGATCCTTAAACTGCTAGTCTATATCAGTAGTTTAAGATGACTGCTCTTGTTTAGATGAATCACTACAAGGGAGAAGAAAGCCAGCTGAGGTTTGGTTTATTTTAACCCTCGTATATAAAATCAGACCAAAGCTGCCCAAAACCTTTTCTTTAATTTTGTTTGCAATGTAGCACTTTGAAAGCCATGTGCAAAATTTGCCAGTTGCAACACCTTGACATAAGTATCAAAAGATTTAACTTAAATTCTATATGCTAAATCTAAACTTTGCTGCCGAGGTTCAATCAAACCTCTGAAATTCAGATGAGCTCATTTTTGGGTTAAGTTCACTCTTAAAGTAAGCACTTAATGGTCCTGACCATGACCATACACTTTTCATTTCGCTCAGTATGTAGATTTCAGTACTCTGTTGTTCATTATCTAATACACAAGGTTGTATTTTACTTCCAAGTACTGAGATCACACATTCCATCGAAACTCTTTTCACCAGAACATCAGTTCATTCCAGCATTGTGATCCCCATTTGACACTGCGAAAAGAAGGAACATCATTAGCTTATAGTTAAAATGCATAATGTTACAAATGCAGTTCCTCCAAAGTGGATCACCAAATGGAGAATGTAACTGAGAAGATCACATTGTTGCAGTAAATCTACAAAAAGTGAAAAAGTTAATTTTTTTGCAAATAACTCCTTGAAAATAGTTGGAGTTTTAAGGATTCCAGTAATCAGTGCGGCAGCCCAGCTGTTTCCAATAGCAACAGCAGCTTTATTTTTAAAAAAACAAGCTGCAAGAATCTGGGTTCATAAAACATAGACGGCATTTGTGCTTACAAGGAAGAAAGTTAACTGCTCTGGGAAACTAATGTTATGAAAACAAGATTAACTTCATAAAAGTAAGTATCTCTGCAATGAATCTCTGCATTGTCCCCATGTAAACTGCATGAAACACACCACAAACTCTGGTAGCAAGGCTATAAAAATTACTTCCTGTACTATATTTTACGTTATTTTATCTCATTCCACTTTCGTCATAAAATAACAACTTGAAAGATCAAAATCAACTGTTGTAACAGCAAAGAAAATCTCTTACGAGTTTGAGAAATTAGTATGATCATAATTTCGATTTATTTTTCAGATTGCAATTTGGAAATAATGGCTAAAGCGGTCTCTTCTTTCATGAGAAAAAAACAAAAATGGTTGAAATTCCAGTTCAGGCATCACCTGTGGAGAAAAAAAACAAATTAACATTTTCGATGAATGACCTTTCATCAGAACCATGAAAAGTTAGTGCTAAAACAAGTTTAAACTGCAAAGAAAAGGAGGAGGAGAGAAGAGAACAAAAGGGAAAGTCTGTCTGACTGGTTGAGTATTTCTACCATTTATTTAATTTCAGAGTTCGAGCAACTGCAATATTTTTGATGGTTATCTTAAGTAGAAGTTTCGGGCAACTCCACAAAGCAAAAAAAGTTATTGAAAATATACAGTTATAGATTAGTACAAAAAGATGAATAGCACACAGTTATTAAACAAAATAACCAAGTTCCAGAGTTCTGATGCAAAAAATCACTTAAGACCCATTTAGCATAATATCCCTAGTATCCTAGATACTTTCCCTTCACTTCAATGATTCTTTCTGTAATGTCTCACCTACAGATAAACTAAGTAAACGTATAAATTAGACTAGCTCCTTGGATAATTTCCTACAGCTAACGGTCAGCTTAGTTAGCCCTCAGTGAACAGCCCAGGTAAATTCAAATGGATAGGGACTATGAGAGTTGAGCTTAATTCAGCCCATTTTGTCTGAAATAAATGCACATAACCACAAAAGTAATATGCGTGACATGTCTTTCAAGTTACATAAAGTAAAACTGGATTAAACAACCTGGCAGTTGACTACATTTATATCTATATTTAGAGTAAGCCAAATTTTGTTTTTAAACTGAATAAACTCCTTTCTGAAGAAACCCATGTATCATACTTTAAATAGATAGTTTGCTACAAACCAAAATATATGGGTGGTTTCTCCTCTTCAGGGATGACAAGCCTCATGGGAAAACTTATCCCATCAACTAAAAGAAAAACAAGAATTTAATTATGTTTGGGAAGATGCCTGAGGTGAAAGCTGTCCATGGCTAGATTGGGCTCTTTAACCAACAAACTCTAAACAAGTAAAAAAATAGCGAGTTTACAACCACATGAAGTGATAAAATGACTAAATTTAAGGTTAATTGGCTATCCTCCTATGTTTTGACAACTGCCATGATCATAATACTTAAATTTAAGTGCCATTATAATGTTACATAAATAACATAAGTAGCATTGTCATCTAAATGACTGTTTTTTGCAGTTAAATTTGCAAAAAGAATTATTGTCATGGAATGAAGAAATGATGAGTATTGCAACACGAGAAACATGTTTCTATTACAAGAGATTGAAAATGATAGCTTTAACAATGAGTAGAAAAACACAACATTTTAGTAAGAGGACAGGCCATGAGACATTTTTAATTAAATCTTTTTGAGATGGCATTCCCTTTGTCTTTTTCATTATGCAGTTTTCCTAATTGTCTATGAAAGTAAAAACCTTGAATTTTAATTAAATAATTCGGTGCAAATGGCAGGGTACAGAGAATACCTCCACCTCGCCTAATCTCGATCAAACAAATTCTAAAACTATATACCTGGTTGGAATGTTTCTATTTGGATCCAAAAGGGTTAACTTTATTTAACAGCAAGGCTAAACACCAACCTTATCAGATTTCAGACACAGCCTTCAAATACTGCCACAGATGCTGAGGCGTTAAACCCAACAAATAGGCAGATGTAGTTCCAGCAAAGTATCCATCAGCCTTAAGCTTCTAGTTATCTTTCAAAGAAATTCCTGCTGAGAGGGTTAGCAAATCTGAACTCCATCTTTAACCTTTCCTACAGTGTGTTTAGCCTTTAGGAACTACTGTTCCAGAGGTGATGGTGTTAAACACTCCCTCTGTATCTGCTGGCTTGCTATGATAACCTAGGGTTACAGCATAGTGTCTGACAAATATGTTTCTATTGTGGATAGCACCTGACATCTGTTTAGAGGGTTTATTCATCACCTCACATCATGTTTCTGTCTGTGATTTTACCTATTTGCCCTTCTTTTGTGCACAGTGACTGTGTGTTTATCTCCTGAAACACAGACTGAACAGCTAAGTGCAAAAAGTGCTTAGGTCCTATGTGTTTAAAAAAAATTGTCCCTTTGCCTGCTGAACACCATTTTGCTGCCTTGTTGATAAGACAATGTGTTTGTCAAAGAGGGATTAATATCTTAGGATAGATGTCATACTTTGCAATTTCTGTTAGATGCATCTCTCAAACTACACTTTAGCTTACCAATGTTCTGGGCACTAGACATTTTAGAACTATTAGAACATTTCACTGGATCAAGTTTTCAAGTTAATCTGTATAATGGTAAAAAGTAAATAGTCATGATGGAATGCTTGAACTGAAATAGTTTTTTTTGGAACATGAAATAAAGCTTCTTTTATGGATTATTATAATGGAGCTTTAAACTTCAATTTAAGATGTTTCAATTATCTTGAGTTACCTTTAACATAAGCAACATGAGTGTTCCACTTTACCATGTTTTAATATTGGAACGTGAAAATGCAATGCTTTAATCAGTTAAGATTTTAAAAGCCTAAGAACTTTTTGCTATTTTTATGTGCAACTACCTAAGCAACTGATGGTCAGAAAATGTATCAAAGACTACTGGACATGAGATCAACAGAACAGACCCTGAATGTTCCCTGTGCCACCAGAGCCTCTCTGTAGTCTTTTACCCACTAAGTGAGGGTCAGAAGCCATGTGTCTGTGATTTATAGCGATTTTCTCAGCTTTATCTGGTCCCATTGTCTGTCACTACCTGCCACATGCTGATTGCAAACTGTTTCTTATAAGTAGGACTCTTGCCTCTCACTTATTTTGCTGATGATTCCACACTAATAATCTCTTTCCTCTCCTATGAGACCTCACTAAAGGCTTTATTTTATCCTGGTCATTTTAACTGAATTCTTTCATTAATTGATCCCATTCCTGATTCTCTCAATACTTTTGCTCTGTTGTTTCTTACTACTTGTCTGAGGCTGATCATTCTCAGTTCGCAATTGATCAGTCCTGGATTTACTCAATAACAATGACTCATCAATTGGTTTTACCTGAATTTTCAATCTGAAGCTCAATCCCTGATTGATGTTGTTCTGTAGTTTTCATTAATGGATTTAATTCTGCAGTTTAATTTTTTGCTACCATTAACTCCTTGTTTGGGTTTTATCTTGAGAAGAAGGCTAACTGGTAACAAGTAATCAAGATTCTTTGTTGAGAAATCAAAGGATATGTTTAACACTTAAAGCAAGAAACAGCTTGACAAGACAAGAATCCAGGAGCAAGTGGCAGTTGGGTGGAAACCATCAGTGAATCACCAGCCGCAAAAAACAGTGGCAAAAAATTTGGAAATGAGAAAACAAAGGCTTATCAGTGTTCTGCTGAAAGCATTTGGAGCAAGTTCTGTTCTGCTGCTAACTGCATTTATGCCATTCTGCATTTATGTTTTATTATGTCATTTAGATTTTTCCCCAATTGTATTAAGTCAAAGATGCACTTTTCTCAAAGCACTGTTAATCTTTAAATGGAGTCATAGAGGCATAGAGTCATAGTTATACAGCATGGAAACAGGCCCTTTGGCCCAACTTGTCCATGCTGACATGTTGGCTCACCGAGCTAGTCCCATTTGCTTGCATTTGGCCCACATCCCTCTAAACTTTTCCTGTCCGTTTTGCTGTCCAAGTGCCTTTTAAATGTAATCATACCCACCTCTACCATTTCATCTCATTCTATATACTCACCAGTCTCTGTGTGAAAAAATTGCCCCTCAAGCCCTTTTAAATGTTTCTTCTCTCATTTTAAACCCATGCCCTCCAGTATTAGATTCTCTAACCTGAGGAAAAGACTTTGGCTATTCACCTTATCTATGCCTCTCATGATTTTCAAATAACAACAGATAAGCTCGCAAAATAACGTCTCATCATTTGACCTCAGACATTACAGCTTTCTGAACACTGAATTCAGCAATTTTAAACCATCACTATTTCCTGCATCTTTATTTCATATTTCCAGCATTCACTCCATGTTCCTGCAGTAATTCTGTATTTGTACCTCTTCCAACCCTGCCCTGCTCTTGATCTTATCATTTTTGATCTATCTTCTACTTGTCCACCCGCCCTCCAAGCCCCCTTTTCTAGATCTTAATACTTGTTGGCTTAGAAATTAGATACCATTATACTGTTTCTTTTACAGGACAACACATTGATTGGCAAGTGACAAAATGACAGCTGCATTGTATTTTATCATGTTTAATCCTGTGCCAGAAATTTGACCAGGTAATTTTGAACTTGTGATTGGTGTATTTCAATGAGATCATTTCACATGTGTCGTTCCTTTTGGAATGGTGCTCAGGAAGTTGAATTCTACCATTCCTAGAGTAAATGGCAATAGATGGTCAGTGGTCACTCTTGTAACAAGCATGTTTATTACCACTGTGCTGGAGGGCACTCCCATATAAAGTAATTCCCTCTACTTACCTTTGTATCTAGGACTAACCTTGCACAGATCTGCCCCAATTCATGATCACCCATGCCCCTCAACCTTTTGGCCTTGTCTTCCAAACCATTCCCACAACTCCAGATCACCCCAGCCCCAACTCCCAATCCAGATTCCTGAAATTTCCTCTCCTCCTGATCACATACCTACTCCTTCCCTCTGTCTGACTCCCAGCCATCTCTTCAGCCTGAGACCTTAAGCAGTAACTGATACTATGATGATAGGTCCATAAGCTTGTCTCAGTACTGTTTATAAGCCCTAATAAAATATTCCCAATACCTTGATTGATCACCAACTGAAGAGTCATTAACATGAAGTGTTAACTCTGGTTACTCCTCCACAGATTTTACTTGACCTGCTGAGTACTTCTGGTACTTTCTGTTTTATATTGGACAAAATTGTGATGTCATTTGTGATGTTTTTATGCCATAGTTTATTCTAGATAAAACTCAAAGCTTCAGAAGCTGTGCTCTTTTGTCACTACAGGACTTGTGAGGTTTCAGTCTGGAAATAGTTCTGTGCGATGTTATCTGATGTGTATCGATGTATTTATATCCATTGCATTAATGGCAGTGGCAACATATTTATTTTAATTAAATTGGAGTTTCCATTAATATAACTGGTTGAACATCTTAATATGAATAAGTGACACATCTATGCAACATTGCCATATAAAATGTTCACTGAAGTCCCTTATCTTTCCTCATTTTATAAAGGCCAGTATTTATCACCCATCCCTAATTGCTGTTGAGAACATGATGATTAACCACTTGCCAGAATCTTTTGTGGTAAAGGTACTCCCACAATGCTGTTGGGGAGGGAGTTCCAGGACCTAGATCCAGTGACAATGAAGGGACGGTGATATATTTACAAAGCAGGACAAGTTGTGACATGGAAGGTAACCTCAGGTGATGGTGTTCACATGTCCCTGCTGCCCTTGTCCCTCTTGCTAGTAGAGGCTGTGGGTTTGGCAGATGCTATTGGAGTAGTCCAAGTGAGTTTTGTAGACTGTACATTCTGCAGAGCTGATGCAGGGATTGAATGTTTAGGATATTGAATGATACTCACACCCAGGCAAATGGGACCCATACTCCAGACTTCTTGGCCCCCACCTCTTACAGGAGGTGGAAAGTATTTGAGGTGTCAGTAGGTGAGTAATCCACTGCCAAATATCCATTCTCTGACCTGCTCTGGTAGCTAGTGTTTATGTGGCTTGTCTAGTTAAGTGTCTGGGCAATGGTTAACCCCAGGATGTAGATGGTAGGGGACTCAATGATGATAATGCCATTGACAATCTTTTGTTGGAGATGATTATTGACTGGCACTTTTGTAGCACGAATGTTACTTGTCATTTGTCAGCTCATGTCTGATTATTGTCTTGGTCTTGTTGCGTGCATGCAGGTATGCATTGGTTGATTGCTAAGGAATTGTGAATGCAATCATTATAAACCTTCAGAGAACATCCCTGCTTCTGCCCTTTTGATGGAAGGAAGGTCATAGATGAAGCAGCTGAAGATTTGAGTTGGGTTACTTTGAGGAACTCCCACATCAATGACCTGGGACATTGATAATCATCTTCCTTTTTGTTTGAGGTATGACTCCAATCATTGGAACGTTTTCCCCATGATGCACATTGATCATTGGTTTTACCAGGACCCCTTGATAACATATTTGATCAAATGCTGCATTGATGTCAAGGGCAGTCAACTCAGCTCCCCTCTGGAATTCAGTTCTTTGGTCCATGTTGGACCACAGTCATGACAAGGACTGGAGCAGAGTGGTCCTGGTTAAAACCAAATTGGGCATTAGTGAGCAGGTAATTGGAGAGTGAGTACCTCTTGTTAGCACTGTTAATAACATCTTGCTGATGACTGAGAATAAACTGAATGTGCAGTATGTAGCCTTTTGTACACTTTCTCTTTTTCCATATCATCGGGTAGGTGCCAGTGTTGTAACTGTCCTAGAACTGCTTGGCTTGAAGCACAGTCATCTCTGGACTGCAGGTTTTCACCACTGCAGCAGGAGGTAGTCTGGTCCCATGGCCTTTGCTGAATCCAGTGTACTCAGCCATTCTTGGACTAAGTCAAACTGACCTAAGACTGTCCACTGTGATGGTGGGGAATCTCAGAAGGAGCTCAGATAGATTATCCACTCGACACTTACAGCTGAAAATGGTAGTGAATGCTTTAGACTTGTCTTTAGCAGTCACCTGCTGGGCCCCATCATTGCTGATGGGAATATTCTTCAAGTCTTTCTCTTCCTGTTGTTTAATTATCCAGCACTAGATATGTTCAGCATACAGAGCTGATCCATTGGTTGTGAGATTGTTTAGATATGGCTATTTTGTACCGTGTTTGCTCTTTTGTATTGATGTGTCCTGTGTTGTAACTTCAACAGATTGGCGGCAAGTATTCAGGCACACCTCATTTTGCTTGGGCATGCCCTTCTGCACTGCATGCTGAATTAGGTTGATTCCCTGTCTTGGTTATAATGATAGAGTGAACAATACATCAGGTTGCGAGGTTACAGATTGTGTTGGAGTACATTCCTTCTGCTGTTGATGGCCCATGGCAGCTCATGAAAGCCCCGCTTTGAGCTTCCAAATCTGTGCTGAGTCTATAACAAGAAACTGAGCGATTGGCATGTCCCCCTTCCCATCCACTTCCCTATACCCCATTCCCCATCCACCCTCCCTACCCCCGGCTCTCAGTGTGCCATTCTACTAAAATCCAAAAACCTCATTTAGCACAATCATAACACCACACAATATGATGATATCCCTGGTGTGAAGATGGGGTTGATCTCCACAAGCACTGCTTGGTGGTCATTTCTTCCAAAGCTGTCATGGACAAATGTATCTGCTGTGAGTAAATTGGTGAGGATGAGGTCAATTAGGTTAATTCACTCACTAATGGCCACAGACCCAATCTGGCATCTATATCTTTCAGGATATGAGCATTAAACAGTTCAATAGGCAATACATATTAAATAACATTTATATTTTTGCAAAAGCTTGAAAGGGACCTTGATAATTGAATTGTCAGCTGTGGTAATACTTATTACAGGTGAACTTGTAGCACTTTTACTGTGCACTGAATATTTGTGCAACTGAGATGCATTTGAACTAACTTCTATCAATACCATGGGGCTTAAATTATTTGGCAGGTAGGCTCCTATTCCCTGATTATAATCAACACCTCATACCTTCGTGATTGCCTTTCATTAGTCCCAATCTAATGAGCATTCCCTAGAGCACAGTTCTGGATGAAGTAATGAGAAAGAAAGAGCTGACACTGTGAAATGTAAGATCTCATTGTATTAGACATAGTCATTTCGAAATGGCTGTTCACCTCTTTTGTCCTTCTATTCATGTAAGAGATTGAAACAGACTCCTTCGCTAGGTATTGAGTATTCCTGCACTTTGGCGAGCTGCCATGGACACGTTGGTAATGACAAAGATCATCTGCAGCAGAGTGAGTTATTACAGACATTCCATTCAACTGTATGATCTACTGTCATTGCTCAGTTTTATCTGCTAAGTCACATGCAGAAGTGCTTTGCTCTCCCTTGTTTGTTGGTGTTGTTCACCAGCAAGAGGACCAGTCTCATCAACAGCAAGATATCTCCAGCTCCACAAAACCTGTACCAGTACCACTCATTCACCCTTCTGTCTTTTCACTTACTCCTGTGCCAGGCAGGATGCGTCTACTCAGGAAAGTTTACTTAATGAGGGGCTGATATTTGGACTACCTGGGGGAGGGCTAATTGGCAGCAAATGACAACGAGTCAGCTCTGAGTGGAGAAATGACATCATATAAGCACAGGAGCCAAAGTAACCCTGATTTGCAGGGTTCAGACTTTAAAGAAAAGTATGGTACAAAAATCAATTCTGTGTGCAAACAGTATCGTGTACTTATGATGAAAAATGTCCCGAGACATCCTCAAAAATATTATTAAAGGAAACCTGACACAAAGCCATATATCAGAAAGAAGACTGAAACCATGAACAAAGAGGTAGGTTTTAAGGAGCTCCTCAAAGGGGTAAAGAGATGGAGAGGTTTAGTGATTGAGTTCCAGACTTTAAGACCTTGGCAGGAGAAGGCAGAACCGTCAGCTGTGAATCAAAAATGCCGAAGAGGTCAGATTTGGAGGAGGTGCAGATTTCTTCATGGGCTTCGGGGCTGGAGTTGATAACAGAGGGCAGAAACTATAAAGGCATTTGAAAGCAAGGGTTGAAATGTCAAATGAAAATAAAACAAAACTGCAGATGCTGGAAATTGGAAACAAAAACAGAAAACACTGGAAATGCTCAGCAGGTCAAGCAGCATCTGTGGAAAGAGAAACAGAGTTCATGTTTCAGGTCAGAAACCCTTCAACAGAGCTGAGAATGACTTGTAGCTTACTGGAAGTCAGTACAGATCAGTGAGCAGAGGATGTTGACTTGGTGGGAATTAAGACATTGGAAGCAGAGTTGTGGATGCCCTTGAGTCAATGGAGCATAGAATGGGGTGAGGGAGAAGGGTCCTGGAATGAACTGGATTAATTATGTCTTGAGGTAAAATGGGCAAGGATAAGAGTTTCAGGAGCAATGGGCTGAGGGAGGGGTGGAGGTAGGTGATGTTGTGAGGGTGGAAGTAGGTGGTCTTAAGTTCACCTCAGGGAATGAGAACAATATGATTTAGTGTTGGACAGGGAGATGGATGGAGCTGATCGTATAGAATGTGTACTGTGGCTGAAAGTAATGGTAGTAATCCTCTCAATATTTATTTACATGAATAAATAATTTGAAAATTTCAAGGAATTAGAAGACCAAGAGGAATGGTGGCGATATTGCTGGGAATTGCCAGGGTGCATCTGGAAAGAGAAGCTAACCTAGAAGTTTCTCTACTATATTTTACTGGTGTTAAAACACTGATACAGGTCATCCTAACGGTGTTGGCAATGTTCTGTAAAGATCACGATCTTTAATTGCGGGGTCCACAGACTGGTGCTGTTAGATTTCCCTGTGTAATGCTGTACAGTTTCAGTTTCAGCATGGAATTCTCTGTTGGTCTATTATAAGTTCTCATGGTTGCTGGTCTTTAGCCTAGCAGCTGTGATCTTGGCAGACAGCTCTTAAAGAGACATACCACAATGTAAGCAGAACTCTTTCAGCCACAGGGAATGAACAGATGCTGCAGTTATGGACAGGAAGCAGGGAGGTGCTCCAGAGATTCAGAGAGACCTAGATTGGTAAAGAACAATGCCCTCAGGCAGCATACTTGTTTTGCAAGGGGGTTCAAGATGTACAGTTGAGTGTTTATGGCAGGAGACTAAAATGCGGTCTCTGTAAAGGTTATTACTACATGAATGAAGTCTATGAATGCCTGAACTTTGGGGAAGCCTGCATTGCGGCTAAAGCTTTATGCCCCATCTGCCTGCTTCTGTGGGCTGAACAAAAAATAGTTGCAGTCTGCTGTCCCTTCACAACAAGTTTTGAAGACCTAGCTTGTGCCGTATTAAGCAGCAGAGAGTAAGACGTGGCAAAGATCTGCGGCAGCAGTCAGGAATAATCCTGAGGTGAGAAAGTTGAAGGTGACCTTCACACTTACCTCCAGGGATAAAACAGAGTTGAAAAGTAACAGTCTTATTCATGTACTGAGCAACCAGGGTAGTACGGTCCAAGTACATGTGTGAGGTGGTATTTTAGGTTGTAGGAGGTCACAGATCTCAGTGAGGACAAAGAATACAGATTGCAGATTATATATCACAGTTTCAGGGAAGGAAGCATTGCAAACCTGGTTGCTCTGTGCCTAACTAAGAACACTCTTCGGACCAGTCTCACACAACTAATTATAGGCATTACATTATTGTTAACATAATTTGGGGGAAATTCATGCTGGAAAATAGTGGAAGAGGAAACAGAAATTCCACCAAAATACCTGGAAAGGAATTTCCCACTGGGTACTATTGCACTCAGAAATGTGTGCTTAATTACACTGCCCCAGGTTAAAGTGATTTTCAACTACATAGCATCAGTTTTTGAAAGATGCAAGTGCAGGGCTCAGGAAGGAAGAAATCTTCAGGGAACTTTATCTGGCCAGTCTTGGGAAAGGGAAGGAATCAGATGAAGCAACTGAGTGGGTTGTCTTAGTGACAAAGAGATCTATGAGCTCCTTACAGGTTATTGGAGCTGAAGACAGAAAAGATGAGAGAGGGGAGTTGAGAATAATAAAAAAAAGATGGTAAAAACAGTCAGCAGGTCAGGCAGCATCTGCGGAAAGAGAAGCAGGTCCTGCAACATCAACCCTGTTTCTCTTTCCATGGATGCTGTCTGTTCTGCAGAGGGTTTCCAGCATTTTATGTTTTTATTTCAGTTTTGCATCATCTGCGGTTTTCTTTGATTTTCAGAGGAGTTAATAAGTGGTTTCCAAGAGCAAAAGAAGCCCGAGTTATTTTTGTATCCGAGGATGAATACAAAAGGAGAAGCTTCAGCAAAGAGGAGCAGGTATAATAGTATTTTAATTGTGTTTCTCTCTCCACAGATACTATCTGACATGCTGAGTATTTCCAGCACACACTGTTTTATTTGCGATCTGGGGGTAAATCCCAACACTGGCTTTCTATGCTTTCTGTTCAACTTTGGATCCCTTAGACTTAAGAAAGTGGAGATGAGGGGAATAGCCTCAGTGGCAGGGTGATAGGAGCTGGAGCATAAAAGTTAGATATGTTGGTTGGGATTAGCAGATCAATGCCACCAGAAATGTTGGGGGAATGGAGGCCCAAAGGCTAGACGTTTGGAATTTTGGAAGAGCAATTAGAAATGAATTGTAAGTTTTTTTCTCCCTCCAAGGGTGGGAACAAAGTGTGGTTGAAAATGGTTAGGAGATGGAATGGAAAGCAATCCAAAGGAGTGATTAAAGATAGCCTTTTCTCTAACTAAGGTGAGTGGGGTCGTGAAGCCTTTGAAAGGGAAATGCCAAGTGACTGGGCATCTGTATACGTTGGGGAGTTTGTATGGAGGGAGAGATCAAGGGAGGATTAAGGAGGAATGAATTCAGAGGAGAGCAGCCAGAAGAATTGAGATGGAGGTTAAATTCATCAAGGAAGAAGTTGTATGGTGCAGAAGCTGAAGGAAAAGAGCAATGGAGCAATTGGCTGAAAACATTTCAATGGCACTTGGAATGGAAGATGAGGATTTTAAATGAACACCAAAAGTGAGGGAACAAGGTGAGATGCTGAAAGGAGATGAAAGCGGCAGAGAAGTAAATGCACTCTGAGATCCATAGTGCCACTGTGATGGTCTGGACGAGCCAAAGGGTGGAATGTGTTTTCATCTTCAATCCATTTCCATCAAGGCTGTGCCATCGGTGCAATCACCCAGAATGAGCTCGTGCATAGTAATGGCCCATTTCAGGATTGCATGGGGAACTGATGCAGAGGAAGGCAATAATATCTGCTCTACTGAGCAATGAGTGGTATAGGAAAGACATTGGCAAGATTCATCACCAGCTTTCATGCTGGGCTATTGGACCTGCATGGAGGTAGGACAGGGTTGGGTAATTGCAGTTGCTTCTCATAGGGAGGCAATGGCTTCTGCCCTAATGAGTTCTTGGGAGGATGGAATGAGCGTAGCTGTAGACTCATCTAAAAGATGGTAATTGTTTTGATGATGACAAAAGTGTAAAAAAATTGATAAATGCTGAAAATTAAAAGGTCAGATTTGCGAGAACTGATTACCTGAAGAGCGAGTGTTAAAGTGGAGCAGGGTGATAGGTCTGGGAGGAGTGGAGACAAAAGTAATGAAAAACAGAGAAATAATTGGAAATAGAAGTGATGTTGAGGTGTCCATACATGTGGTGGATAACATGGAAGTACCTGTTACTCACATGTCCAATAGTACAAAGTAAGATGGAATCAATGCCCCTGGTTGTCCAAGACATACCTGCAGCAAAAGATCTCAGGAGGAGGATGTAAAAATAGCTACGTCTGTTATTGTTTGCACAATGTCTTACTACACAGCTTTAACTGTGCTCTTTCCCAGAAATTCACAGATTTAATTTGAATGATAGAGTGTGTCCCACAGCCAAGCATTATCTCAGGTGAGGTCAGCCCAATTTATGTCAGAGCTGAACATGTTGCTAATCCCCAGGATAAAGACACTGATATACCAGCCTTGGTGTTATTATTGTGAGTATCGAACAGACGAAGGGGCGATTGAATAAAAGCTCTAAAATCATAAAGAGAAGTGATGAATTCAGATAGGTTCCATTGAGGGGGAATTTAGACTGACAAGATAGAGATGCAAGGTTAAAAGTAATAAATTTAGGAAAAGTACGGGGAAAGCTGTTTGGGAGGAGGCTGCAAGGCTGGAAATTCTCCTAGAGTGAAGCAAAGATGGTGTCGACATTTAGGTATAGGTTGGCTTGCAAGTATATGCATGGCTTGCATAAGTTTTTCACTGTATATCGGTACATGTTACAATAATAAACCAATTGCAATAGGTGAGCAAAACTTTTGGGAAAAAAGAGTGAACAAAGAGACCATAGGATTAGGAGTACAACTAATATCAAGGATAAACATCAATATCAATACATGGACTAACTGGTCTCTGTTGAAATTTGTCTTTAATTCTCTGATTCCTTCTGGCACAAACATATGAAACACCTTTTGGCCAGAGCTCAGCAACCCTTGCAGGCATGAAGGGTTTCACCTGAAAGCAGTCCTTAAAGCCCACCAGTTTCACTCAGAGAAGCTGCACTTCAGTTCTCAAAGGCTGTGGTGGAAATCACCCAGCCTCAACCATGAGTACCACAGAGAAATACAAGGTTAGAACAATAGTTGGCATGGCTTTCAGCAAAAGGGGAAGGCATGGTGGCAGGAGGGCAACATAGTGAACCGTAATATTTTGTAAAGTGAAGTGCAAATTCGTCAGCCACAAGTTTATGCGAATTTTATACAGCAGCAATACGACACATCTGTTTCTTATAGTTGTGCTGTGAGAAAATGACTTCTTCGTAAAGAGAACAAGATTTTAAAGACTTGAGGAAAAGTCTTCATAATTGGCCAATAGAGTATAGTCGTGACTTCAGATATTTTCCATGTGTTAGCTTGATTGAAACAACTAGGTAGTAATAATCTGCCATCTCTCTCAAGCTGCACGGAGTTGTGTTTTGTGAACTTCCTTGTGACCTTCCAAAGGTAGTGCTGTATGACCTGGTGATGGTGGGCATATTTCTTCTTTCCTGTAGTCAACTTCAACTACATTTTGAAGGGCTATTTTGCTGTGCGTGACTCTGCAACGTGCAGCAGGTCACGATTATTCTTAGAATGTTAACACCTGCTGTCAGACTTCAGTATTTCAATTGTGTATTCAATAGCAATTTGATTTCTTATGTTACCTATTATTCTTTGCTGGTTTTTAACATTGGGAGATATTTAAGATGCAGATTGTTTCTCAGTTTTTCAATCGACTAAATTTGTATCAGCATTTGGCTTCTTAGTGCAGGGTGCTTGAATGATTGATTGATGGAGTAGTTGCCTGTGTAGCAGGCAACGATCTGCAAAATTCTGTGATTCACGTCAAACACCAGTTACACATTAATTGTTTGGATCCACTTCTGGCTTATGAAATTGATGCAGTTCTCAAAAGGCTCATTCCATGTCCTGAATACTTCCAACAGTACCCGGCAACAGAGGGAATCTTGCTTTTCCAACTCCTTTGAGAATGTAATCAATTAGTAATTTTTTTCGAAGCAATTATCTCCCTTTTATTAGTATGGTGGCCATTTAACCAACGAATGCAACTTGAGGTTCCCTGTGGTAGTTTAGAGGAGCCCGGTTAACACTAATACTTTGTAGCATACCTACTTTCTTATTGGGCAGAATGAACTGATGACTGGCCAGTTGATTCTTAGAGAACCATTTGGTTCCCTATAATGCTTGAGACAGCTTACTTTGGACTGCCACTCTGCACTGCAGGATAGAAATAGACAATTTGCATCTGATCTCTTGCTCTTGCCTTGGTCTCACTATTGAGTAATTTTTGTAAGCTGTGAAACCAAGGGACAGATCATATTTGGTCCTTCAGATTTATGCCAGCCACTACTGACTAATCTGGTGCACCTCATTCATTCCAATGGGGTCAGTGGCCTTCGTTTTGAAGGTAAAGGTTTAGTTATTTATTTTTCTCTATTTCAATGTTTATTTATGCTTTTAATTAATTAACAGCAGTTTCTTGTTCTTTTTAAAATAAATTTATCAAAAAACTTAAGGATTTCTAATTTTTTTAAAATACTTTTTTCAACTACTTCCCAATATTTCATCAGAGACATTTACAAATGGTAGAAAAAACCTCTGATAGCTTGAGCTTTCAAGGGGCCATCAGGACAATCCACAGGTGGACCCTTGCTGGTGTAAAACTGGAGGAATGGACATGATCTACAACCGATCCCTTTGCTCAACATCTTGGACTCAAAAGTGAGACCAAGAGCAAAGCAAGAGGTCAGATGCGCCCTTTCAATTTCATAGTTCGGCATGTGCTGCTTCATGCACTACAGTTAGCCAACAGTTCTCTGTGGATCGAATGGCTACTCTTCAGTGCATTCTGCGCAAAAAGAAAGTAGGTATGTTGTAAAGTATTAGTGTTAACTGAGCTCCTCCAGATCAGCATAACCTACTATCCCCTTATTTAAGAAAGGATATGCTGGCATTGGAGGCAGGCCACAAGAGATTCCATAGGCTAATTCCTGCGATTGAAGGGTTGTCCTATCATGAATGGCTAAAGAAATTAAATCTATATTCCTTAGAGTTTAGAAGAATGATGTGTGACCTTATTGAAACGTGTCAGATCCTGAGGGGGGACCGACAGGGTAGATGTCGAGATATTTACATTAGTAAGAGAATATGAAGCAAGTGTTCATAGTTACAAGATCACCTTTGGAGGTACTCAGGGCATGGCAGCAGTCTTTTGAGAACCTCATCAATTTTATAAGCTCGAGCAGGTTCCAATCAATTGATGCAGAGCTGGCGTTTGATGTGAATCACAGAATTTTCCATGTGTGCAACACCAGGTGAATTAGGAGCCGGCAACTGGAGAAAGTTAGCATGGGTGTTGGTGGAAGCAACTGCAAGGTTTGGGCTGCACTCAGTAAATGCAACCCCTTGTTCTTCTACCTTCCATCACCTTTTTTCCTTTCATCAAGTGTATAACCAGTGTAAACTCTATCTCTAAAAGCAAATGCTCATTAGCTAACTCCTTTCCTCCCTGAGACCCGCTGGCAATTCTCAATGAGGACACACGAACTTTAGTCAAGTTTGGCACTGAATCTTAAAACCTAGAAGATGCTTAAAAGCGTACTTACTATACTTTATGAAGATATATTAAAATATATATTATGGCACATATAGAAACATAGAAAACCCTCAGCACAATTCAGGCCCTTCGGCCCACAAAGCTGTGCCGAACATGTCCCTATCTTAGACATTACTAGGCTTACCCATAGCCCTCTATTTTTCTCAGCTCCATGTACCTATCTGAAAGTCTCTTAAAAGACCCTATTGTATCCACCTGCACCACCGTTACTGGTATGATTGCTGTGCTTAATTTACAGAATTTTAATTCAAGATGACATTTCAGTAAGATACTAAGGGAACCCTACGTTGTTGGAGGTCACTTCCTTTAGATGAAACATTTAACCAAGGTTCCATGTGCCTTGTCAAGTGAGCTCCTTGGTACAATTTAGTAGAAAAGGGGAGTTTTCCTCTGGTCCTGCTGATATTTATCACTCAGCCTAGTTATTACCACATTACTGTTTGAGGGACCATGTTGTGTACTGATTAACTGCTGTCCATTTTACACTAAATCAGTGATTGTGAAGTACTTCATTAACTGTACTTTGGATCATCAAGATTGTAAAAGTCAAATGTCTGTCTTTAAGGTATTATTGCACATTCCTAAAATAACTGGTATCATTCTAATTTTTTTTAAGTATTTTAACAGAAGTTGACAAATCCAGAAAGGATATTTTCAGATTTCTTTAGCAAAAGCAACAGGAATTATAAGCAAGTTTAATATACTGGGGAAGAGTTTCCTGCTGATTAATCATTCTGTACACAGAAAAATGTATCCTGGGTGACCATCATCCTGTACTTTTTCTCCCATAATAGTTTTAAATTTAGTTCAAACCAACACCTGAAAGATTTAATAAATGACTATTTAATAAATGATATTGTTTATTGATATAATTACCAAGTGCTGTTCACAACACACAGGGGATGACAACTTTGTATGTAATCAGAAATGCAAGAGGCAATGAGCAACAATCAAAAGACAGTAAAACTGTAGCCTGATAATGTTATCAAATGCCATTGGCTGAATTTGTTCTATTATTTCGTAAATTACACACTGTAGTAAAGAGGCCAAATTATCATTTTGATCATAACCTAAATCAGACTTATAGTCAATGTGAACCTTAAACCTGTTGTCAAAAATTCATGCAATGCTTTTTCAAAACTTCATTTTAGTTTATCAGGTTTTTATTTCCTGCAGGTGCTGATTTTCTAAGCGATTTGATCCTGGTGTGCCAGTGCTTCATATAAATCTTTTGAACTGTCACTGATGTTGACTTCCTCAGAAATACCATCATATTTCAAAGAAAGGACACTTGAAATAAGTCAAAATCTTTCTTCTCATTTCAGTCTACCGAACTCCAACCCAGACCGTGGCAACAGCTCTCAGAATGTTATCTTTGATGGAGAGGATTAAGAAAAATCCCTGTTCCTTGGTGAATTTCAAACGCTGGAGAACAATGATGCAAGCTATGAGTGAATTAATGAGATATTACCAACTGGCAGGCAGGAACTGGCTTTACATAAACCTGATTAGCCTCCTCTTGCACCCTCTCAGAACATAGGAAAGACATGGCTGCAAAGATCAGCAACAAAGCACATACGCTCAGTTTTATTAGTCTGATAGTAAAAGAGACTGCTTTTCACTAGGCACTAATTAAAGGATTTAAAGTTCTTTCATCCCATTGGCTGCCCACCTCCTTTGTTTCAAGATCTTACTATAGACTCATTTGGTACCTAGGAGTAAAAACAGTTATTCTAATGATGTTGACTTTCCAACAACTCAAATTTTATTTTGCTTCATTTTTTTTCGAGGCAGCCATGATCTATTTTAATGGACATGCAAATCTGGGTTTAAATTGCTTCTGCCATGGTTTCATTAGAAGTGATAATGTATCTGACTGATATTGACTTTTCAGTAACTGAATTTATATTTCCCTTTTACTTTTTAAACAATCATTCCCTACTTCAAAGGCCTGTGCTAATGAGCAGTTCATGGTAGAGGGAATACTTTGACTTCCCTTATTTAATTAAAATGTCACTTTGCTTTTAATTTTCACTTTAGGCATAGTTTTTGATTACTTTGTTCCTCGACTAATCAACGGGTAGGGGGTTATGGGGTGCTAGGTACCAGTGGGGAGAAACAATTACATCTAAAATATGTAAAATCAGGAAACAAAATTTCAGAAATAAATAATATCAAAGTTACCGTAGGTTATGTTTCTAGCTTGGAGGACAATTCAAAGCATGAAATTCAAACTGGGGTTGAACTACTGGGGATCCACCCACTTGTCCATTGCGGCTTTTTGGAAGATCTGCACAAAATGGCATAAACATGGGGGTTTATTAAATATGCACCTTCCAGTAGGGTTTTAAATCATATTATATATGATATATGACCTCCCATTTCATTATACCATTCTCTGTGCTGTTACTGTGATTTGAAGCATTTTGGTTGATTAAAATTTTAGCATTCTAAACCCATTTGTGTAACTTAAACCAATCAGTTCGTAATATGATGTCTCTTTTTTAAAAATTATTTTGTGATAAAAATAATCTCCTGTTAACATTGGTGCAGAGTTTATTTATTAAAGGGTTTGGTTACAAAAGCATCATAACCATGCCCCAACATTAAGGATAGTGAATAATAGAACATAAATATGATAAATAGATATTCACATTTTAAACAGTTTCCAACAGGCACATTCTCTTTCAACATTCCCATATGATCTATTTCCATAGACTTTGAGGATCTCTACTTCAAGTCTCATGCTAGTACTATAAAGATTTTCATTTCCAGTTTCTACTTCAAAAACTTTTTAAAGTCTTTTTTTAACAACTTATTATTTATGCATTGGAGGTCCTTTTGCTTGTAATGTGCACATAAGAATGTGAGATATGATAAGCTGGCACACTGAGTACTGAATTTCTTTTGACAGTTACATCATGGTAAAAGTTTTTTTCTTAGAACTGAAGACTTGCACTTTTGTATGATGATTAGGCTTAAATATTTAAAGTACCTCTGTGTTAAAAGAGTTCTTAAAATTTACCATAAACAGTAACCTTACTTTGTGCCATTTTTGCATGAAATGTTAAAAAAATAGACACTTACTCATTCTAAGTTGTAAGACAGAAGATATTATCAATTATTCAATTGCTTAGAAAATATTTACATTAAAGAAGCTGAGTAATACTACAGCTAGATACTTATAATTTTTTAAAAATTCTATTTTCATAATCTGTATTGATGACACTCTATGATATATATTTAAATACATATTTTGTTAGATCTGAAACTTAATGGCGTTGATAGAATTTAATTATTCTTTTTAATGAAGCATTGCAGGTAATATATATTCTTCAAAGTCCTTTAAATGACAGGCAATTTTATTTTCAATTTTTGGATGCAATGGTGTTTAGATTCCTCTATTTTACAATACTACACTTGGACAGCCACCTACAGATCACACTTATATTATTACTTACTTATGCAACTAGCTTTGGAATCATTTGCTTTTTTTTAACCATCCCCATTGGAGCCAATGGCCTACGGCAAGAATTCCACTGCTTCTTACTTAATTGCTTCTTAAACCTAACAGTGAATTACATTAAGTGTAATTTCATTGCCGTCAGATCTCAGTGAGTTAGCAACAGACAGAGGTGCCACATTTGCCACAGGAGCTTTTTTTTCTCTCTGGTTCATTGGCTACATCCGGGTGGGATGTGTTTTTCCTAAAGTAATCCAGGAGAATCTCTCCTTTGAAGAGGAACAGATGTAGATTTACATATCTGGAGGACTCTTGGCCTCTGATGAGATTAACTTGAGTTTTAAAACCCTACTGGAAGGTGCATATTTAATAAACCCCCTAAAGCAGCCTCTGTGAGACAGCTAGCCCTAAGAGACTGGGGCAGAGAGGAGAAGGGGAGGAGATGTAATCATATGCATTGTGGCAGCATCATAATCAACACTGAAATTAGGCCAACAACAGACACAACTAACAGACGCTGTGCATTTTCAATAAATTAATGAATATATAAATCACAGAGAAGGGTGGATTTTTTTTGTAGATTGATATTGGTAATTGTAATTCTTCTGATATGATGTAGCTCATGGTAATTAAGTAAGTAATTGATAGCAGATTTTAGCTTGAAATATTTTTGGATTGTGCTTATGAATCTGGAAAAATATTGACATTCAATGAAAGGTGGAGGGAGCATTTTTTTAAATATTCATGGTATCAGAAAGTTTTAACCCTTTCACTGTTTACTTGTATTTCCTAATAAAAATGTATTTTTTTTATTATGCAAACAAAAGTAATTTTGTTTACATTTGATGGGAGTGTAAAGTAAATTTTTGCTGTGGAAACATTCACCATCATTTAGAATGGATCATCAAACCGTACACCTACATTCACTGATTACATACATACATAGGTCTTCCACAGAACTGGAGACACAAGAGACTGCAGATGCTGGAATACGGAGCAACAAACAAACTGCAGGAGGGACTCAGCGGGTCGAGCAGCATCTGTGGGGGGGGGAAGGAATTGTCAACGTTTCAGGTCGAAACCCTGCATCAGGACTGTCCTGATGCAGGGTTTCGACCTGAAACGTTGACAATTCATTGCCCCCTCAAATGCAGCTCGACCCGCTGAGTTCCTCCTGCACATTGCTCTTCCACAGAATTGTTGTTTCAGACCAAGCACTAAAGTGCACTGTCAGATCAAATCTAATGATACATATCTGGAATAGACAGCAGACATAACGGTCCTGATGCAGGATCTCGACCCGAAACATTGACCATTTCTCTGCCTCCACAGATGCTGCCTGACCTGCTGAGTTCCTCCAGCAGTTTGTTTTTCGCTCTGGAATAGACAGCAAGCAGACATGATAAGGTTCTCGGAAGACATTTTGTTGCTCCCGGCCAAGGGTCTGGACTGGCTGTCATTGTGCCCATTGGACTTAACTTTTCCAGATGAGCTGACCCTCGACGCTTAAGAAACGTCCCACAAAGTGGAGTGAGTTCCATATGGTAAGTGGACTCCGGATGGGACACTGCTGAGATCTGTCCCAGGGCACCCTGATGACCTTTCACAACTCACGGCTGTCAAATAACTTTGCATTGCTTTTAACTCTCCCTGATAGCCAAAGACAGTTACAACATACTCAAATAGATTTGAGTAATTAAAAAAATAAACAATATTAACAAAATTAGACATTGCCAGTAGCTAATGAAGCTGTTTGTTTATTGACTGACATTCTTCCATCTACATTTGATGATGGATATGCACTCCCAAACTCTAGTGAGGCCATATTCTGTTGCTGACTAAATAAGCTAATTCTGGAATGACGTAAAAATGCCATAACTGAAAGTCTAGTAGATTTAATGGCGGAGGTGATCAATATTACTGTGGCCTTGTATATAGGGCTGGTGTGTATTACAGTGCTGTTCAAACAACATGGTGGCACATCCCAATTTACATCTGATGTTCCACTCACTTCTGCCATCAGTTTCCCAAATGGTATAATCAACATTGAAGACTTCCATATCCCCTTCACTAACATCATTGAAATGGAACTTTGGCTGTATTTGACTCACAGCACCTCCCCATTCTTTACCTTGACACCCTCTTTCATCCCATGCATGTGCCCAACCCAGCAAATTCTTACTCAATTGATGAATATTGAGATGCTTGGCATCCTTGCTTCTGAGAGGTCTGTGGTATTGTTATATAGCTCCCTATCCTTGGGAGCTGTCTGGGTGGAGCTTGCTTGTTTTCCGCATGAGCACATATGATCTTGAACCAGATGCTTCTTCCACACCTCAAAGGTGTGCTATTAATTGACAGCTGTAAATTATCCCTTGTGTACATAAGAGGCAGAAGAATCGGTGGGAAATTGCTGAGCATGTGACAGAGAGTATGTTGCAGAGAAATAAAAGGGGGTTTGCTCCTGATCTTGCTGAGAGCTGGCAAGGACCCACTGGGCCAAATGGCCTACTTTTGTATCTTAGTAGGTTAAAACTCCACAGACATTGAGGTTTTGTTTTCTTTCTTTGCAGCTGTACGTAGCCCGCATTTCACTGCTAAGAATACGCATCTTACAGATCAGTATCTTAACCCTAAGGCTGAGTTTGTTATTCTCCCATGCTGGTTCAGTTAATCGGCCAATGCTCGTGGCTGCCTTTCCAATATGGATATTTTAAATTATTATAATTCACAGCAAATTATATTGTGGTAAGCGAGGCACGATATGTTCACATGTGAAGATATTGAACTCCACATCTTGTATTAATTACATCAAATGGTCTGGGCCTGATCATCCTCCATGATTCTAGTGAAGGGAAGAGCCAACAGTTATTGTCCAGCACTAATTAAGGAAAGGATCAGCAACTACCTTCTTGAGCCAGTGCAGGCTGGATGGCGTTTTGGGAGAGAACTCCAGGACTTTGATACAGTGACGAAGAAGAAACTGCAATATATTTCCAAATTGTTATGATTCCTTTGTGCCTGGTACCGTTTTACTTCCAGGAGCACAAGGGGTTGGGAGGTGCTGTTGAAAAAGCTTTGGCAAGTTGATGCAGTATATTTTATCAATAGTATAAACTGCAGCCAAAGCACACCGGTGGCGGATGTTATAGGTAAAATACTGATCACATGGTCTGTCAATTTTAGTTTATTCCTTCACAGGAGGCAGGTCAGCACTTATTGTCCATCCTGAATTGAACTGAGTGACTAGCTAGGCTACTTCAGAGGGCAGACCAGGTATGGATAGCATGTTTCCTCCCCTAAAGGACACCAGATGGGTTTTAATATGATCCAGTATTTTCATGGTCACTGTTACTGATACCAGCTTTTCATTCCAAATTTAATTAACTACTTGAATTTAAATTACTTGGAACTCCATTTTATGTCTCTGGATTAATAGTTCAGGCCTCTGGACACTAGTAGCAAAATGTAACCATGAAGCTGCACACCCTTTCTCATACAATTGTCAAATGAAATGAAAATTGTGAAATTTTCTTCAGATGAGCTTTTAACATTTAGCAGGAATGAGAAAAGACCCTGGCAATGGAAAGGACATTTTTCTGTGGTGTTGTAAGCTGAAGTTAATGTGCTGAATTTTTATCCTAACAGTGACTAAGAACAAAAATACGGCTTGGTTTCTGTGATTGAAAGGAGTTGCTCTGAAAGTTTATAATTTCCTCTCATTTTTTAAAAAAAATTATGATTAGCCAGACAGAGCATAAATGGGAATATCTATCAATCTTTCTATTTGAGCAGAGATGGTACTTCTCATGAATTAGTGTGAACATATGTGCGAGGGGGAGAAAACTCATAACACAAGCTCACAATATAAGAGAGGAATGGTTAGATGTTATTTTCCTAAGAACTATGTACAGTGGATCTTCAGATGAACAAAAGTATAATCCTTTTCTGTTACCATAGCTGTTTTTACTGACTCTGATCAAATCTGATGTTATGCTCAGGTGTATTGTAACAGCAATACGTCTAATCTAAGATGCAGCTTGGTGGTATCTTAGTACATTATACATTGCACTCCTGCAATCAACTTTATTTTCATTTTTTTTGGTGTTGATCAGCCTTTCTCTTACCTGTAGATTTTATTTCTGTGCTCTATTTGTTCAATCTGTCTCCACAAAAGATGGAATAAAGGTAAAATGACTTCTGGCAACTTGATTCGATTCAGACATGACTCTATGACATGGTTTCACAGGTCAAAATTGCCCTACTATTGGCATCCACCAAAGCAATCTCATCTCCTTGGTTTAATGTTAGCTGAGCACAGAAATTTTCTTTCAGTCCTCAAAGCTTTGAATTTATGGTGTATTCCTTCAGTAGTAATGAATGCATAGTTTTGCACAGACTAATATTGTAACTGTCCTGATAGGCATTAGATCATTGGGGTGACAGGGTCAATATCAAACTTACATTTGGTTAACACAGCATTGTAAAACTCTCGACTGCTCACTAGGATTGTGGCGTTGGAGTTTGTAATTATGCCTCCACGTATGCTGCCTGGCCTGCAGAGTTCCTCCAGCATCATCATGTTTTTCATCTGGATTCCAGCATCTGCAGTCCTTTGTTTCTCTTGTAAGTATGCCAGTTTAGTTTCGACGAGATCAGTGAGAGAAATGAATGTAGAGCAAATTAAACTATGTTGTGGTTATTGTTTTAATGCTTTTCTTCACATTGTACTAGAGGCAGCATTGTTAGAGTAATACCCTCAATATCTCATTTCTTGCACAATTATACATTGCCAAAGAAAAACGTTCTGTAGGTTAGCTCACTAATTTTGTTTCTCTAAGCATTGACGGTGACTATTACTGTGAGGAATGCCTTATCCATTGGGCCAGATTGCACTGTGGCTTGCCGCGGTTATGTTGAGAAGCACCAGCTTGCAGCAATGTATGTGTCAACATATTCAGGGCAGTGTGTAGCAGCAACAGAAGGACAAAACACTCTGGCAATCAGTTGCCAGCACATCTGATCTCCAGACCTGTCTCTGGACTCGCCACTGAGTCAAGCTGTAGTTTCTAATCTTACTGAACTGAAAGGCGAGTTACACTTCATATGGTCTGCTTTACACCCACAATGGCTGACACATCAAGCATGGATCCATTCATTTGAGTCAGTGTTTTGATTTTAAAAGCTTATTTTAATTAATATCATAAAATAATTTGAATATGTTTTAAAACATTTTGAAATGTTCAATATTTTAATATTATTTAATTAATTATTTAAATGAATGTATTTGCAGTATTTCTATTTCTGACCATTCAGATCATGAGAGACATTCAGAAACAGTAGAAAAGGTCTTCTGACAACACAAGCTGTCAGAAAGCCATCATAATAGCCTATGGATTGGGCCTCAGTTTACACTGCCCAAGACCTGGTCATTATGGCAGTTCACTCAGCCTTGCGGAACGGCCCTGGTGGCAGGGCCTTGAGGTTGTTGGGAGCTGTGTGATTAGAAATAGTGATGACAAGGAGAGGTAGGGTTGGGCCAAGGATGATCTGACCCAAAGATTTAAACTGGAGCTGGTTTTAAGGTACTGGGATATAATTCCAAAGGCACTGGAAAGTCAATGACCTAGAGTTTATTGTCAAAGTAACACTCAGTTTAATGATGCTCACTGCTATTTATGCACACATTTCACAGCGGCTTCAGGTAAGAAGCATGTGTGTCATTAAATGAAAGATAGTGGTGGTTTAATGTAAGCATAAATTAAATGTCACAGAAAGCTTTCTACCATATATCCTCATGGGGAGGATCATTTTAGATAAGCCCTGTTTTGACTTTAATCAAAGTCAGCAGCAAGCACTGTCATCTTACTACTGACCCCCAAATCTGCTCCAGTAATAGTATTTTATCATGCAGAGTTTTTTCCTGTTCTGAAGTGGTGCAGATAAATGAATATTCACTGTGTACTGTCCACATAAGGGTCCTAATAGTGATCAAGAAAATTGTCATTATCCTTGAAGAATTAATTCAATGGTTTCAGTATTCTGAACTTTAATGTGTATTTAAAAACACTTTTAATATGGTAACGTTTCTCAAGCCATTTCACAAGCCATTGTACCTTAATATGGCTCAATGTCAAATGTTGTTGCATTATGACACAACATTTTACATGGGGCCATATTAAGGCAGAAAACAAAAACTTGGTTAAGAGGGTAGATTTTAAGGAGTCTGAAAGAAAGGGAATAGTAAAGGTAAAAGAATAAAGTAAGACAAATAGAACTGAAAGGCTCAGGTCTGGAGCAGCAGCTGAAATTAAATGTTCAGGGAACTTAAGTTCCATAGACATGGTGACACTGCAAGATTAGGATCAAAGTGTCCTAATTATAAATGGAGAATAAAACTGAGTCAATATGAGAACTTTCATAATATTCAATCCAAATAGCTATTTCCAAATTATCTAGTCCCAACAATATTCAACTAGTGTGCTTTTTTAAAAATTCATTCACATGATGTAGACATCATTGTGAAGACCAGCATTTATTGAGGAAAGCAAATTGCACTTAAACTGAATGGCTTGCCATGTCACCTCGGAGGGCAACTAAGAGCCAATCACACTGGTTTTGATCTAAAGTCTCAAACAGGTCTGGCCATACAATATGGTGGGCAGGTTTCCTTCCCTAAGGAAAATTAATGAATCATAGTGTGTTTTCAGTCACCATTGCTTTATACTAGATTTTTACTTCCTGTTTATTTAATTTACTAAATTGTAATTTCTTTTGCAATTCTTAGAAATTGTACTTTCTAAATTGAAATTACAATTGCCAGACGCAGGTTGGCGGAACAACACCTCATATTCTGCCTTGGGAGTCTCCAACCTGTTGGCCTCAGCATCGATTTCTCTAACTTCCGGTAACCCCACACCTTCTTTTTCTCCCCCCTTCCCCCCCCCCACTCCTTTGTCTTCGCTTATTCCTGTGGCTCCCTTCCCCTGCCTTGATGATCTGTCCATCTCCTCTCCTCTCCTTCTCCATTCTTTATTCCATGGTCCACTGCCCTCTCCTACCAGATTCCTTCTTCTTCAGCCCTTTGCCTCTTCTACCTATCACCTCTCAGCTTATTACATCTTCCCCCCTCCCCACCCACCAACTTTCCCCCCTCTCATGGAATTGCCTATCACCTGCCTGTGTGTGCTCCTCCCCTTCCCCCCACCTTCTTATTTTGGCTTCTGCCCTCTTCCTTTCCAGTCCTGATGAAGGGTCTCAGCATCAAACATTGACTGTTTATTTCCCTCCAGAGATGCTGCCTGACCTGCTGAGTCCCTCCAGCACATTTTGTGTATTGCTCCAGATTCCAGCATCTGTAGAATTTCCAGTGTCTCTGCCTTGTAAGATAGTTGGTTCTCAGGCAGGTGACCTAGACGTTCATCTTCCCTCCAGGTAAAATCAACAGTACCTGGGATTCCCAAAGGATCTTCTACCAGCATATGTGAGTAAACTAAGGCAGCTTAAGAACTTGAAAACAAAAAAGAGCAGAGATGTCCTGAATACAGAAGCAAAGGTCAAATAGGAAGCTCGAATGATGAATCCATTGATAATTCTCAGCCAAATGATGAAAGAAGAGATCTTGTTGAACATCTCCTTGAAAATTGACCTTGGAAATGAACTTGAAGGAATGTATTTTTTCATTTGTAAATGTTCCTTGTCTAAAAGTGAAAGTTTAATTGTGGCAGACAATGATAGTCTCAAGACGTGCCTTCAGAACAATATTGGGCAACATAGCAATGCACCTTCAATAAAGTAACCTCATTTATATCACCACTAATATAATTGCCTTGTATTCAATTCTCTGAATGATGCTGAACTTAGGTTTCACGAAGTATAGGAAGCTCTTTTAAGAATAATTTAAAATTTCAATAAGTATATGTTGAAAGTTGCATCCATTATTATGCATAAGTTTTATATTAAAAGTAGAGGCATAAATGCTAATTAAAATAAAAGGCAAGATTCTAAACAATGTTATTGTCCTTGATACCAAATATGAACCTATTGGAACATTTGCCATAGCTGTTAGAAAGTGAGTCAAAACCAAATTTATTTAACTATTTATTTTTATTTTTTCTCTTCTGCCAGGAGTTTGAAATGTGATTACCCTCTGTGTTTTATGGTGAAATATTTTGAAAATTAGAATTTTTTAATCAAATCATCCACTTAGAATAACTGACTTGGAAGGTTACGTTATAGTTATCGCTATCGGGAGGCAATTCACATATTCATATTTTATCCATTCAGAAATACTCCCACTTCAGCAACAAAATGTCTTCGAATGATTTCAGGCTTTTCACCTCTACCACTCTATCTTGAGGTCGATCTAATGCTCCTCTTCAGCCAATCAAAAACCTAGAACTTTCTCATGTGAATTGCAGTCAGTGTTACCATAATGGAGCTCATTCACCAGTTAACCAGAACCTCATGAGAGCATCTCATTGTTCTTTAAACATATACATTTATTCTTTCTTCTAGATAAATGGCCATAATGAGGAACAACTCATAATCTGCTGATTTAGGAACTGGAATAGGCAATAAAAGTGTTCTGATATATTACAAAATAACCGATCTATATTCATTATGTTCTTTTAAGGCCACTTAGGATGTGAATCAACATCCTTCAGGCAAAAGCAGTGAATTATACATCTACTGGGTAAAGGAAACAGATAACAGCATCTCATCAGGAAGAGCTTCACACTTCCTTTTTTGCTCCCGAATGTCAAAATTAATTACACTGAAGCCACCTCTGCATAGTATACATCCAAACAAAATTTTCTAACACATGCAAGGTTAGATTTATTTAGACCATTCTTTATGCAGGAGCCTGCTGAGTTTTCTGATTGAGTCAGAATGTGACTGTGTAAAGCTCAAAAGAAAGCCTTAATTGTAACAATGTGCAGTGTAGTAACTGTCTCTTCTGTTAAATTAGCTGTAGGTAATATGAGGCCGATTTTCAATGATAGGGAGGCAGTGCTTTCTGCTGTAATTTTTAATACTCAGTGCAAAATAATTTATTTCAATAGCTGCAAATTGAACACCTCTCCTCACATAAGCATATTAGTGATTTTCAACTGACAATATCTGTGGTGTATGTAAAACCTTATCATGGTTTTATTGTCAGCCCCCATAGATTGTACTGCATTAAAAAGTGTAATATGAGCTTAATGAAATCTGTTTTATTGACAGAATACTGAGGGACATGTCTGCTGGTTGTGTATAATTTACAGTATTCAACTTTAGAAATTCATAGATCATCTGCTTTTTTGTGATATGTATTTTCCCACACGTTTGACAGCATAACAGCATAATTCTGCTGGTTCATTTTCAACAGTATTGAACGTGTACGATTAAAGCCAGGTACAGTCATTTGAAAGGAGAGAGATAGTAATTGATTAAGGTGTGCAAACGTAATTCATTCTCTGATTTAAAGTTGGACGTTCTGTTCTTATTTTAATGTAATACTTTGACAAAGCCTATGGTGATTTTTAAGAAGTAGAGATGTAGAACTGGATTTGTCGTTGGCAGGCAGGCAGTGGAGAGCAAAATTGAGGTGCCATTCTTCCACAATTGCAGTATGGTAGGTTTACGTTAGATGCTTCCGTCCTAAAGATGTACTAATCAATTTGGATTGGGTGAAGTTTAAATAAGAATTGCATATGGGTATAAGGTTTCTTTTTTCATATTTTGAGTGCAAGAGAGGGATGGATACCAAAGGGCAGCACAATGGCACAGCAGGTTGTCCAGCTGCCTCACAGTGCCAGTGTTATCTGTATGAAGTTCACATGTTCTCCCTGTGACCGCATGAGTTTCCTCCGGGTGCTTTGGTTTCCTCCCACATCCCAAAGATGTGCTGGTTGGAAAGTTAATTTGCTACTATAAATTACCCCGAGCATTCTGTACAGTTTTGGTCTCCTTAACTAAGTTTTCGTGCATACTCATTGTAGAGGGTGTGCAACAAAGATCACCAGACCAGTTACAGGGATGGTGGTTTTGCTGTATGAGGAGAGACTGAGCAGACTGGGGCGGTGTCCTTTAGAGTTTAGAAGGATGTGAAGAGATTTCATCGAAACTTACAGGATTCCTCAGGGACTTGCCAGGATAGATGCAGAGAGAATTTTTCCTCTGACTGAGGTTTCTTAGACCGGGGGCACAGTTTCAGGATAAGGGATGGCCAGTTTAGGACTGAGATGAAGAGAAATTTCTTCACTCAGAGGGCAGTAAACCTTTGGAATTCTCTACCCAGACAACTGCAGAAGCTCAGTCATTATGTTCATTCCAAACAGAGAGTGATAGATTTCTAGCCATTAAGGGAATCAAGGGATATGAGGATAGAGCTGGAAAATGGCACTGAGATGGAAGATTAGCCATGATCTTGGTGACTGGTAGAGAGGGCTTGAAGGACTGTATGGCCTACATTGGTTGTAGTTTCGAATCTCTTATGTCCTAAAGTAGGTGGGGGGCAGCGGAATTATGATGGAGTTGATGAGAATTACGATGGAGTTGATGAGACTTACGATGGAGTGACTGACAATAGGTTGGTTACAGGGGAAAAAATGGGGGAATGGAATAGCTCAGATTTGATGGGCTGAATAACCTCCTTCTATATCACTAAAAAAATGAAAATGTGAGAAAAGTTAATTTATAAATAAGGTTCACAGTGGAATGTTTAATCTTACAATTTGTATATTTAAAATGAGGTAATAGATTCATTATTCCAAAAGGTTTATCTTTTGTAAATGGACACTCAGTTAAATGTGCTATTTCTCTACAAAATGCAAATTTATTAGTTGCCATTCCATACAATTTATCCAGTAAATCACATACATTTTTAAATGTGGCAGAAGTGGTTCAGTGCCAGCAATTGTATGACAATAAAATATGTTAAATAATTGGCATGGAGCTGGGTTAAGAGTGACCTCATGCCGGAATTGTTTCAGATCTACTCTCAGGACTGACAGAACTGGTCATGATGAAAGAGACATGATAGGTCAAATGCTCTTTTCTTTCATTGTTTGAATCCGGATGTCATCAGCAAGGCCTTCATTTATTGCTTATCCCTAATTGCCTTTGAGGAGGTAGCGATTAGCCACTTTCTTGATCTGTTGCAGGCTTTCTGTTGAAGGTGCTCCCATAGTGGTGTTGGGCAGTGAATTCCATGATTTAGGGAAGACAAAAGACTGATGGTATATTTCCCAGTCAGGATGCTGCTTGACCTTGAAGGGAATCTGTAGCTGGAAGTGTTCCCGTGCACTTGCCGTTCTTGTTCTTCTCGCTGATAGAGGTTGCGGGTTGGGAGAACCTGTCTGAGTTTAAGTGTTTTGCATTGTATGCATGGCACACACTGTGGTCACTGTACATCAGTGACAAATAATAGATTATTTAACATGGTGAATGGCGTGCCAATCAGTTTGGCTGCATGATCCTGGATAATGTCAACGTTCTTGAGAGTTGTTTGCGCTGCACTCATCTAATTAAGTTGAGAGTATTCTATCACATTCCTGATTGTGCCTTGGAGGGGAAGGAAAAGCATAGGATATCAGCAGATGCTTCGCCCGCTGTAGGGTGCCCAGCCTCTGACCTGTTCTTGTTGCCACAGTACTAATGTGGCTGGTCCGGTTGAGTTTCTAGTCAATGGTGAATCCTAGGACCTGCTCACACAGGCCTCTTTAACTATTTCATGATCAGGAGCATTTAAAAAGATCTGAAGAATTTAAACAAATAAATATTACTTTTAAAGACACATTTTATTAAAGCAGATTTATTACAAGTGCATTAAATGATTCATATTAATTCCAATAAAAAAGCATATATTTACCTTTTAAGAAAGTTCTACAGTCCCTACAGGTGGATGGGGCTATCAGCCATGACTGACATGAAGTTGGGTGCCAGATGCAAAGTGTGTCTGGCCTTACAGTTTGGGATGATACAGAACTGCCCTTGGACTTGGCACTGAATCCAGCAGCAGAGCATGAGGTCTGAAATAGCAAAGGATGACCTCTAGCGGACTTCATACTATGAGTGCAGTAGCGCATAGGCACAGAAGTAACAAGCACACAAACCCACACAGAACACCTTGCAAGTGGTTGTCCTCTGGGCCACCAGGAAAAGACATGGCTGCCTCATGCCACTGTTCTCTAGCTTTTAACTTTGGATCCTATCGACGACTCTGTTTTTTGACGAAGCCATATCTCTCCTAATCATGACAAATGAATAAAACCAAAACTCCCTCTGGTTTTCATTCATTTTGGCAACCACTCCTGAACCAAACCCATTTTTTCTTTTGTATTCTTTTGGTTCTCTCTTTTACCTTCCTGTACCCAGGATGCCACCTTTGATTTTTCCCTCTCAGGTACATTACCCCAACCGATCCCTGCCGCAATCCATCACCGCTTCTCTGTCTTCCTGCTGCTGTTCATATCCTGACCTGATGAATCCACAGCTTCTTCCAGCATTCTCTGAAGTCACAGTCGAAGTATCCCTTATGAGAGACAAAGCCAGCAGCATTAGCCTCTTCCTTTGGCCTTCCATCTAGGATGCCAGTTGAAGGTAATCCTACTATCGCTTTAATGGCTCTCTCAGCTTACATGCTATTGTTCTTGTTACATCAAGACCATCAGTTCCCTTCCGATCCGTCTTATTTTCACCACACAGTGCCAATATCATCTGATCCAAGCCTTTGCTTCCTGTATTCTATGTCACACCAACTCCCACTCTACCAGCTTTTGAACCCTTGCTAACTTTCATTGCCTTCTCGTCCCTCAGGGCATCCAATTTAAAGTTGTTCTCTTCATGTTTAATTCCCTTTATAGATCTGTTCTTCCTTTACTTCCTTATCCTTCTCCAGCCAACAAGGACCATTTCCAGAATCTTCATTTTCTCTCACTCTATGAAATTCTTCTTCCATTCAAACCACCTCTGGTAGCCGGCACCTTCAGCTGCCTGAAATACCCTTCCTGAATCCCTGCACCTTTCCACCTTCTATGAAACTGTCCTTAAGCTCACAGTTTTGATCAAGTTTCTTGTCACCTATCCTAAAATCTCCTCTTTGAATCTGCCTTCATTTTTTTTCATCCAATTATGCCTCTGTGAAGTGCCTTGGGATAGTTTCCTGTATTATAACTATAATAAGGTTCTGTAAATGATTCAGATTTCTGGATAAATGTAAATTATAATTTGTTACATAAGATGTAACTCTTAACTTGTAGTGAGAGAAAATTATAATTTATGTTGTTACTGACAGTACGGGACATGAGGGGACTGATCTGGATCTCCTGATCACAAGAGCTCCCTTAATTTAATGCAGCAATGTTATCAAAGTATTCATAGGTGCTGCAAAAGGTACATCCACCTCATAAGTACAAGTTATACAGACGAAGCATTGAAGTTAAAAGTGTATGTTGTGTTTAGAAGATAGCAGCAGTCAATCACAGTATCTCTACCATCTGAGAAATATTATAAAGACATAATTAAATAGATATATCAGACTTAATTAATAAGCCTTCAATTAACAACCATATTCAGATTACATAATTTTAATAAAGTAAAGCTATTTTTCTTAATACTAAACAAGTAACATCAAACATACATGGAACAAAATGTTAGCCATTCATAATCCACATTGCATTAGTGATATGGTTAAGTATTTCAAAGCCTCTTGATCTTTTTGGAAGTTAACATAAAAAATCACATTATTGGTATTTTGGGTTGTGTTGTAAGCAATGTTATTTCTTTCAGAGCCTACATGTGTTTGTGGACCCATGCTGAGATTTACATTCTCAGATGGGAGAGAAAGTGCGATTACTATCTTCTAAACCTTCTCACTCACAGAGTACACTTTGAACTTCAATGCTTCTTCTGTATAACTTCCACTCATGAGGTGTATATAACTTTCTTCCTCATTTATGTTACTTTGATAACATTGTTGCACTTAAATAAGAGAGCTCTTGTGATCGGGAGATCCAGTTCAGTCCTCCAGTTCTATCAGTAGCAACATAAACAATTATATTTTTCTGACTACAAGCACTTATGTCTCCAGATATGTGCAGGCAGGTCTTTAAGCCTTGAATACTCTAGTTTGTGGGGCACCGTATTTGTTCTAGCTCACTGCTTTGAACCTTCCTCAGAATGTTTTGTCTTCATCTTCCAATTTGGAATTGTGTGAGTTAATGAAGGTACAACCCATGCAGCACACTCATCCTTAGATGTCCCATTCAAGAGAATTTTCTGATAAATGACCATTAAAATCATCTGACCATCCAGTTTTAGGTTTTCATGGTCAGATGCAGTGCATGTGCAAGCTCTGAGCATTAGATGGCAATGGAAAACAGGAACCCAGGATTTTTTTTGTTTCACCTCCATCTTACCAGACCATATGTGACTTAAATGGACTAAGTCAGCTCAATCTTACATTGAGTTGGTAATCACCAGTATTTTTCTTATCCATATTTTTATTTTCTCTAAATTCTGATTGAATTTCAGTCCTACTTTTATAGAGGTATTAAGGTTTTATAACAATCCATTTATGGAGCTATCACTAAAGTTTATCTCAGTGAACTGAGGAATTAATTTTTGATTGACAAGCATGATGAGGCAGATATCAAGGTTGTCAATTAAAAATTAACTGTTCCTCAAACATACAAGATCCCATGGGGTCTTGATAGAATGGATGCGAAGAGGATGTTTCCGCTTCTGAAAGAATCTAGAACCAGGGCTCACTGGTTAAAAGTAAGGGGTTGTGCATTTCAGACAAAGATGAGGCACAATTATGAGGTTCATGAAACATTTGAACTCCATTCCTCAAGGGATGGAAACAGTCTTTGAATATTTTTAACCTTGGATGGGTTCTTGATGATCAAGGGTTGAAAGGTTACCATGGTAGGCAGAAATGCAGAGTTGAGGTTACAGTTAGATTAGCCGTGAATAGTGGAGTGGGCTCAAGGGGCTGAGTGACCCACTTATGCTCCTAATTAGTATGTTTAGAGATTCATATTCCTTACCGTACTTGGTCCCCACATACAATTGAAAAATGTTGAGGTAAAAAGTGAACTACCTTCCCAACCAGTTTTGCCCCACACTTAAAGTGTCTCCTATCCTTTCCATATTTCATTATGGCATAGAATAAGGCCATTTGGCCCATAAAGTCAGTGCTGGCTCACAGAGCAATCCTGTTCTCCCCACATTCCCATGAATTCTACCACCCACCAAAACGAGAGGCAAATTACGACAGTCAATTAACCTGCCAACTCACCTGTCTTTAGGATGGGAGAGGAGAATCGAGCACCTGGAAACCCATGCAGCCACAGGAAGAAGGTCCAAGCTCCCCATAGACAGCGACACAGGTAAGGATTAAATTTGGGTCGCCAGAATTGTGAGGCAGCAGCTCTACTCACTGTGTCACTCTGCTGCCAAAAGTGTGAATAAAAGGCTTCTTCCAGAATAAACACATTAATTCTCCCATTGTGTCCATGAAAGGAAGTGTAAACCTCTGCTGTTTCTGCTTATCAGTAATGTTTCTAAGTAGGCAATGTAGATCTCAGTAAAGTTATTTCAAACCTAACCTAAATTGTTCCATAGCAAAATAAACTGCCCACAGTAACACAGCATGGAATAAAATTGATTAGAATTCCTTTGTGTACTTCTTAAAAGTACATTATATTTGTGACCTTTGGCATATTGGGCTAAGATTTTGCTTATTCAAGTATGTTCATACATACATCTGCATTTGCAAGCCGGTGCTTCTGTACTCTCTGAACATACAACACACACAAAAAGTGCTGGAGGAAGTCAGCAGGTCAGGCAGCATCTATGGAGAGAAATAAACAGTTGACGTTTCGGGCCGAAACACTTCATCAGGACTGGAAAGGAAGAGGGCAGAAGCCAGAATAAGAAAGTCGGGGGAGCAGGAGGAGCACACGCAGGCAGGTGATAGGTGAATTCAGGTGATAGGTGAGTCCAGGTGAAAGGAAGAAGGTAGGAGAGTGGGAGAGGGGGGAGATGTAAGAAGCTGAGAGGTGATAGGTAGAAGAGGCAAAGGTCTGAAGAAGACCTACAGGTAGGTCTTCACAAAGACGTACGGGTAGGTTAATTTGGGTTTAAAATGGGCGGCGCAGACTCGTTGGGCCAGAAGGGCCTGTTACCACGCTGTAAATAATAAAAAAAGGAGGAATCCCATAGGAGAGGGCAGTGGACCATGGAGTAAAGGGAAGGATGTGGGGAATAGATGGGCAGGTTAGAGGAGCGGATTGTTCATCGAGAAATATCAGTCTGTTTTTTTTCTTTTGAAATCTTTTTTAGTTTGTTTTGTTTTATTCCTTATAATTTTTTTCGATTCAGGGTTTTTTTTATACAATAAATTTTTTTCTTTCTCTTTTTGATTTTTTTGGTAATATATTCATTTGCTAAGAAACCGTGGGGCCTAGAGTATATTTTTTATTCTTTATGACTATATATGTCATGATTGTCCTCCCGATCTCTTTGTATTACGTGTATAATTACTGTGTTATATGTATTAATCTGTATTAATTTGAAAATTAATAAAAAGATTGAAGAAGAAAGATGGGCAGGTCATGAGGATGGGGGAAGGGGAAAGAGAAGGGGGAGGGGGTTACAGGAATGAGGGAAGATAAAAGTGTGGTGGGGGGGAGAGAAAAAAAAGGTGGGAGAAGAGGGGAGGAGTTACCGGGAGTCAGAGAAATCAATGTTGAGGCCGTCAGATTGGAGACTACCAAGGCGGAATATGAGATGTTGTTCCTCCAACCTACGTCTGGCTTCAACGTGGCAGTAGAGGAGGCCACGGATTGACATGTCGGTCCAGGAGTGGGATGTGGAATTGAAGTGGCTGGTCACCGGGAGATCCGTGCATCTGCAGAATCTCTTGCGTATCTGAACATACAAATTAGCACATGAACTTGAACTTGTGCTTTAAGCCTGATTGGAACTTTGCCTCAAAGACTTTTTCAGCACTGTGCTGGTTGGTTTACAATGAAAATTATTTGAAAAATCATGAACTTAATACAGGTTTTACATCAAGCAACTTCTTAAGCCTAACATGCAACCTTATGCTCGTTAGGGTCTAGAATCAGATCAGCAGCTAGCTCTGACTACATTTTGAATTTAGTAGTCGCAAAGTGGGAATGATCTCCGACTCATGCTGAACATACATCCTTTCTCAGTGGCCTTCGAATCCATGTGTTTATCTGATGCCAGCTGTTTAGCAAAGATCAACTACTCCCTTGCCTTTCAACTGACAAGAAAAATGAGCTTGTTCAACTTGTTCTTAGCTTCAGAAAATTACAAGTGGGATAGACTGAGTAGAGAACTAGTGGAATTCAAATTATAAGCTTGATAGGACAATGGGAATTGCATAGAAGGCTGGGATAGCAGATTTTTTTCAAAGGGTAATTGCTGTTGATAGGTCTTTCTAAAATTAAATGTAAGCACTTTTGTGAAAACATTGGACAGGTTAATACATATTAATACAATATGTATTAACATACATCCTAAGCAATGGTCTGTGGTTTCAATGGTTTCTAAGTTTCATAGACTTCAATGGAACAGGATATCTGGAGGCTAGTACCTCAATCGGCATGCTGGATTTTGCCCATTTTGTGATACTGCCTAAGTGCAAATCCAGGCTGTTAGCTCTCTCCCAAAAGTGAAGTGCTGCAGATGCTAGAAGTCTGAAATAAAATAGAAACTGTTGGATATACCCAGCAAGTTGGACAGCATCCATAGAGAACAGAAACAGAGGTCATGCTTCGGGTCAATGATCTCATATTTAATGAAGGGCCATCGGTGCGAAAGGTTAACTCTGTTTTGCCTTTCACAGATGTGGCCTGAACAGCTGTGTACCTCCAGTATTTTCTGTTTTGATGTTTTTTCTTCCTTTGGTTTCCCGATCGTTCTGGACTGAAGAGACAGATCCAAGGGAAAATGATTTGTTTGAATGCAGACAGGCTCCAAAGGCTTTATGTTTATTTTCAGACATCCAAAACACAATATGGTCATATCATAGACATGATGAGGTCAATATTTGAACATAACCTTCAGAATTACCACTCTGGGAAATACCTTGCTTATGGCACAGCTGGGGTTAATTTCTCTCCAAGTATTTCAGTTCTTACTATAAAAAGTTTCAATAAACCCCACATTAATTTTAAACCATTACTCGAGGAGATTTTTTCTTGCAACCAAACACACTGCCTATATCTTTCTGCTTTGTTGAGCAGCACCCATTATTATCCAGACTTGCTATGATGGTCTGACAATCTTTTGTGTTGGTTGACAGACTTTGTAGAATTATGCCAAATAATCGCACAACTCAGCAGAAACTCCAAGCCAAAATGTTTAATGGCAACAATAGTTTCACTGGAACATAAGCAAGGCGACAAAAGAATGGCTTTGTAATATTAGAATATGCCATATTATGTTGACTAGGATGTGGACTGCACCAGAATTGCAGGAACTTCCACTGAAAACATCATACAGAATCTTGGAAGATACTTAGAGGCTTTCTAAAGAATTTTCTCAGGATACCAGAGGATAGATTATATAATATTTAATTTTTAATGATGTTCATGAAATTATTTGAAAATACTATAACAGATTTATTTAGCGTTCTGTCATTCAGGAGTATTCGCTGGTCCCTGGTTATATATCAACAACAATAAGGCAGTGGTGACAAAAAAAATCAGTTAATTAATGGCCAGTCATTTTGAGATGACAGTGTATCCCTGATGCAAAGATAGAACATTGTATTCTTCTCAGCTCTGACAGAAAGTAAAGATGAAATATTAATGTCGGCTTGCTTCTTTTCTCACACCACGGAGAGGTGTTTGGGAAGACTGCTTTCCTGCAGTCAACCCAGCTTTAATTAATCAGGTCACTTTCTCTTTCAGCCTACCTCAGATGTGCTTCATCTCTGCAGTGAACAACATACCTGAAAATTCAATCGAAAGCTGTCCAACTAATTTTCGACACCAATCCATTGTTCCCTGTGAAGATCAACTCCTTTTGGCATTTGCTTTGAGCATTTGGGTGTTAGGCTATCTGTCTATTGATGCTGTGTTTGCTACCACTTATGTTTCAGACCTGCAAAATAAAACAACGAAAAGGATTCATACTGGGTAGTGCCAAGCAGGTTACTCAGTTCAAGTACTAGTTAAAGCCACTCTGAGGTAATTTATAAAGCTATTTTTTTAGAGTACCTGTATTTGCAAATCATTACATGAATAATTTACATAATTTTGACTGTGTTGTTAGTGGCAATCAAGAGACCAATTGTACAGCCAGATCTTTATTCTGTCATATTCTCCATACTATAGCAGCCCATTAATGTGGTTCTGTTTTCAGCGATCTTCATTGACTTCCTTATGGTTCAAAACGATGCATCATTTCACTGTTCTACATCATTACAGCAGCATAGTCATTAAATTACTGGACGAGCAGCCATAGTTCTGGACCATTGATCCAGAGATGTGGGTTCGAATCCCACCTTGGCAGCTGTGGAAATTTAAATTCAAGTAATTAAACAAAACATGGAATTCAAACAAAAAAAGCTAGTCTTAGAAATGGTATCAATAAAGCCACTGAATGGTTGATGTAACTGCTTCTTTGGTTCAGGGGTTTTTAAGGATAGATAATGAAAGCCAGTTTTGCCAGTGATGTCCATTTCCTGTCAACAAATACATTAAAACAAAGAACTTTCAGCATAGATTACCATGGACCATTTTTGTTAACTTCTGCCCACTTCAGATCTTAAGCAAAGAGATTCAGAAGGAAACAATCAGCACAACATATAGAGCTATTGAAAGATGCAGAGGGAAATCAATAAAGAAGGCAGATTGCGAAGTATTTCAGTGGGGTGCAGAAACTTAATTCTTTTGTACAGAAACAAGTAATCTTCAGTGTGATATTTGATAATGGTAGAAGTAGGCAAGCAATGTTTTATCATATTAATAATCTGTAAGTTGATAGATAAGGGGTATTGTGACAGTAAATGTTGTCTATATGTGTTTTGATAGCTATATTTTCATGTTTCAGAACCCTTTAAATATGGTGAATGACTAACATAGTGGGTCAGCACATTGTTAGGTTTGATCTAAACCTGGCTCTGGATCCATCCCCCAAGGCAGGCAAATAAGTCTTTACCTAAGATGTCTTAATTAAGTGGCCATCAACAATTTCCATTCATGGCTAATGAGCAAATATTAATTTTATAAAATTTAAGCATAATTGGTCCTAGATTTGCCCCTTAAATACAAAAAGTAATCAAGGTGATCATTATTAATATATTCTTTGCCAATGGCTGAGGCTGAGGTTCACTGAGATTTTATGTCAAAATAGCTTCAAAGCATAATATTCTTCATTTTGGATTACCGCATGGAATTCAAAATTCCATTCATTGGCATTCACTGTGTTAAGAAGCACAAAATCCCCTTTTCAACAGAGAAATAACCTGCTTTTAAGGTCAGATGACTGTCCTACAAAGATGCCTTATGCATTCTGTAACTTGTCATTTTTTGTCTGTGCAAACCTAACATAGTTCAGTCAATACATCTTTCTGAAAAGATATCTGGTCAGGTAAAACTGGCCACCATGTGAAAGCATGAATGTAATTGCTGTAACTTGTATGGAGAGGGTACCATATTGTGTGAGCTTTTACAACCCACCAACAAATCACAATTATATGAGAATATATGGCATTCCTAAGTATCAGGCATTAGAACTTCTGGACTTTAGAACCTTATTGTTCCTAACTTTACCATACCATTGGGAATGAGCCATCTGTCATGATGCCATATAATGCAGAACTGAATATTCTAAATGTTCCTGGTTAATGACACACTTAAGAATTCAGACAATGTTATATTTGGCAGATGTTATGTCAGTGATTTATAATATTTCATGCAATATATGATCCTTTATGCAAGCTCATTTTTATGGTAAGGTTTTGGTAGTAGCTCAAGCATATCGAAGCATATGGAGGCTACCTATACATGAAACATACAGGTCCCTTGTCCAAAATCCAGTACCCTCAAGACCAGGACAATGCCAGATTTCAGAATTTCCCAACAATGTATACATAGCGTTTTGTCCTCACTCAATAGATTATAACTCATGCTTCCTATTTGCAATGCTACACCTGATGGTACCTTCTGGACTTTTGACTAAATACACAGGAAGTCACCTAGCAGAGCTTGTGCTGGGTCAGGTAGGTTCAAGAGTTATATGGGTGGGTTCAGAGAGGGAACATGTCTAAAGTTCACACATTAAAAAACAGTGACATCTTTAACAGTTGGTGAGCTTTGATTAGATTGTGCTCACCTCTTGCTAGCAGGTACATCGGGAACCACCAACTATCTTCTCCACTCTGTGCAGCTCATCACTGACTTCCACACCTGCCAATTGAAATACAGCAGTTGGAGATGAGCTGGAGTTTAGATGCTGGCACATCTGACCTCTCACTTCACCACATACCTGTCGCTGAGCCCAAGGATGGAATACACATGTACTGAACAGTGGGGAAAAATGAACTTCCCATCTGCCCCCCCCCCCCCCCCAGCATTGATAGCCTAATTTCAGCAGTTAGCCTAACACTATTACAGTGCCAGCGACCCGGGTTCAATTCCCACCGCTGTCTGTAAGGAGTTTGTACGTTCTCCCCATGTCTGCGTGGGTTTCCTCCGGGTGCTCCGGTTTCCCCCCACATTCCAAAGACGTACGGGTTAGGAGTAGTGGGCATGCTTTGTTGGCGCCGGAAGCGTGGCGACACTTGCGGGCTGCCCCAGAACACTCTACACAAGGGATGTATTTCACTGTGTGTTGCGATGTACATGTGACTAATAAAGATATTTGATCTTAAGTAAGGTTACAGACTGAGGAGAGGACAGATGAGTGGTTTACTTATCTTTCTCTATTTTACTTTGTGATTTTAAATGATCTTTAGAACTGTAAGACATAGCTTATTGGCTTTATTTTTTTAATTATCTAAGTCCATTGTCATTTAGAGACATATAAAAACAATTCTAAGGTCTGTGACAGCACCATCAGGGTGTTTCAGAGGCAAGTCTCAGGGTATGCAGCTTGAGCTCTGTGTAGCACTCACAAATTCCTCCACATCGTGATACGCTTGAGAACAAATGGTCAGTTCTGTATCCAACTCTGAGCTCTCTGGGTGGCAGATTCTGGTAGTGGGCTGGATCCAGTGCATCTGGCCACTTATACTGAGAGAGGACCAGCACTAAGGCAGCATAGTCCTGGGAGTTGGCACCCAGTGATCTTGGGGTCAGACAGTATTTGTGGTTAAATAATGTTGGGTATGTATCAAATTAGTTCATTTGTGACTGAGTGGATGGAATTCAGCCCAATACAGGGATTAAACTCCTGCCAGTGCTGGTGAGCAACGATACCCCTCTACGCCAACACTAACTTGAAGGAGTTCAGCAGTTTTATTGCAGTCCTACTGAAGCAGGTACACGATGTACATGATGTAGTGTAGACTTTAATTCCACACAAGCACGGAGAAGACATGGTGAAGGTGCTCAGTATTGCAGTCATGGGGTGCCCCTGTGAGGGCTGGACACACCAGAAGTGAAATTCATAAAAATAAGCAATACAAAATTGGGATCCCACCTTACATTCTGTTCTTTTCTCTTTTATAGTCATCCTGTGCTATCACCCAAGACAAATTTCTATAAATTTACTTAAAGTACCATGAAGTGGATATGTTTGACACTTGGTATAAGAAAAACAATGCTCTTCCTTTCCCTAGTACTGACCTCCTCACATTGATCAACATAAACAAAAACTGTTCGAATTATTATTTGAGGTGGATTAAATAGGACTGAAGTAAATCAATTGTTGTGATCTCTTTCTGGAGTATGGCCATGTTTTTTGCAGAAGGACTATGTCCTGTCTTCTTAAAAAGGTCATTGAATGTGGCACACAATTTGGGGGTTGGAACATTAATCTACAATGACAAGCAGAAACCTTTACTGGTTCACAATACAAAAACATCTCTGAATACAACAAAGGATGATTTTACAATTATTTTTCAAACAGGCCTGATTAATTGGATTCTTTGTATCTGCAAATTGAAAGCTCACTACTACTTGGTTGTTCTTCAGACCAGCAAACCTCTTGGGACATGAAAGTTTGGACAAGAGCCTGGGACATGAGAGCCCAGAACTATTGTGTGTAGTGAACTGTAAAAAGCCATTCAAAGGAAAAACACCACACATTCTTTATTTATTTGTAGTGAAATATTTATCTGTGACATGAGGCTTTGGTAATAGCTCGTACCTCTTTTCAGCTCTCCAATGAATAGAGACATTTTTAGAACGAGCGCTTAATATATCTCCCAAGTGAATAATTCAATTTTGCACACTTTGAAATGTGCTGTATTGACCTGAAAGCCAAACTGTTGTGTTTCTGCTTGAAAAAAAATCAAACTCTCCAATTTCTTTGTACTTTGAGAATAAGTGCACAGCAAAATTGTTAATATTTGGACTGATAAATACAAACAACCAACAGATCCTTGCAGTGCTGGACTTCTGCATCAGTTCTAGTGCAATAAACAAACAGCCAATATCATCTAATGCCCTTTGTAATAAGAACATATAAAAACATTTACCAGCAGAAAAATTACGATCTTCTATGATCAGGTAAATTATTAAACATTCATAAGCTGAGATGTATGTTTTCAGGTCTCTCCTCTTGCAAGCAAATTATGTTGAAACTTTTAAACTCAGGGAGTAATGCTCCATATACAGATTACTCCCAACAGATTATTTTTCCTGATGATTATCCTTTCATTTGTATTCACCTCTTGAGCACATTGCATCTGCGTAAAGCACAAGTGACATTTGGGCTTTGGCATCTGTTAAAATGTCCTCAAGCTTATGGAAAATCAGCAACAGAGAGTTAAAATCATGAACTGTGATGAAGCATAATCTCAATGAATCTGCACCATGCATGCATATTGGGATTATCTCACATAAATACTTGGACTTCAACATAGTAGTTCCTCAAGCCAGCAACATCAGGAAAAGCGTTACAACCTCTCCCATCATCTGCGCTTCAATCTTGAGTCATTATCAGCTGTGGTGTAAAGGGTACAGCAGAGCCCTGCCACAATGCCCTTCAAAAGCATACTTCTTGCCAGTTTGCTGTCCTTTGACATTAAATTCCACAAAAACAACATACAGCATTTCTTAAAAAGCAAACTTCCAAAAAAGATTTTTCAGTCAGATCACTCCTTACTTGACCTGTTATTACGAATGTGTTTATTAAAAAGCAGTCTCTTCTGAATATCTTGTACGTAACTGAAAAGTATGGCAGACAACTTCGTCCCATATATCGTACATCTTGTAGCATGTGGGAATTCCAAGATGTTCCTTGCAGTCTGGGTGATCACATCTCAGGAGGTGCTTCCATTATGTCCACTTCAGAGAGAAACAAAGGACTGCAGATGCTGGAATCTAGATGTAAAACAGGATGATGTTGGAGGAACTCAGCAGGCCAGGCAGCATCCGTGGAGAAAAAAAGGCAGTCCACTTTTCCTGAAACATTGACCGCCTTCTTTTCTCCACGGATGTTGCCTGGCCTGCTGAGTTTCTCCAGCATCATCTGTTTTACATGTCCACTTCAGAACCTGGTTTTAGAGCTTGAGTGCTGACTAGAGGCATTATGATGCATCTGTCCCTTTTCTCTCTTCCCCGATCTACCCAGTTCCTCCAACACCCACCCTACCCCCAGCTCCCCATCACCCTGTTTACCCAGTTCCTACTCCACTCACTCCACTCTGACCATCACCCACACACTCCTCCCACTGTGACCCTCCCCCTACTGTTCCCATCTGCCCACCCCATCTCCCTTATTTGGCTCCATGCTGCACCTTCCTTTCCCATCATCTGCAGCCTTTTGTTACGTCCACCTATCACCTCCCAGTCTCTATCGCTATTCCCCTCCATCTGCCTCTCACCCCTTCTCACCTGGACCCTCCTATTGCTTGCAAGCTCTTGCTCCACCTCTTCCCCTCACCTGGCTCTCTCCTCTCTATGCTTCAGTGTAGATGAAGTGTCTCATCCTTCCACGGATGCTGCCTGACCTTGTTTTTAGCCTTGTTTATAATTTATCCCCATGGTAACCCTGGTTTCACCCTATTAGAGACCTCAACCTCCCCTACCCCTCCCTGTGGCTGAACAAGCTTCTTTTCTCTCCTTTTCAGGTCTGATGAAGGGTCTCCGATCTGAAACATTGACTCTGTTTCCCTTCCCACAGATACTGCCTGACTTGCTAAGTATTTCCAACACTTCCCATTTTTGTTTTAGATTTCCAGCATCTGCAGGTTTTCTTTTGATTTTCACTGACCAGAAGAGTTGGACACACTAGGGACCAAAAGGTAATCTGTGTAGAGCCTGAAGATTTAGGCAAGGTTTTAAATAAGTATATTTCATTAGTTCACACTAAAGATAAGAACATTGTAGTTGGAATTCAGGAAGGTGATTGGTGAAATTCTAGAACATGTTACCATTAAGAAGAAAATTGTAGATATCTTAGCTGCCATGAAGGTGGATAAATCTCTAGGGGGCCTGATGACATGGATCCCAGGCTGTTATGACAAGCAAGGTAGGAGATTAATCCAGTCTCTCCGGATGCTGGGGCTGCTGGGGCTCTGGAAGAGACATTTAAATCTCTGCTGGCCAAATGATTGGAGGACAGCAAATGTGGTACCTTTATTCAAGAGGGATAAAGGAGGGATAAGCCATATAATTGAGTTTAACATTAGTGGCAGAAAAGTTATTGGAAAAGTCCTGAGAGACTGGATTAATCTGCACTTGGAAAGGCAGGGATTAATCAAAGATCATCAGCTTTGTTAGGAGGATATCCTGTTTGACCAATATGATTGAATTCTTCAAAGAGGCAACAAAGTGTATTGATGAAGGCAGTGTGTTTGATGGATTTCAGTAAGGCCTTTGACAAGGTCCCACATGGGACACTAGTCGAAAAGGTTAAGCCCATGGGATGCAGGGAAAGTTGGCTTGCTGACAGGAGGCAGAGGGTGATGGTGCAGGGCTTTTGTTATGACCAGAAGCCTGTAACCAGTGCTGTACCACAGGGACAACAAACAACTTGCTGGAGGAACTCAGCAGGTTGAGCACAGGGATTGGGACTGGAACTCTTACTGTTTGTTACATACGTTAACTATTTGGATGTGAGTGTCGGAGGTATGATTAGTAAGTTCACAGAAGACATGCAAATTGGTTGTGCTGTTGGTATGGACTACCATAGTCTTTGGACAATATTGATGAGGTGGTAAAATGGGCAAAGGAATGGCAGATGGAACTTAATCCTGTTGAGTGTGATGTGATGCATTTTTGGAGGACGACTAAGGCTAGGATATACACAATGAATGGTAGGATCTTAGGGGATATTGATTAGCGGAGGGGCCTTGCTTAGGACCCCACCAGCAGGGCCATGCCCTCTTCTCATTGCTGCCATCGTGCAGGAGGTACAGGAGACACAAGAGATTATGCAGATGCTGGAATCTGGACACAAGAGATTCTGCAGATTCAGGAGGTACAGCAGCCTGAAAACCCACACCTCAAGATTCAACAACAGCTTCTTCCCCACTGCCATCAACCTGAAAAACCCTAATTCTATCTCAGACTATATTTCCCTCAAATTGCACTAATGTCATTGTGTTTATTTTTGTTTATTCTGTTGTGTCAGTTATGTATAATTTTTGTTGATTTAAGTTTATGTAATTTATGTTTGTCATGTTTGTAATGCACTCTGCTGCTGCTGCATTAAACTAAGTTTCATGGCATTTATACCCTGGGTATGTACACTATTATCAGCAGTAAGGGTATGAAGGAAATGGTATAATTTTATAAACCATTAGCTTGGCCACATCTGGAGCACCCTGGTCAACACACTATAGGAAGGACATGATTGTATTGGAGAGGCTGCAGAGGACATTTACCAAGATGTTGTCTGAGATGGAGTTGTCAGCTGTAGAAGAAACTGATAGACTGGATTTGTTTTCCTTGGATAGGAGGAGGCAGAGGGGAGACTCGATTCAGGTATACAAAATTATGAGAGGCATACATAGGGTAGATAGAAAGAAACTTTTTCCCAAAGAAGAGGTGACCCAAACCAGACAGCATATGTTTAAGGTAAAGCCTGGGAGGTTTAGAAGGGAGTTAAGGAAGATTTTTTTTCACACAGAGGACAATCTGGAATGCACTGCCTGATTGGGTGGTTGAGGCAAAGACTCTCACAGCATTTAAGAAGTATCAAGAGAAGCACTTGAATCACCAAGGTATAGAAAACTACAGATTAAGTGCTGGTAAATGGGATTAGTGCAGAGAAGTATTCAATACTTGTAATGGGCATGGTGGGCTGAAGTGCCTGTTTCTGTTCTGTATGACACTATCAAATTATTATAACTAAAAATTGTTCTGGTATGAAAAAACTATTGGATTTATTTAGCAACTTTCATGTCCTCTAAATGTCCTATAGTACTTCATGGTCAATCAAGTACTTCTGATGCAGAGCCCTTATTGTAATGTATTATGGTATAGTAACTGGACCAGTAATCCAGAGTCTTGGAGTAATGCTCTGAGATGTAAATTTAATTCCTAAATTTAATTAAATAATCTGGAATTTTAAAGGAACACAGGAATGTGGGACTACCTGCTTCATGAATGTCCTTTGAAGAGAGAAATCTGCCACTCAATCTGACCCATTTGTGACTCTAGACTCAGAATGATTTGATTGTTAATCGTCCCCTGAAATGATCAAGCAAGTAAGCCAATTGCATCAACCTTGTTATGTTAAATAATAAGAATAACCAACAAAGATTTATTTACTAGATTTGAACATAGCAAAGAAGCTTGCAGCCGAGTCAAAACCCTGATTTCCAAATTCAGAAATCTGCCCCACAACCCAATCAAGCAACACCTAAGCTGTATTCAGAGATTTGTATCTCTCAGTCAAAGGTCCAGACTTGTCAATCACATTGCCTGGGTACGTCCCATCCTACCAGAGGTAACGACACGGTCCAGGATGAGTTGCCCTGGGCGCCCCCAGGCATCGTCTCCATATTCCACGAAGTCACATTGCATTGATTCAAAGGCAGGCAAACAATCCTTCTGCTGATTAAGAGCTGCCTTCCTCCCTTAGTTGATGTATGCTGAATGCCTCTTGGAGGAAAAACTGAGAATCACAAGGCCACAAAATATAATCTGAGTGGGGACTTCAATGTCCATTATCATAAATGGCACAGTCATGCCACGGGTGATCAAGTTGTCCAAGTCCTGAAGGATATATTAATCAGGAACAGTAGGAGGCCACCCAGTCCCTCAAGCCTACTCTGCTATTTAATAAGATCATGGCTGATTTGATTGTAACCTCAACATTGCCAAAGCAATGTTAATAACTTGTAAATTATGTTCACAATATGTGTAATGACTATAAGATTCTAAGATAATGTTGTAAAAATAGTTAAAGACCACTAAAATGCAATTGTGAATCCAATCTATCACAATATAAAGGTATTGCAGCTTTTTCCTTCAGGTTCCTACAAAAAATAAAAAAAAGTAAAATCAAGGCAGAAGTTTGCAGCTCAACAGTTGAATCTCTTAATTTACTCAACAATGCCAAGCATTGATTTAAATTGAATTTTTAACTATAAAGACTCCGCAACCCATTTTTCTCATCCTTTTAGAATGCATAGTTTTTGAAAACTGTAAATATCTGTTTGCTATGAAAACAGATCATAATCATGCTAGTCCTAAAAAATCATTTTGTCAGGATTTACGTCACATTGGCATTTTGTTGTATTTTATCTTGAAAGCAAAATACTAACATAATGAATTGCTTAATGTTCTGTAGCTAACTTTGTTTGGTAGGCATACAATATTACTGTGGAGCTATAATTTAATTAAAAATAATACTTTATTAAAATACTGGACCATGCAAAAGTGTATGTCTGCCAAATCTAGTGCTACAAAAGCCTGCCTTCAACACACTGCATTTCCTGTTTTGTAAATTAGGAATATCAAATTTGGCAAGATCATAATTATTAAAGGTAAACAATACTTTTTTATGAGCCATTTGTTTTGTAAAAAAAATGAGATTTTGAAGTGTCAATAAAGGAAGAGGAATCTCACATATCTGCCTACATTATTTTAAACATTGATTTTTTTTCTGCCCAGTCCCTCAACATCCTGCTCATGGGGGTGGGTTATTGTGGTTTCCAAGCATGAATCAGTAACACTTTATTTTGCCATAATAGCAATCCAAGCATCAGCAGAGTTTGGCTGTGGGAGTACGCTGTATTTTTGTAGAAAATCAATAACTGCTTCTGTTTGGAGAGAAAAGCATAAAGGACAGCTAACTGTACTATATTGTAAGTGTTCTGCAACCAGTCACAGCACACGCCTTACAACAGCAAATCCCTGCAAATTATTAAATAATAAATCACAAAGTAGAGCAAGTCTTGGTGGACAGAACATATTTCCCAGCAAAGCAGACAGAGACAAATAAATTATTTAGTCCTCACGCAAAGATAAAACAACAGAGGGAAAGAAATGAGAAGTTCAGATTTTTTTTTCCTACACACTTTTTTTTAAAATAGAATATGCTATGTGTTTTATTGACAGATTGTTGGAAACTACTATGGTCAATGACATGGCTTAACCCAGAGAAGAATCTTTGACATCCAGACTCAGCTTTCAGCAGGGGGAATGAAACCCTAATCGAAGAGCAACCTTGCAAAAATTCCAACAGAGAAATATGTTGCCAAAACATATCAACTGTTTCCAGATCAACGAAAGATAAATGGCATTAAGAGTAAACATAATTTAGGAATCTAAAAAAGATCCCAATTTTTCCACCTGGTTTTAACTTTCTTTGGGACAATAAATGCAAAATGCATCACAATAAATTGCCTGCAAATTGCAACACAAAATGCTGAAAAACATGCACTGGCTGGGCTTCATCCCACTGCATATACACGAGGTCAGCACCTATTTGGGTTTCCATGTGCTATCAGAAAAAAATACCATTGGTGCGTATGTACCAACTGAAAGTGGCATAAAATAAATAAATCATTTTATTAACCATTCACTATGCTACTTTTACAACTATTCAGATGGCGCTTGAAGACTAAGAAGAACTGAATTCTTTCATGCAAGTTTGTCCATTCTTATGTCGGAGTAGCAAAGAGGTCTACCTGTATTTTAGTGGACAAGCAGAAATACAAGCATACTTTCACTGTGAGCTTCATATTCTGATCCTTGTCACATCAATAATAATGGATTCCAACCCACTCCATTTAATTTTCATTTTATGTATTTTTTTACTACTTTAAATATTCAGAAAATATTCACCATGCAGTATTTTTAATGTAAATGTAATAAATTTTGCACGAGGATTCTGCACCTCTGCCACCTAAAGCTTCTTTCTGTGGAGGAAACAGCAGGGAAATGTTCCTTTTTTGCATCAAATATAAATAACCTCAGGCTTACTTGAATAAACTTGAGCATATATTCTATTAAATGTCTGTTTCAAATGGTTTTTAAAAAATTTAAAATTCTAGGATAGCAAGCGAACAAAAAGGTTATGTATCTTTCAAAACCTGAAGAAAGATTAAGGAAATAATGTCAGTAAAATTATGCATTTCTTCCGTGATGCAGAATTCAGGTAATAATCACTTTCTGCTCAAATAGATGTTGGAAACATAACTTAAATTGTCAGCTTTTTATATTCTTGGATAGTAATTTGCAAAGTAAGATCAAAATATCACTTGGCTGTGGTTACACTCATCTGTCTGCTTCCTTGCTGATTGACTAGATCCACACAAAGAGATCTGCTCTGTGTGTGTGGAGCCCTTGAGGCTATTGTGGAAAGTGTTTTCTCAGATTATCTAATAGAACGTTCACCAATTATCTAACTGCAGTACACTCTGTTGATTGCTCTGTTAGGTATGATTGAATAGCCATTACAGTTTTAACAGAAGCATTTTTAACAACAAAGTAACTGTGAAATTATATTATGTAAGCAGTGCAGAGTTAATGATTGTTATATACTACTAACAAAAGTGTAGTCATTCTGTACTTTTGTAATTGATTTGCCAAATACTGTCGTTGAACATTAATATGTGAAGGGTATTATAATCATTCAATTCATTCAGCTTGTCTGTTGGCAGTCTTCTTGGGTCTCAGTTAACTTCTCTATCATTTATGGACTCTGCTTCACAGCTTCATATAAATGAGACTTTTCTCTCAAAATAAATAGCATTGGTGATCTAATATCCATCGGATATAATTCTAATCTTACAAATTTACCAAAACCAAATTGTACAGCAACAATATTTAATTTATGAGAATAATTTACTTTAATATAAACTACATTCATTAGCCAGCTAACCCATATTTCAGAAACCATCTTCAAATATTCACTTCATTGATCCATTAGTTCACTGTTCAGCTTCTAGTTGCCAAGCTCTGGTTGGGAGCTGGGATGGATGTTCCCTTTCATTTATACCTGCTTCATATAGAATAGTCATATCATGGATGGGATTTGCAACAGATTTATTCAAATATAATCAAAAGATTGCTGGTATAGTGAGTCGTACAACAGTCTCTTATCTCATACTGGTGGGTTTAAATTAAGGCAAGACTGGCTGGATGTAATATTCCCTTCTCTCTGCTGTCTGTGAGGTCTTCTCCACAGTTCTCATCATTTAAGTGAAATGATACTTGCACTGTACTTTCAAGGTTTGGTTTCTTTCTAAAGAAATAGTGAATATATTTTCAAATATTTTGGTAGGTGAAAAAGGCCAAATGGCGGGCGACACAGTGGAGCAGCTGCTGCCTCACAGCTCTAGTGACCCAAGCTCAATCCTAACCTCGGATGCTCTCTATGTGGAGCTTGCATGTATTCCCTGTGACTGCTTAGGTTTCCTCTGGGAGCTTCAGTTTCCTCACACATCCGAAAGGTGTGCAGGTCAGTAGGTCAATTGGCCTCTGTTGTTTGTCCTTGGTGTGCAGGTGAGTGGTAGAACCTGGGGAGAGTTGATGGGAATGTAGGGCAGAATAAAATGGAATTAGTGTAAATTGGTGTTTAATGGTCAGCAAGGACTCAGAGGGCTGAAGGGTCCATTTCTATGACTGTATGGTTAATGAGAAACAAAACTACTACATTTTGCTTGTGCTATATGTGAATGAACGCTGTTGGCTTTGGTCAGCATTGTTGTTCACTGGACATTGCAACATTGGTTGGACTGAGGATGAAACAGCATTTAATTGCATACAGTGCAAACATTATTCCAAGCCACAAAACATGAACTTGGTGTAAATTGTTCAATAAGATAATATGTGCTGCTTATAGATTTTACGTGGTAGATTTGTTTTGTGAATGAACAAAGTTGTGCAAGTGATCAACTTCCAAAGCTGCTTGTCTCTCTTCATTATGTTCAGTGCAGAGCACTCGAGATAAGTTTTCTTACCCCTGTTCTTTCTTCAGATGTGCAGCAAGTCATTGAACAACAGCCATTCATAAATGCTACAAAGCATCTTAAAGTAGTTGGAATGAGTCTTTCCAGGCTTATGCTATTGTTGGCACAGATCGTGATGTTATGGCAAGCTTATGTTTGACTAAATTGCTATTTTTGCCTTTTAGCTCTGGAATGAAGGCATGCCAATTATACTATCAAAAACTGAGAACAGAAAGCTTGGCTCATCCTTTACTATGTGCATTAGTCCAATTACTTGTGCCTCCAATAACCTGTAATAATCTCTGTCTATTATATTGTGCTCCTTCATTCCAGGATTGTTCTCTTTTTCACAGATGGCTCATGTAGGGTGCCATCACCCTTCCATTCTCTCAACCCTTCTTGTGTGGTGTGTTTTTCCTATAATTTACCTATCAATCTGTTATTTTCCTGCCACCTGTACAACACAACCATTCATTATTCCTTAACAGCAAGCAACAAAAAATGCTGCTCTTAAACCTGTTCTTTTAGAATCCCAACAGTTCCTCAGACAACACTGAGGCTTAACTATTTCCCAGAGTGCTCTGCATTTCTACATTTCATCAGGAAGCCTTGTCCCTTGGGAGCCTATCATCTCAAGGCACTCAGAATGCCATGAAAACATAAAACCCCATCTGGTCCATTTAATGATTTCTATTTGATGAATTTTTTCTATTCATGAAGGAAAATATTACCACAGGGGATGGCCTGCAGCACACTCTACCCTATTGCTTCTTCTAAGTCATGACTGATGATCATCCAGCCGTCCGCAATCAAAACAGCAAAGAAAACACACAATGTCATTGGTCCTTAAAAAAAGTCAACAGATGACTTTAGATTATATTTTTCTTTGTTTTTGCATACTGAGAAATTGAATCATGTTTAATTAGATATTAGCTAATCAATCATTGCCATTGAGGACTTCTGAGTAGTATTACATTAGAATGCAGAGAAAGCATAAGGGAGCACCTTGGAAATTTAAACCATGCAACACTTGTAATATTAAAAGAAAGTTGTCAGATAAAACAAAGGAAGACTGTTTGCTTGTGGCTGTACATTGGCAGCTCTGCTAACAAGTCCTAACAGATGACATGAATTACCAAATCAGTGCATGACTATTCAAAAGCTAATACTTCCAAAAACCTTCAGGAAAAGCTCACGATCAAATATGTACAAAGGTTAGTTCAGGCCCCATGGCCTCTCTAGGTTTATGCTGCTGTCACCTTTTGAGGCATGTCAAGATCAATTTTCCCTAATAGATATCACTTTAGCTACATGATAATTGGCCCATCGCTTTGTGCTGATTGAATAGCAGCCAGAGATTAGTCCATGCTCAACAGATGATGAACAAGACACCTGAAATACACCTGCAAGTTTCTTTCGCAGTCCAAGTTTCTTTGGTCCAGAAAAATAATATATTTTGATGGGAAATTAATTTGAGGGAAGACAAATGTTAAAACTGACACTGATACTTTCTTCTTTGGGTGTCACTTTTACTCTGATCCTGGTTTCCTAATCACATCAAATGTACTGTAGAAGTGGTTGTTGTGCAATGCATGCTTGCAGAAGATTGGCTCATTCACATTGGAAATTTGATGTACATTTATGTGTACTATATTAATTCTCTCATCTTTTATATCATTGAATCATAGAATAATACCGCACAAAACAAAGCCATTCAACCTAGAATTCTTGAGCCAGCTCTTTGAAAGACCTAACCAATTAGTTCCATTCACCTGACCTTTCCCCATAGCCTGGTAATATTTGTCCCCTTCAAGTTTTTATCCTTTCAGAAGTTACTTTTGAACAATTGCTCCCAACATCTTTCCATTCCAGCCATAACAGCCCACTGAATAAAATTTTTCCTCATCTATCCTCTATTTCTTTTGATCATGATTGTTAAACAGTGAATTTCACTCAGTATATTCAGACCATAACACAAGAGATTCTGCAGATGCTGGAATCAGGAGCAACACACACAAAATGCTGTTAACAGACGCAACCAGTTCCTCTCCACCGTCACCCTCCTCCATCTGCCAGAACTGGTACTCACCCTCAATAACTTCTCTTTCGGATCCTCCCACTTTCTCCAAACTTCTGCTTCCTGCACCCATGCCGAGCTCATCAATTTCATCAACTTTGCCTCCAACTTCCACCCCACCCTTAAATTCACTGGGTCCATCTCCATCACCTCTCTGTCTCCATCTCCAGAGACAGATTAATCACTGACATCTTTAACAATCCCACTGACTCCCACAGTTACCTTGACTAAACTTCTTACCACCCTTTCACTTGCAAGGATGCTATCCCCTACTCCCAGTTCCTCTGCCTCCGCCACATCTGTTCCCATGATGATAATTTCCATTCCAGGACATCTGAGATGTCCTCTTTTTTCAGTAACCAGGGTTTCCCTTCCACCACCATCAATGCAGCCCTCACCTGCATCTCCTTCGTTTCCCGTAGGTGTGTCCTCACCCCTCACCCCTCCCAACATAACAGGGACAGGGTTCCCCTTGTCCTCACCTACCACCCACAAGCTTCCCCATCCAACACATCATTCTCCGCAACTTCCTCCACCTTCAACAGGATCCCACCACCAGGCACATCTTCCCCTCCCCCCCTGCTCTGCTTTCCACAGGGATCGCTATCTCCGTGACTCCCTTGTCCAATCGTCCCTCCACACTGATGACCCTCCTGGCACTTATCCCTGCAACTGCACCAAGTGCTACACCTGCCCCTACACCTCCTCCCTCACCACCATTCAGGGCCCTAGACAGTCCTTCCAAGTGAGGCAGCACTTCACCTGTGAATCTGAGGGTGTCATTTATTGCATCTGGTGCTCCCAGTGCTGCCTCCTCTACATTGGTGAGACCCGATGCGGCTTGGGTGACCACTCCGTCGAGTACCTTCGCTCTGTTTGCCGCAACAGCCAGGATCTCCCGGTGGCCAGCCAGTTTAATTCCACATCCCACTCCTGTACTGACATGTCTCTCATCTACTGCCGTGTTGAGACCAGATGCAGGTTGGAGGAATAACACCTCATATTCCGCTTTGGTAGTCTCCAACCTGACAGCCTCAACATTGATGTCTCTAACTTCTGGTAACCCTGCCCCTCTTTCCCGCCCCCTCTTTTTTTCCCTTCCCTTTGTTTTCCCTCATTCCTGTGCCCCCCCCATTCCTTCTCTTTCCCCTCCCCTGCCCTCATGACCTGCCCGTCTATTCCCCACCTCCTTCCCTTTATTCCATGGTCCACTGCCCTTCCGGATTCTGTCTTCTTCAGCGCTTTCCCTCTTCTGTCTATCATCTCTCAGCTCCTTACATCACTCCCTTTCATCCCCCCTCCCCCACCCATCTACCCTCCCCCTCTCACCTGGACTCACCTATCACCTGCCAGTCTGTGCTGCTCCCCCTCCCCCGACCTTCCTATTCTGGCTTCTCTTCCTTTCCAGTCCTGATGAAGGGTCTCGACCTGAAACGTCGACTGTTTATTTCCCTCCATAGATGCTGCCTGACCTGCTGAGTTCCTCCTCCATTTTGTGTGTGTTGTATATTCAGACCATCTACTTTTTCTTCACAGATTTTGTCACTAAAATTTAATGAAAAAACAGACCTTGCTTTTGAGGAAGGAGACAGGTTGATGATAAGTTTGTTTAAGTGGGATAAACAAATATTCAGTAGCCAGACAGAAATTAACAATGTTTGAAAAGAAACTCAGGACAGACACTGACCTGAAATGCCCCAGGAAATATGGAACAGTTCATATTTCCCTCCATAGTTGTCAGGAAGCTGAGTGCTCCAGTGTGACCATGAAAATTTCAAACGTCCTGACAGGTGCTCAGCAGCGATTTCCCGGCTGCACTCCACAATTGGTGACAATGCCACAGTGCCATCTCCCAGCACTTAGACTGGGAAACATTTCTCATGGACCCTTGCCAGCTTACACCTGGCACAACTCAGTGACACTGTTCATTTCAATGGAATGAAATGACTGTGATGGAGGCAGATGTAAAGTAATTTACATATTTTAATTAATTAAATTAATATGCTTTCTATTTTTTAAAGTGCTTTTGTTTATATATTTTAGAATTTTAGTTAAAATGTAACAGTGTGATTATTTTTTTAAGTGTTTATGAGTTAGAAATATTCACAAATAACAGCCAGCTCACCTGGGGCTGGGGTGTCAGTTGGGTAGAGCTTACCACTCATGGCTAACAGGACCTCACCATCCACATTGGAGCTCACTTCCTTCAGGAAGCTGCTGCTTGAAGATCCACTCCCAGTAAGTAAAGACCCAGTGAGGAGGAGAGAGATGAGTGGGGAGGTTTGAAACTTCCAGAAAATTCTAGAGCAAGTATGTTTATTGTATTTGTATGGAATAAGATTTACATTTCTTCAAAATGTCCAATCAGCATCAAAACTAATCAGTTAGTCAGTTATGGGAGCAATAAACCCATGTGGGAAATATTTTTGCCAAAGCAGCAATTCCGTTGTACTTCTGACACAAATTTTTTTATGTGAAGATCTTCTAGGAGAAGGTAGTGATCATTCTCAGTCTGTCGGTATTGCTGAGGGGATTACCTTGATAGACTGCTGGATCATTTGAGTATTTTGCTTAGCTGATGTGATCAGTGATTACTGGGAATGAAGATGGAGAAACTTGTCTTTCTCCAGTAATTGCCATATGCATGAGTATGGGCTGCTAGTTGTATTCACTTCCATTTGGATCTGTTGAAGTTAATGGAGTTGAATATGTAGTAGGGAGTACAACCATAGCTGATGCACTCCACACATTGAGCACCAAGTAAAGCAGAACACTTGTTTTCATCGATGGACTCAAAAGTTCCTCTGACACCGATTGTAGATTTGAATATTGCCAATTAAATGTATGGATCTAACTTCTTTCAGATATTGTCGGCTCTTGTCTTTGTGCTTAAGTCACTGTAACTGTAGAGTACAGGTAATTAAAATTTCCATGAAACATCACTTACTAATTGTTTGACCTGCACCCAGCTCTTCTCTGGACTGCAGGAAAATAAGATCATTGCATGGAAATTTCAGGACCATGAGACTAGAAGTACTTCATTGGATGTTCCAAAGACACTGGATGCATCCATGTCTTTTTCTTTTAATTGAGTTAGTCAGACATAATACTTGTTTTCATGGATGGACTAAATTAGCACCGGAGTTTATAAGCTGAGAATTCTGTGACAGCTGCATCATCCTTGTGGATATTAAGTTGTCCAGTTCACTTGTCTGTTTCAATTATTAAGAGTTCTATTCATATTACAGCAATCACTCGGCTGACAGGAGAGTCACTGTTCGCTTGATGTGTGGCATCCTCAGTGTTATTTAGCACCTTTTCCTGCTTCCCCCAGGTTTGGTCTTTTGTACAAGTTTTACTTCCACAAGTGTTACCAATTGTCATGGCATATATCACATACTTCACTTACCCTATGCGAAATATATATTTTACATTATACATGAAGTTATACATTTTTAACAACTTACATGGGGCTTTGTTTAAACTCGCTCTTGAACTTGAGTTGTCTTAATAGTGTATTTCACCAATCTGGAAATCGCAGCTCTGCTGCAACGTAAAGATGCAGGTTTGTCATCAGTATCCTGCCAAGACTCTGAATATTACAAAGCATGAAGATGTACGTTGCTGTGTGCAGGAAACAATGCATGTTACTAACAAATTATTCTTCATATTCATATTGTTGCTTTTCACATTTATTCATTCAGGCTGATGGAAAGCACAAGTTGGATCCTACAAACGCTGCTAAATATGGATCCTGTTGTCACTTTCCAACTGTGCAACTTTTGGAAGGATCTATCTGCTGTGTGGCTCTTAACTGATTATTAGCCATTGGATGCAGATGTTAATAGAATGTGAAAGTAACGTATACCTGTACAGTGCCTTTAGCAGAGTGGGCATGCCAAGGAACCTCAGAGGATTGGGGACGGATGACACCTATTGTTATTGTTATAGAAGCTAATTGCTGCTGGACTCCACTGTTTCTGACTTTCCTTGTGGGACAGGAATTCTTCTTCTATCATTTACAAGTTAAATGTTGTGGGAAGTGTGTGGAGGGATTAGTTATCCAGTACCAGGAGATTTCAGTCAGGAATCTGTGTATCTCTGGAGGAGGACGTACCTAGCAAAGTGATCAGCCACCACATGGATGGGTATGGATGCCACTGCTGTACTCTGGGACAGAAATGCACCCTGGAATCCTGAAGAAGCCTTCATTTTTCTTAAAGTTTAAGACTGATCACCTTCCACAGGGGCTGAATGGGAACTGGTCAGGGACAGACTGGGTAAACTTTTCCCTAGCTGTGGTGAGTGGATGACAGAATTTCCAGCTAGAGAGCCATATAGCCAATGGAGATGCACTTATTGTGAAACTTCGATCAGTTTGCCCCATGTTAATTATGTGCCTTACCTTCTTGAAATCTTTGCAGGGTCAGTTGGGATGAATACCATGGAAAGTCTATGCTTTTGAGGAATTTTGATTCTCACTTTTACTAACAAATTACATGTAGTGGCCAATCAAGGATGGTTTCCCAATCAAATTCAGCCCTGTATCGAACACTACTACATCATCATTCTGTAGTTGAGCAGGATTGTGACTGTTTGCCAAATGGAGTTTCAGGTAGGAGTGTAAGGGAACAACTCTGCTCGTCTCAAACCACCAGTGGAATTCATGCACCATTATCGTCTGTTTCTTTGTCATTGATCTGTCTGCAGCCTGCAGTGTTAAGGCGATGGCACAAAGGCTGCACTTAAACTATTAATTTTGCACTCACATAACAGATTGTAATCAGGTCAGCATGGCCCAGAAGATCATTCTGCGCATTGAGACTTAACGTCCTTACCGCAGGCAAACCCACACCACTTTGAGCTCCCAAATTATTCAGAATAAATCCTGTGAAATATTGTCATCACAATTACTGCAGTATTTTGACTAGAGGACTGCAGTGCAATATCCCATCTATTTCCAGATATACTTTGTTCCTACATTGATTGAGTATACATTGAAAAATTCCAAATAATGGAACTAGATCTTTGGTTTAGACTCCAAATACTGGAATTGAGAGAGTGATGTTGGTGGTTTTTATCCCTCATTACCTTTCGTCTTTCTAATGTGTTAGTTAATTGGATAAAAGCTGACTGCAAATATTGGTACAGGTTGGGACTCTCTGGTCTGGCATTCTGTGGTCCAGCAACTCCTGTGGTCTGGTATGTTTTGAATCTGCAGTACAGGTCTATACTAATTCTAACTAAGATCTAAAGTTAACTAAGATCTGTGCTAATCTGTAGCTAATTAACCTATCATTGCAAGTTTTGCAGTCTCAGCCGACAGCGACCTCAGCTGACAGTGATTCCGTCTTACAGAAGCTACAGATTACCGATTACGGACAGTTCTCTGAACCCTTATGTAACCCAGGGTGTCTATGTTTAAAAAGAACAGCTCTCCTGCACAGAGGAAGATGATCAAGAGGCAACTTCGGTGGTCCAGCATTTTCTATGGATTGGCACCAGTCAGATCCCAAGGGTGTCAAACTAGAGAGTTTCAACCTGTATTGCTTTGGGGTCCAGAAATGCCAAAGACATATTAAAGGAAAAGTATGTACTTGATGTATTCCAAAAATACTCTCAGATTTAGGCCTTTTTGGTCAATGAGGTATTTAAATTCAACTGGACTCACTGAGTTGAAAAGACAAAATAATAATGAAAGAACCCAGGAGTAACATACTGAGAAGGAAAAAGCTGAAGCGGATCACTTCCAGTAAGATGCAAAGAGAGAAGATAAGTACCTTGCTGCCTATCAAATTATTGAGTTAATATGTAAGCAGCAATGAGAAAAGGGCCATCCAAGTAACATACCTCACAGGCAGCCTGTGTAGAGAGAGAGTTCATTGTGGCACATTGAATTCTGTCCACATACAATTCCACCATTTGAGTATTTCAGTTTATTCATAGAACATGGAACAGTACAGCACAGGAACAGGCCCTTCGGCCCACGATGTTGTGCCGAACTAACTGAGCTAATGACACGTAATTCAATGGTAATAGCAACAAGATTAGCCGCATCTTAATTATTGTTACTGTTTCCTTTTTCTTTTATTAATTGGCTTTGTGTTTCGTTAAAGGTGCATTGTAAGTTGTTGAATACACAGCAAATGCTGAGGTACTGGCACAAACCTGCCAACCAGCAAAAATTGCATCAGCAGTTGTAGAGACTGCTTGAGTATTGATACGCCTTCACCACTGCTTCAGCTCACACGTAATACAGCTGCACCATTAAACTGTACAAAATGTTTACCCTCCATTGAGCTCATATAGAGTACATTCAGGTGGACAATGTGCTTTATGTTTATTATTATTCCTCTGTAGTGGGCATTCTTATTTTGTCTCTGTATTCTGAATGCAGTAGGTGCAAGCTAACTTCATTACAAGAATTACTTATGTGTAACCACTTTCATAAATTTGAAAATGAATTCCAAGGAAGTAATAAACCAAACTGGATATACCAAGATTAATATGATGAAAGGCTGAACGTGGATCGATATGGAAATTTTGCCTGCATTTTATAAGTTAGCCTGCATGAAGTAATGTTTCTACTTGCAGTTTCTGGTGGATTTTTTAAATTTGGTGACTAACTTGCATTGAGCATAATTGCATCTACTTTACATTTTCTCTAATCTATTACCACACAATGACACAATTGCCAATCAATTTAGTTATTAGGGAGCAGGTCTAACCTAACAAAATCAGCAGCTGTTAACTGTATGAAATAACATAATACCTCTCATGCATTATGGCATGATTGAAGTAAGTTTAAAGACCACAAACACATTGGCTTTAAGCCATGGTATTGAGTGGCAATTATGTCTAATGTCAGTGGAGAATTCATTTGGCAACAACAGTAAGATGACAGGTAAAGTAGAATTAGCCTCTCCAGGAAGAGGAATTAACCTTTTCAGAAAATGTACAAGCCAGGAACCCAATCCACTGGCATTGATAGAACAACAACTGTGTTATTTTAATCTCAGCAAAGAGATGCTCATTGACACGTGCAAACTGCTCCATCCTAACCAAAAGACACCTTTTCTGATTGATGATATTTCACTCGTGAAAGTGAAGTTGGAGCGATGATTTGCCTCCTCTCACCTTGTCTCTAAAGAGGGTAAAATAGACAACTCAAGCATTCAATATATCCAACAGCTTCCTTGAAAGCAGAGATGTACCATGAGGATACCTTCCAACATTCCTCATTTATTTAAAGATGAAAAGTAAAGGTTTAAGATGGAGGTATCATAACTTGATTTGTAGATTCCAGATGTGACAAAGTTATTGCACTGCTTCCAATTGATATAATAAATCTAGAACAAATAGGGCTCTGTACCATGATCCACTTAATGCAAAATATGATTGCATATACTCTGTAATTTGCCCAGGTACAACAAGTATCTGTTATGCTTCGGTAAACTTCTGTGCCCAGGATTTCCTTCATTATTCAAGACCCTAGAAGAAGTCCACAGATGAAAATTAAGTTTTCTCTTTTTTCAAGAATGGGCAGACCTTTCAAAATAGAGCCTGACTAGCTGACCTGAATCTGATGCATTGGGCTTGGCTCAGATTGGGTTCAGGTCTGCCAATACTTGTGGATTCAGTTCAGGTGGGCTGAGCTATGCCATCCTAGCCTGACTCAAGACTTATCCAGGTCAATCTATCTTGGAGTTAGCTCCAAATCACGTCAGCTTAACACTCAGTCGAGAGGAACTTGACCAGGAATATGGGAAGGTGAGCTTTGGGGGTGGATTTCAAATTTGCCTCAGTATCAGGGGCAAGGTGTAATACTTGGCAAGTGAGTGAATATGGAATTTTGCCTGAGGTTGGACATGCTTTCCTGAGCAACAGTTTTCATTGTGCCATGACACCATGGTCAGGCAGTGATATCCAGCCATCGGAGGGTGGGCGAGGAACTTGACCAGGGTTTGAAGTACCTTTTTCAGGCTGGATGTCAAGTCTGTCCCATCGTTGGAATCTCAATACAATATTCTGCAAATGGCTTTGGGTTTGGTTGGATTGAGTAAGGAAAAGAAAAGGCTTGGGCTCTGGTAGGGGTTGGATTGGGTGAGGTTGGGTCAAATTTTAAGTTTACACTTGAGCAGAGCTCTCTCTCAATTGATATGCAGAATATGAATTGTACGCCCTCTCTAATATAACTTGAATAATCATTGTAGCATTGGTGGCATGAACACCTTGCAAACAGGGCAATGCAATAGAAACGTTGATTGGGGCTATGGGGGTTAAATAGGCAAATCACCAAAGGCAGGTGTGGAGGTGAGGTGCCCAATTAACATGATCTGTTTCATAGCATTGCAGACTACACGTTCCATGACTGCTGACGGCTCTTTCTAATCATAACTGTGCACCATTGCTCGTCATTGGCCATACACACCAAAAGGGGGCGATGTTGCAGGTGGCTCACAATATTTCAGGGCAGTTCTTTCCCCTTGAAGGGGAAGTTAATGGTGGAAGAAAGTGTTTGGAGTTTTTTTTTAAAATATGGTCATACTTGTAGAGGAATGGCTGAATGTGCTAGAGAGTAGGTGTAGAAGTTTTCAGATAATTTACTTGGTGAGAGAGGTATTGGCCTGGATTCCCCTCTTTGATGTGTTGTTTATTTTGGGGTAATTTCCTTGAAACAAGCTTGATAAATGCAGAAGACCACAGTATTTTAAGCACAAGTTGCAAAATATTACAAATCCAATCTCTACAATCTTTTGCACTAGTTTGAAAAACATCACACTGGAAGCAGACCCCACCCACTGAACTGCCCATCACAAAGTGAATTAATCATCAGTAGGAATCACCTGCAGGTACTGAGGATTCTACAAATGCTCAAGGGCAGCACTAATACGTATGATTTAAAATATTTTAAATGTATATTTTTGTAAAGATTTTGCTGTAGGACTCACTTCATTACCTCAGTCTAACACACAATAGTTCATATACTTTTTAGAAGTCATTTTTAGTCATCTGAGAATCATGTTGGACGCTGGTTATGGAATGGTATCGTGGAAAATAATTATTTTCTTCTGTGAAAGGCTCATTCAGCTTATTAATCAAATTTACCAACATACCAGTCTTCAATATATGTAGGAATATTTTATTGCATTTTTCTTAAGTGTTGCCTGATAGCTTTGATTCTCGATGGTTGTTATATTGGATGATATTCAAATAAGCTTGAGGAGAAACTTGCATGAGAAAATGCTTCAAAACAGGCACAGTTTGCACTTAACTCCTACAGTTTTTAAGCTGGAGAGGGGTGAGTTTAACAGTCAACTGGGTAAGCCATTCAACACGAGATCAGCTGTACCACATAAAATTCTATTGAGTTCTGTTCCTTCCTGCCATAGGTTCCTCTGAATGTAAAGTTCAGTCCTGACTTCTCTGCTCCGCTGCAGAAGTTTTCATTTTAAAACACCTCTCCCTGCTCCAGCACCTTTAACTCTCAAAGTGGTATTTGTTTGTCACTAAATTAGGACAATATCTCTGCTAATTTTCTGCCTTCTCCTCGTTCATCTGCAACTTCCTCTAAGATTCCCCTTTCCCAGCCCTGAGCTTGCACTTTCTTTCGATTATCTCCTATTATCTCTGCATGTTCTCAGCTTGAGATTTAACTGCTACTCCTTAACATCTTCCCCATGACACTTGTGAACTCCCCCATGTTTCATGTAGGGAGACTCCATGTTAGCTGGAATTGTTCATGAGAATTTCGATGCATCCTCAAATGCATGGTATGGCAGAATTGTTACAGCATGGAAGAAGACTATTCAGCTCCTTGAGTCTATGCTAGTTCACTATAGAGAAAACCATTCAGTCCCATTACCCCTTCTTTGCCCAGAGCCCTGTAAATTATTTTGCCTTGTGTCAATCCAACTCCTTTATAAAGTCTTTGGTTCACTCTCTTTCAGGTACTTGCAGTGGGTTCTAGATCATCACCACCCTTTCCATTTTAAACAAAAAGAAATTCTCCTTGCATTCCCTCTGCATCTTTTGTTTCTCACTTTAAACCTGTCCCGTGGTCTTTCATCCATCTGCTAATGGGAGTAATTTCTCCCTAATTACCCCAACTAGACCAGCCATGAGCTTCTATCAGAATTCCTCTTGACCTTCTTTCCTGCAAGAAGAACAACCTCCACTTGTCCAGTCTAACCTTGGAGCTGAAATAGCCCATCCCTCGAGCCATCTCCCTGGGACTTTCATATTTTCTTTCAACGTAGGGTGCAGAAATGGATATAGTTCTCCAGTTGTGGTCTAGGCAGTGCTTCATAAAGATCCAACGAAACCTCTGCATGCTTAATGCTTATACTTATGAAGTCCATGATCCCCGATACCTTACTAACCACTTTCTCAACACTTTTGTTTCCCAGAACAACTCATTTGAATCCCTCTAGTAAAGTTCCTGCCTCTGCAACAGTCCATAAGGAAATCCTTTGTCTTGCGATAGAGGCTGTCTATTTGACCATACTTCTTTCTTGTCTGCAACCTTTAACATAGTCCACTATTTCATCATCTTCCAACACTGCTCTACCTGTTTGGGATTGCTCTCACTTCATAGCATTCTTATCTATCCAGTCACAGCCAGAAAGACATCTGCAATAGCTTCTCGACTGGGGCTAACAGCATTACCACCGTTGCGCTCAAGGTTACGCCCTTGTCCCCATCCTACTTCCAATCTATATGTTGTCTAATGACAATATCATCCAAAAATCCAGCGTTGGTCAACACTTGACAATGCAGCGTTGGTCAACACTTGACAATGCAGCGTTGGTTAACACTTGACAATGCAGCGTTGGTTAACACTTGACAATGCATGCATCGAGCTCATTGCTGCCTTCATCGATGCTTCTACTGCTTCTAAATTGTCAATTTGTTTAAACAACATTCAAAAATGGATGAGCAACTAAGTGTTGAGAAGACTGCTGGTATCATTCCCAGTCCCTGTGATGAATTCTGTTCCACCTCAATTGCCTCCATGCCTCTTCCTGGCAACTGCCTTATTATTGCAGCCTCAATGTTTTTCTGAATTTGGCAAGGACAACGTTTGTTACACATCCTAAATAGGTTTGAACTTCATGGGTTGCAAGACCATTCCACCTTGCTATTCTTAGAAAAACATGAGGATGGAAAAGGAATCATAATGCTGATAAACACAATGAGCTTGAGAGAGTTTTAGTAACCAGCAAGAATAGAACATGGGAGTAAACCAGCAAGAAATATAAAGATAGTTAGCTAGGGTTTCTACAAATGTGCAAAAAGAAATAGCAGTGAAAGTAAATGCGAGTCCCTCATAGGCAGAAACAGGAGAAATTATAATGGGGAATAATGGCTCTCATGTTTTGTTTCAAATGATTTTATATATATTATATGTCTTCACTGTTGAAGACATAGTTAGTAAACCACAAATAATGGGGCACCATATATCTATGAGAATGAAGGAATGAAGTAATTGAGATTCTTTTGAAAAAAGAACTGGAGAAATTACTGCTGCAATTTGCTTGCACTTAGATGGCCCAAATCCAAAACCCACTTCCAATTGTGTTAATAAAATTGCACCAGGTTACTACCCTTTAATGCATCAAGAAATGTGGTTGAATCTTGCTAAACTGGAGTTGATGGTTCAAGTGGAACTGCTGGCCTTCAGCCATTGAGACATCGTAAGTCTTATAGCATGATGCCGGTGTTTCACGCTCTGTTGCTGAGCTCCATGGGGGAGTTGAGTAGCAGGGACCATATTTTCTGGGATCCTCAGTATTCTGCCAGTGAATGTCCACGTTCATTTCAGTGAGGATTCTGAGTCTGTGGATTAAGAGCAAAGGGAAAGGCCAAGTATTTTTTTACTTGTATTGCTTTAGTTTACTGTTTTCAATTATCTTTAAGTTTTAATGTGTTTTAAGTTAACTTTTTACTGAAAAAAATGATTAATTTGTTTCTAATAGTGTTTAAATGTCTCTGAATGTCAGAGACTTTGAAATCAGAGAAAATCTTTGATGGCTCTAAGAGGGTTAAAGCTCCACTCACAGCCTTGCCTCCTGTCAAAGGCTGCCAGAGGCATTTTGAGGGATCCTCTTAACTGCACCACCTGAAGCCCAGTCTCATTGCCTGCCTGCAGGGTGTGGAGAGCCAGCAGGATCAGGCCTCCAGATGCATGTGGGAAGTGGGAGCCCTGGCTGTTGGGCCTGGGTGGTGGGCCCTGGTCCTGCCTGTGCACTTTTATGAAAAGAAGGTCAAAGAAAGCCTTGTCTTCTGCTGCATTATTCTATTTCGTTAGTTCATTAAAGATTTTGTGACTGTGATTCTTCAAATGAAATTTAGCAGAATTGTGAACAGTAACTACATCAACACAATTTAAGGCACATTTTGGACATTGTGGTTGAGTTACTAGATGACTAGACCCAGAGGCTGGGTCACTTGATCATGAATTTGAGACCACAGCAGCAAGGGAATTTATATTCATAATAAAATAAAACTGGAATATCAAACTTGGATGACCGAATCTAATGGATTATCAGAAAAACAGACTTGGCCTATTAGTGTCCTCAAGAGAAGGAGATCTGCCATCCTTGTCCAGTCTGTGACCACGGGTGCCCAACAACATGATTCATTTTTAACTACCTCAGAAGTGGTTTGCAAAACCGTTCAATGCAAGAGCAATTCAGGTTGAGTGATGTTTGTTGGTTGAGCCTGTGAGCAAATAAACCGAACATTTCCGGTTGAAAGTAAAGTTGAATCCACACTGCGGAATATTTGGACTGCTCTTGGGAATACTTAGCACCACCATGTCTTTTGAGAATGTTAGAGACCATTTCTAATTGGTGTAACAAAAATAATTTCTCAAATGTTGTTTATTTGTAATGTTCTTAGCCTTTAATTGTAAATATGCACAAAAAGCTGATGCAGGTCTTGTTGAATCTTTATAAAGCACTGCCTAGACCACAACTGGAGAACTGTATCCATTTCTGAACTACTGTTCAGAAGTTTTGTTTAAGGCACAATTGGATGCAGTCGTAATAAAACACAATCCTTTTGAATGCATCGATCATCTTACTAAAGTGAATGATGGAATTCCTCTTCAATGTTGGCATAGACAAAGCTGCTTCAATCTCTTCCTTGTACATGCCCTAACTGTGTGATGCAGATACAGAAAGGGAAAGACAAAAAATTGTTGATCACTCTTGCGATGATATTCATAACTTGATGAACAGGAAAAATAAGTTCTTACTCTAAAAGTCCAATCTTCAGGATTTCACCATTTTGGCTGTTATTCCAAAAATGTTACAGGAGGAAATCAAGGTGGGAGCAGAATGACTTTGACTTAGCCACAGTTTTCCCTCAGTATGCAGCTGTACAAGAGTATCATTGGAATGTTCTTGCATGTGCTGGGATATGGTTAGATTCTCAGTGGCAGTATCTTTAGCATCACAGTGGAAAGATTATGTTGCATTTTGGAAAATCTGCTGACTTTCCTCTTTGTCAATTGACCCTTTCCCTTCCCAGAATGCCCTTGGTCTCCCTAAATGAAAATAGCAGGGTTGCCTGCCAGCCAGTTGTGCTAGTTTATTGCTGCCACCGGGGCTAAGTTTTATTTTCTTGCCAGCAGTATCACCACACCCATAAACCGCAGATGGGAAAATGCTGCTTTCATGATTTTGTTTTTTGCATATCCTAGTCAAGCATTTTCAGATGGTGGAAGTATGGAAACTCCTCTGCTTGTACAAATGTAACCCTATCATCCTCAAACAAGCAGAGAGGTCAATAACAAGCAAATGGTAGTGTCACCATGAAGTGTGGAAATATGTTGTAATTATTTTTCTTTTAATAGATTTCCAATTCACTGTAACACTAAACATGAATTTTCAGATCTGCAACCTAAATTGGAACAGTTCTTCCTGTAAGGATCCAATGCAAAACTGGTTGAAATAATCTTAATCCAATTTCTGATGAATATTTCCTTCAACAGAAAGCTGTCTTTAGTTCAGCATTAATTGGCAATCTTACTGAAACAGAGGATGCCATTCGTGAGGGGTGCAGGACTGAGATTAGGGCTGGAGCAGACGAAAAGGCACTTTAAATTTCACTGGGTTTTATGTGAGTGGACAATGGGTGCTGAAATGGGAATTCGCCCCTTTCCGACCATCAATATTTCTAATTGATGAACACAAAGGAAAAGAAGAAAAAAATAGATAATGCTTCAAACCCACCCAGCCTAAATTTCATATGCATGCCTAAGTAACCCAGTGTAGTGTTGTTGATAATTGTATCAATACGGTGTTAATGAATTTTACGCTCATTTCCGAGTGAATTAATGTCAGATATTAATAATGATGGACTTACTGGTGCAAGAATTTCATGATCCCTTGTACTGATTCTTGTGTTTTAAACCTTCTCTGACCTCCATGATGACAGCAGTCATGCAAAATCCAAAATTCATTTCAGGCGAGATTTTGAACTGGGATGCTCTGAATCACTGCCGTCCTTGTTCACTGATAGAAGAGCCAAATTTTCATAAAACTGAAAGCTTGAACTGAGCATTATTTAAAAGGACAAGTACGTCTCTCCTGCAAGCAAAGGCTGAATGCTGCATGGCTCCCCGCTAAACTAATGCAAGTAGATGGATGCATATTGCGATCCCACTCAGCACACCCCACATAGTTTCAGCTGGCTTCCGCTCAAAATCAAGTGCACACAAATGCCAAATCCTGTTAAAAGGAAGTAGTTCCATATTCTTCAGATATGAGTAATAAGCTGGAGAAAAACCTGACAAAGGAGGTGGTTTGAATCACAAGAAATTTTGTAGAACAAATCGTGCAGTTACCAAATACGTGTACCTACACTGCTCCCAAAGCCAAGGAACCCCTTTCTCAGAAACCTTGCATTGGTCTCTTGCAAGTGGTCTCTGCTGAAACATGCACAGGTGGCACTTTGCTGCTTACTGTTGCATTGTTGAAATCCTGAAAGTGTCTGCAGGCAAAGAGGGGAACCCTATGTTTTTAACAAATGCAATTTTTGCATTCTTAGCTGGAAGAGGCATTAGGCGGCTCTGTAGGGCTTCCAACAGTGCAGCTGTCCATATAGGGCACTCATTCCCTGACAGACACTACACAGCAGCTCCCTTCCAGGAGTAACCTTCGGTCAACAAGGTTGCTCCTGTGAGAATTGTTCTTTGGAGACCTATGCAGCCTCTGTCCCACTGGGAAGACTCTGCAGTCCCTTTCCCTCTCACTCACCCATCATTGTAGAATGCATTTGTTCCAGTGGCTGAATTGTGTTGTGGCTCCTTAAGAGCTACTTCCTGAGATCTGCGCTGTGAGGGAAATTGTTGTTCATATAATTTGACCCCTAAAGCCACTTATTTCTGAAACGGAGCAGCAGCAAAGGAAGCCTGTTAGTGCTGTGTTGGAACTGGCACAAACCAGTCTCATGTTTTGCTTAGATCTCTGTAAAACTGCATTAGGGAAATTGTTCGTGCCATATTTTAACACTGGAAAAATGACACAGACAAATTTCTAGGCCTCCATTTTGTCACCAGTTTTGGACTGCTGTGAAATCTTTACACTCCTTTGAACATGATGGCAGCGAACTGAACTTCCCAAAGATGTGCTGGTAATTGGCCATTGAAAGTTACTCCATGATCAAGGTAGGTGGCAAAAGAATCCAAGGGAAGTTAGTAAGCATGTCAGAGAGAATACACATGTGAGAGGGAATGGAGCAGACGGGAATGTTCTCCTGGGAGTCTGCACGAATTGATGGGACGCCTGTAGTGTAATAAGTTTCACAAGTTTCACATGTTTTGGATTGCCCATTATTTCCAGGTTAGAAATGAAGGACTCCAAGCTCTGCACAGAAACCAGATTGGTGCCAGACTTCCCCATGCTTCATGTCATTGCACACAAGCTTTCTAGCAGACTTGCCCAGCACCAGGCATTTCATTGTGTGTATCAACCTGCCTTTGTCTGCAGATTACCCATCAAAGTTCTCTGAGTTCTTTGAAGCTGAGTTGTGTTCAACCTTATTCACTGGGCCTGGCTATGTATGAGATAGATGTGATGCTTGGAATAGTGGTGAGTGTGTAGTAGCACAATGTTTAGTTCTACTCCTGACTGACGGAGTTTGTTGCTGGTTGAGTATGATGTATTGAGCAGTGTCAGTCACAGTATTTGTATTCACTGACTCTGACCATGCACATAAGGTCACAGAACATAAAGCAGCATTGCAGTTCTTTGGTGGAGACATGACTCCTACATTCACTTCCACAGTTGCCTGCCATTTCAGCATGTGCTCAGGGACCTTCAGGCTTCCTGCAGAGAAAGTACATCTCTTCTGCTCCCCATCCTCTTATCCAAAGCTTCCAGTTCTTTATCAGAAACTAGCAAACCCCTGGTCTATGCTACCCAGTGTCATCTCTTGCAGCAAGTTGCAATCACTTCAAGAATCACTTGCCTGTTGCATGAGACCATAAGACATAGGAGCAGAATTAGGCCTTTCAGCCCATCGAGTCTGCTCTGCCATTCGATTATGGCTGATTTGTTTTCCCCTCTCAACCCCATTCTCCTGCCTTCTCCCCATTACCTTTGATGCCCTTACTAATCAAGAACATATCAACCTCTGCTTTAAATATACCCAATGACTTGGACTCCACAGCCATCTGTGGCAATGAATTCCACAGATTCACCACCCTCTGACTAAAGAAATTCCTCATCATCTCTGTTCTAAAGGGATGTCCTTCTATTCTGAGGCTGTGCCCTCTGGTCCTAGACTCTCCCAGTACTGGAAACATCCTCTCCTCATCCACTCTATCCAGGCCTTTCAATATTCGGTAAGTTTCAATGAGATCCCCCATCATCCTTCTAAACCCCAGCAGTACAGGCCCAGAGCCATCAAAATCTCCTCATACATTAACCTTTTCACCACTGGAGTCATTCTCACAAACCTCCTCTGAACCCTCTTCAATACCAGCTCTCCAATACAGTTCTGATGAAGGGTCTCGGCCTGAAACGTTGACTGTTTATTTCCCTCCATGGATCCTGCCTGACTTGCTGAGTTCCTCCAGCACTTTTTGTGTATTGCTCCAGTTTCCAGCATCTGCAGAATTTCTTGTGTCTCTGTCCTTCCTTAAGTATGGAGCCCAAAACTGCTGCTACAATGCAGCACTTTAAGAGGGACAGGGTAACTTACTGGAGCAAGGTAGCACAAACTAATAGCAGCTACTAGCAAACTTGGGCCTTGTTTTGACCGGCTAAAGGAATGGCTGAATAATGAAATTCTCATGGTTAGTGAGCAGCATCAGAACTGTTTTACTTTTCTTTTGTTGGGCTATCATGCTTTGTAATTCCAGTGGCAATTTCCAGCTCTGTCTAATTTAGCCAGCCCTATACTCCATAGGGAGGGTGTTAATAACAACACAAGTACATTGGACCAATGTGGCTTATGTTGTTCCAATGCTGAGGTTAGTGGAAAAATTAAAATGAAAAGCTGCATACATTTACAAGAATCATTGAATGGACCCCTTTTAAATATGATTTATAGGAATATCAAATTATCTTTAAACATATTTTGTATTTGTTGACATTCCTATTAGGTTGAGATTGCTGATGGCTGGAGGAAGTGGTGTGGAAAAGTTACTGACTAAAGGAAAAGAGCCCTGTCCTTAAATCTACAGTAGATTTTATTTCCAAGAGGAGGGAATGAAGGGCCATTAGTCATTTAGATTAAGGTACTGCTTGCAAATGGAAAACATTGCTTGTTTTGAAGTTCTCTGTGTCAAGATGGCAAGGTTTATGAACAAATTAAGAAGTCTAGAGTTTTACAGAAAGACGGTGTTGCTTTGATGTTAGTAGCCAAGCTGATTTGTCAAATGTTAGATTACTGAGTGGTGTATAATGACTCCACCTTTCATGACCCAGCCATTACAACTCTTCCCAACTGTTATCTGCAGCTTTTGTTGTTCAGACAGAGATATGGAAATTCAATTCAAACACGGAGAAATAGCCTGCACTTCATCCTGCCAGCAACTATTTTGATTTTTAAATTCAATGCAGATAATAAGTATACCTTTTAAAAACCAGAAACACAATCAGCAAAAGTGGCTAATTTAAATACAATAAAATTGATTATAACCTCAAGTAAGAAAGCCTGTTCATGCAGTTCAGAAGTACTGTGTAAAACCACTTTGTGATTGTCATGGTAAGTTATTGCAAGATGTCCAGGATTCCAGCTGAAATTTAAACACGGTCCAGTTTTTGATTCCTAATTTAAGTTCTTTTTCTTTTCCTACTGCCAGATTATTAGTTGTAAATTTGCTCAAAATATGTTACATGAAAGTATGGCTTCATCCAACACTTGGTTGCTCATTACAAATGCTTTGATCCCAGTGTCTTTGAAATTCCAGCTCTCATCAATAATTCACTTTCAGGTGTAAATCTAGGTAGTATAGCCACGTTCTGACATAATCTTTGTTCACTTGAGTGTATTGCTGCTTTCAAACAGCATTTTAATTTCAAAAACAAGAACTTCTCCAAAAAAAGATATATATACATATATCTCACAGGTCTCTTGTGGCATTTCTTACTGGTAGTTTGGAATCTCAGAATAAGATTATGCTGACTGCCCTAATCTCTGTAAGGCCAGCATTTAAATACCCACTGTTGGTACCTGTCTTCCTAATATAAATTAGTTGATGAATTGCTTATACATTGCAGGCTTCTAGTCATAAAAATCAGGTTTGCTTTTTTTCTTTCTTTTAAGATTGTGTTGTAAGGAGTGATACATAGATTGTGATGCATGTCTGCTAGTCATAAGACTCCTACACACTCTTGTGAACCTCCCATGACAGTAAACGCAGTCGACTCCATTGATAGATTATGCCATGTAATGCATGGTGTATTATTACTCTGCCATTGGTGTTGTTGGGTTACCTTTGTCCAGTAAAGGCAAGAAAATCTAATTGTTAATGCCAAGAAGTTCAAATCATTTAGGATAATGGCACTTTTGGTGAATAGTGGAAAACAGGTAACATTGAAAAAGCCAAATATTATGCACTACTTACAAATTACATTTCAAAGTTAGAATTGCCCTCAAGAGTTATCAAAAGTTACAGTTGCCTCCAGAACAGAACATAATCTGGGCAGCAGGTGAAATAAAATTGCAACACACTGTTAAGTATGTGATATTGGGAGCACAGTTTGTAATCGATGACAATAGGTGTCTAATATCTGAGATTTACTACACTTAAATATATTACTAAAAATCTACATTGGCACGGTTAACAGTTTCTATCTTTGCTTTTATTGACTCATTCAATAAGCAGAAAATCACCAAATCCATATTCTGAAGTATGACAAATTTGTTTTAATTTTCATATAGTGAATTGACACTTCTATAGATAAATAACATAATTTAGTTATGTCATTTATATGTAGCAATATTATTATAATTTAGCTACTTCAGGTTGAAAATCAGAAGATGCATTTTTAATGGGTTAAATGGAAAGAGACAGGGTCAAAATTGTCTTTTAATCTTTTCGCTAGCATAAATCTATATTTGTTGCACAAAATATACTCGGGATTCACCTCCTATGATGGCAACAGAGCTTCATTCTGTTTCAAGTTGTAACATTTCTGTGAGGTAGTTATCCCCAGAGTGCTGGCTGATACTGATGCACAAAACAAACGGCTGGAAGAACTCAGTGGGTACACTAGAATCTGTGGAGGCAAAGGGATGGTTGACTGGAGACACAAGAGACTTCAGATGCTGGAATCTGGACAAAAAACAAACTGCTGGAAGAAATGGCTAATACTGATCTTTGATGCAACATCAACAAAATCAGAACACTTGGGCATTATCAGACCACTGTTTCTGGAAGCTCAAGAAATAGGCTGACATTCAAGAAATATTTCTGAAGAAATAGGCTGACATGAGGCCTATATTACAATAGTGACTGCATTTAAACAAAAATATAATTGGTTGCAAAGTACTGAACATTGTGTTAAATAAATGCAAGCCTTCCTTCCTCTACATATGATGTTTTAGCTAGCTCAAAGGGCTGCAATAGTAATGGATATGTGCTCCATTTGACATTACATTTTATCTGTCCATCTAAACATTTTCAAGCCCAAGGAAACAGATATTTTGAATTTGCACCATGGCTGCTAGGATTTCTTTTGTTTATTAACTTATGGATAGAGAAAGTACACAGTGCCATGCAGACCAAAATGCGTTAAATGTCTTCTATATCCATAACGATTAAACAAACTGTGATGTCAGAAGAAAATTCCAATAACCTTTGCTCAAGCCAGAAAACTAATAAAAACACTTATCGGACTGTTTACAATTCCTGTCCATCTGCATCATAGAAATAATCCTTATTGATTGTTGACCTCTTCAATAGGATTTGGAATTTCTGCCAAGGTGTTTGCCTGTACTGAGGTGTTTGAAGGTTCTGGGACGAGACACATTTATTGAAGTCTTCACCCATCTTTTAAATTATTTCCAATAGTATACCATGTCACTGACTGAAGTGACATGAACTCGAGGGAGCTTGGAGCACACGCATATATGTAAAAAAAAATGACTGATTTTGAAAACATTGTTATTTTGGATTCAAAAGCAAGTTCAAGTCAGTTGTATGGTTTACTTTGTTTTAGTTCTGTGTAAATATATGTCTTACAATAAACACAGATCAACTAGTGGTGAGTTTTCCAGCTTAGTAGCAAATTGCAAGCATGTGAGAGAAGAACCAGACTTCCAATTCAATTCCAGTGGCATAGTATTAGATTAATAACCTTTAGGCTCAAAGCCATGTTCATTCCATGTGGAAGAGAAGGTTTCAATTCCAGTGATGTGTTCCTCCCTACCTTGATGGAAGTGCTGAATGAAGATCTGACTTATCGCAAAAACTTTAAATGTCCATGAAAGGAAGCTTTTCATCTTGGCCTCGTTTCCCAATAAATTTCTCTCATTACTCTACAAACACTAACTTTCTCAGGAAAGTTGGTCATTTACAGATTGATGTCATGAAGTACAACAGTTTGTACTCATAGATGGTGTGAGAGTTGGTTGTGTCCTTGACCCCAATACACTCGAACTTGTCTGTGCATCTATGCTGGATGATGCAACAAGCTGCCTTCAATTGGTAGTTGGGATTTACAAATTTTCAATTTCAATCAAAAGGGGAAAAAAAAGCAGTCACTAAAATTTCTAAAACAAATATTTGGTAACATTTGTATGCTAATGACTGAACACGCCAGACCATCACTGAATAGAGTAGCTTTTCATGTAGTTACAAGTTTATCATTGGACTATTGCATTGAATCAATCATCTTCTGAGTAGCCATATTATTAGGGCATCAATCAATGTTGACTAAACTGACTTCAACCCAGTTTACCCATCTTATTTTCCCTAGGGTCTTTGTCACTGATGATCGTCCTACTGGGGATATCCTGAAAGAAAGTTACTGTTAACACGGAACATAAGAGATTTGATTTCAGATGCTAACGTTCAACTCTGTCTACTTGTTCTGCAGTTCACTCAGTATTACTGTTTAGTTCCAAGATGCAGCAGTGACAGATTAACTTTTGGGGATAGAAACAGCATCATAACAATTCAAAGATTCTAAAAGGACTGGAGCATTTTGGAGCATTTTCACAGCTTAGGTTGAGGATAAAATGATGTATAATTATTATCTTCTGCTATAATGGGCCAGTTTGTGTTTGACCGATCCCAAGCCTTGTGCTCTCTGTTTGTGCTGTTCCATGGACAATAACCCTTTGTAGCCCTGCAAAGGTCCTCACTGCCACAACAGTCTTACATACTGGAATTGATTATGAGTGGTGACTAAGCCCCAGGTAACACATCCGGCATCCTCGCTCCTGGCCTTTGATAGCTCATCAGAGGAAAATAAAAATATCTGCGATAGAGTCAGAGACGTACAGGATGGGAACAGGTCCTTCAGCCCACTGAGCCCGCAACCATGCACTTATACTAATCCCTTCGTTAATTGTCTGAGATTCTACCACTCACCTGCACAACTGGGGCAATTTAAAGTGCCTAATTAATTTACCAATCAGGACATCTTTGGAACGTGGGATGAAACCAGAGCACCCCAAAGAAAGGGTCAGGATTGAACCCAGGTCTCTGGCATTGTGAGGCAGCGGCTCGACTGGCTGTGCCACTGTGCCGCTCCTAACACCAGCTGCCCTTGTCCTCCTCGATGGTGAAGGCAGTGCCTTGCAAGCTGCTGTCAGAGTATCCCGGGTGAGTAATTGCAATGCATTTTGTAGATGGTTGACGCTGCAACCACTGTACACGAACAATGTGGGAGAGAACATTTTAGGGTGGTGGATGGGGATCTAGTGGACTGTTTTGTCCTGGATCATTATCAAGCTTTTACCAGACCTGCTGGAGTTGTGCTCTTTGAGGGAAGAAAAGAGTATTCCATTATGTTCCTGTCATGTCTGTATATGGTGGAAAGGCTTTGGAGTGACAGAAGGTGAGTTGATCACCACAGGATGTCCAGCCTCTGACCTGCTCTTGCTCTTGAAGCCACTGTATTAATGATGAGTTTCTCATCAGTGGTGACATCCAGGATGTTAATGGTTGGGGACTTGGTGATGCTAATGCCATTGAATGTCACTTGTTGGAAATGGTCATTCTATAATGACAACTTTCATCACTTTGGTGATTAGCTGGATTGGATATTTCCCCCTGCATTTTGAAACCAGGACATACCTGTGCAATTTTCCACATGGGATTGGATGTTCACCGTTCAAAGTTATTGAATTCATTGTTAAGTCTTGAAGAACTTGCTCAAAAGATGAGGTCCTGGAGTTTACACCAAGTGTCAGTGGGACTAGGTGCTTGAACAGAGAGATCTGAGGGGTGAATTAAAATGATGAGTGAATTAAAGCTTGGGCCACAGCTGTGAACTGAACAGGATTTCGCAGCTAGCATCACCCATTCTGTGATTGGGTTTGGTCTTCCAAAATTGGAGATCACATTGTGGGCAGCAAAAAAATGTTTAGTAATTTGAAAGAAATATAAGTAACTTACTGTTTCACCTTGGAGGAAAGATTGGGGCACTGAAAGAAGGGGGTGAAGGACAGTCATTGTATCTCCTGTGCTTGCACAGGGAAGTACTACGAGAAGAGGAGGAGTTGCTGAGAACTGGGAACAGTGTACATGGGGTTTCTGCAGAATACTAAGAGTGGAGTAGGAGATGAATTTACTTGAGGAATCATGTCAGATGTGGTGGAAATGGTAAATGATCCATTGAATATGGAGGTATGTGATTCTGGAAAGGAGAAGAAATGCTGAGAACAAAAGTGCAAGAAATTTGGTGTACACCATCATGGATCCTGTTGACATCAATGGAGGGGCATCCTTGGCTGAGGAAAAGGAAAGATGTGTCAGAAGCACAGATTTGGTGGAGGACATTGCCAGAACAAATGTGATGGAGAAAGAAAATCTGGGAAAAGTTTTGTGGAAACAAGGTTAGAGATAGTATGAAAAGTAAATGTGTGTTTCAAGGGCCTTCAGGCAACTTGAGCAGATTTATCTTCTTGGAACCACAGTTGAGGCTACTATGCCTGTATATATTTGTATCTCTCGTCTGACCTGGTAACCTCATCTAACTTTAACCCAGCTGTGATAAATTTAGCACTCTGTTTATCACTGCTCCTGAAAAAGAGATAGCAGAATCTTACCAGTTGGTGCTGCATGCTCTGTTTTAACCATTGAACAGCTTCATAGTTCTAAAAGTATTTGAACAAAAATGATCCTCAAGACTGGAGAAGCTCTTACAAAACAAAATCTATAACATACGGAGCATGGGCCTTACCTCAACCTGATTTCAAACATAATCTCAGAAGTCTGCTCTGTGTGAATTAATTTGGTTTGTTACATGGGCTCCACTAGCCAATTTTGAAATCTTGATAACTGCAGAAGTGCACAGCTTGAACTTGATCATTGCCATTATTAAATGTACTGGCTATGTAAACATTCTGAAGCTTCAATATCGGCCAGTTAGACATTAGCGGAAAATAAACCAATAAAGTGGACAGCAAGTCATCTACTGAGTCCACACAAGGCAAGTTTCTTGTTTCACACATTCCCCCAATGTGACTAGCTGAGCCAATCTTGAGTACATTCTCTGAGGGAGAACCTATGGTCCTGAGCCCCACCCAATGCCAGATACTACTCAGCGACCACATCGAGAACATCAAAACCACATGTGTCATCTTCTAATGAAGGAACGTAAATTAAGTTAAAACGAGGGAATAAAAAAAATACTTTAAAATTGGTTACTTGGATGGTTTTACTTTGTATATATGCAGAGCATATTCTAAATTATTTTCTTGTGGAACTTATCCTATTTAAATTACTTTAATAATGACATTGCTCCGAAGTTCTACTATAATTACTGAAAAGATGTCAGCAATCTGGGATGGGATTGACTGCTGTTATTTCTTACTGGCACCTTTTTTTTTAACCAAAAGAAGTGTCAGAGTTGTTTATTCCCCATCATTAGCTTTGGAAATGCTGACCTGTACAAATCTAATATATTTTTGGGAAAAGTACTTTGCATCTCAAAATTACCTCTTTTATGATTACACCCTATCACATCTGTCCACCGTTTATCAATAAAAAAAATAAGCTATTTTAAATTGGTACACCAGAAAAATATATAAATGCAACAGGACACAGTTTTGGATCTCTTGGGCACAGGCAGAGATCTTTAAACCCAATTGAAAAATCTGGTATGACTTTTATCAATAGGAGCATTGAGTTTTGTGGGTTTCCGTTGGGTCCCAAAAGCATTACAAAATATTTGTTTATGAGCAAGAGAATTCTAGGTTGTTTCATATTCGTATCCACACTGTCATTACCACTGATACTGTATCAACTATGATAATTACCATTGTGACTTGGAGTTAACAGACATTTGTCTGCTCTAAGGGGGAAAAACATTAAGTTGGCACGGACTGTTTGTTTGAAATTAGGTTCACTTTATTCAGCTTGGTTTGATTTGGCTCACTTTCATGTTAAATGTGAAAGAATTTGTGGTTAGGACAGAATGTGTTTTGGTGCTGAAGTCCACTGTCATACATTTCCTCAAATAGCAAAAACATGAAAATTATTTACATCAGTTACCATGAAAGCACGTGCAACTAATTAAAATGTTAAAGATGTGACATAGTCCTGTTTAAACTATGGGTGTGAATGGAACCAAAAAAATGGCCTAAGCTGTCAAAAAGTAGGTCAGTTTGGGTAAACTACATATTTGCCAGTGATTCATGGAACACTGTCAATTTTTATTGACTACCTAAATAATGCCTTGGCACGCCTCTTTCTGCAGTGAATTGTATGTTTATTATTGAAGAAATTGGGTTAGCTAATTCCAACCATAATAGTGCCAGCCTATCTGTACACCTTCCTTCTCCATAATCGTAGACAAAGAAATGAGTATCACTGCACAGTTATCAAGGGGAAGAATATTGATGCTGGCAAAAATAATAATTGTGCTCTCAGTTCAACTCTACTAGTGATTAATCCACAAGTAGCACTCCTTTCTCTGGGTGGCATCCTGTGGGATACTTGCAAATCCTTACCACCTAGGCTGTGGGATCCCATAAAGCCAGATCATAGCATCAAACCAACTGACCCCTCGGGCGACATAAAAATGGTTACAGCTTTGGAAGGAGCACTCAAAACTCTGGCAGACTGTTGATCAATTTGCAAGTCCTCTCACTGCTTCACTTGGTCATCTCTCAAAGGAAGAGTGAAAAGATATGAAAACAAAAGTACACAGCACTTCCTATCTCCCCAGTCTCCCACCTCCTCCACTGCTCTTTCATGATCCAACCGTTTGGTGCATGTTCAATTGCGCATCAGTTACTGCACAGCTATTTCCCTATTTGTACCTTGATGATTGACTAGCAACTATCTATTAATCATTCTGAATGATGTATAATGAACATCCCTTTGCCAATGTTTAGATTACAACCAAGAGCTCGACTGTGATTGCCCAAGCTCATTTATAGAACATTGCAACACAGTACAGGCCTTTCGGATAACATTTGTGCTGACATTTTATCCTGCTCTAAGATCTATCTAACCCTTCCCTCCCACATAGCCCCCCATTTTTCTATCATTCATGTGTCTATCTAAGAATCTCTTAAATGTCCCTAATTCACAGCGAATCTGTTGTCATTCCATCAAAAGAGAAATATTCAGCAGGTCAGGCAGCATCCGTGGAGAGAGAAACAGAGTTAATGTTTCAAGGAGATGATCTTTCATCAGAACTGGAAAAGTTAGAAATAGGTTTTAAGATGCAGAGAAAGAGGGAGAAGGAGGAGTGAAAGTCTGTGACAAGCTGCAAAGAAAGAGAGCTTGAATGACAAAAGGGGATAATGGTGCAAGATGAAAGAAGGTGGTAAAATTTGCAACACCTATCATTTTATCCACTGTCCAGGAGATAAACTACCTGCAGGTGAATCAGTGAATGCTCATGTGCTTCCTGTGGTGAATTGGGCCGGTGTTGCAGGGCTGGTCTCTTCACTCTGAGCTGGACACATCTGGTTGCACCTCTCTAAACTCTCTCCACCACAGATGTCTCCTAGATGCCTCCCCCTCGGTGAGTCATTGGGCACAGCGGTGGTTTACTTCAGAATATATTGTTCATTGCTCAAAGTGTTATCTTCTGTGCACTGGGATGGAGTGTGGGGGTAGTTGGCTACTCTTGTAATCAACTTTAATTTTATGTAATTTGGTATGTTTTATCTCCTACAGTTATGCCATCAAGTCATAAATATAGGAAGAATTCAGTGGCTATTTTTCAATTGGACGTATCTGCATCAATTTAAGTTCTAACCAGATACATCCATGTACATGCATGCAAGAAATAATATTAATCCACAGCTAGAAAATAGAGGTTTGGGGGAAACTGGAAATAACAGTCCAAAAATGAATACATTATAATAAAACATGTGTTTGTATAGCATTTTTCATGATATAAAGGGCTCAAAGCAATTCACACAAGCAATTATAGGTCATGGACAATTGCTATTGCTGACAATCGTTGGGTGTCTTGCAGACTGCCATGAGATAACTTAATAGATGATCCATTTCTTTTGATTATTGTGATTGAGAAATGAATGTTGGTTAGACCTCCAGGATAATCGTCTACTTTTCTTCAAACACCTGTCACAGGATCTTCAATATCTAACAATCACATGGATGGGTGGGGGCCCTCAGCTTATCTAACCGTTGCAAAAAATGTGCAAGGCTGATTCTATTGCCCAGTAAAAGGATCACACAGCACTGTAATTTTAACTTGTACACAAGGCAAGACTCTCATTGATGTTACGCTCGATCAAATCCTGCCACAATGTCAAGGGGAGGAAGTGCAAATTCCACACAGACAGCACCAAAGGTTACAGTTGAACCTGGGTACCTGAAGCTGTGAGGCAACAGCATGAATTGCTGTAAAAAACAAAATTCCGCAGCCCCAAATCATATCTTTGCTGATTGTAGAGTTAACATCATCAGCTTTATGAATTTGAATTTGAAGTTTGAGATTGTTTTATTTTGTTGCAGAAGCAGAAAGCTACTACCATTAAGGTGATTTCACCTGATAGAACATAGGACACTACAGCACAGTACAGGCCCTTCGGCCTATGATGTTGTGCTGACACTTTATCCTGCTCTAAGATCTATCTAACCCTTCCCTCCCACGTAGCCCCCCATTTTTCTATCATTCATGTGTCTATCTAAGAATCTCTTAAATGTCCCTAATGCATCTGTCCCCACAACCTCTGCCGGCAGTGCGTTTCACGCACCCACCACTCTTAGTGTAAAAATATACTTACCCCTGACATCCGCCTTATACCCTCCTCCAATCACCTTAAAATTATGTCCCCATGTATAAGCCATTGTCACCCTGGGAAAAAGTCTCCGACTGTCCACTCGACCTATGCCTCTTATCATCTTGTTCACCTCTATCAAGTCACCTCTCATCCTCCTTCTCTCCAAAGAGAAAAGACCGAGCTCGCTCAACCTATCCTCATAAGATATGCTCTCCAATCCAGGCAACCTCCTGGTAAATCTCCTCTGCATTCTCTCTAAAGCTTCCATATTCTTTCTATAATGAGGTGACCAGAACTGAACACAATACTCCAAGTGTGGTCTGACCAAAGTTCTATGGAGCTGCAACATCACCTCGCGGTTCTTGAACTTGATACCCAGACTAAAGAAGGCCAACACTCCATATGCCTTCTTAACAACCCTATTGACCTGTGTGGCAACCTTGAGGGATCTATGATTTGGACCCCAAGATCCCTCTGTTCCTCCACACTGCTAAGAGTCCTGCCATTAACCTTGTATTCTGCCTTTGAATTCGATCTCCCGAAGTGTATCACTTCACACTTATCCGGGTTGAACTCCATCTGCCACTTCTCAGCCCAGCTCTGCATTCTATCAATATCCTATTGTAATCTACAGCAACCTTTTACACTATTCACAACACCACCAACCTTTGTATCATCAGCAAACTTACTAACCCACCCTTCCACATCCTCATCCAAGTCATTTATAAAAATCACAAAGAGCAGGGGTCCAAGAACAGATCCCTGCGGAACACCACTGGTGACTGACCTCCAGGCAGAATACACTCCATAGATCACCACCCTCTGTCTTCTATGGGGAAGCCAGTTCTGAATCCACACAGTCAAGTTTCCCTGGATCCCATGCCTCCTGACTTTCTGAATAAGCCTTCCACGATGAACCTTATCAAACACCTTACTAAAATCCACTTACACCACATCCACTGCTCTACCTTCATCAATGTGCTTTGTCACATCCTCAAAGAATTCAATCAGGCTCATGAGGCTCGACCTGCCCCTCACAAAGCCATGCTGACTGTCCCTAATCAGCCCATGCTTCTCTAAATGCCCATAAACCCTGTCTCTAAGAATCTTCTCCAGTAATTTGCCCAGCCCTGAAGTAAGACTCACTGGTCTGTAATTCCCAGGGTTATCCCTACTTCCTTTCTTAAACAAAGGAACAACATTTGCCACCCACCAATCATCCAGCACTACTCCTGTGGCCAGTGAAGACGCAAAGATCATCGTCAAAGGCACAGCAATCTCTTCCCTCGCTTCCTGTAATTATCTTGGAATATCCCGTCTGGCCCCAGTGACTTATTTATCCTAATGTTTTTTCAATAGTTTCAGCACATCCTCTTTCCTCACATCAATATGCCCTGGCATATCAGTCTGTCGTACGCCATCCTCACAAACATCAAGGTCTCTCTTTCTGGTGAATACCGAAGCAAAGTATTCATTAAGGACCTCCCCTACGTCTTTCAACTCCAGGCACGTGTTTCCTCTTTTATCCCTGATCGATCCTACCCGCACTCTAGTCATCCTCTTATTCTTTACATACGTGTAGATTCGTGATTTCAGGTGTTTTCTGCGAAATGTCCTCTGTGACCAGGGCTGTGGCAGCTCTGACAACAATTTTCTTCCTCAGACCAAGCTCTGCAATGAATCATTAAGAAAATATTGGGAATAGAATAAACAGCCAAGTGCCTTCTGATGGCAAGGAATAATCAATAGCAAATCATTGCAAAGTATTGACATATATACACCACTTTTAAATAGCCCAGACCTCCAAGTATTGCAAATACATGATGAAACAACAAACTGGTTATTAGTGAAGGAAAGGGGGAACCTCTTGCTCAGACATCTATGAGCAGAAGGGGAATTCATCACAGAATCTCTATATTAGAAAACCTTGCATATTTGGGGATTCATTGAATATAAGGCCCCTACAGGACTTTAGGGCTCTAATTCTGCTGAGAGTTTGTTGGAATGATCATGTAATGACTGTGCTTGCCTTCAAATGTGCTCTTGTGACTTTGCCATGTGAATCAGACCAAAGCTGGAGCAAACAAGAAATTAAATGTGATTCAAAGACTCAAAAAGAGGAAGGAACACTTTTTTTTGCTGAAGTGCTGAATTCTTGTTTTGGCCATTCTCTTCCAGATTTCCAGAAGCCATATTCTCATGCAAACCACTTTTGGCATTCAGATCTATCTGGTCTAACTAAATGCTCCGTCAAATAATCAATTTTACTTTGAGCTATTAATACAACATGTAGTACACAAAAAAAATTAGGTGCTTAATTACATTGCATAAATAAGTGATGTTTTATGTATATCAAAATACATTAATTGTTTTATGAATTTTCACTATCATTCCAACTGACCTCCAGCGTTCAATGGATGCCAGATATTTCATTAGTGTTGAGAGATATAAATGTATTCTATTTCTTCAGGCTTTACTAGCTTCACAATTGGATTCCTATTGTTCTCAAAGAAATCTTAACTGACAATTATCTTGTTTACATACACTGAGATGATCTCAAGGCCAGACCTCTTCCTGCCTGCAATGGCAAATACTACGTGAAAGCCTCTTTCAGGCACAGTGTGTCTGGCCAAGTTGAGGTTTGGTCCCATTAATTTGCATTCTGTGCTGGAAACTGTGTGATAATTAAGCATAGCCGGTTTGTGCCAACATCTCCTTCAGCTTAAAAACTGGGATCTATGCCAATTTTAGCATTGTTTGGATGAATTATGCAAGAATCAGTCATAGATATTTAGAAATGAGGTCCAACACAAATGCTTTATGCTGGGTTGTTTTTCTCCCCCACAATATTGAGAATGCAAAGCAATTCTCGATCTCCTTTCGGCCTTGGTTTCAACAAAATAAGGATTAACACAAAGAAAACCTAAATGTGAAGTTGGGATGGCTCTAAGGTATTTGGAGACAAAAGTTGTTTGCACTTGTTCCCTGAAGTAGTATAATATTTAAACATTCCTTACTGGAGGATTATGGCAAAGTTGTGAATATTTTTGGTGATCATACTTTGCCAAAATATTATATGAAATCTACTACATCAATTAATGATCATTATATGCATAAATATTATCTTCATCAATATTGTTATTAATATTCCTACCCACATTGTTTATTCTAGAATGCAGTTTTAATGGATAATAAAATTGCAATGTCTACCAAAGATTGTTACATTTCTTTGAAGTGCTTTGCAATGATGGGTTAGTGAATAAAGTGATGAGATCATTGGGGTGAAATATCTGAAAAAAACATTGGTTTCAGATTTTCACACTCTTAAATCATTTATAAAAGTCTATACAAGTTCTAAGTTTGTGGATGATATGAAATGGAAGGGATAGTCAATATAGAGGGAAATTGTGACAAGTACAGGACAATAATAAAGTTGCATAATGGCAAATAACTGATAAATGAAACTCAACACAAATAACTGCTGGGTATTACATTTTGGTAGAAGAATAGTGTGGTCATTTATTGCTTGGAAAATATGACCCTTGGTGAGATAGAGGAAAGAATGATTTTGGAGTACAAACAATCCAGACATGAAAGATCTCACCGTAGGTTAGCAAGACCACAAAAACAGAAGATAAATTACTAGGGTTTAATTCTAGAGGGATAAAATTGGAAAACAAAATAGAGATGTTGTGCTGTTCCTGCATACAGTTCTGTTGACACATTATAAAAATTATACAGGGAGAGGGTCCATTGACATGCATGATGATACCAGAGTGCAATGGTAAACATACTAGGAAAGGATGAAGAGACTGAGTCCTTTTTATTTCTTGAGAAAAGAAACCTGAGGACTGAACTAACAAAGGTTTCGAAAAATGTTGACCGAGTGGGTGCGGACTGTATGTTTCCACTGTGGGGAAGGGCATATCTCGAGAGCATCAATAAAAGATGATCACCAAAAGGTCCCAGAGGGAAGTCAGAATAAATTTCTTGATGCAAGAAATGGTGAGAATGTAGAATGTGCTATCTCATGAATAGTGGAAGTGAACAGTATTGATACATTTAAGGGGAGGCTGGACAATCCACATGTGGATAAACAGGAAGAGATTTGATAGGGCATAAATACTGGTATGGAAGAGTTTGATTGAATGTCATGTTTCTGTACCATATCTATCCCACATATTACCTCATTGGCTTTGAACGCACTTTCCCATTCAATTCATTACTATCTTTACTTGAATAGTAAATGAGCAAATGCTCAGTAATCTTAATGAAAGATCTCATAAGCATGCCTGACTTGCAACAATGAAATGTAGCATAACATTCTGCAAAGAAAATAGTCATTACGTTGACAGGATGTTATATTATTCTCTCTTTGCTCCTGCCTCCATCTCTCTGGCATTTGATTCTGATCTTGTCTAACAAACCATACAATCAGTGCTGCTGAGGACTTCCATCACACTGCTGAGCTTGTGTGACTTCTCATTCCCCTGATATTCTTTGTACATCCCTCTTGCCTCCCACTTCTTTTCACATCTCCCTTCCTACTTATATGTGCTACATTAATCAAGTTTCCTTTTAGTGATTGTGTTACCTGACCCTCATACCTCCTATATAGGTTTCCACGTAGTTACCCACTGTGCTCCCAAGATTCTCCCATTCCCACCCTGTTACCTATTGCAAGTTTATATCCAGCTCCCACAAATTTAATACTTGGGTTCCAAGTCAAGCTTTAACTGCATCTAAATCCCCATATTGGTTGTATAAGTCCAGATCACTCTAGCAAGTGGGTGAAATTGTTGACAGAGTTAGGACTGTCATTTGAAATATGAAACTGAAGAATTTCTTGTAAAGGAATAGAATTATTATTTCCATATTGGAGACCATAGCAATAGCAGGAAAAAAGCAGCAACCTTTAACATTGAGGCGCATGAGAAGGCTGGAGACTGAATTGAAGAAAGTCATGACAACTCATCCCAATGGGGGTCTGGCAAATACAAAGAGTTCAAGTTTAGTGTTGTCATAGGCATACATACACAGGGTATAAATACCATGAAAACTAGTTTTTTGCAGCAGCAGCACAGTACTTTACAAGATGAGGACAAACATAAGTTAATATAAAAAATTAACAAAAATTATACATAACTTACATATGTGCAAAACAAACATACCAACACTAATGTAAGATTGAGAAAGAGAAAAAAAATATCGTCCAAGGTAATGTTAAGGTTTTTCAGATCAGTTCAAGAATCTGATAGCAGTGGGGAAGAAGCTGTTGTTGAACCTTGTGGTGTGGGTCTTCAGGCTTCTGTACTTCCTTCCCGATGGCAGCATCGGGAAGAGGGTATGACCTGGATGGTTGGAGTCCCTGATGATGGATGCCGCCTTCCTGAGACATCGCCTCTTGTAGATGGCGATGGAAGCCCAAGGGACTAATGAGAAAAATGAACTGTATTGAGAAAAATCTTAACTTATTATTTGGATGTATTTGCTTTATATCAACATTAAATATTACACCAATATAATTATGTGCTAATATATGTAATAATACAGTTTAATAACCTCTCCACTTTCACTAATTCTATTGTGGAAGTTAAGTAACTTTCCTCCTGGTAGTGAGTAGGAAAGAACCAGCAGTTTAATTTCATCCTTCAACTGACATGCAAGCTTTCACTTCACACCAAGGTTATTGTCACCTTCAGAGTGCTGCCATTGGTGTTACAGTTCCATTATCAGAAAATGTTTAATTTTTAAAATTATGAACTTTCACACCACTGAGTCTCATGGGGCTGGGATTTCCAGTGGGCTTACTGCTATTTTGATGGCTTTTAGATTTTATTTTCAAGTCTGAAACCTTCATGTGCTGTGTAATTCCATCTGCTTGATGACACGTGGATGTAATTCCAGTGCATTGGTCTGATATTGCTCTGAAAATGGACTTGGATTAATATATGTTGATAAATTTGGTTTAGCTAACCTGTTCAACATGTCAATGAATAAACTCACACATCTGTGCCACAACTTACAGAACTGTGGCCATGAGGTCATTGCAGACACAAAAAGCTCAAGTGGAATATAACCCACATTGTCATTAGCTGGACCTGCTTTCAAAGCAGTGATGATGTAATGTTCCTGTTCATTTCATTGAAGATTGTAAGTGAGAATGAAACATTATTTATTTGTGGCAAACAGTGTCAGCATTAAGGGCAAGTACGACAATATTAGACGCAAAATAAAACTTGTTTTTTTTCCCTCCCCAACAAAACAATAAGTGGCACGGTAGCGTAGCGGTTAGCGCGACGCTATTACAGCGCCAGCGATCGGGGTTTGATTCCTGTCGCTGTCTGTAAGGAGGTTGTACGTTCTCCCCGTGTCTGCGTGGGTTTCCTCTGGGTGCTCCGGTTTCCTCCCACATTCCAAAAGACATACGGATAGGTCAATTTGGGTTTAAAATGGGCGGTGCGGACTCGTTGGGCCAGGAGGGCCTGTTACCACACTGTAAATAAAATTTAAAAAAAATACTCCAGCTTCAACTGCTGAAGAGTCCCTGTTACTTCAGCAATGTGACTTTTTCTCTGTGTCGTTTTATTCATCTCTTTCAGAAAAATTGACAACTTCACGTTGATTTTTTGAATTAGGAATAATTTGGTGCTGTGCATCATGTCAGGAAAGAGCTGAAAAGGGACTTCCCAAATCCATAGAGTGCTCATACGGGTCAAGAATGTTGGGTCATCATAACAATTACTTAAAGCTGATTTTATACATGCAGATTCCTTGTGCATTAAGTGCTATTGATTCTTTCCAATGACCAGAAGAGTATTTTTCAAGGACAAGCAAATTTAATAAAAAGGAAGAGGGAATTTTTTTGTATTCTTCAGACTGTTGTGTCGATAGAAATGGATTGAAACTAATTATTTGAGACAGGAATACCTTTTAATACATTATAGAATACTCTTACATACTGAAGAGCTGTATCTGAAGACACTGTAATAAAGAGCCAATCAAGTATATTAATTTATTATCTTAATGTTGCCATTTCAATAGTAATGGAAAAACATCTGACCTTTGCACAGATTTTCTGTGCAAAATGTGTTGGCCCAAATCTTCCCCCCAAAGCTGACAGGATTCCTGAGCATAGTCTAAATCAAAGCGTTCAGCTATAGTTAGGTCCTGGCCCCAGGACACCTGTGTTGCCCTTCTGGATTACGATTGGAACCCAACTGGGCAAAGCAGACTTCTATAGCTACCTCAGCTCTCACGCTGTGACGTCTACTTGCTTAGCCAGCACCAGTTTAAACTGGACACAAGTGCATTTATCCCAGTGAAATCAGTAGGAAGAAACAGTTACTGGGGGATGGTAAGTCGGCCTCTTTTTGTTTGATTTATGTCAGTAAGTTTAAATGTATTTGATTAGTTTGAGTGTGTGTGACACGTTTAATTTATTAATGTTGCTTTTATATTTAATATTTCTTTTTGAATGCTTGCAAAGGTCAAAGGCATTCACAAACATTCAATTTCAGTGACTGCTCTGATGGCCGGTGAGTCTGGGGGTGAGGTCTCACAGGGAGTCCGATCCATTCTGGAGTTCAGCCGGCTACTTGTGATCTGGCAGCCCCTGCACTGCACTTGACTGCTCTAATGTGTTGGGGGCCAGGTTCCCAGGACCCGTCTGGAAGAAACAGCCTGGTCTAGTGCCACGGGGCTGTCGACCTAGAAATCAGCAGCATGTCTGCCCTAAGATGATTGCATGGTTTGCCCATTGCAAATTTCGGAAAACTATTTTTTTCCAATGAATAAGGAGTGCTGCTCTAAAATCCCATGGGATCGTCTTCGTTTCTTGCAGAGGTACTGGAAGGCCACCATTGGAGCCCCAGAGAAATGGCCTTTGGTGTCCTTTATCTGCAGAATCCAAATGGTTCCACCAAAGTCATGACTAGGGGCTGAGAGAATCTTTGGGATTTCAGGGCCTACTTTCCTACTGATAATGAATTATGTGCTTTTGATCTGTAACTTCAAACATTCATGGAATAATTAGGGAATGACATCACTGACGCTACATTGAATTCTGTGAAGTGATGCGACTAGCCTCTTGTTACTTGACCTTCATACTAATTGCAGGAGAACTGGTGGGAAAACCTGGTTTTAATAAAATTAAAGCAGAAAAATTTGGATGCTTCAGTGGTCTGCCTTGACACATTTAATTTTAATTAAGTACTGACAACACAGCTATTTCACAGGTATTCCAACCAATACAAAAGTTCAGGAACATGTGTACCATGCCCTAATTTCCCAGACTGCATACATAAATGTGTTCCTATGGCCCCCAAGTCAAACTGGCAACTGGGGTGTAAAGGGCCTTCATTGATAAACAAGGATAGTTTCTATTTTTAATGTAAATAACTGTTCAGGTCTTTCTGGCATGGTTCTTCCCACCCAGAATTGTGATCCATGTTCTCCTTGTGCCCTTAAGTACCTGGTCTGGACGTGGAAGGTCCATCTTGCAGGCTAAAGTGTCCCTGACTCCAGTCTGAGTGACAGTAGGACCTCCAGTCACACACTAAAGAAACTTCTCCCCTGAAACACCCCTGAAAACTTCAACTACTATCTAAAGCCCTGCCTTTGTTTTGCCAGCTGTAAAAGCTGTGAATGATGTTTAAAAGATTTTAAATGTCTCAGAATTTCAGACACTTAATAACTGCTATAAAATTGAAAGGAAATAATCAAAAAATAAACAAATAAAAGAGAATAAAAATAACTATAACAACTTAAAAAAAATTAACTAAACAGTCATAATTTTAAAAAAGGAAATTATCTTCCCCTTTGTTTCAGATCTACAGCCATATAATCCCCATCAAATTCTGCATCAGAGTTAATCTGGTAGAGAATCTAAAAGGCAATTCCTTACTGTAATCTCAGCAACGTTGAACTGTGCTACTAGATATCATGTAAAACTCCACAGGTAGAGGAAACTGATCGACCTGATATGGCCAAACACTGGTGGTTCTGTTCAGAACCATTGGCATTAACCACCAAATTCTACTTTTCATTACATGTCCCAAATATCACCATAGGTTTCACCATGAATTAATCCATAATGCAAGGGATGTTGTAACATTGTAATCATTGTAAAGACCTAAACAAGGAGATAAACAATATGGCTGGTGATATTGAAGAAAAAATATTAGCAAGGACATTGGTAGAATCAAATCTTTAATTTCTGTTTAAATTAAAAACACAAACTTTGTATAATGTCCAATATGAAAGGCCACCCATTCTGTCTTTCATTAGCATCTCTGGTATTGACAGTTCTGAATCATTTTGTATACTATGTGATAACAGATAAAATTGTATAAGTGAGTGCCTCATTCCTTTCTCTCCCCTTCAAGAAGATTAAGTGAAGTAAAAGTGATACAGACAGGATGCAGACAACGACAAAAATCTGTACATTTGCAAGGTCTCTCAGATTAACATGTACTCAAAATTGTTGATGCATGGTCATAGTGGCTTATTCATTATTTAAACTTTACGTTGTGCGATATTCCAATATATTTTGGCTTTTTTATTTGTATAGCAAGGATAATGTTTAGCAGCCAAATGGCATTGCAATGCTCCTTTAAATGCAATTTCACATTATCAATGCAAAATTTGTAGAAATTGTGGTCAGATTGGGGTAAAACCTCCCAGCTGTTGAAGCCATGTCAAAATTTGCGCTAAATCAATTAAATAAGAAACAGGCTGATGTCATCATCTTAATTCAGTGGAGGATCAGCACCCATCCCTTATATAGTAGCAGATATAATAGAGATGATTATATAGTGAGAACGAAGATGTGGTTGTCTTTTATGGTGGAAAACTGGCCAACGAAAGGATTGAGTCATGAAATAAGACTGTTTTCTTAAAACCATTAACAAATAATGGTCATTTGATTATTTTGAGACACAACAGAAAATCCCATCTCTAATCCAGTGTACTATTGTTTGGCACAAAGGATTTCTCAATGTATTAGTGTCCATATTCTTTGTCATTTGGTGGGCTTGGACAACTACACAGATTATTAGCCCTGTCAGCCACAGACCCTGGCTGAATAAACATAACGTTGGGAACTGGAATCAAATTAAACTTTGATCTATTAAATTCAGTTCTGTTATTAAGTAAAAGCACCAATGTCCAAAAAAGTGTTGCATGTGCTTCTAAAATCCCAATTGTGTGTCAAATATGGCAGGGAGCTGAATTCAAATAGCCCAGAATATAGAAGCGAGGATCCTGATGTATATTTAACTTGTGCACATTCAATATAATAGTGGCAATGTCATCATGCACTGCCTTCCAACTATATTGTTTGCAGTATCGAGTCAGTGCTAATAATGTTACTGACCAAATGCTTCAGCAAGGAGCCAATACAATGAGTAGATAACAACAGTTAAAGCTATCCTGCACTTCTTCAAGTGGAGATGCGTCTTGTCCGGAGCAAGTGTTGGCAGCTATTCTGTAAATGAAACAACTTGGAACACTGTGAAGGATGAAACAACACGGGAGAAACTGGGTTTCATGGTTTTCACTGTTGCTGGGGCCTTGCTGGGAATTTGGAGGAATGAAAGGCCTAGCAGACACATTGTGTGGAAATAAATGCCAGGGTCAAACTCCAAGGATTTAGATTCAGTGTCATTTAAGATGTAATAACCTCACAAAAGTGGTCAGAGTCAATGAATGCAGCTTCAGGTGCTTCATCCTCACCGCGGTATTACCTGCTCTGGGCACAGGATGATGAATCATGTTTCTACAAGTAACTAATATCAATTAAGACTGGTACCTACTGTTCATGAGTTCGCTGTGCTCTCACACACTGAGCACCACACACACTTCCAGCTCACAGATTACACACCCACAGCTACTCAACCATGGCAGCCACATCACCAAAATACATTGTACATCAGTCATTGTTCTGCAAGAAAAAAGGAAGTGCTTCAACATGTTTCATAAACAGATGCAAAGCCAACCAATCAGAGAAGAAGGGCATGCCTACGTCTTGCTCCACAAGATGGTGATAGCTTTGTACATCAGTGGAAGACCTGTTGCAGGGCCAAAACCATTGAAGATGAATGTATTGCTACAGTTAAGTTTTATGCCCATCATTACACTTTGTCACAACACCAACACTCCCTACCCTGCAATCTACAATCTCTATTGATCTCTAGCCTGCATATTGTACACTCCTTACTTTCCTCCCATCCCTAGCATTAAAACGTTGATGGAGGAAACCTGTTACTCAGTTTCCTAGTCATAGCCATCACCTCAGGCACTCTACCTGATGTAGACATTGGCATGGAGGTAGCTTCTGCATGTGATGAAAGCTTAAACCATCCCAACATTAGCTATTGAGCTGCAGTGTCCAGATAACTCAGTGCATGTTCAGAGACAGAGGTCCGTGTCATCATCAACTGATTCACTGATATGAGGAAATGGGCCTTACACTTAATATCAACAAGACAAAGGTCCTCTACTAACCTGCACCAATTATAAAATGCTTCTCATGACAATGAATGTCCCAGACGAGGACTGAGAAAACTGAGCCACCTTTCAGCAATGGCAGACATCAATGATAAAATTCACTGAAAATCAAAATAAAACTACCTATGTTGAAATCTGAAATGAAAAAGGAAAATTCAGGAAACACTCAGCAAGTGAGGCAGCACTTGTGGAAAGAGAAATGGAATTAATGTTTCAGGTCTGAAACCCTTCGTCAGAACTGGGAAAGAGAGAAAACAAGTCAGATACAGTTACAGGGAGCTGGAGGAAGGATGAGTAGGACAAATATTTATTTTTCTCTCTCCCAACTTGCACTATTGTCGTGCTTATTTTGATGTCTGAATTGTATCAAATTGTGGAAACTGGATATAAACTTACATTAGGTTACAGGGTGGGAACGGGGGAATCTTAGAAGCAAAATGGGTAAGTACATGGAAACCTATGAGGGTCAGGTAACACAACTGTTAAAAGGAAATTTGATTAATGTAATACTTATTAGAAGGAGGAAGGGAGAGGTGAAATGAAGTGGGAGGCAAGAGGGATGTGCAAAGAATGTCAGGGGAAAGAGAAGTCACACAAGCTGAACAGTGTGATAGAAGTCCTGAGCAGCATTTATTGTATGGTTTGTTAGTTCTGAGAAAGGGAGAAAACAAGTCAGATACAGTTACAGGGAGCTGGAGGAGGGATGAGTAGTACAAATACTTATTTTTCTCTCTCCCAACTTGCACTGTTGTCATTATGCTTATTTTGTCATGTAAGCTATTTATAATTTATATTAATTTAAGTTTATGTTAACTTATGTTCATCATGTTTATAATGTACTGTGCTGCCTCTGCAAAAAGCTAATTTTCATGCATTCATTACCTGTGTATGTACTGTATGCCCATGACGATGAACTTGAACAAAGGAATAGCTCTTTCAGGGTGAGGCCAAATGAGTAAATGTGGCTCAGGGACTAGACTATGCTACTGTGTCCATGTTAAATGTTGCTAGTGAGAGGTTCTCTGTGACCTTCAATGTGTCAGCTCAGCTTCTGGCCAGTTGAGAAAAAAGGCTGAGGAAGGAGAAGACCTTAAACTCAGCACAAAACTCATGGTCTAACAGGCAGCAATGATCTCTGCCCTCTCTACGATTCTGAGCCATTGAGTATCTACAGCAGGCACTTCAGTGCACTGTGAAAGTAACATTGTCACACGTCCCACAAAATCATCCAAATCCACTGGTGAATAAGCAAACTAACATTGTCCTCCTCTCCCGGGCCAACATTCCAGCAGAGATGTTCTAATTATATTCATTCAGCTCAGATGAGCAGGTCACATTGTTCACATGCCTCACACCATACTCTCCAGATAGGCACACTATTCTGAGCTTCATCATAGTAAGACATTACCAGGAGAACAGAGGGAAAGAATCAAAATGCTCTTGAAGTCTCCTTGAAAAAGCATAACATTCCCCTGACTTGAGGGAATCCCTGGCCCACGATGGAGAAGGAATGTTCTCAGGATGGCACTGAGAGGCTTGTCTGTTTGTTGGGAGCGCACGGAAGTCCAGTTTAATTGGCAGAAGGAGTCCACCACCTCCCAAACTACCCACACCCACCTCCCCCATCTCGTCAAGCATCTCTTGCCTCAAATGTGGCAATTTCTGTGCGTCTCCCATTAGCCTCATCAGATGCTGACGTTCTGCCGAAGAAAGGGAAAAGGAAGAAGGATGCATGACTTGCAGCTAGAGCTGGGGGGCAAGGATAATTCCATGGCCAGTTTCCAGGAGACAAGGTCAGAGAGTTGGAAGAGCAGCCCTTGGAGGAACGGTGATGGTTATGAACCACAACATGCAGGGTGTGTTGGGAAGCCTGCCGGAAAGCCACTTCAATGTCAGGAATCATGGAGGACCAGGCACTGGCTTGGCTCAGGGCTTTGGGGGAGTGCTTTCCAGTGTGGAAGTGGTGACTGACTCCTGGGGCTGCATCTTCTGGCCAACATTGTAGCTTTTGCTGCAGTCAGGAGTAGAAGCCACCAAATACCAAGTGTTCCCATGGATCATCTGACTGTTGCTTTCATAGCTCTAGATTTCAGTGTCCAAAGGGGCTTGCAGAGCCCCACATCAGTTCTGCAATCTGTCCTTGAATGGATTACCAGGATTACTTGATAAGAGGTATATAAGATTATGAGAGGCATAGACAGAGTGGACAGCCAGCATCTTTTCACTGCCTTGAAGGAGAAGTGATCATTCCAAGGAGCATGAACCTGCAGTCCTTTCTCAAGAAGACAGCATTTCTCCTTCCTCCCCGATGCTCTCCCCATGCCCCTGTGCTTTTTCTGTTGCCTGTCCATTTACTAATGTCTGCTGCTGCCCTTGGCAGAGCCTTCTCGATCCAGAGCTGCTTGAGGTTTTCCTCCAAGGTCAACTCTCATGTCCTCAACGGTTGATCGTGAGGCCTCCACCGGCTGTGCTGCAGCCACAGAGCCAGAGGGTCACACACCATGGAAACAGGTCCTTTGGCCCATTGTATTTAACATAAAACAGTACAGAACAGTATGGGCCCTTTGACCCACAATGTTGTGCCGATCTATATAAACCTTATCCCCCATTCAATCTATCCCCCTCTCTATTTCACCTCCCATAACCCACTATTGTTCTCTTGTCCATGTGCCTATCTAACAGTCTCTTAAATGACCCTATCGTATTAGCCCCTACCACCACCCCTGGCAGTGCATTCTAGGCACCCATCATTCTGTGAGTAAAAAACCTACCTCTGACATCTCCCCTGAACTTTCCTCCACACACCCTAAATGGGTGACCTCTAGTATTGGCATTGCCATCCTGAGGAAAAAATGTTGGCTGTCCACTCTGTCTATGCCTTTCATAATCTTATACACCTCTGTCAAGTCTCCTCTCATCCTCTGTCTCTGCAAGGGGAAAAGCCCTAACTTGCTCAGCCTCTCCTCATAAGACATGTTGTCCAATCCAGGCAACAATCTTGTAAATCTCCTCTGTACCCTTTCCAAAGCTTCCACCTCCTTCCTATCATGTGGCGACCAGAACCGAACACAATATTCCAGATGTGGTCTAACCAGAGTCTTACAGAACTGCAACATTACCTCTCTGCTCTTGAACTCAATCCCCCGGCTAATGAAGGCCAGCACACGGAATGTCTTTTTAACTACCCTATCAACTTGCACGGCAACTTTGAGGGATCCATGTACTAGAATCCCAAGATCATTCTGTTTCTCCACACTGCTAAGAATCCTGTCATTAACCATGTACTCTGCCTTCAAGTTCGATCTTCCAATGTGTATCACTTCACACTTCTCTGGAGTGAATGCCATCTGCCACTTCTCTGCCTAGCTCTGCATTCTGTTACTATCCCATTGTGTCCTAAGACAAACTTCTGCACTATCTACTAGACCACCAACCTTCGTGTCGTCAGCAAACTTACCAAGCCATTCTTCCACTTCTTCTTCCAAATCATTTATAAAATTCACAAAGAGCAGGGGGTCCAGGCACATCCCTGCAGAACACCACTAGTCACTCTACCTTCATCAATCTCTCTTGTCACTTCCTCGAAAAGCTCTATTAGGCTTGTGAGGCACGATCTGCCCTTCACAAAGCCATGTTGACTATCCCTTATAAGACTATGCGCCTCCAAATGCTCATGAATCTTGTCCCTAAGAATCCTCTCCAATAGTTCGCCCACCTCTGACCTAAGACTAACTGGTCTATATTTCCCAGGATTATCCCTTTTACCTTTCTTGAACAATGGAACAACGTTTACCATCCTCCTATCCTCCGGTACCACTCCTGTGGCCAGCGAGGACTCAAAAGTCATTGTTAATGCTCCAGCAATCTCTTCCCTCGCTTCCCTGGGGTATATCCTGTCTGACTCTGGGGACTTACCTATCCTAATGTTTTTTTAGTAGCTGTCATGTACCTGTTTACACAAATCCCACTTGGCAGCACTTGGACCAAAGCCTTCTATGGTGTTACAAGTGCTCAGCTGAGTACTCCTTAACTGTTGTGAGAGTTCCTGTTTCCCCTTAACAAAGCAACACTGACTATCGCTCATCAATGCAACGCTGTATTTACCTGGCTTATCCCTGCGGTCTTTCAGAATAAAGTTACCACCTTCGCAGTCCTCCAGTCAGCTGCCATCTCTTCCGTGGCCAGAGAAGATTTGAAAATTTCTGTCAGAGCCCCAACGAACTCCTCCTTGCCTCTCAAAAAGCCAGGAATACATCTCATCAGGCTCTGGGGATTAATCCACCTTTCAGCCCACTAAGACACTTAATACCTCCTTCATTACATTGGTAACTTTTTCTGGAACTATAATGTCCTCTGTGGTGAACCCTGATGAGACAGAGAGAGCATCAGGACAGGATCAGGAAGATGGACACCAAGGGAGTGCATCAGTTGTATTGGAAATGGGCATGATTTAATATATGAAACTCTGCATCAAGTTTTTTGTTGTGACCTTGTCTCGTGTGACTGTCAGTGATGGAAGTAAGGTGGGGGGTGGGATTGTTGGTCTACAGAAAACTAGTTGCAGTTTTGTTCCTCCTTCTCCGCAGCCATTTCCTTTTCCATCCTTGTCCTCCCATTCCTGCCTTTGTCCTTCAGCTACTCACTCTGCATCAAGGGTTGTGCCCTCATGATGGCAAAGTTGTATGGCATGCTGGAGACCATTGCTAATCTCAACACCCACTTCATGGAGTAATGCGAGGTTCCAACAGAGCAGTCGGACAGCAGAGCATGGACACGCTCTTTCAGCACACCAGCAATCTGCTCCATCACATTTCATGGGGCAGAATGAATTTCATTGGATTGGTGTTGCCCAGGTTTATGTGGGTTGTACACTAGCTTCATGAACAGTCTGAGTCACCCCGCAGCCACCCGTTGATTTACTGTGAGGGATCTGAGACTACTGCTGCAAAACCCATGGATAACATCACGATCTGCTCATTCTGTATACTTCTGTTCTCCGTGTGGTGTGTATGTGCTGAACCCTCCCTGATACATGACTGTTGCATGGACACAGACTCTATTTTGGACCTCAGGGGTAGAACCTCGATTTGGCTATTTCACTTCATGCCTTGAATCTTTTATACGTTTATTATAAAAAGGTATTGAGTTTTTATTAATTTGATAAATAAAATGACTGATTCCCAGTTCTTCCATTGACTCTGTATTAAAAAAAATTGGAATGTTGTGAACTGTAAAATTGATATTAAGTAAATATAAGGAGTAATAAAGTGCAATTTCTAGGAATGATTTTGATTAATGCTGTATTTAGTCATGCTGGAGTGAGGAGTGAGTTTGAAGAGTTGGTTTAGTAGGATAGTAAGCACTTCAGCATGCTCTTGTAGAATGTTAATAAATAGCTCAATGGGTAAAAGTACCAAATGACCCAAAATTCCATCCTAATTTTGCTGATCTCAGTTGGAACAGCAATTGAGGCACAATTGGCCTAATCACCCTTGAGGGTGAGAAGGGGCAAAAGGCCAGTCAAGGTGTCTCCTGCCAACTGTTTTCGATTGATCCCTGCTGGAAAGTACGTGTGTTTGAGGGCTTGGTTAGGATACAATCAGGGTTAGTTACTGATTCCGTACAGTTTTGTTTAGATTGAACACCTTCCGTTTCAGCTTACAGAAGTTTTTAAAAAAATGGACATTTGGGTGAGAAACTGATGTTCATGGGATTACTCAGGAAAATGCTGTAATTTGAAATTTGCTTAAGCACTGAAATCCAATGCTGAATTCTTGACTAATGAGATTTACCATGGAAACTGAATACTCTTTGGTTCAGAATGTACACTCCAGGCATCTCTGCACGGTGAAATGAATTCTAAGGTCAGGAAATTGCACTCCTGAATGGTTTGGGCCTCCCGTGATGACTTGAAACATAATCATATGCAGATATACAATGTACGACACTGTGCCACCTCCACCCTTATTCCTTGCACATAAATTAATTGAGTAATTTCATCTGATTGGCCACAAACCTTCTTTAAGATTTTGCCCAAATGATCAAATCTTTTACAGAAACTTGGGAATTTTCTCTTTGCATTTTCTCCCCACTCCCTCCTGGTATCTTCTCTGGGCCTATAAAACTTGGAAATAAAATTACATGTCTTATTACGATCTTAATTGTTTCAATGGGAAAACAGTCAGACCTGTAGATAACACGCTCTGGATCTCCATCAGCACAAGAATTTCAACAGTGAACAGCTGAGTGGCCCACACCATTGCAGTACTTAGGAAACAGCAATGAATCAGGGAATCATAAGGCTGTTAATTGAGTATTTTTAGTGGTGACAATGCTTAAGGGCATTTTTGACAATGCTATCAATGTTCAACTATAAAGCACAGACACCACAAGAGGCAATCAGTGTGGTTTTAAAAGCTATCAGTCATGCCCAAATCTGTGGGAATTCTTTGAGGAAGTCACTCAATTAGTGAACAGAGGATTTCCGGTAGATGTAATATACTCAGATTTTGAACAGTCATTTGACAAGGTTCTACATCACAAGCTTCTGAAAAGATAATGGTGCATGGAATAAATGTCAAATTAGCTGAGATAAAAGATTTATAGTGAGTTTGGCAATAGAAATCAGAAAATGAGGAATAGAATGAATGATAAAGGTATAAGATTGCACTTAACACCAGTGGTTAATGTTCTTTTTAGGAGCTCATTTCAGGTTCTGTCTGTGTGTTTTATTCACAAATGATACAGAAAAAAAAATGTTATTTGAAACGAAAGATCTGGAGTTGCCTCCTAATTATATATACAGATAAACTCAGAGGGGAGACTAATAATGTTAAGGAAAAGTAAATATAAGTGAGTGCATTTAAAATGATGGTAATACGATGGACTAAGTACAGAAAATGAGAAACATATATAGAATAAATGGATGTCAGCTGAACAAGTAAAAAACAGTGCTTCTACCAACAACCAGTGTGTTACGATATCCACTCAAAGCGAGTAACAATCCACAGAAAGCTTATAGGCAAATGGAGGTCTTGAACTTTGTAACAATTTACTTGTTTGACCCAAAAGGTATATTTGATTTAATTTATTTTTTTTTTAAATGTGGTTTTGTTCATTCAATGTGCCCAGATTATATGGAGCTGCTTGGTAAACTGGGGCAAGGAGTGATAAATAACAGTGTCTCTCTGGGAAAGTATGTTATATTCATTAATATATTTTAGATAAATAAACTGTTGATTCACATTCAATCTCATCCCACCAGAATACCATTCTTCTCCTATCTTTTCAGAAGAAGTAGGCAGACAAAGATATGTGTGCAAAATCATAATGTCCAGTACACATAACAAGGTTCATAGTTGTCCATATAAGACATAGCAGCCTGCTTGATAGGCACCCCCATCTACAGCCATTCACTCACTCCACCACCAATGTACAGTCACAGCAGTTTGTGTCATCTGCAGAATGCACTGCAGCAACTTACTAAGTCTCCTTCGACAGCCCGTTCCAAACCCACGACTTCTACCAGCTAGAAGGACGAAGGCAGCAAAAGCATAGTAACACCACTGCCTGGAAGTTGCCCTTCAAGTCACACACCATCCTGACTTGGAAATATATCACCTGTCCTTAACCGCTGCTGTGTCAAAATCCTGGAACTCTCGCACTAACAGTATTGTGCGTATACCTGCACCTCAAGTACTGCAGCAGTTCAAAAAGGTCATTGAGAATTATGGAACTGGTCAATGATATGAATTTGATAGTGTGGCTGGACCATGTTGAACTTGGCCCATTACCTAGAATTATAACCCTGGTCCCCACTCGCTTGCATTTACCTGGGCCAGTTGCAGTGGGCTGATCTTGCTCATATTCTGCACCTGGAGGTCCAGCAGTGACCAATTCAAAAAATCATGTTTCAAATCTTGTTATAGTTGGTTCAATCACATTTGAAACTTTGGTAGAGACACCTTAATTACAAAAGTGCAGGAATGTATTTGCACTTTTGAAGTGGTTCTGTGTCTCGATGGATGCTTCAAGTCATTCAGATGTTAAAATTGAGATTTTCCTTATTGGTCAAAAATATAAATGACATTCAAGTTTTTTTTTGCTAAAAATCTGGGCAAATGTAAGGAATAAAAGCTATTTAAGTCAAGGTTAAAATCAAAAGCAAAAAATTGTACATCATAGAGATACAGCAGTAGAAATGGATTCTCAGCAGGAATTTGAAATGATTTACTGGACCTCATGCAATGATACTGATGGTAAATCAAAGGATGCAACATTTTATTTGAAAAGAAATATCTGCATATCTCCATTTCCATAAAATTCTCATTCTTGTTTTCCTATCCTCCATGGTCTCACCCCTCTGTATCTCAGTAATCTCCTCCAGCTCTGTAATACCTGAGATATGTTAACTCCTCCATTTCTGGTCTCTTAATCATCCCAAAACTTAATCGCACTACTGTTGATAGCTGTGCCTTCAGTTGCCAAGATCCCAAGCTCTGGACTTTTGTCCTTGAATGTCTCTATCTCTTCACCAACTTTAACCCCCTTTGATTGAGATTATGGTGCTAATTGCTCATATTTTGAAGGCAAAACAGTAAAATTAAGACTTTGACGTATGTTTAGTTTACCACAGAAATCTAGAAGTTGTCAGTGATTCACCACGACTCTAGAGATTGCACTGCATGTAGCCTTCTCCATTGCAAACCTCCAGTCTCCCTGATAACTACATCTTCACGAGATGCATTCAGCTGCAGCTCCTTACAGACCGTGTTAGGGAACTGGAGCTGCAGCTGGATGACCTTTAGCTCCTATGGCAGAATGAAGAGTTCATAGATAAGAGCTACAGGGAAGCAGTCACTCCTAAGCTGTAGGAGGCAGGTAGCTGTGTGACTGTCAGGAGGAGGAAGGAGAATAGGCAGGTAGTGCAGAGTACCCCTGTGGCAGTTCCCCTCAATAACAGGTATAACAGTTTGGATGCTGTTGGAGGGGATGACCTACCAGGGGGAAAGCTGCAATGACCAGGTCTCTGGCACTGAGCCTGGTTGTGTGGTGCAGAAGGGAAGTGGGGGGGAGGGGGAGAAGTGGTGTGGCAATGATAGGGGATTTGATAGTAAGGGGGGCAGACAGGAGATTCTGTGAATGTGTAAGAGACTCCCGGATGCTATGTTGCCTCCTGGGTGCCAGGGTGAGGGACGACTCGGATCGGGTCCACAGCATTCTGAAAGGGGAGGGTGAACAGCCAGATGTCATGGTACACATTGGTACCAATGACGTAGGTAGAAAAAGAGATGAGGTCCTGGTCCTGAAGAGGGAATATTGGAAGCTAGATAGGAAGCCGAAAAGCAGGGTCTCAAGGGTAGTGATCTCTGGATTGCTGCCTGTGCCACACGTCAGTGAGGGTAAGGATAGGTTGATTTGGCAGATGAATGCGTGGCTGAGGAGTTGGCGCAGGGTGCAGGGTTTCAGATTTGTTGATCATTGGGATCTCTTCTGGGGAAGATACGACCTGTACAAAAGAGATGGCTTACGCCTGAACTGGAGGGGGACCAATATTCTTGCTGGCTGGTTTACTAGAGCTGTTGGGGGCGTTCAACTAATTTGGCAGGGGAATGGGAACCCGAGTGATAGGTCAGAGGTTGGTGCATTTAGTGTACAAGTAGATGCAGTGTGTAGAAAGACTGTGAGGAAGGATAGGCAGTTGAAAGGACAAAATTGCAGTCAGTTGGATGGGCTGAAGTGTGTCTGCTTTAATGTGAGAAGTATCAGGAACAAGGCTGATGAACTTAGAGCATGGGTAAGTACTTGGAACTATGACATGGTGGCCATTACAGAGATTTGGCTGTCACAAGGGCAGGAATGGCTGCTGGATATTCCAGGGTTTAGATGTTTCAAAAGGGACAGGGACAGAGGTAAAAGAGGTGGGGAGCAGCTTTGCTGATCAGGAACAGTGTCACAGCTGTAGAAAGGGAGGACGTCCTGGAGGGATCGTCTACTGAGTCTGTGTGGGTGGAAGTCAGAAACAGGAAGGGAGTGATCACTCTATTGGAAGTATTCTACAGATACCCCAATAGCAGCAGAGACACTGAGGAGCAGATCGGGAGGCAGATTTTGGAGAGGTGCAAAGATAACAGGGTTGTTGATATGGGGGATTTCAACTTCCCTAATATTGATTGTCACCTCCTTAGTGTAAAGGGGATAGATGGGGCAGAGTTTGTTAGGTGTGTCCAGGAAGGATTCCTGGCACAGTATGTGGACAGGCCAAATGGAGGAGAGGCCATACTGGACCTAGTACTAGGCAATGAGCCTGATCAGGTTTCAGATCTCTCAGTGGGAGAGCATTTTGGAGACAGTGACCATAACTCCTTGACCTTTACCGTAGCCTTGGAAAGGGATAGGAGCAGATGATATGGGAAAGTATTTAATTGGGGGAGGGGGAATTATAATGCTATTAGGCGGGAACTTGGGAATGTAAATTGGGAACAGACGTTCTTGGGGAAGTGCGCAACAGGAACATGGAGGTTGTTTAGGGACTACTTGCATCGGTTCTGGATAGGTTTGTCCTAGTGAGGCAGGGTAAGGATGGTAGATTGAAAGAACCATGGTTGACAAGAGATGTAGAATATCTTGTCAAGAGGAAGAAAGAATCTTACCTAAGGTTTACAAAGCAAGGATCAAACAGGGCTCTGGAGAGTTACAAGTTAGCCAGGAGGGAACTTAAGAATGGACTTGGGAGAGCTAGAAGGGGGCATGAGAAGGCCTTGGTGAGTTGGATTAAGGAAAACCCCAAGGTACTCTACACGTATGTGAAGAATAGGAGGATGATCAGAGTGAGGTTAGGACTGATCAGGGATAAAAGAGGAAACATATGCCTGGAGTTGGAAGAGGTAGGGGAGATCCTTAATGAATACTTTGCTGCAGTATTCACCAGTGAGAGAGACCTTGACATTTGTGAGGATGGCGTACAAGAGACTGATACACTAGGGCATGTCGACGTGAGGAAAGAGGATGTGCTGGAACTTTTGAAAAACATTAGGATAGATAAGGCACCAGGGCCGGACGGGATATATCCAACATTATTATGGGAAGCAAGGGAAGAGATTGCTGCACCTTTGACGATGATCTTTGGTCCTCATTGGCCACAAGAGTTGTGTCAGATGATCGGAGGGTGGCAAATGTTGTTCCTTTGTTCAAGAAAGAGAGTAGTGACAACCCTGGGAATTACAGGCCAATGAGTCTTACTTCAGTGGTGGGCAAATTACTGGAGAAGATTCTTAGAGACAGGATTTATGGGAATTTGGAGAAGCATGGGCTGATTAGGGACAGTCAGCATGGCTTTGTGAGGGGGCAGGTCATGCCTCACGAGCCTGATTGAATTCTTTGAGGATGTGACAAAGCACATTGATGAAGGTAGAGCAGTGGATGTGGTGTACATGGATTTTAGTAAGGTGTTTGATGAGGTTCCCCATGGAAGGCTCATTCAGAAAGTCAGGAGGCATGGGATCCAGGGAAACTTGGCTGTGTGGATTCAGAACTGGCTTGCCCATAGAAGACAGAGGGCGGTTGCAGATGGAGCATATTCTGACTGGAGGTCAGTCACCAGTAGTGTTCCGCAGGGATCTGTTCTGGGACCCCTACTCTTTGTGATTTTTATAAGTGACTTGGATGAGGATGTGGAAGGGTGGGTCAGTAAGTTTGCAGATGACATGAAGGTTGGTGGTGTTGTGGATAGTGTAGAAGGTTGCTGTAGGTTGCAACAGGATATTGATAGGATGCAGAGCTTGGCAGAGAAGTGGCAGATGGAGTTCAACCTGGAAAAGTGTGAAGTTATACACTTTGGAAGATTGAATTTGAAGGCAGAATACAAGGTTAATGGCAGGACTCTTAGCAGTGTGGAGGAACAGAAGGATCTTGGGGTCCATGTCCATAGATCCCTCAAGGTTGCCGTGCAGGTTGATAGGGTTGTTAAGAAGGCGTATGATGTGTTAGCCTTCATTAGTCGAGGTATTGAGTTCAAGAGCTGCGAGGTAATGTTGCAGCTCTATAAAACTCTGGTTAGACCACATTTGGAGTATTGTGTTCAGTTCTGATCTCCTCATTATAGGAAGGATGTGGACGTTTTAGAAAGGGTGCAGAGGAGATTTACCAGAATGCTGCCTGGATTGGAGAGCATGTCTTATGAGGATAGGGTGAGCGAGCTATGGCTTTTCTCTTTGGAGTGAAGGAGGAAGAGAGGTAACTTGATAGAGGTGTACAAGATGATAAGAGGCATAGATCGAGTGGACAGTAGGAGTCTTTATCCCAGGGCAACAATGGCTAACATGAGGGGACATAATTTTAAGGTGATTGGAGGGAGGTATGGGGGGATGTCAGAGGTAAGTATTTTACACAGAGAGTGGTGGGTGCATGGAACATACTGCCGGCAGAGGTGGTGGAGGCAGATACATTGGGGACATTTAAGAGACTCTTAGATAGCCACATGAATGATAGAAGAATGGAGGGCTACATGGGGGGCAATGGTTAGATTGATCTTAGAGCAGGATAAAATGTCGGCACAACATTGTGGGCCGAAGGGCCTGTACTGTGCTGCATTGTTCTATTTTCTATGTTAAATTACTTAAACTGGTGTGAATTTAAACTACTACCAACTATCTCTGCAGTAAAATTACATGAAAGTCTTAAGAGTTATTGCATGAAGCCTAAGTGAGCTTTTAATGGTGTACTAAGTAGTCATTTCAGTTTAACAGAGTACCTGGCCCCATAGTGCACTGTAATTCACTCAAATGAATACTTCAACATCTGAGGGTTTCTAATTTTTCTGAGATTTTGACTTTTGCCTCAATCAGATATTTATACTTTTCATTAAAAAATGTGTTTATGAATTAATTAAAATGCTTTTTTTTCATTTCCTGGCTTGCTGTCTGAGAGATTTGTTTTATTCATTGCTGTCAAGTGTACATTCTGGCGAATACTAGTTTCTGCGACTCGGTGTCAAGTTTCATTTGATATTGGTCGTGTGAAGATCTTTGAGATGTTTTGCGATGTTAAAGCATTGTACAAACACAAGTAACCGTTGTTGTTGTTACAACTCATAACTCACATTGTTACTTCCTTTGAATATGACATTTCAGACAATCTGGTTCTAGCAAACTGAATTTTTCAGTAATGTATGTGATGTCGTTTACATACTGGACAAAATACATGCTGGATCCAAACCATTCTCGTGTAGGAATGTATTTACTTCTTCTAATGGGGCCTAATCTATCACTTAGTTATGGAATAAATTGGATGTTTTTCTTGTCTTTAAAATGTAATGTGTGCAATCCAAGTGGTTGGGATTTAGAAAAAAATCTGGAAAGCTATATTAGATTTTTATCTGGAATTTTCCATTCATTGTCTGCTGGGATTTAAGAAGACAGTTTGTTCTTTCTTTCTGAAATATTTATCAATAATAATTCAATTTACTTTGAAATTGTCAAAGAGTGCCTCAAATTTTGAAAGCCAGAAATAGGCTCAAGAAACCAAGTGATCCTTCTCTTCCAATGCCTCACTTTTTTTGTGTTTAGTTGACACAAGGACATGGTGGAGTTGTGATAAGGACAGAATTCTCAATGAAAGGCTTGCCAGTCAGTGCCAATTGGCAAGGCTTGTGTTTTTCTATACCTATTGTATGTTCCAGCAAACTAGGATCCATGTACAACAGTTAACTATGTGCAGAAACTCATATAATTTATTGTGCTTTTTACATTCTTAATAATCATCTGCTGCCAGTCAGCAGATGGCACTGAAGTGCAGCCCAAGGTAGAACCCGACTGCTGATATTTCCATTCTTCATCAGCCAGGTACTTTTTCGGAACAGGACCACTCCTACCAACCTGACAGAGGTCAGCAATTGTCATGGGAAAGAAACTTGACTGGTACCAGCATCCAAAGTTAGATCTTCCATTAAATCTATTCCCACTGAATTTAAATTGGCTTCAGTAAGAAATTATATAAAATTGTATCATTTATGTTTTGATCTGTCTAGATTCCTTTTTGAGACATGTGACCTTGTTTAGTCTTTGATAAAAATCCTTGGCATAATAAAAATGTTTAGGTATCAAAGCAAAACTGACATAAGGAAACATTTTGTACATCAAAGGCATGACTGAGGCAAGCAAAGCTGGTCTGCATGATTAAATTTCAAAAACATAGGTACGTCTTGTCACTTCATTAATTAAATGCTGTTTGTCATTAAATGTGTATTGCAGCCTTTCATGCCCAAGGATACGTGTGATTGAAAGAAAATAGAAGGCCTGTAAGTAATCAGTAGAATGCTGTTCATCTTTATTAGTATTCAATGCAGCCAAACGCTGATAACTTTTGTCCTGTCTTATCATATGTAAAGTGGCACTCAAGAAGCCTGCAATCTTACTGAGGATAAAGGGAAACTTTTGAAACAGATCTTCAAAAAGTTTTCTCAAATGGGAAATGTTCTTTTAAAAGATTTGAAGTCTATAGTTCAAAATAGGAATTCCAGTTGAGAACAAAATCTGAATAGTTGATGAATGGAAGCATAACTAAATTTTGTCTTAAAGCCATAAGCAGCTATTTCATATATTTGTACTGTTAAAATTATTTTTTTCACATTTGGTAACTGGTGACTCTCTCTTTTCCTATAAAACACAAATGTAATTTCTGTAGTAGTTCCCAACAATGTGGCATATCGACTAACTGAGTGGGAATGTCACATTTATTGAAGGATTACGATATGAGAACATTTGTGCTCCATTTGTGCCCATTTTCCAAACTAATCTAAATGAGGAACCTAAAAGCCTTTGAAAGAGAGAAGACATTCAAAGATGGAGGAAGACTTGAAGCCAAGTTCGAGGGAGTATTATATTTTGAAGGATATCCATTGCTGGCAAAATCTTGAACAAAAATATTAATTGTCATTTTATTAATAAAACATATGGCTGGCACTCCCACTTAATTTAAATATTGATGTATTTGTCGTTATCATTTCATTCTCTACTGCCTAGTGATAAATTAGAGATCGACAAATCACCTTTTTTACCCATGTCAGTGACCAGATTATTGGGCAATGTTATCTGAATGTGTAAAACATTTAATGTGAACCCCTGGAACAGTGAGGTTCTCCATAGAGGATAGCATGTTGAAGACTTAATATTGCTCCCTGATCAATGAGCAATTAATGAAGTATCACAAGCAATGTCAAGGTCAATGGATATTTCAGGAAAAAATTGCTAAGACATTTGCAAAAAGAAACTGTAAGGGAATTTTTTTTCTCTATTTTTATTAAACAACCCCCCAAAATATAATACGTTCAGATGGATTCATATATGTTGAGTACTGCAAAGTTCAGATACTGTATTTCAGGCACCAGACTTGGAAGATCAATCCAATAATCAAAATTATTACCAATCTTTGGTGTAGGGCTGGAAATTTACAAGCACCTGCCAATCTGGAAGCCTTGCCCATCAACGGCAATTAACCTCTAGTTAACCTTAGGATTTACAGCAATTAGCCTTCTTGGCTTTAAATGGACAGATTAGCCTAATCGCAGCTTCATCTTGGCAGTACATTAATGCATTAGCTGTGACATTGCATAACGATCCTGCCCCAATAAAACAATGCATCATCTGCTTTACCATGAGCAATGGCACAGGAGATTTGCTAATTTCTACCAAATTGCAAACAACAATGACAAAAGAGTGACAGAGCCCATTGAGATTTCTGCTAATGCGTGAAAGTTGCAAAATTTGGACATCATATATAAAATTTTTAAATATTGAAAATGTGCAAGAGTTCCAATGAACTAACTGAGGAGACAGGTTAATGTTTCAAATAGGAGCCCTTCATTAGACCAGAGACTTGCATTAAGCATTCTATGCAGAATGATTCAATGTACATTAAATTTACTGAACACGTACTGCATATAGTAGCATTTTATCACTGAAGTTAATGTAACACTTAAGGTAATTACCACAAATCTGCATTTTCTACAAGTAATTTAACTCAGCCATAATGGATTAGCTAATGATAACTAAACACTAATTAAGGCAATTATTTAGGTGATAGATCTGACTAAACTGAACCACACATCTTTTCTACATTTAGGGTGATGTAGGATTTCTCTTCAGCAATAAGGCAATTTGAAGTTGGTAAAGAGCAAAAAAAAATGCAAATGCTTGAAAATTGGAAAGATAAGTCAGCAGCTCTGAAGAGAACAGACGTTAACATTTTAAGTGTAACCCTTCATCAGGACATTTGAAGTCTGCTTTGTTACAAAGCCTCTATATTGCTAACTCAAGGGGTTCTGTTGGATATCACCTTAAGTTCGGATGTGTGCTTTGGATCCGTGCTGAGAAAAGGGAAATGGCACAGCCATTTATTCCACTGCAGACCCAGCAAATTCACAATGTTAACTAAACTGAAAATGCAACATAGAATTCAAGAGCTCCCAGACTTGTATTGGAGGCTAACCTGCTCTCTGCCACCCCACATCATAAACACCCACCCCAACCTCCTTCAACCTTTCACACCAATATCAAACTGCTGGGTACATTTATGGAGAAAAAAAGGAAAACATTTTCCCAGAAAGAGAATTGGGTGCACACCAACCTATTGCACTTTGTTGTGGAAAGGACTTCTTTCCAAAATGATGAACACACATCTGTGACTTAAGGATATAGCTTGAGTATCTTGTGACACATTAGCCTGCCATTTGGCACTTCAGGTCTCGGTCATCAGAGTGACAAAACATCCAGGTCCATGTCTTGGGCTGTGGGTAAATATCCAGCAAGGAAACTCGGAGATTTGGGATGACTGAAGGGAGCTCCCATGAGTCTGGAATGCAATAATGCAGCAGCTATCCAGAGTTTTACGTAAAAGAGAAGCAATTTCTTTTTTCTACAGGTAAACAAGTAAACACTATTCCTCACATTTCCTATCAGTTTCCACCGCCTGTCCATTTCAGTTGAAAGCATTTTAAACTGGCCGATAGGACCTGTTGGAAGGCAATGAGTGATGCACAATGGGCAAAAATGGTAAAAAAAAATGCCAGGAAACAACTATTTCTCAAACCATGATTGTCCATTCACCTCAAATCCCTCAAACCCTGATAACTGTAAAACCATCCCTCTGAATGATAATGCTTCTGGTGTTCATGCATACACGCTTCATTGTGGGTCTGCTTTTCTTTTGGCCTCCGGTGTCCACCTGTGTTGGGAATATCTTTCTTGCTTTTCTCTCCGCTATTGTGCTCAAACCCACCTGTTGGCTACCTTTCACATGAAATTCAATTACTCTCCTGCCTTGCCCTCTAAGTTTTAAATGATTTTCAAAACTTATTGTTCCTGATTTCTATAGGTGCAATCAATTTTCTTTATTATTTTGAAAGTATTCCCAATCAATTATAAAAGTAAAATCATTATTTTGACACTGGGTTTTCTAATAATCCCCTTTTATCTTCATTTTTGTTTCTATTAACTTTGTCCTTGAGCAAACACTGGGAGATTGTTTTCCCTCCTCTGAGTTCTGAGGTGATCACAAAACACCCCTTTTTAAAGATCCGGCTCAAATTTTCTCAAATGTTGTCTAGTCTTTCATGGACAATGAGAACTTGATCCTTTCCTCTCTCCTTCAATAATTCTGCTTATACTTTCTTTATTGATTTGGCTCCACGTACCTTTCTGCTCAATGCTATTCAGGTATTATCCTTGCAACACACCACACTGTGCAGAGGTTTGCCCCTGACTGTAGTGTGCCCTCTGGGTTTCTAGCACCCCTTTCCTTGATGTTTTGGTGGGAATGGTGTCTGGTGCATTGCTCTCATCTCCTCAATAGCTTCATTTATGTTACTTTCCCGAGGCTTAATCTATACACTACCTCTATTTTCTTGCTTTCACTCAGCAGTTATCTCTTTCTATTTGTGACAATTCTATACATGCCATTTTCACTGAACTAAGTTCTGGATTTAATTTGGAACTTATTTCACTTTTCCCCTACCCTCCTTACTGCTCCCTAGCTACTTTGATAGCAGATTTACTTGTTTAATTTTATTTTTCCTTTAGGATCCTTCTTACTTTTAATTCCTCCCCAACAACTGTTCTGCAGATGAGTTTTCCTTTAACTTTCAACCCTTTTATTCTGCTTTTTATGTACCTAGTCCCTGCTTCTGCCTTACTCTGCTCACAAAAAGTCCTGGGGTGATGAGTTCTTCCAGGAGAAATTACCGTATGCCTTTTTGGGGAAATAAAACTCTTGATATAACAATGGCTCTGAATGGAATCTATTTCCCTACTGCAATCAACTCCCAGCTTTTTGTTCACCATTGGATTTATTTGTGACAGCTTTTACCAAAGCATCCACTCCAGGTGACAAAGGTGTTTCTAAAAAACTATTGACAGACGTATGTGTAATTTGCAGGTCATGTTGGAAACAATCCGATGAAAAAGTGCCAGATAGAAAATACAACCATAGGAGGCTATAATCTCATTGTCTGCTGGGTATAAAGCCTTAACATGTTTGTCGCTTAAGTTTTTTTCAAATGGAAAGACATCCGTACACCTCAGGAGTCTTCTAGAGCACTTCAGTTGATTGTTTAGCTTTTTCTTTATGCATACAGATGACATGTGGAGTTTCAGAAGATAAACTTGTGCATGCAGCATCAGCAGCTGTGGTGAGAAATTGACAAAAGTGATCTGGACAAACTAGGTACTCTTTTAAGTAGCCGTCCTATCAGTATAATGTGGTTGAACATTATTCTGCATTATTTTTGGCATCTTGTTTTGCTTCACTCATTTACTTTTGTTTGTAAATGTCATGTGGAATACAAGGTGATATTTCTGATCACTCAAGTTGGCAGGAGGTATTATGGGCATCTAACATATTTTGTCTGTGAGAAATACAAGTGATTGGAGTTAATTGAGTTGACCACACAAATCTTAACATATCTCAGAATAAAGATGTAGGTTTAATTATGTTAGAAGCAGTCATTACAAAAATGGATGGCCAGCTGTTTAACAAGAAAATGGATTAAGGAGCTACTGGAATTTTGACCACTCCTCTGCCTGCCCTCATTATGCTCCCAAAGCTCTAACTGACAACACTCTTGGGATGTATGGAAGAGGGTGATTAATTGTGGGCCAGCACGATGAGTAGATGGGCATTGGAATCGACTTGATTGGCTAAAGTCATAGACGACAGATATAAACCATCAATTTAACTTGCAATGCGAGCTCAAACATCAAAGAGATCAGAAGGTTTAATATTACCAAACCTTAAGCCAGACCAGAGACAAGTAGAATTGTTTTACCCACAGCCCACTGGTTGCCTAAATTATACGTGGCAATATCAGCCCCGTGCTCGGCTCTGAAGGAATTTATGGGCCTGCTGCCTGAGAATGACTCAGAAAGCCTATTTTAACAGCTGGCCCTCATTAACACAGAGGCAGTGAGCGGCCTTCCCAAAATGAGCATTCAGAAGCAGTTTCTGAGGCTCCAGAAAGTGAAAATCGTCTGCTGGAAGCCACCCAGGTTGGTTATCACAAGAGAAAAGGGTGGGATCTGAAATACTCTCAGGGTTAGACTGGAAGTGAGGCTTGTGGGTGTTGGTAGCTGGGGAGTTTGATGGTGCCCAAGATTTCTTGGGTTGTGCCCAGTGTAACACTCTTACACTGACTGGCTGTTAGCAACACTGTTTACACTTTCCTTGAAGCTATTCACTTCTTGGGCTTCGGGGATTACTAAGCAAGTTGTCCAAGTGAGACACTCCTTCCAGCAGCTGAGTATCAGTATCCTACATGTGTCATGGGCCTCAAATCTACATGAGTCAATGAGGCATCCACCTGATTAGAAGAGAATCTCAACCAGTGAAGAAAACCATAGTTAAGAGTGCTGGGGGGGTGGGGAGAACACAATAAGGGGTAGTACGAAAGGGGAAGGGAAATGAATGCATAGGACCTTCAAGTCCCATAATAACATGACTTGCAAATCCATGATTGTTCCTTTATTGCTGCTGGGTCAAAATCCTGAAAGTCACTGCACAAAAACACAGTGGGAGTATGTTCACTGAAAGAACTGCTGTGTTTTAAAAAGGAAGCTCATAATCATCTCTTCAAAGATAGTTAGATATAGGTATTAAATGTTGACTGTCGAGGCTCAGATTCCCTGTATGAATTTTTAAAATGGCATTGGCAATTTAACTACATTATGTCTAGTGGCATTTCGGGTTCCTTACATTGTTTAAATAAAAACAGTTAATGCTATACACAGATTAAGAAGTAGCCTGCCAGAACGAAACAGGATTGTTTTGATCTTTTTCTTCTTCTCTCACATACAAAGTACTGTTGCCTGTGAAGTTAGAATCAGTTTTTCCTTAAATCCACAATTGGATGCTTAGACCTTCTTTCTAGATGGCTAATGCAAGCTATGTGTAACCGAACTACTACCAGTCATTCACCCTTTTTTGCTTTCATTTTTGATAATGTAGACCGCTGTGCTAAACTTTTAGGTTCTCATCGCCTATAGATTTTAGTATCTGAAATGAGTTATATTTTATTTTTGTTAGGATATCCAAGACTGCCCTCTTGCTGTATAATGAATTGTTTCACAGCTATAAAACCAAGATTTTAAAGTTACACTGAATATGTATTATTCTTTTAGCTTTATGCAAATGTGCCACAAACCAAATGCCTAGGAATTCATACCATCTCAGTAGTATTAAATTTGCCGCAGAGTAGTGATACTTTGTCGTAATTTGTCTCTGAAACTCATTCTATTGAAGTCAATGGAATGAATTTGTGAGGCGGAGTACAATGTACTGGCGCCACTGTAATGCACATTCAGCACTACTGGTAAGGGATGAATCCCTAGGCAAGAGTCTTTAACCAAGGTTAATTGCCAGTTATTAATATATTATGCTTGAAGGAGTTTATCAAACATTCAATTGGTGCACAATTAACATTCAAGAATGCAACATAATAATAAAAAAGCAAGTGAAAAGGACAATATGCATTTATATGCACCCATCAAATAGGTTATAATTCACTGTCTTCCAGGCTCCTTGTTAATTCAGAATTGAAATTCCTAACTTTTGGAACCACCTCAGATGCAGCAATGTATTGCTCAATTCTTCCATCTTTCATTTATGAAGATTAATCTGGCAATGCTGAGAATGACAAAGTCACTTTTTAATTGAGTTTATTGGTACTTGTATGCTAATGATCATCTTTAGTGTTGTAATGGTTGTTAATTTTAAAATGTGTCTTGCTTTGTGGACTCCATTTCTGGCAATAAATTAAAATGCCTTTTTACAATTCATCTTAAATCTTGGGGCAAATGGAATTCACAGTTGATTAAAATCAGTTGTTTACAGCTTTCCTTGTGGCTCTGTGAGGTTAACCACTGAGCAGCCAAGTCATGGAGGCTAGGAATGTCCAAGGTTTGATCTATAGTCAGTGCTGATTTCACTAATCTCAGCTGGGGCAGTGGCAAGGGCACCAACATTGACCTCAAAGGCTGAGGAAGAGGGGAAAGTTGCCAGACTTCCTGGTCCTCATCACTGTTCAAGACCCCTGTTGAATGTGCACTCGTGTGATTTTCAGGTGAAGATTGGGTCAGCTTCTGTTGCAATTTTCCTTCCCCACCCCCAAACCCCTCCTTCACCAATTGCTTTCCCTCCCTCCCTCCAGTCAAGAAGGATGGCTCAAATTTAGGGAAACCTAACTGATGAAAGGAAAGAAAGTAATCCTATGGAGCAGGAAAAGGCCAGCAATTATTGCATAAAGTCAGACCGAAGTGTTGCTGTATTTTGTAGCTGCCGTCAAATCTAATACGTCAATGATGCGCTTTGGAATGATTTTTTTGTTCATTTTTGTGGTGCGAGTGATACCAGTAAGAATATATTTATTGCTAGTCATCCGCTTGTCCAGGGGAGGTTTCAAATGATTTTAATGTTTCAAATGATATCAGTTATAGGGTCATCGTGTTATACAGCATGGAAATAGGTCCTTCAGCCCAACTCGTCCATGCTGACCAAGATGTCTATCTGAGCTAGTCTCATTTGCTTACTTTTGATCCATATCCCTCTAGACCTTTTCTATCCATGTACCTGTCCAAATGTCTTTTAAATATTGCAATTGTGCCTGCCTCTACAGCTTCCTCTGGCAGCTTGTTCCATATACCCACCACCCTCTGTGTTAAAAAGTTGCATCTCAGGTCCCTTTTAAATCCTTCCCCTCTCACCTTAGATCTATGCCCTCTAGTTTTAGATTTGCCTAACAACCACTTTATCCATGTCCCTCATGATTTTATAAACCTCTATAAGGTCACCCCTCAGTGTCCTACACTCCAGGGGAAAAAGTCCCAGCCTATCAGGCCTCTCATTATTCAAGCCCTCTAGTCCCGGTACCATACTCGTGAATCTTTTCTGCACCCTTTTCAGCTTAACGACCTATAACTGGGGCAACCAGAACTGCACAAGATACTCCAGGTGTGGTCTCACCAATGATTTGGACGGTTGTAACATAACGTCCCAACTCTTGTACCTGGAGCCCTGTATGATGAAGGCAAGCGTGCCAAATGCCACCTCCACCATCCTACCTACCTTTTCCACCACTTTAAGGGAACTATGTACCTGTACCCTGAAGTCTCCCTATTGTACAACACTCTCTGGGGCCCTACCATTCACCGTGTAACTTCTGCCCTGGTTTAACTGACCAAAATATGACACCTCGCACTTGTCCAGGTTAAATTCCATCTGCCACTCCTTGGCCCACTTCTCCAGTTCATTCAGATCCTTTTGTAATCTTACATAACCTTCTTCACTGTCCACTGCACCAACAATTTTGGTGTCATCTGCAGACTTACTAACCATTTTAACAACATTGTCATCCAAATCATTAATATAAATGACAAATGACAGTGGACCCAGCATCGATCCCTACGGCACAGCACTGATCACAGCCCTTCAATCTGAGTAACAGCCCTCTGCTACTAACCACTGACTCCTTTCACTAAGTCAATTCATTCCAACTCAGCAATATACTGTGGGTCTGCATCTGTGCCTGGGCTGGAGTGGATAAAGCTGTTAGATTTGCATCCCCACAGAAAATTAATTAACTAATTTGGGACAAACGATCAGCTTCATGCAAACTTTTGAAGCATTTATTGAATTCATTTGAGAATTTGTCAGCATAGGATTTGAGCTCAGGACTTAATCTGGAACCATAACCTCATAACTCCCCTGTACATGTTCTGTGATCAGAGTAGTTTGCTTTCCAGAAATACAATAAGGACTTTGAAAGGACGATCTGCTCATTCACATCTTAAAACAGAACCATAAGTGCTTCAGAGTGATAAATGATTGCCAACTAAAGGTTTTGTTACCAGTTAATATAGAAAAGTGGAATATTTGGCATTGCAATAAGTTACAGTGAGTCTCTTAGTTTGTGCCAACAATCAGCAATAAACCTGACATGTCAGAGTTGACAGTAGCATGTTAATTTGTGCCAAAGGAAACTTTCACATCTTGCCGTTGCTGAAATTGGTCAAATGCCAAATTGTACTGCCACCTTTGAGCTTCCTTGGCACAGGAAACTGCTTTGCAAAAAGAAGACTTGTTAGATCCTTGCCCTCACAATTCTTCCACAAAGCGTTAACATTTGAACATTGAAATGAAGCAGAATCAGGCATTGATAAATGCATGTAGGCTTCTGAGGCATCAAGAGAAAACAGTACCTTATTTAATGCTGCCCTTTTTTCCCAGCTATCACTTACAACAGTGAATTCTACTCTTCTGAATTGATAATGTTTAGCTAAACGATTCTGTCTGACATTGGATTTCATTAAGTGTAAATTATACTCCAAGGCTCGAGGCTTTGAAGTGGCATTTGAAGCTATCATTGGGGACGTTTTTCTTTCTACCTGTCTACTGGCCAGTAGCCCAGAAGTTTTAACTAATGGAGAGCTGGCATTCATGTTGTAATACAAATGTGAGGTCTTTGCAGCTTTTCTCTCTTTTGTGACAGTCATTAAATTTAAATGGAGATAGGAAATTGATCTGTATTTAAGGGGGTTAAAGACCCTCAGCTAACTTAGGATCTTTATGACCTGCTCATTATAGTTATTATATGCTAACAGAAGCACTAATGAGGCGCTCTAAAACTGTCTGTCGTGGCGTCCATCAATTCAGCGAAGAAAGCAGAAGCAGCAGGCCAGCTGAGGAAAAAAAAGGAAATGTTAATACTGTTGGGACAAAATATTTGGTACTCTGCAGCCAATTTTCCTTTGGTGATTTGTCAAAATTGTTACTTATAAAGCTTAAAGTCATAACTGAATTTAAAAAAATAATTCTCTGGAAGATGCAGTGGTGCTTGATGTAAAAGAGCTACCCCACTCTGTCGAGGTTATGGGCTTTTGACCGGAGGTGTCAAGCACTTGAACTCAGTTACCTTGTGTACAGTGAGCTACATTACTTCTCAGTAGCAATGGCAAACTCTATCTCATTCCAAGTATGTGCGTGTTTTCATGATTGTCTTACAACTTGTCATTCAAACTGTTAGGGTTAAAGTCCATCGTGTACAGAAGCTTTCAGGAGTGAATGAAAAAAAACAGCTTGTAAGCCTTCTTCCATTCAATGACCATGAGTGGAAAAAGAATTTATCCCAAAATACAAGCTTTATTTTTAAGACTAACTGACATTTTTCTCCAATGGAAACACTGGCCATTCTTTGCTCACTTCTCAACTATGGCACAGCTTTAACATTATGATAATTTTTTAATGCATTTGTAGAAGTTTCATATAGTATTTAAATTTGCATAATAAATTTGAACTGACTGAGCATTGGAAGATACCATTCTGATGTCATGAGAAAAACAAGTTGATTCATATAAACAACAGTATACAGTAAATAGCCGTACCCTTAGGGACACTAATGTACAGAGGGATCTTGGGTTGCAAGTCCATAGCTCCCTGAAAGTGGCAGCACAAGTGGATGGGGTGGTAAAAAAGGCATGCAGCATATGTTCCTTCATCAGTCAGGACGTTGAATACAAAAGTCGGGAAGTCATGTTGCAGCTGTATGAAACTTCAGTTAGGCCACGTTTGGAATATTGTGTGCACTTCTGGTCACCGCACTACAGGAAGGACGGAGAGGCTTTAGAGAGTGTGTAAAAGAGGTTCACCAGAACTTTGACACAAGAGACCACAAATGCTGGAATCTGGAGCAAAAAAATGGAGCAACTCAGCAGGTCAGGCAACATCTGTGGAGGGAGCCACCAGGATGTTGCCTGAATTGGAGAGTATTAGCTATAAGGAGAGATTCAACAAACTTGGATTGTTTTCTCTGGAGCATTGGAGGCTGAGGGGTGACCTAATAGAAGTATGTAAAATTATGAAAGGCATAAGTAGGATACATAGAATCTTTTTCAGAGGATGGTAATGTCAAATGCTAGAAGGCATAGATTTAAGGTGAGAGAGATAGAATGTTTAAAGGAGATTTGGGAGGCAAGTTTTTTTACACAGAGAGTGGTAGGTGCCTGGAATGCACTGGGAGAGGAAGTGGTAGAAGCAGATATGATAGCAAAATTTCAGAGGCATTTAAACAGACACATGAAGAGGCAGAGAATGGAGGGATATGGACCATGTGGAGGCAGATGGCATCAGAATCAGTACAGACATGATAGGCTAAAGGGCCTATTCCTGTGTTGTACTGTTCTATGTAATACCTGGTTGACATATCATTTGTATCAGCTTTTTAAAAAAAAAATCTATTATAAATGCAACTGTTTTAATGAGCTAATTTTTAATATAAATTTTAAATGAGAATCCTGATCTTTTGTGTATTGATGGAAATGAAAGGTCTTTTTTTTTAGCTAAAGCTTAATTATATAATGAATAATTCCTGCAGCTTGTTTCCAGAACCCTTCACACTCAAGGCTGAGTAACCACAACCTGTCTATGAATTTTTATATTTTATCAAAAGTCCATAGTAACTTGGCAACAAGTCATCGTCATCGTCGTCATGGCTATCCCTCGAGGTCGAGGATGATGGTCTTCGTTCCGTTGATCTATTTATGGGCTCTCAAGTGGCTTATGAGTCCAACCTTGGCTCTGAAAGTTCTTCCGCATTCAGGACAGGTAGTTCCAGATAAGAATTCTGCAACAAGTAAGAAAATGAACACGACTAATTGCAAGGGTACCAGTATCATTATTCTCAGGAGATACTACCACATGAAAATGAAGTTGAAAAAATCTAGATCCATTAAGACCATACCTGCCAAAGAAATTCCTTCCTGTCTAGCAACCAACTGACTTCTGTTGATTTCACTAAAGAAATTTCATTCACAATGCTTTTTTTTTTGGTTTTATTAACCTTGAGGGAGTCAGATGGTGGTTAGAAGCTAATTTATTTGTTGATGACAAATGGTGCTGTATTTTGCCTGTTTAGATTTCTTTAGCCTTTCTGGCTTGGGTTACAGAGGCGTGTCATCTCCAATTACAGCCTAGCCATCAATCTTAGATAGTTCAAATGAGTCTCCATTATCTGGCGCAGCATCAGCCCATAAAGGAGACCTCTGGAGGTTGACTGGATGCATCTGCTTTTTATTTTGTGTTAGGGGATCTGCAAACTCTCTTTCTGTTGACGATATATCACAACTACATAAAACTGAAAAGTAAACATTAAAGAAGCATTGTAAGCAATTTATTTCTTTACACACAATTTTCTGACATTCATTTTTGTTGCCTGGTTTAAACCTTGGCAGCAACTACTGCAAACAGATGCAAGTAGATTAGGATGCATGCATAATTGGAGGAAGTTTACCCTGAACCAGAATTCTACTCCTCATTGCCTCTCCATCTTCTGTATAAACAGTCCCTTGGGATCAAGGATGACTTGCCTCTCCTCCAATTTTGTGGGTTCTGAGGTGGCTGATGAGACCAATATAAGAACCACAGATACTCCCGCAGATGGGGTAGGTGGTGGGTGAGTAGTTTGTGAGATGGTCCGTTCCTTCTGCTGCTTTCAGAGGGTCTGATGCAAGGCATTGAGGTCCTCAGTACTTTCCCAAATGCTCCTTCACTTTGATCAGTCATGAGCCAGAGGTTGTTAGGAATCAGAAAGGATGTTGCACTTCTTCAAGGAAGCTTTGAGCAATCTTAGAATATTTTTCTCTGTCTGCCTGATAATCTCCTTCAAGAAAGTAACTCAGAGTAGCGTCTCTGTTGCAAGAGTCTGGCATTGGGCAAATAAATGATGTGGCAAGCCCAGCATTGTTGAGTGGAGTAGTTGGGACCTCAGTGCTCTAGTGTAGCGGTTAGTGTAATGCTATTACAGTGCCTGGGACCTGGGTTTAGTTCTGGCTGCTGTCTGTAAGGAGTTTGTATGTTCTCCCCCTGTGTCTGTGTGGGTTTCCTCCGGGTGCTCCGGTTTCCTCCCACATTCCAAAGATGTACGGATTAGGAAGTTGTGGGCATGCTATGTTAGTGCCGGTCACTTGCAGGCTGCCCCCAGAACATTCTACGCAAAACACTGTGTGTTTCAATTTACATGTGACTAATAAAGAAATCTTATCTTATCTTAAGATGTCGACTGTCTGCTCGTGAGATTTCTTCACAAATTTTGCTGGGTTTTGCCCGTTGCTGGCATCTCTTGGTATGAGTGCCACTTGCCTGAATGTGGAATTCATTGCCAAACTTGCCACTAATTAACCACTGTGGAGTCAGATCAGAACTGCAAGCCTTTTCATTTAGGATGTGGATTGTAGGACTGTAAAGAAGAAAGGAAGGCAAGCTAAGTTTTGCCACTTCAAATCATTTGTGTTTTGCTTAATGATTTTTAATCACTGTTAGAAGATGACTTGCTGTTGTAGTGTGGCATGCCAAATCATATTGGATCAGATCTGAATGTGAGTAACATTAAAAAACTATGGTAGCTTTGAGTATTGGCAAAGCTGGGGTCAGGGTTTCAGTGCCTCTGAAAGACTTCCCGAGGAATTTAGTTGCCAGGGCTTGTTCTGACCACTCTTACTTATTTGAGGTCCTGCCGCAGTCCAGGGCCCACCACTTATGGAAAGCAGAGTGGGGGTGTATAGAACACAGGCTGAGGATGAAGACTGAGGGATCCACTCAGGAACACCCAGTTAAAAAAGGAATATAAGCGATGAAGCTAACTGACGAGATGTAGTCCTGTGCAGAGCTGAACAACTGACTAAATAATCCGTGAGACATAAGGTTGTGGGTGAACCGAGAAATGTAATCATGTGTCACTGTTGAGACTGATAGGAAGATGGGCCTCACCTGTGACCTGTTGCAGTGTAGATTTGTCTAAGAGGGATGGACCAGCTCAAATGACTCGCAGTTATTACCTTTGTGTTACATTACAGCTTAATGCTTGTGCAGCATTTCAAAGTTCACAGTACAAAATTAGAATTTCTGACTCATGAGCACATGATCAGTGCAGTCACTGCATAACTGTTATTATGCATGTACTGGGGAGTTAAACTGCTTGGGTGGAGTTTAGTCACTGCAATCTAATTAAGTTTCAGTTTATGCTGGTTTAGAAAGCAGTGCTACTTGCACCCTTCAAACAAGACTTTTTTAATCAACAGATTGTTATTTAGCCAAGAGCATTTCTTGAAAGCACCAGGTTCAATTTAGTGGAAAGTTTGTTTTGAGCAGTAACATGCATACTTATCCCTGGCAGCCATATGACATTACTTTGTACAAGTACCACAAAACTAAATGTTGAACCACTTTAAGTCATTTGTGTCAATAACTATTGGGTCCAAGTGGGTGGAAAACAGATTTTAGATCCTACGTTCAGGATGAGGTACTGCTGCTAAATCAGGATCCACTCTCTTTAAGTGATATTCTTCTTTTCCAATGAAGCTAGTTAGAAATGAGCTATACTTTCCCTCAGAATTCTTTAATATGTATCAGGACAAACAAAAAACACATGTTTCATATTTTGTAGTTACTTTGCTTAAACGTTGGATTGGTGTATGGTATAAATTTAAAGTTTCAAAATATTTCATGTCATAAAACCAATAAAGGGTTGAAAGCATGTAAGTAGTTAATCTGAGAATCCACAACTGTGGAGAAACTCTATTCTTTATGTCAAGTCTGCAGAAGTTGGTTTGTAACCCATGTTTCCACCAGGCTGCTTTTTAACCAAAAACCAAATTTTTGAATTGGAAGCTTTTCAGATGTGGGCAAACAACTCAACCTATTCACAGTCAGACATTTCTTTCTGCAAATCTCATCTGGATGGTACTTTAAAATGAAAAATCTTCAAATTAAAGAATGATAGTGTTGGAGAATAGGATTGATTCTGCTTTTACACTAGTGTGAGTTTTGAGCTTATACCTGAACTAATACAACCTGAATAAGTGATATACTCTACATGGTGCTGACAATGTAGTTAAAATCATCACTGCAAAAAAAACCCTCTCTACAGTAGCAAAACATCCACTTTCCACGTATTGTCTTAATGGTGCAATCATTCCATGCATGCCTGCCTGCTCAATTTTAAGGGAATATAGTGCTTTGGATTCAAGTCCACAGGAATGTGAATGAATTCTGTTTGATCCAAGCTCAGTTCACTTAGGATCTACAACAGGTGCCAAACGTAAGTGTTTCCTCATAGCTCTTTGGAGTGCATTCATACACGGAGCTCAAATATAAATAAGACAAACTATTCACTTACATAATCTAAAAATGACACTGAACATTAGCTGTAGAATAAAGAATATTGTGCCTACCACAACTCTAGGGTGCTCCACGGTACTCAACAACCAAGGAAGTACTGCTTGAAGATGGGTGACTTGTGACAGGAGATGAGTCAATCACCACAGGATACCCAGCCTCTGACCAGCTCTTGCTCTTGCAGCCACAGTATTACCAATGAGTTTCTTATCAATGGTGATATCAATTATCAAGAGGACATGGCTTTAAGGTAATGGGTGAGAAGTTCAAGGGAGATGTCAGAGGGAGGTTTTTCACCCAGAGAGTGGCTGGTGCATGGAATGTGCTGCCTGGGGTGGTGGTGGAGGCTGATACATTGGACAAGTTCAAGAGATTGTTAGATAAGCAGATGGAGGAATTTAAGATGGAGGGATATGTGGTAGGAAGGGGTTAGATAGTCTTAGGTGTGGTTTGAAGGGCGGCACAAGAAGGTGGGCTGAAGGGCCTGTAGTGTGCTGTATTGTTCTATGGTTCTATGGTGATGCCCAGGATGTTAATGGCGGGGGACTTGGTGATGCAAATGCCATTGAATGTCATTTGTTGAAAATTTTACAAATTTCTAGCAATAAACCTATATTAAATTACATAAGCCCGGCCATTTTCTCATGACTTTTGGTATTTACAAGCACATCCTTCCCATTATAATTTTCAGGTCATTGATGACCACAAGCTTAACAAGACCAAATATTAACAACTTGCCTTAAGAATAGGCTAGTAACTTGGAATCCTGCAATCAGCAGCTCATTCCTTCTATTCATTCATTCATTCATTCAACTTCTATGATGCAAACATCACTTGCCATTTCACAACTTGTGCCTAAATGTTGTCTGGATCTCGCTACAGGTAAGCATGGACTACTTTATTGCTGAAGAATTGCAAATGACACTAAGCTATAAATTGAATATTGTGCTTTCATCAGTGAATATCCACATATCTGACCTTTTGATGGAAGGAAGATCATTGATGAAGCAGTTGAAGATGGTTGGTCCCAGGACATTCCCCAAAGAAACTCCTGCAGCGATGTCCTGGGGTCGGTATGATTGACCTCCAGAAACCATTACATCTTGCTTTGTGTTAGGTATGACTCCAACCACTGGAATGTTTTCCCCTTGTTGTTCATTGAATTCAGTTTTACCAAGTTCTTTGATGCCACATTTAGTCAAATGTTGCTTGATGACAAGGGCAGGCACATTTATCTCTAGAATTCAGTTCTTTGATCCAAGTTTGGACCAGAGTTGTGGTGGATTCTGGAACCAAGTGGTCCTGGCAAAACCCAAACTGGGGCTTGGTAAGCAGATTATTGGTGAGTAAGTACAACATAGTGACAGCTTCCATCATTTTATTTATGATTCTGAGTAAATTGATTGGGTGGTGATTAGCTGGATTGGAATTTTCCCTCTGCATTTTGAAACCAGGACATACCCGAGCAATGTTTCACATGAAGTTATTGAATTCATTGTTAAGTCTTGAAGAACTTGTTCAAAAGATGAAGTCCTTGAGTTTACACTGCGTGTCAGTGGGACAAAATGCTAGGAACAGAGAGATCCAAGGGGTGAATTAAAATGACAAGTGAATTAAAGCTTGGGCCACAGTTGTGGACTAAACAGGATTGCTTTGCTAGCATCACCCATTCTGTGATTGGGTTTGGTCTTCCAAAACTGGAAATCACATTGTGGGCAGCAAAAAAATGTTTAGTAATTTGAAAGAAATATAAGTAACTTGCTGTTTCACCTTGAAGGAAAGATTGGAGCACTGGAAGGAGGGTGAAGAACAGCTGTTGTATCTCCTGTACTTGCACAGGAAGGTACTATGAGAAGAGAAGGAGTTGTTGGGGACTGGGAACAGGGGCATCTGCAGAACACTGGGAGTAGGAGATGAATTTACTTGAAGAATCATGTAAGATGTGGCAAAAATGGTAAATGATCCATCGAATATGGAGATATGTGATCCTGGAAAGGAGAAGAATTGCTGAGAACAAAAGTGCAGGAAATTTGATGTACACCATCATGGGTCCTGTTGACGTCAATGGAGGGGCATCCTTGGCTGAGGAAAAGGAAAGATGTGTCAAAAGCACAGATTTGGTGGAGGACATTGCTAGAACAAATATGATGGAGAAAGAAAATCGAGGAGAATGGAGGAAGAATTGTTAAGAGGAGGTATGAGAAATAAATGTGTGTTTTAGGGACTTAAAGAAATTAGGAAGGCTAAAAGGGGCCATGAAATATCCTTGGCATGTAAGATTAAGGAGAATCCTAAGACATACTGTACATATATTAGGGCAAGAGGGTGGTCAAGGAAAGAGTGGGTCTCCTTTGGGACACAAGTGGTAATGTATGTATGGAGTTAGGCAATGTGGGTGAGATCCTAAATAAATATTACTCATCTGTACTCACCAAGAAGGACGTGGAAGATAGTGAGTCAAGGGAGGGTTAGATGAATAACTTGGAGCAGATCAGTATTATGAAGGAGGAGGTGTCAGATGTTATGGGATGTATATGGGTTGATAAGTCCCAAGGGCCAGATGAGATCTCTCCCAGATTACTGTGAGAAGCAAGGAAGGACATTTTTGCACCTTTGTTGGCCGCAAATGAGGCACCAAAAAAACTACACAATAGCTAATTTTCCTTATTTAAGAAGGGCAGCAGGGATAAGCTTGGTCACTACAGGCCGTTGAAGTTTGAGTCAGTGGAAGGGGAATTATTGGAAAAAATTATAAGGGAGAGGATTTGTATACATTTGTAAAAGCAGGGAAATCCTGGCTCACTAATTAGATTGAGTTTTCTAAGGAGGTAATTAAGAAGGCAGGGTGGCTGGGTTGTCTAATGAAAATCAAAGAAATTGAAGATTCTAGAAATTTAAAATAAAAACAGGAAATGGTGGAAATACTCAGGAAAAAAAGGCTGCATCCGTAGGGAGGTAGACATTGTCTATCTGGACTTTGGTAAGGTATTTGACAAGGTCCCACGGTGGTAGGCTGGTCTCGAAGGTTAAAGCACAGGGGATCCAAGGCAAGCTGGCTAACGGGATCCAAAATTTTTGTGGTGATAGGAGGCAGAGGATCGTGGAGAAAGGATGCTTTTCTGATTGGATGTCCCTGACCATAGTGTACCACAGGGACTGGTGTTGGGACCCTTGTTGTTTGTGATACATTTAGCAATTTGGATGTGAATCTAGGAGGTATGATTAGTAAGTTTGTGGATGACACAAGAGTTGATGGTGTTGTGGAATGTACAGAAGATTGTCTCAGGCAGGAAAAAGATCAGATGGAAAGTTGGGTGGAGTATTGGCCGATGAATTTAATCCTGAAAAGTGTGAGTTGATGCATTTGGGGAGTCAAATAATTGTGAGACATATACAGTACAATAAATGGTAGGATGTGAAGGAATGTTGATGAACAGAGTGACATTGGGGTTCAAGTCCATAGTTCCCTGAAAGTGGCAGCACTGGTAGATAAGCTGGTGAAGAAGGCATATGGCATGTTTGCCTTCATGGATAAGGGCATAGAATATATATGTTTGGACATTATGTTGCAACTTTACAAAACACTGGTTAGACTGCACTTGAAGTATCGTGTGCAGTTCTGGTCACCACACTTTTGGATGGATGTGATTGCACTAGAGAAAGTGCAGAAGAGACTTACTAGGATGTTGTCTGGATCGAAAGATTTTAGTGATGGGGAGAAATTGGATAGGTTGGGGTTGTTTTTCCTGGAGCAAAGGTGGCTGATGGCTGATCTAATAGAGGTATATAAAATTATAGGAGGCATAGATAGGGTAGACAGTCACAATCTTTTTTACTTTTTGATAGTATGGGTATCAAAATCAGGAGGACATGGATTTAAGGTGAGAGGGAGAAGTTTTAAAGTGGATCTGAGGGGAACATTTTTTTTACACAGAGTGGTTGATATCTGGAACTTGCTGTCAGAGGAGGTGGTGGAGTCAGATACAACAACTTAAGAGTCGTTCAGAGAGGTGCTTAGATAGGCAAGGCATAGAGGGATATGGACCTAGAGCGGGCAAAAGGGATTAATGTAGATGGGCAAAAAGCAGGTGTTGGGCCAGAGAGCCCGTTTCTGTGTAGCACAACTCTATGACTCTAAATGATAAAAGAAGGTAAAATTTCAATAAGTTAATTTCAAAATCATAAAAATGCATGGAAATAATTGAAAACTCTAAATAGAAACAAAACAGTTCTAAAAATAAAAACTTACTTTATCCTTCATCTCTGATTTGGTGCCCTATGAATCCCATCAATGGGGTTTCTGATCCTCTGCTGGTTATGACTTGGAGTTGGCTCCAGACAAAGATTCCCCTGTGTAATGGAGAAGAATGCAAGTAAAACTGCTATCACTGTCAAACTCCATATGGAGACCAGCAGCAAGTTGAACTGACAGATTTGGCTCCTCAAATTTGTCAGTAAGTGTTGGACTTTGGACTTTCATAGCGTCCACTTGTAAGTCTAGGACTTACTTAGTGTAAATGGCTGAACTCCAACTGTTCCGCTCAGAATCATTGGCTACAGCCAGCAGGATTCAACCCAGGAAATGTGGCCGCCAATCTACATGGAGTAAGCCTCTAGAATAGCAGTGTGATAATAATCAGATAATTTCCTTTAAATGAAAGATGTTGAATAAATATTGGCCAGGATAATGCCATATCGTGAATGTTTTACAAGTATGTGTCCAATTATTCTTTAAAATGTTTTAATAAAGACAATAATCAGTTTAAAGTAAGTTGGTTCACCGTCCATTAAAGTAGTGAATAGGAAATAGCTAGATTACTTAAATAATTTTAGTTTTGATCATTTTGATTATATATGACAGGCTATCCAATAAAATGTGCAGCATTCATTTTTTTGTGGACTTTAAACCCTCCAAATAAAACTTTTACTAACTTTCTGGAATCGTCTCCCAAAACCATATTTTACAATATTGTTCTGTGCTTTTATAAGCCACCTTATAACCTATTAAATCTCCATATAATATACCTTGTTCAACTCTCCCTTCTTTTCCTGCTTGGGTCTCACCCTTAATGGTGAAGATTCCTGGGATGTTTTGCTTCTTCAGGACATTTGCATATGTTTAGATTGGATAAAAATTAAACTTGTGCTAAAATACACTTGATATTTAGAATTCCTTTCAGTCTTGTGAATAGTATAGATTATAATCACAAGTTTCCAGCTGAAATTTAGAATATTTTTCACTTATTTTCATTCTTTAATGGAAACTTCTTTCAGCATTCCGGAGAGGCTGAGCTCTCTTTCAGTAAGGCTTTGTTGTGAACATTTTATCATAATTTTATTATGTGTTTAGGGCATCACTTTGATCTCCCTGCAATGTACAAATATTTAATAGTTAAAAGACATTGGTGCATCCTCTGGTTTAGTTGAGAAAGTAAACATATCGTTGTGATGGGGATGGAGCAATACTTAACATTGTATGGTGGTATAATGGTTAAGTTATTGTCATCTTGTCCATAGGCTGGAATGTTAAAAAAAAATAAGGTCCATGAAGCTACCCAGTTAATGTAAAAGCACAACTGGTACACTAACCTCTTTCAAGAAAGGAACTCAGCCATTCTTTTAGCCTACATGTGACTACATTGAGTTTGCCTCTTAACTCCCCTCTAAAATTGGCTTGGGAGCATTTACAGGTTGGACACTGATATGTGAATACAAATTCAATTACAGCATTTTTTCTTAGTGCATCTGAATACATTGTTCCACAGTTAATCTCCTTTTAAGAGGTAATGAGTGCGATTTTTTACACTGTTGCCAATTGTTAATTAATCAGAGAAAAATTAAAGTGACAATGTCTCTTCATAGCTTCCGCCCCTCTCTCTCTTTCAGAGATTCTTTAAAAATTACTGCCCAGTGAAAAATATTCTCTTGTAGCGACTCACTGTCCGAGCAAGCAAACCGGCTCGGCGGTCAGGTCGCGCATCGTCGGAGTGGTGAGGCCCAAGATGGTGCTGGGCCTTCGTCTTCCCCGAGCGACGGGGAGGACCCCTGCACGGGAAAAGTTTGATGACGTAGCGCATACATCATTTCCGTTTTCGGTGGGCGGGAACCATTCCTCTTAAAAGGCCCGCACAAGGCGGGAAAATAAATCAGTTTTGTTCTGCAGCTCATCGACTAGCGTCTTACTTTCGCATAGCAGTAGCAGCTGCTACACTCTGTCATTTTATTAACATTTAAGTAATCACATTTTCTTGTGTAAGCTCAATATATTATTTCATGGACCAATAATACTTGTAACACATTTATACTGAAGGAATCAAAACAATTTGAAGTAACAAAATAAACTAAAGCTTAGTAAGGTTCAAGTCGTAGAATTTGAGATGTTCAAAGATGGGAGTCGATGCACAATACATTTGCTTTTTGGTATGAGGACTGCATATGTTTTTCATAAACATCACAAGATCACCCTAAATATGTAAAGGCACATCATGATATTAAAATAAGTCATGGGGATTACACAAGGCCATAAATTTACCAAAAAAACCGGATGAAGAAGAAGGGGTATCATAATTGCTAGTTATCTTCACCTGTTTTAAGTACTTTGTTTATATTTGTTGCATTTTTAGCAGTTCCTTGAGAAACCTACATATAATTTTACATAAGAAATTAGGGTCCATTATCTCACTGTTGCATTTATTTACAATCCCTACAGGAAGAGCATTTACTTTTAATCTTCTAAATCAATGGAATCAGTGATAGAGCAGTCATAATATCCATTAGTTTAAAATCCACAGGAAGAATTGTAACTTACCCTATAAGTGATATTTTAATTACAAAACCCTTTAAGGCTTTGATCGCCTGCACATGACACACTTGGTTATTATCCAAGGAATCATAGAATTACAGGAAACTTGTGACACAGAGGGGAGCTGTTTGGTCCGTCATCTTTATGTCTGTTGTAAAAGAGATACCCAATACAATCCCAGCTTCCAGCATTAGCTCCTCGGCCCTACAGATCACACCCCTTCAAGTACACATCCAAGTACTTGTTTAAATTTCCTCTATTACCCTTTCTGGCAGTGACTTCCAGGCTCCTACCACCTGCTGAGTATAATTATTTTTTCCCCACCTCCCCTTCTGTCCTTCTACCAATTATTTTAAATCCATGATCCCTCAGTTTGAACCTATCTGCTAAGAGAAATGGGTCCTTCCTGATACACTCTCTGGGCTACTCATTATTTGGAGTTCTAGTCCATTGCTCCCTGAAAGTGGCAACACTAGTGGATAGAGTGGTAAGGAAGGCATATGGCAGACTTGCCTTCATCGGTCAAGGCATTGAGTATAAAAGTCGGGATTGTCATGTAACAGTTGTATTAAACTTTGTTTAGGTCATGATTTGGAGTATTGTGTACAGTTCTGGTTGCCACATTACAGGAAGGATGTGGACCATGTGCAGGCAGAAAGGATTAGTTTAATCTTAAGGCATCATTAGCTTAATTACTTCGACACAACATTCTGGGCTGAGGGGCCCGTTCTTGTGCGTACTGTTTTATATTCTATTCTATTTGATTTATTTCAATCTCTCCTCAGCATCCGCTGTTGCAAACAGCCCCAGCTTGTCCAATCTTTCATCTTGGCCACAATGTTCCAGTTTTGGCAATATCCCCACTGCAGCTTTTCCAGTGCAATCACATCTGTCCTGTGATGTGGTGGCCAGAACCATATGCAGTAATCACTCTGTGGCTGAACTAGCATTGAATTGGGTTTTAGCATAATCTGAGTACTGATGCAGGGTCTTGACCCGAAATGTCAGCCATCCCTTTGCCTCCACAGATGCTGCCTGACCCACTGAGTTCTTCTAGCAGCTTGTTTTTGCTCCAGATCCCAGCGTCTGCAGCATAATCCCCCTGTCCTTGTATTCTATGCCTTGGCTAATCAAGAAAGCATCTTGCGTGTCTTTTTAACCATTTTATTGGTCTTTAATGACTTATGGGCGTAAGCTCCAAGATCTCCCTTTTCTTCCCTTTTATTGTATATTCACCTGCCTTGGTCACGCCCCCAAATGCATTACCTCACATTGCCTCAAGACTAAATTCCATTAACCAATTTTTCTCCCCAGCTGACCAGAGCAGCTAGATCTTTCTGTCGTCTAAAGCTTTCTTCCTTATTGTCACGTTATTGTCACAGAAGACTCAATTATTGCCCATGTTCAGGAGAGGGATCAATAAATGTCTTACTTTTTGATATTAATCCAAGAAATTACAGAACAATAGTGGTTATCACTCAAACACATTTCTATTTCATGCAATCTCCAAAAAGCTCCCACCACCTTGTATGTAAAATGTTTTAAACACAAATTTAACAGTTTCTCCTGCATTACTGGACATTATGTTGGTTTGAGGAAATCCTGTGGTATTTGGTGCCTCAGTGGAACTTTTGCAAATGTTTCTGTGCTGTCAGCAATCACCAGTTTGGGATCTACTCTTTTATCTGGCTACCTTTTGCTATGTTGCTTGATATATCAAATAGTGTGGTCAATCAACAATGCCTTTGTACGTATGTCTTACTTATTTATGAAAACTTGCAGGCATGAAATAGTCAGAACAGAGTTGAACTCCTCAATGGAGCACTTTTACTTACAAGCATACTAGAATGAACTTGTATAGCAACAAAAGGTGAAACATAACCAAAAATAATATGTGAATTTGAATGTCAGTTTAGACTTTCAACTTCGGTTCACAAGCTTGTTTCTCTCACACTTTACCTCAAGAAGTATGAGGCCACACGTTGCTTTGATATCCCTTCGTAACAGAATTACGAATCATATCACTGACGTTGACCTTATTAAAATCTTGCATTCTTCCTTGCTCTGATATTGTGCTGTTCATTGATTGAATACAGTGCCAGGGTGGATAAGGGTCATACTTGAGATGGCAGGCCTAAAGCTGTGAAACCTGTCGACAGGACATGAGCAGCAATGCCTCTGGCTAATGTTTTCAAGGCAGAGCTGTTTGGAATGCCTCAGGTTTTAATAAGCACAGATATGTCTGAGAGCCTAGTGAATTACATTGGCTGTGACAAGCCTGCCTCCTTGCTTTGATTAATTGGCATCACGTCACTTTTCTGCACCTGGCTACAATTTGCATGCATTCTTTATTTTGCCTGTTTACATATTCTCAGACCATCCCAGTGCCTTATTAAGGCAAAGGTTAGAACCTGAGAACATGTGTTTAAAAAAAAGAATGACTAGAGCAAAAGAAAACCTGATAAGATAACCAACATCATGACAGAAAATAATGGAAATGAGTAAACTACAAATGCATTCCATATTCCTGTATATTGTGTTTGTATAATGTAGCCTTGAGCAAATATATAATTATTTCGTCCCATTGAAATGTGCTCCTTTTAACATTAACATGAAGATTAATTGATGCAGCAATCCATGAATTCTGCAGTTCTTTTGTTTACCAAATACATTTTGATAAATTTTGAATAATTTGCATTAGGTATTTTATATTGCTCAATGGCAAACACAAAAATGTAAATTATGGCTTCTGATGGATTTCTTGAAATCTATAGAGGATTTAAAATTAAAAGGTCAACAATAGTTGTACCTGCAAATTAGTTCATCAAAAGAAATATTCAGTCATATGTAGTGTGATCGATTAAACTTTTTATATCATATTGTCTATGTGCATATGTATTCATGAGCATACATACCAACATATTGGCCCAGAATTTTTAGCTACAGTTATAGTGTAACTTTCATCTCTTGCTGTAGTGGCTCTGAGAAATTCTCAGTAACCCCTGGTATCTGCAATCAAATGCAAAAATCCAGAAATTTCTTTCAGTGTTACCCATCTACCCCACTGCACCCTTTTCAGGCTGTAACATCAATTATTTACACTTTATTCCCACTGTAAAAAAACGTTCAATGTGCCAACTCTTGTTGAGTATTGTGTACCTGAAATCTAGCAATGTTGTAAATTACATTTACTGCTGATCTATACCCCTGACCCAGAATAATATATTTTATATATGTGAAGGATCATTCCCTCAGAAATAGCATTTGGAAAATTCAGGATTGTTTAAATTTAAGAAAAAATAAAGCTTGTTTTTGATCAAGATTTCTCAGTATACTCAAGCACCCATGTTCACCACTCACCTCCAGTCTAACCTACTACTTACCATTCACATCCCAACTTCCTGGATGAGGCTGGCTCCAATGTCAGCAGCAGGACCTTACACTATAGCACGGCCTTCTGCATGTAAATCCTTTGGCTTAGCCAGTAGCTAAAGTTGTCAAAAATCTGTGACTATTTCTAACACTCAAAAACTTTACAGAACTATTATAAGTTAATCTATTTCAAAATCTGAGAAGTTCAAGAAAAAAATAAAAACTAAAATATTTAAAATAATAACTTAGTAATACAAATCAATTGTATTTTTAAATATCTAACAATACTCACATTAACATCACTCATGGCTTTTCTTCATTCGCATCAATGAAAGAGAACTCTTTGCATCAGGTCCAACTTGACGCATATTGTTTGAGGAAATTCCCTTGAGTTAATACTGGGGAATCACTGCATGTAGACAGTCCACTGTTGGACTCCAAAAGGGGTTCAACAGTGGAGTGTAGGCTCAGAAGTGCCAGTGAACAGCTGGCTGGACATGTGTCTACACATTTTTGTATGGGAATCCAGAGCCTGCTGATACTTGCAGAATAAAATGGAGACAGAATTGTCCAGAACTGCAAACATTTACTTCCAAGACCTAGCCTGTTTCCACATGTATGTCCAAAACTTCAAATTATTTTATGTACAAGTAAAGTTAATAAAACCAATGCTTTTTACTTCCTGGGTTGCTGGATGATATTTGCTGTTGGACACCACAAATCCCCTTTGCTGGAATCAGTATTCCGAATCATGTTGGAAAAGAGGAAATCCGTGCTGCAAAGCCTTTGTAGGCTGCCCCTTCACTGCTGAACAAAAATATCCAGGCTTTTCTGGATGACACTGTTTTATCTATGTGAAAGGAAAAACAGTCTATGTTTTGAATTTTTGGATGGAGAAGGTTCCATCTTTGAATCTTTTGGTCTAAATGATAGTTTTAAAGTTTTAAGTGACACATGCAGCATATTAATGATAGCAAAGAGTAATTGGTCGAACTGATAGCTATGAGATTCGAAGCAACACGTAGCATATTAATGATGGCATAAAACAAATGCAGTTAAGACATCAGTGAAGTGCATCTCTTATGAAACAAAGGGGTGATTTTAATCTGTCTAAGCCTGCTTGGAATAATTAGTTCCATCTTCAGAATAAAAAAATTCTTCTACAAGTTATTTTCACTGTTGTGTTTACCTCTTTTAACATCTTTCTTCCTTCCACCCTGGCAGGCAAATACTTTTTCAATGAAAGCCCTTTAAGTAAATCTATCCAACCACTTCAAGGTTAGGGAGACTTAAATCTTCTCAGTCATAATCTGGCAGCCCTCAACATTGCTTTTTAATAGAGGCTGAATGTTAAGTGTGAACAGCAGGGCTCAGCTCAAGATTCTGTGTAATGTTCAACCGCAGTGCGAAGCAGACCTGCAGAGCAGCTGAAGAGATTAACACAAATTCCTCAAAGCTATAACATGTACTCCTGTACACTAAAAAGGTTAGTAAGGAGGCTTCTGAGAAAACTGACCTGCAACAAAGTGGCACAGTTAGAAGTCAATTGTTCTGTTACCTAATAAAAACCATCTTAAAGACTATTTACAAAAATGTAAGGCAAGTATATTCCAGTATTTCAAAGTAAACTGTCAGCTTTGCAGAAAACAATGTTCCAACCATTATTGACAAAAGAAGCAAAGTGAGATGGAAGATTGTTACTGTGCTCAGTGGAACAGAAAAGATCAGAGGTTAAGATTCAGAATGAGGAGTGCCAGCAGGATCTGGAGCTGTTAAAAGTGAAGACAAGGAACCAGAATTAATGATAGAATGGCATTAGGTTTCAGCTTTAAAAACCTGAACATTAAAGAAAGAAGGAAAGAAATTCATAGGAAAATATAAATGAGAGATCACAGTCATACGGTGTCTTTAACCTGATGAAATGAAGCAGGGCACTTCATGAGATAATTGTTGGATGATTGGGACTTTGAAGAGACCAGGTTTGAGGATCATAAAGATCAGTGGAGAGAGAGGAAGAAGGAGGGAATCACAACGTGCAGGACTGTGGGGGCTGAAGCCACTGGCACACATGGCAGGGCAAAATGGAGGGGATGTGACAGCAAGGCAAAGATGGAGAAAAGGATATTGACAGGGAATAAATGGCAAGAGGTATTTGCAGAGACAGGATGGGAAAAGACACGGAAGGACAAGAACAAGGAAAAATATTTACAACATCAAATATTAGCAGCATGAAGAATCAATGTGGGTCTCTGAAAACGATGGGGGGCAGATAAAGTGGGGGTGGGAGTCTAATTGTAGTTTAGTGCGGTAGGGAGGTTTGAGGATGGGAGACTGGCAAGTAGAACATCAGAGTAAAGAAGTTAGGAAATAACAAATGCTAGTAAAAGGGTTTGAGCCGCAGAAGACTGGTGAAGGGTGAATACAAAGACGAGTGGCTTGAAGACGTTGTTTCAAGGGCAGGAGTTTTCCTCTTAGTCAGTAACTCGAGGTCAAGGGTGACTTGTTTGCACTCTGGTTCTGTGGTAGCTGATAGAACCTATGTAAGATAAAGGTAGAAATAAGCATCTAAGTAATGAATAGGATGTGAAGTTAGATTGAATTAGATTCCATTTTTGTGATTGATCTGGTTTAATATGAGACTGTGGTACAGAGGGGTGTTGATGCTGTTGAGAGGCAGTGATTGCTTAAAGAGGAGGAGCAAAGGATACATTTCCAAGGAAATGCAGAGGTGACAGAGCAGGAGAGGGGCGAGAAATCAATGTTGATGTACTGGCCATTTTCAGATGGATAGAAATAGAACCATGTAAAAGATACACTAACAACTTGTATATAGAAAGAGAGACAAAGGAAGGGGCATGGTCAATTGTGTTGAGTGGTGTAGATTGGTCAAATAGGGAAATTGTGCGAAGAATGTACAGAGTGGGCATAATTTATGACCCTGGCCAGGCCTGTCTTGATGCTCTATGAAGAATAACAGCCAAGCAGGAGAGTTTTGGACAGAGGTTTGAGACTCATATGCACAGGATTGAATGGCAGACACATTCAAGAGGAAGCGAAGGACATGGGCCAAGAGTGGAGAGATTAGTTGGGTCCAACGTGAGTCGTATGTGCTGATGGACGATAATAGTGATTTGGAAAGAAAGTGAGTGGGTGCTGAGGAGAGCTAGCCAATAACAATGTAAGCTAACATGGAGTCAGCAATATGTGTTGAATGGTAAGGTGACTCAGATTTCAGTGAGAAGTTGGGCTTGGAAAGGGCACAGGGAGAATTGAAGAAGAAATTGCAGAAAGAGGTGGGGTCAGGGCCGGAATGGCAGGAAGGAAATGCTGAGGGCTGGGTAGGAGGAAGGGGGTGATGCTGCAAAGCTCATGATCTTGAAGCTAAAAACTCCATCAACATCTTGCACTTGGAGAAAGTTTGGGAGTGAAAAAAATTAAGGAACATGGGAACATTAGTAAACTATTCAGCTACTGAAGCCTTTCCACCATTCCAGGCTTCAAGGTGGTACCTTAACTTAATTTAACCATTTTTGCCTACTAAACCAAACTATATTTATCTGTCTTGAAATTTGCAGTCAATTCAGAATCCATAGCTCGATGGAGGAGACAGCTAGCAGATTCTCACAAAGCCCTTGTGAAATAAAATGCTGCCATATCTCATTTCTAAATTGTGCTGCTCTAATTTTAAGATTATGCCCCTTAAATTTTCTTCGTAGTTATCCCATTAAATCCAGTTATCACTTTAAATTGCATAAGCACACCACCTTCTTTATGAAGGGAATGCACCACATTTAAGAAGCCTGTCTTCGTTTCATCTGTTAACCTCACTATTATTCTGGAGAAATGTACACTTAAAACTTCTTCACTTTTATATTCTAGCTCACCTGAGAAAGGAATTTACATTCCACTAGCCTTTCTGCTTGCTTTGTGAAGCTCTAGATTTCAATAATCTATCTCCAAAACCTCTCAGATCTCTTTATTTCTTCAGTTTCTAGCCTCTCAACATTAAGAAGATCTAATATGGTTTTTGTGGATCTAAAGTAGGCGACTCTACGCTATCTCACGCTGGTCACCAGCTGCCATAGTTTTACTAATTTGTTGATATCAATGTACCAAGGTTGGTAGGGAAGTGGGGAAATATGAGGAATATAGTAAGCCATTCAGCCATCCCAGCCTGTTCCCCCTTGTCATGACATCAGAGCTGATATGTACCTTAACTTCATTTATCCAATTTTACCTCAGATTTATGTACTTACATTCATTTAGAGCTTTCTGCTGCCATCTACACAACTTACTCTTACCTTAGGACCTTCTACAAACTTGGGTATACATTTCTTTATTCTGATAGGCAATGGCCCCAGAAGATCCCTAGGGATCCCCAATCAGAAAATATTCCAAATATGCCTCGTGTTTATCTCTCCCTAAAAATTGCTGAGCAATTAATGCCCATTTTATACCAATTCCATGCAATTTAATTTAAAACTCCTGGTGTGGAATTTATCAAATGCCTCCTGGAAGTCCATGAAGCTAAAATCCAGAGAATCTCCATTTTTGTCTGTTCCAGTGATCTCCTTAAAAGGTAGAGCTGGATTCGTCAGACATAATCCAACGGTAGTATTGATATTGGTTTATTGTCGTCACATGTACCGAGATACAATGAAACACTTTTGTTTGCCTGCCATCCAGACAGATCATGCCATACATAATTGCATCAATCATAAATACATGCTGACTCTCTCTGCTCAGCCAATACTTAGCCAAGTGCTCACTCTGTGTCTGATGAATGAATCAAAAGCCTTCCTCAGAAAGTGCAGAGAGAAAAAAATAGTATTCCCTCCCAATGTGACCATAAATTGGTAGGTGGTTTGCTGTCAAGGAAGTGCATTTCATGTTGTCAAGCCAAATTTGGCAACTGATATTTAAGAAAGTTGTTGCAGAGGGTGGTGAATCCTATACCCTGTAGGGTTGTGGAGGCAAGTTCACTGGGGGTATTTAAAGAGGAAATGGGTACAATTTTGAAAGATCAGGGAACCGGGCCTATGTAGAACTGGCAGGGAAGAAGAGATGAGGCCTGGGGTAAGTCAGCCATGATCATATTGAATGGTGGGACAGGCTAGTGAGGCCGACTGTTCCTTTGTTCTTATTTTCTAATATTCTTACGTTCTTGTCATAAGACAACCCCCATTTTGCACCCTTCCAACTCAAGAGAATGAAAATAAAGTCTATAACAAGGAACTAACAGTGGTGTAAAACAATGATTGCATTGCTGAGGAAAAGTTTCTTCAAAATATGGAGAAGTGAGGAATCTTGGAAGCTTGAAACAAAGAAGGAAGCTTGCTGTCCATCATAAATGAATGATATTTGGCACTGCGCTTGATATTATAACTACTTTGATTTTAACTACCCATTATTATAAGCTCATGAGGAAATGTAATAAATAGTCATATTACTGTTTTAAAAGAAACAGAGATAACAGGTTGATGATCTTTCATCAGAAATGGGAATAATTACAAAACAACTTTTCTAATGTAAGTTAAGAGGGCCAGAGAGGGCAAACTGTGATCAGTTTGAAAGGCTGGAGAAATTGTATAACAAAAGAGGTGATGGAGCCAGGTGAAATGAGCTGGTAGATACATTAGCGAGCAACAAAAGGTAATCAGGAAGAGGGGAATTTGCATTTCTTCAAGATTGACGTTACATTTGCACTTGTAAGTAGTCTAAAATTTCTCCTTCTCCAGACCTACCTTTCTTTATTCACCCTTGCCTTTACCAACCTGTCTCACCTGGTTGCATTGCCCATTTAACCTTTCATTGTACTGTGCACTCCACCCCACCTTTCGCTTTATCTTAGCGCTTGTTTTACATCCAGTTTTTCCCAATACCACTGACAGGTTATGAATTGAAACACTCACTTTGTTTCTCACTCAGTCGATGCTGTCTGACCCTGCCTAATATTTCCAGTGTGCTCTATTATCATCTCACATCCAAATCAAACTAAACACATTTTAACTTTGGCTTCATGTGCAAGTACACTTCAGTGATTAAGCTTATAAGTACTTGGCTAAATGTCTAAGCTGTTTATGGAAAATACAGTCTTGATATCATGCCATAATCATGAGCATCATAAGAATCTGTGGACAATAAAATGTGGTTTTAATAAATGCCATAATTCTGCCCATTTGTTAGAATTTTTATGCAATTAAGTCATGTTCTTTTCTTGCTTGGTGAATGGCTGAAAATGAACCGTGAATTTTATTACATTTCTCCATAATTACATGTTTGTGACTTCCAGCAATGATTGGGAATACAAAGGATTGGTTGCAGGCCTTAACTCTGCATTTGGAAAATGCCGTGTATTGAATGCATGAATGTGTGTCGGTGTGTGTGCAGAGATAATTTTGGTGACTTGCACCTGCCCTGACTTTTTTTTTCAACAGTCCAATGACCAGACAGACAAACAGAAACCCAAATCACACTGAATCACACTGTTATTGCTACTTTCTGCTGGGATTTAAACTAGAAACATTTACAACATTGATACTATTTCTCTGTGCCTGTCTAATATGCTATTTCATTCCTTACAAGAATGCATCTAACATTTTCAATAGTGTATTTTTTCTAATTCATTCACAAGACATGGGCGTCAGCAACAATATCCGCCTCCCCTCCATTGACTCCGTCTACACTTCCAGCTGCCTCGGGAGAGCAGCCGACATAATCAAGGACCCCTCCCATCCTGGCCATTCTCTCTTCTCCCCTCTCCTATCAGGCAAAAGAGACAAAAGCTTGAAAGCGTGTACCACGAGTTTCAAGGACAGCTTCTATGTCACCGTTATCACACTCTTGAATGGACCTCTCATCCACTAAAGATGAATTCTTGATTTCCCAATCTACTTCGTAATGGCCCATGCAATTAATTTGTTATCCTGCACTGCACTTTCTCTGTAGCTGCAACACAATATTCTGCATTCTGTTTTCTTTTACTACCTCAATGTACTTGTGTATGGCATGATCTGCCTGAATGGCATGCAAACTAAGTTTTTTACTGTATCTTGGTACACCTGAGAGTAAACCAATACCATACCATATTATCCAACCCTAATTACCTTTGAATTGGTGATCTTCTCAGCCTTTTTAGAGGGCATTTAAGTCAATCATACCAAAGTGGTCTGCAGTCACTTATGGACGTGTCAGATATGAGTTAACCAGACTGGTTTTCACAACAATCCAGTCATGCCACGGTGACACTTCTGACCACGGTGACACTTCTGATACGAGCTGGTGCCTTCCAGCTCCAGCAGCCTGGGCTTAATTGTGACCTCTGGAGCTGTCCATTTGTGGTTTACATGTTCTCCCTGTAACTATCTGGGTTTCCTCCAATTGTTCCCATTTTTTCCCTTAGCCCAAAGACGTGTGGGTTGGTAGGTAACTTCGCCACTGTAAAATGTTCCTGGTGTGTAGGTGAGTGGCAGGGTCCAGGGGGAATTGATGGGAATATGTGGAGAATAAAATGGGATTAATTTAGGATTAGTGCAAGTGGCTGCTTGATAGTCAGTGCGGACTTGGAGGGCTGAAGGGCCTGTTCTGCGCTGTATAATTCTATGACCAGCTGTTAGTTCCAGGTTTATTTAATGAATCAGATTTAAAACCCCCAGCTGCCATGATGGGGGCATGGACTCAGCATGAAATCACTGGTCCAAATCATTAGTCCAGTAACATAACAAGTGTGAGAACATAGAACAGTACAGCACAGGAACAGGCCCTTTGGCCCACAATGTCTGCACTGAACATGATGCCAAATTAAACCAAAATTCCTTCTGCCTCTATATATTCCATATCGCTCCATTCCCTGCATATTCATGTACCTAACAGCCTCTTAAATGCCACTATCGTATCTGCTTCCACCACTACCCCTGGCAGCCTGTTCCAGGCACCCACCACTCTTGGTGTTAAAAAAAACATGCCCCATACATCTCCCTTTAAACTTTCCCCCTCTCACCTGGGGTGTATATTCTCCCATGCTCCATTGCTAATCAGACACTTCTTTTGTTACCACAACAATGACCATACTCATGTACTCTATCATTGATACCCCAACACCCTCTTCACTGGTTATTCCACTGCATCACATTGTGCTTTATTCAATTATAAGCTTTACAAAGAATGAAGCTGACTAACTGAAAATAAGGGTGACGTGGACAAGGATGGAGCTTGTTGGATTCTGGCCTGATTTGTCTGCATCAGATGTAAAGGCAATGAGTTTGAGAAAGCTTTTTAGTGGAGAAGGATTAAGGTAGCACTTGCTCTCAGGAGCACAGCAGCTGGAGTGAGAACATAATCTATAAAGTAATGAAGGTTCGCTGATGTGAGAAGAACGCTAAATAATCAAACCACCTGTGGCAAAGTTTTGGGAAGTGAATAACATTCTTAACATTCCCATGAACTGGAATGGCCCAGTTCACATCATCACGTGCGGAGACTTGAAAAATGTCTGGAAGGAAAACCCAACTGAATAGAGCCAGTTTCAGGGAGAGAGCAAACTTCAGGCTCTGCCCCTTGAGAGCAGTTAGGAGCAACAGACCAAAGCTTACGAGATGGGTTTTGACAGGACCTGAACTATTTAATGTTTAACTGGAGATTTTTTGTGAATTATTTACATTTTTCTTCTGTTTTGATGTTCGACGTCTTAGGGAATTGTAACTGCCAAAAATGGGTGAACACGGGCCAGGTGGTAAATAAAAATGCAAAAGGCTTCAAACTTTAATCCAACCCCAAAGCCACCCACTTCCAGGATATAATTCAAACTATGATCACTCATCTGAATACTTTACTGAGGCAGGACATCTCGGATTCTTTCTCCAGTCCTGTCAATGCTGGCCAGCTGGATTACCCAGCCCTCAGGAGAATCGGCCACTGAAGGGAGGCTAGGCCCACACGATGGAAAAGATAATTGCTTTTCTAGCACTGTTTGGGGCCGGGAGGAAGAGCAATTCTTTCCTTGAGCTGCCAGTAAGCCAAAACACCACCCAGCCATTCCACAAGCCAATCTCTTTCTAATATGCTCTGTAGCATGTGGTCTCTTCCAGGCAATCCCAATCCCACTTCTCCTAAATATTTTTCCCTTCCTCCATCACCACCACCTCTACAGATCCCTAGGCTTTGCTGCCCCATAAATTTGATGCCCTGGCCTAAATCCACCTTCCAGCCCAACCATTGATAACTCTGGGCTCCTGTCAACGTCACTTTTGATGTCCATTTCCTCCCCTTCTATGATTTCCTTTAATTCACAATTTCTCCTGTACATTATTGATGTCCTGATCTCTCTCCCATCCATCAATGCCCCTCAAATACTTTCCAGTCTTCCCATTGAAGTCCCACAATATCTCTTCATATCAACATCCATCACTGACGCCAATCTCTCCTTCCCTCTTCTTCCCGTCTCGACTGAAGTCTGGTCTCACCAATCTGACAGCCAGCTACTCATCTTCTCAATGTGGCTGGCTGCTGCTGGGAAATGGATAATGTTAAGATCCGAGCCCCTGCTTTGGTACAATTTTTGTTTGCTATGGGTAAAAAAAACTGATAGTTTTAAGCCCATGTTTGTTTACATTGGTTGTTCTTCATTCCCTTGTCATTTTATGGTGATGATTTACAGACAGATTTCCTAACATTTTTTAATAGCATTTGAACAATTAGCATTGTGAGTTAACAATCAAGATTTGTTCAAATGAACACATTTGAGTCAATCAGATGACCCTCCTCTTGCATTCATTTAACTTTCAGTATAATGCTTTTAGATATGTTACACATTTTCTGATGCCAGCAAAATTATTTTTATGATATAAACAAATAATAAAACAACATAAACACTTGGAGTCAAATGTATGAGCATGATTTAAATCACATGGAACCATGACAATAATTGACTGAAAAGTTGCAAGAGTGACATTCTAAATATGGCTTCAGTAAATTATATTCCTTTCTCCAGTAACATGCAATAAAACAAAATGCAATATACAACTCTTAAAACCAACAAGTACTATATTATGTCTGTTTAAATTGGTTACTTTGATTGCATGTTCTATGACATTGGTACTAAAACAAAATATTTTCCAAATAATGCAATAAAAATACCCTCCATGAGTCCAGCTCATTCAATCATCATGTGTTGTAAAAAATGCAAGCTGGAGTGTGCTTAAAGGACATGGTACATGTTATGGCCCCAGGTACTGTTTCAATATTTACAGTTCTCTCTCAAAGTAAATGATAATATTGAAAACATTGATGTATAACTGTCAATAGAAAAATACCATCTTTAATTCATCTTTCACTGCACAGGCACCTATTGGTACAGTTTATTCCGGTATGTAAAGTGATCAGACTTGTTTCTCTATTGCATAGCTTGCCATTTTGACTGGAATTAGAATACCCCAAAAAGAGGGATCATGATCTGTCTGTTTGATAGATATTTAAAGGCTGTGACTTTTTCCCACTTTTTTGATTCTATTGTGCATTGTTGATCTATCACAACCAACCAACTTGGAGCATTCAGCAAACCTAAATCTTTTAACACCACTGCCACATGCAGATGTGTGGCACAAGTGAAGAACACTGATACAGATAACTGGATGTTGGGAAGAACATTGTCCTTGTGTTAAATTATTTGTTTAAATTCCCTCTCATTGATGATTCTCATTCGAAAGCAATGTCCATTATCCAGGCGAAGCTCTAAGGAGATATGCTGAGACTGTCGCATGCTTTGATGGCAATCTTGCCTCGGGCATTTGTCATCTAACCTGCAGGAATAACAATGTGCAATGGTGATGTTTCTTTAGTGCTCAATGTAAGTATGCACACAGTACAGAGATCTCTATTAAATTAGAGTTGTCGAAGTAAATCATAAATAAACATTCCACAAACAAATAAGGTTTAGTCTCAAATTTGTCATTTTGTCACTTGTTTTATAGGCAATGATTAAATTTACACTAAAGATGTATGGCTTTTTCTTAATTTTTTTCCAAATTTCCTCCTTTTATTCTTGTTTCAGCAAAACTCCTGTAACAGTCTTGCTTCTGTCTAGATATCTTAAACAGCAAGCCTGCATGAGAAACATCTCAATGTAGCTTTTTGAATGCACCTAGAATTGTCCATTGCTGTTGTTTCTTATTTAAAGCCATCACAGCTATTTTAATAATTTAAATAAGTCTCAATAATATTTACTTCAAGAGTATCCTTCCCAAGCTACCTCAGGAGAATTGTGCCAGTTGTTAAAGTTTGCAAATTGAGTCCCCAGTGACTCCTATCATAATTATTATTTTTTGCCTGACAATGGAGCGAGATATGGTCAGTTATCAGAGGAATGCTTACTGTCGCTCGTAAATGCAAAGGACCATTGGGAGGTGCCTAGTTATGTTGTCTGGGAGTCAGCTGTATGAAAACGTGCACCTAACTTTTTTGTTTCATTTTACTTTTCAGGTGGGAGATACTTGTATGGAAGCTGTATTGTCTTGAAGGTTTTAATAGATCATAATAAATCATACCTTTTAAAAGAGGGGCATAGAAGTGATTTGCTGCTAAGTTTGAGAGTGCGAGGAGCTGACTGAGATACATCAGCTGTAGTGCAAAGAAGGGTATCGGCTTCCTTTATGATTTCCGATCTTAACCTGAAGTACCAAAAGGGTGCAGGTAACTGAAGAGTGAACAAAATCTGTCCTGATCTGTGAAAACTGAAAACATTTCAAGCAGTTTAGTAAGGGTAATGATTCCTCTGAAAATCAAAATAAAAACTGCATATACTGGAAATCTAACACAAAAACAGCAAATGCTGGATATACTCAGCAGGTCAGGCTGCATCTGGGGGAAGAGAAACGGTCACACTGATGAAAGGTCTCTAACCTGAAAACTTGGCTCTGTTTCTCTTCCCACATATACGGTCTGACTGGCTGAGTATTTCCAGCATTTAATGGCTCTTAGGTTTGTGGATGTATTTTTGCATAAATATCAGTCATCAAACTTTTAAAAATGTGTTCGTTTACTTTATTCTTTAGATGTGGCTTCACTTATGTCAAATGGTGGTGCTGTAGCCACTCACCAAACTGGCATCGAACCGGCTCCCGACATCGCGACGTCGTCGGAGGCCCCGATCCAAGATGGCGCGGGGCCCTCCTTCTTCCCCAGCGTTGGGCTGGGAAAGCCCACGCGCGGGAAGGTCAGCGCGGGAACTATAGCGCGGGAATTTTTTGGCTATTAAAGGCGCACTGTGCCCCGGTTGGCATTTGACCTTCGATTTTGAAACCAGCGACTCTGTGTCTTCATTTGGTAGTGTGTAGCTAGCCGCTACAGTGCACTCAGAATCAGCAATGGAATATCCATTATGGATCAGGATCTCATCGATTATACAGTGAGCCAGGATTGTGTAGATTTTTACTTTTGGGTGGTCCAAATGGTCTTCCACCCAAGGGGTAAAAGGTAGTCGACTGTCATTTTGAGGTTCAAGCCTGCTCTGGGACAGATGATCCACCTAGACTAAACCTGTGCAGGAGAATCTTTGACAGCCTTGCGCTGATCAAGGATGCCATCGCCTATGTGCAGGACAGAGGGGTGGATGCCTGCCTGGTCAGCTTGGACCAGGAGAAGGCTTCCAACAGGATATCCCACATGTACATAATGGGTGAGCTCTCTAAAATGTGTTTTGGGGAGGGAATTAGAAATTGGATCCAACGGCTCTACACAGATATCTGCAGTGCAGTTCAAATCAATGGTTGGGAGACAGATGGTTTCCCCGTCAGGTCTGGGGTCAGGCAGGGTATCCACTCTCCCGTCTTGTTTGTGGAGTCTTCTGGGGGCAGCCCACAAGTGTCACCATGCTTCCGGTGCCAACATAGCATGCCCACAACTTCCTAACCTGTACATCTTTGGAACGTGGGAGGAAACCCATGCAGACACGGAGAACGTACAAACTCCTTACAGACAGTAGCCAGAATTGAACCCAGGTCGCCGGCACTGTAAAGCATTACACTAATCGCTACACTACCCTGCCTGCCCGTGTGCCATGTGGATTCAAAGTATGTGGGCACTAAGTGTCATTACATATTGAGGTTCTACCTGTCCCTGGTGTTGCAGAAGAGAGGCCTGGCCCCGTTACAACGCAACGTCCCAGTCAGCTGGACGTTGCCGCACGACCTGTCCTTTGTGGAAAAGTTCTTTCAAGAACCACAAGACCATCAGGCAGTGGTCAGCATGGAAGGTCCTGCAGACATTGCAGGACAGGGAGTCTATGGATACCCTGAGCAAACTGTCCAAACCACCTGGCAGAATACACCTCATCACCAGCACTCACCAACAAGCACGAAGACCTCACTTGGCTGGAGGTGAGAGGGGCCCTCACAGTCAGATCCTTCCTCTACAGACAACATATCATCCCCGACACCACTGCCTTCGGGACGGCTGCGGTGGGGAAGAAACGGTCACCCACCTCCTTGCAGACTGTGGATTTGCTCAGAGGGTGTGGAGAAGTATGCAAGCGTCTGTGTCTTGGTTCATCCCCAGCAGCTGTGTAACAGAGGACTCTCTGATCTACGGGCTGTTCGCAGGGACACCCACCGAGAAGGTCATCAACTCGGTGAAAGATACCCTTTGGTCTGCCCGAAACTTGTTGGTCTTCCAGCATAGTGAGATGTCCGTAAGGGAATGCTGCAGACTGGCACAGTCCAGGGTGCAGGAGTACGTGCTGAGGGATGCACTGAAGCTCGGTGCAGCCAATGCTGAGGCTCTGTGGGGAAGGACCACAATCTGGGATCCTTCCTCTACCACACACAGAGGGGCCGAATCGGGTGGGGAAGCCCCTCAGACAACGAAAGGATGTATCACCCCAGGGGGTCACATGAGTAGCAATAGTGCTACGTTTCTGTTTCTTTTAAAAAGTTTACACTACTGTATGTAATGACCATGAATGTAAAAGTTTTGCACTGTATCTCCCTTTGTATATTTTTTTTATTATGAATACAATCTATTTTTGATATAATAAAAAAAATGTTGAGGCCCAGGCCTCATGAATTGGGCCAATGAGATGCAGATGCCAATCAACCTGAGGCAACAAAGCATCAGTTTTCCAACCTGAAGAAAGTCAGCCTGCCGCACTGCCAGTAGGAGCAGTAGATCAGTCCTAGGATAAAGGGCTTGGCAGTGGGGAGGGTTCAAAGGAAGGTCAACCTGGGTCACATGCAGCCTATAGTATTCTCTCTGGGCCCAGAGGAGCATTCCTGGTCTTCCTTTTCCCTTTCGTATACCTTATATGGAATGATCTGTCTGGATGACATGCAAACAAAAGCTTTTCACTGTACCTCGGTACATATGACAATAATAAACCAATTACCAATTCCAAGCCTTGCAGAAATAAATCTCAAACCTAGCTATGGAACCCCTTTTGGAGGTATTGCTGGCTGATAGTATAAAGTGCAGGCTGCACTTAATGTTCTCCCATTGTGGCACACATTGTATGAGGCAAAATAGTAAAGGCCATTTGGCCCATTTGTGCCTGTCCTGACTCTTTGAAAGGGCTGTCAAATTAGACCCACTCCCCTGCAATTTCCCATAGTTCAGCATATTTCTCATTTATAAAAACCTATCTGTTTCCCTTTTGGAAGTTGCTCTTGAATCCGCCTCTGGCAACCTTTCAAGCAGTACATTCTATGCCACAACTCACGGTGAGAAAACATTCTCCTTACTTTCCCTTTATTTGCTGCAAATGTTGCTTGCCATTAATAACCAACCTCGTACCTAAATGTGGCCCAGGTCTTGTTGGATGCAAACACAGTAGTTCAGTGAAACAAGAGCACTGGCAATTTGTTTCAGGCTCCTCACTGGAACAGTAAAACGATGACTCTCTCTGTCCACAGCACAACCTGAGGGGCTTCCCCATCATCACCTCCACCTCTGCCTCCTCCACCGAGCAGCTTCTGTCAGGATCTGGGTTCACGTGATAGTTAGATCTCTCTGTAGTGTCCTAGTGTACCTCCAGTTAATCTATGCAGCATTATTGTTGCCTCATTGATATTGTGAGTTGTTGCTTTTCTCCCATCATTGAGCATTTTGGTACTCTGAGTGGCCCCAACAGATTCAGCAGCCAAGTATGGAAGGGATAGCCCTGATCTCACTCTTTTGCCAGAAGAAGCAGGTAAAACTGAGTTGTGTACACTGTGAGATCTCTCAAGAGTCTGTCCCTGACCAGGACGATGTCTGGGAAGTGTTGCAGACTATTTGAACTTTAAGCAAGCAAAACCCTGGCAACTTTTGCAGTCTGAGATGGAGTCCTTAAGAAATTGTAGTGGAGTCAATCGCCTTCTTTATGTTGGGAAGCCCACAATGTTTGCAACCCCCTTTGCATATACATTGCCTGCTGATCTCCACCCAAAAGAGAAGGTCATGAATTCACCTGTCCTGGTCGCACAATTTGCCAATTAAATTGGAAGCCCCAAGGAAGCAGGCAGAATAATACCAAATTTATAACCCATATCCTAATGTAAGGCATTTATCTCAAGAAAATGAGACTGGGTTCAGACAACATCCCTTCCCATTTTTCCAGGCATTTTATTCAAAGTCTAAAAATTGCCTACTTGATTGAGAACAGCTTTTTTTTTAATTATCAAGGCAAAAAAATGAGTCATCTCCCTATAGTATGTAATAAAGAGATTGCATGGATATAGTTCCTTGCCCAACCTCATAACATCCCAGCACTAAAGGCCAACTAAGTACTTCTGAGTTGTTATCACTACTGTAAGGCAGAGAATGTTGCAGACAAACAGTACTCTGAAATGAAAACAATGTCAGTGTTGGCTGAGGGAGAAATGTTATCTTGAATATAAGGTGATCTGTTGTTTTCTTTTCCATATTGTCCCGTATTGTTCCATGAGATCTTTTCATTCCACTTGAGAGAACACATAGTACCTTAGTTTAACGCTATGCTCGCTTTGATTTGCCAACCAAACCTGCTGAAACAAATGTATGCTGGTGGTTTTTAAAATGAAGCAAAGAATTTTCCAATTATCTTAATGTCTTTTGGCATGCAGCTATAAAAATGATATGGCCACTCTCAAAATTTCCACCTTTTTATCATAAATAGGAGTTATTCTGTTTTAAAAGGATATTTCTAAGAACACTCTGAGCATTCTTGATGCTAATGTACAATATTTCAAATAAGTAGGTCTAACACCCATCTACCAGTAATATACAGCAGTAACATCCTCTGAGTTATGCTGAAATCAGTGACTTGAATTATCTCGTAGTATATACATCATTTTGAATATTTCTCTATTAATTTGGAACCAAAACGTTTTAATTTTAATTTTATGATGTCAGATTATAGCTGGTAAAGCCTATAATGTTTCTTCTCAGTGTCATTCATTCCATTATAGTAATTTGCAGGTATCTGCAAAGCTGGTGGAATCTACTGAACTGGGCAGATTGCTTCATGTAGGAATTGGTTCACCTATTGCATCTAAAAGCAATTAAACATCAAAATTCAGATGTTGGCTTTTAGAGGCAATTATTGAAGCAGGCAAAACCTGTAATGATCTGCAGGGGTTGGATTTCTGAGTTACAGCTGGTCCCATACATGGGAGGTGGAGGAGGGAGGTGGTTTATGAGATGAAACACAAAAAGTTCCATAATGTGAGATAACGGGAGGGAGAGAGAGAGAGAATCAGAATTAGAGTCAGATTTATTATCACAGACATATATATCATTAAATTTGTTGTTTTGTGACAGCAGTCCAGTGCAAAGATTACTATAATTACTATAAATAACTATAAATTACTATAAATAAAATTACTATAAATAACAAACATAATTAAATAGTACAGATAAAAAAGGAATAACGAGGTAATGTTCATGGGTTCATGGACCATTCAGAAATCTGATGGCGGAGGGGAAGAAGCTGTCCCTGAAATGTTGAGTATGGGTCTTCAGACTCCTGAATCTCCTCCCTGATGGTAGTAACATGAAGAGGGCATGTCCTGGGTAGTGAGGGTCCTTAATGATGGATACCGCCTTCTTGAGGCACCACCTCTTGAAGATGTCCTCGATGACAGGGAGGAAAGAACTATCAAATAGGTCCCATTTTCCTTATACATAAAAAGGAAACATTTGCAACATGTAGTAAATTTCCTTTGGAAATTGAATATCATATCCCCTTCTGCCACCATTTCATACAATATATTTCAAATAATGAGGGCATTTCATCTCCACCTTGGCAGGTTTTTGCTAATTACGTTAAATCATTGTCCTCTGCTTATTGACAATCCCGCAACATGAAACAGTTTCTCACTATATTAGAACCTTTGATTGTAAAAATTCATTGTGAACCAGATACTGTATTTGGGGTTCTGTCTTGGAGAAGCTGTGTTACCTGCTTTGTGGTTCTTAAGTTGTTGTTATTTGCTTCTATATTATCGACGATGCTCAGATCAACATGGTGGTAGATGAACAACTGCAATATATTGGCACAAAACCTGTACTAGTCTATGTACTTGCCATAGAAGGAAAGTGTTGAAGATTCACTTGAACACTTCCAGGGTTGGGGTTTTGCTATACCAGCAGAGATTGAGAAGTCTGATACCTAAGCCTTGAAATTTCTATTTACAGATGAACTCCTACTGAATGAATTTGGCTTAGTACTGTTCATTTTAGACACCAGGAGGAACTTCAGAGAACTAAAATGGTGTCCATTGCACATATATGCGGCACGAGTTGAACCTGACGCCACAGGGAGAAGGTTGTGACACCTACTGGGAATGCACAGAGTAGATAAAGCAAGGAAATCAGCATGTTATGCTCATTTGATGCCAGCACAGATATTTGGAGGTTAACAGCCCAGCTAATACCACCTTTTAAACATGCCTGATGAACATGCATTCAGCTGCAAGGAGGAACTCCCCGAGCATTATTTAAAGAGATAATCAATTACTTACAAGTTAGTTGCTGGTTGATTTCTTCTTGTTGTTGAAATTCTCCAGACATTTAACACTCTTTAGCATTGGTTTAAGTTGCAACCAAATCCAGAATGTGGGAAACTCTGTTCGTAATTTGGATGAACATATTATAGAAAATAGGTGTCTAAAGCATATCTCTCTGGCTTTGTGTTATGTGCTACCTTACCTTGCAGCTACTCGTAGTATTGGCCCCTGCTGATATGTCTAACCAGCGGATAGTAGGATTATTGCTGGCTGGACATCACAATCAGGAAAATGAGCAGGTGGCATGAAGTTGGCATGCTGCCTGTGGTTCACTGAATGCCCATAGGTTAATTGCATATTGCAAAACCTGGAATCATTTTCAGGAACCATTGAATTTAGCCCTTGTGTTTTGTCAGCTGTTTTAACATAGTCATGAATATCTTTATATTGAATGAGTTAATGTCTGCTACAAGAGAAAAAGGCTTGTTACACTAATGGGTTGAGTGTTCATCCACTAAAATTGACACCAGCAATTTCTAAAGTTAAAGAGTGACCTTTGCTGGAATTTATGAAGCTTTTATATCACACGGCAAGATTTTTCTACCAGAACAGGAAACCCTTTCAATGTCTTTATGCCTTACATACATAGTCCACCCTTAGCAGGCTTTTTGACAAATTTGCTGGTTGCTTCAAAGTAATATTCATGAGACCCATGCCCATCGTAAAACCAGATCCCTTTCAATCCCATGCACTCAGATCAGTCAGTTGTTAATCACTGTTCATCCCCAGTTGCATGCAGAAACAAGACACAGTAGGATTTTAGGACAGCTTTCACTGTTCTCCAGCTCCTGGCAGTCCATCAAACATTGAAAACTGGCAAATCTTCAGAAATAAAGAAGAGGCAGCTCAGGGGGAGTATCCAGTTCCCTGGTGGTTTCAACTGATTGGCTTAAAATGATGCACTACATCCCAACAAAAATCTGAACATGGATACATTTATCCCCGATTTATCTACCTGTTTTTTTTCTTGTCTGTACTTCTTTATTTTGGTGCACTTTCTGTTAATCAGGTTTCCATTAGTTTCTTGTTTCTTTGCTGAATTTATCTAGAATTTATTTTCCAAACTTCATTCTGTTTGTAACATATTTTATCTTTTTGCTGGATTATCTTTTTCTTTATATTTGTCATGTCCTTGTTCATTATTCTCAAATGTTTTCCTTCTGTGTTCTACCCATCACTTCATTCGTCTTTGTTATTAGAATGCTGATCCAACGTCAGGTATTTGATGTCCTATTGCTAAATAGAACGAAAATCAAAGCCAAGTGAAATCTGTATAATTTGCATTTGTTGTTTGAGAATTACTGCTACTACCTAGATGGCAAAGTGGCATCTGTAGCACCTAATGCCATAACTGTAGGGATGTTACTGTGTGCCCATTGGAAATATGTAAAAGTGGGAAATTATAAAGCTAATGGATGCATGCCATTTTGGAAATTAATACTTTCATCTTCTCTTCTGCTGAGCAGCTTCCGGCAGCAGGAAGAACCATCTACTTGGGATCTGTTACGAGAAGAGATTACCATACAGAGAGAGGGGAAAAGGTTCCTTGAACCATTCCTGCTGATTCCTGGTAATCTCCTGCACAGGACCACTCAAAGAGGAGAAAGAGCATTCAAGGTGGTATTAAGAACTTTGAGGCCATGCAGTGGGAGCACAGAGACCCTGCATTGGTGGCAGAAAGAGTCCACCACCTCACAAGCTACCTACCTGTGTGCCCTGTTGACCATCGCCTACCATTCTGTGTAAGAGTATGTACCTCACACACTGACCTCATTAACCACCTCATAACACAGAATGCAAGTAATCATTTTCGATCCTGACAGATGACCTGAGAGGAAGAATATTTTCAAGGATTGATTCTCCAGTGAGAATTTAGTTTAGTTCCTTGGTGATTCCTTCTTGGTGTTCCTGTGGTTCCACAGTGTTTGGTGTTTTCCAGAATTGCTCTGTTATAAAAGTTCACAGCTGATGTGTCTTTCATCAACTAATGTGAGTATCACTGATAAAGCCAACATTTATTATCCATCCTTAATTGTCCTTGGGGTAGTAAGCCAGCTTTTTCAACCAATGCTGTCAGAGTAGCCTGGGTGAATATCTGGATATATTTCACAGTACACACTGAAGCCACTGTACATGAGTAGCGGTGGGATTGAATATTTTATGAAGAAGATTGGTGCCAATCAAGCAGGCTGTTTTGTCTTGGATGGTGCAGAGTTTCTTAAGTGTTGTTGGAGAACCAGACAGCAAATCAGTTGCCACAGAAACTTGTTTGTGCAGCTGGAGTATTTATGTTTCTGGTCCAGGTAAGGCGAATGGTAACCACCCAGAACGCTGAAGATGGAGGAAGTCAAAGATGGTTATACCATTGAATGTCAAGGGTAGATAAGACTCTCCCTTGTGGAAGATGGTCATTTCTTGATACTTTTCCAGAGGAAGTGTTACTTGCCATTTATCAGTCTATGACCAAAGACTGAATAGAGAGATGTATTGTCAACAGAGGATGAGGATAAGATCAAAACGAAAAACACGATGATGCTGGACGAACTCAGCAGGCCAGGCAGCATCCGTGGAGAAAAGCAGGCGGTTAACGTTTCGGGTCAGGACCCTTCTTCAGGACTGAAGATAGGAAAAAGGGAACCCCAATATACAGGAGGGAAAAACAGAGCAGTGGTAGGTGGACAAAAGAGGGGAGGTGGGGCGGGCACAGTGTGGTGATAGGTAGATGTAGGTAAGAGGTGGTGATAGGCAAGTGCGGGGCAGGAGAAGAGAGCAGATCCATCGGGGGATGGGTCAAAGGTAAGGAAGAAGGCTAGGAAAGGGAAGAATAGAAGAAGCATTGTTGGGGGGGGGGTGGTTTTTGTGGGGAAGGGGGGTGGGGATTACCTAAATTGGGGGAATTCAATATTCATGCCATTAGGCTGCAAGGTTCCAAGACGGATGAGATCAGGTTGGTTTATAAGAACTCAGAATGGTTCTCTTACCACCTGCTTTAGACCCACTCCAGCAGCTCTTTCTTCAGGACTAGTCAGCTCTTTGGCAGTTGTGCTACTGACCAATTCTTGAGGTTTGTTACCCCGACTGCCTTGATAGTATTTGTGCATCTTCTGAGTTGTATTCAACATGGAGGAGCACTGACTTATCAGCTAAGGGGTAACTACCATGAGGTTTCATTGCCAATGCTTAACCTGAAATAATGAGACTTTATGGAGCCCAGTGTCACTGCTGAGGACTCCCAGGGCTGCTCCTTCCCAACCGTTCACCACTGTGCCACTAACGCGATGGGAAATGAAGGGGTTTCTGAGGTTTCAGCAGAAAACTATGATTCTTTGTTGCTTGGCCAGTCTGTGGGACAGTTCTAAAATTTAGACACAGAGCTGCAGATATCCAAGAGGAAGCTTTTGCAGGGTCAACTGAGCTGGGTGTACCTTTGTCCTCTCCCTGTGTGGAAGTCTGGCCAATGCTGAATGGGCTCTCCGGTTCTATTCGTATTGTGTTGTCTTATTGTCATCAATTGGCAGAGTAGGTTGACAGTGGCTTGCTGGCCAATATCAGAATCAAGTTAAGAAACTGGAGTATTGTACCTAGGCCAGACTGGTGGACGATAGCAGATTTCCTTCCGCAAAAAATATTAGCAAACCAAGTAAATTCCTTATGACAACTGAGTAGTTCCATGCTCACCGTTATTGTTCCTGGCTTGTTGTTTCAGATTGTGTAATGAACTGAAATTAGATTTACCCACTGAAGCACTAGGAATTCAGATTCCTGGGTCTTGTTCAATACTTCAGCTCTCTGGGTTGTCGGTCCACGGATGCATTTTTCCATCGTGATGGTGCGGCACGTGCGGACGGAGTTTTTGTGTCGTCTTGAAGCTCAACCTGGTGACCTTGAGGAACGTCCCTTGCCCGTGAATGATCATTAAGCTGAATCATTAACTCTGAGGCCCACTCCACAGTTACTGTCTGACCCTGTTGAGCATTTCATGGATCTTCTGCTTTTACTTCATGTTTTCAGTACTGGTGTAGGTGAAATTTTCAGATAGGAATTCAGCCAGGGGAATGTAAGACTAGTCAAAGCTGTAAATGGTAAAGGTGATTGCAGCAACTCACCAAGACTCGCTTCACCCTAACTTGGAAATATATCGCCGTTCCTTCACTGTCACTGGGTCAAGCTCCTAGAACTCCCTCCCTAACAATATTGTGGGTATACCCACACCTCAAGGATTGCAGCAGTTCAAGAAGGCAGCTCACCACCACCTTCTCAAGGGCAATTAGAGATGGGCAATTAAATAGGGGGTTTGATAGGGTGGGATTTTCATTGAAGCAGAGACTATAGTCTCCAGAGTACAGAAAAATCAGAAGCAATTGCATTGAAACGTAGAAAGTTCCTATAGGGTGACAGGATAGATGCAAACTATCTTTTCCCTGGCCGGGGTGTCTCAAACCAAAGGTCAGCCTCCGAATAAAGGGTCAGCCATTCAAGAGTGAGTGAGATGAGAAGAAATTTCTGCACCCAGAAAGTAGCAAATTTTGGAATTCTCTGCACAAGAGACTGTGGGGGCTCAACGTTTGTATATTTAGGACAGATTGATAGACTTACTTAGATATTAAGGGAATCCAAGGATGTAAGGTTAGCACAGCCGAGTTGCACTGAGGTAAAAGATCAGCTGTGATCTTGTTGACCAATGGAGCAAAGGACTGAATGGCTGACTCCTGCTTCGTATGTTCTTCTAAAGGAACTCAGACTGTGAGGTAGTGTAGAGGCCAGACACGGTAGTGTAGCGGTTAGCGTAACGCTTTACAGTGCCAGAGACCCAGGTTCAATTCCAGCCACTGTCTGTAAGGAGCTTGTACGTTCTCCCCGTGTCTGCGTGGGTTTCCTCCGGGTGCTCCGGTTTCCTCCCACATTCCAAAGACATATGGATTAGGTATTTGTGGGCATGCTTTGTTGGTGCCAGAAGCATGGTGACACTTGAGGGCTGCCCCCAGAACACTCTACGCAAAAGATGTATTTCACTGTGTGTTTCGATGTACATGTGACTAATAAAGACCTGATCTGATCTGATCTGAGAGATGACATCTGAGAGATGACTTCTCACAGTGGCTCTCTGTACTAAGAAAGGGAACCTCTGCAGACTTCTGCACTGTAACATTGCAGCAACATACAGCGAGCATCTGCTCGCATGCAACAATTCTTAAAGTGGTACCACCCAAAAATGTGTCTGTTAAAGACTCTTCGACAGGATGAGTTAAGAGAAAGCCTGAAGCTATAGCTCTACGTGCAAGCATATACAGCAGCAACATCTCGGTGTGAAATAGGCAATTAAATATTGATTGCTAATGGTTTCCTAGGTCTCTGGAGGGTTTTAGCTTCAGCTGACAAAAATAATTCAGCCCCATGTTTATGTTTGCAGTTTATGCCCCCTGAGAATAAAATTTGCCATCCATTCATACACTTGCTGGCAGCTTCAGGCCAACCCATTTCTATCATAACACAGATGGATGTACCATATGCTTGGAGTTTTTCTACCCAAGTGCTGGCTTCAAACCATCAGGAGTTTCCATGGTATTCACATTAGCGAACATAATTTTATTGATAGGTTTTGGACACAATAGCTCCCTAAACCACTGCAGTGTGCACTGTGGCATTCTCCTTTCCAGTTTCCAAGCTGATGATTACAGCACCAATCAAGGTTGGGCTTTTCAAAGAGAAGATCATGATTCGTGAAAGGCACAGTACTTTTTTCCACATCTTTGGGTTGCCTGTCCAAAGGGAGCCCCACTGTACAGCTATCTCCTTCTCCCTCATCACAATTATTTCTGACAGCTGCTCTCCTTTCAATAAAGTGAACAACTCATGGCATCATACGTTACAGCTGTCCCATGACAATGTGGACCGCACCATTTAATTATAGATGTTTTAAGTTTTAAATATTATCATTTTATAAGGGCCCTTCAGTTTTAGAATTAAAGAGAGTGTCTTTCAGAAGAACTTGTGATCAATGACATGACAATTTAATTCTACTTCTCACTTTAACTTATCACAGCCAAATCTTTTGGGTATCAAACACCTAGTGACTGATACTGCTCTTTTATTTAAAATGGGCAAGCTGCCTGTTCTCCTTGTGGTTCACCAGCTGCTAACAGAATCACAGGAATGTGTGGCTTTCAAATATAACATTTCTGAGACTGTAATTTCAGGAATAGCAACAAAATAATAGAAGCCAATCTGTGATTATTTTATGATTATAGCAATACAGAAAGAGGCCCATTGGCCTATCCAGTCCATACACTTTCAACGTACACAGACACAAAACACTTTATAGAAGCAACAACAATTATCACAGAATTGTAGTGTTTTGGGAGGTGACCAAAGTTGTTGTGTTAATGATTGGCTTTGAAGAGGATGTGCAAGGAGAAGAATGTGGACTAAGGTCAGGATTGAGAGCGAGTGAGAAGACAATTTGATTGATGGTCAAAGATGGAGAGTTCAAAGGAGTCCAAAGTTGGGAGAATGAAAAGTATACATTGATACGTAGGAAGCTGCAAAAGGAAGGAGGGACTTTTAAGCAAGGAGCTTGAATTTGGTGGACTGTAGAATGGGTAGTTCTCAGAATTAATCATGGACAGAGATAAGAGAGTGTTGGTTATCATGGGGGAATCTCAGTTAATATCTATTCACAGTGCTTGGGAGGCTGGGGCACTGAGGATACTTAGATACCACTTGATTTTTCATCATTGATACCTCACATCGGTTCAATCGTCAATGCATCATGTTACAGCTTCAATAAGTCAGGCAGGCAGCTTTACAATATATTTGGTTTAAATAGTCTGGAGAAAATCAAATTCACGTTGTGAAAAGGTGGTTTTAGAAGTGGTTTTGCAGATTTTGCTTTTTTTTGTCCACTTAACTGCCTTGGATTCAGGTAGTTTTGTATTTCGCTTATGTCTTTGAAATGTGTCCAATACTTAAGCTGGAAAAAATCTTGGAATTTTTATAGAAAAGTTTGAAAGGCAATGGAGGAATAGCAGATAAAAGAATCCGCATCAAACTGGAATTATTCCCAAGGCAATTATTCTCTCATTCATAGCTAAACAGAAGGAATTTGTTGCAACACTGCCCGGCTTCACTGTGGATTATGGCCACGTGCTTCAATCTGACCAGTAGACAATTTCCTCCATGGGCATAGCTCTAAAGGTCCTTTAAACATTTATCCTTTATATCTCGAGCTCATTACAGACTTGTTGCACCTTTGCCCTGAAATACTTAAGATGCATAATTCTGCAACTATCTTCACGGGCCAAACATCTCTGGGGTGGTCGGGGAGATCTATCACATATTCTGGGCCTTGGACCTTTCCTCCATGCTGACCTTCTCCTCACTTACTTTCACTTCATTATTACTTAGAACTTGTTGTCACTCCTCCTGTTGCCAAAAGCAGTCAAACAGGTTGAAATGCTTTTGGGGCATTTCTAAAAATGCTGCAAGAATTTTTTGTTTCTCATGGCCCAGTTTCTTTAAGTAGACACATCTCTTTAACTTTTATCCACACTGCAATTTTCTGGTTCTCCCTTCCCCACCCTCCAATTAGGCTGGCTCCAATACAAGCCTGAAACGGAAGTGGGAGCTCTGAATTATTTCAAAGATGAGCTGACCACGGAAAATGATGTGAAGTTGTTGTATAGCATTGCTGGCAAGGTTTGCCCTGGTTCCCAGCCGTGTTGCTTGAACTTTGCCAGAACCCAGCATTCCACATACTGATGTGATTTGGCAGTTACAGAATGATGCATAGGTTTTTTATTACACAAAAACTTGAAGTAAAAAATTAGATCCTTCCATCACCAGCATAAATTGTTCAGCAGAAGAGAATTATCTGATAGCAGATGATTCATTTTAGAAGTCAATGTGTAAGGTCGGAGACCTCCAGTCTAATCCCTTGATCTTGCTATTGTTAATGTTGATATTGGGCAAATTAAAAAAGTAACACTGCAGGGTCATAAGGGATATGAGGTCCTCTGATTGGGGTGATTGGTGGTGCATTACTAATGAAAGCCTCTTAACTAAAACATGAACAATCCTGTAGTCAGCTGTCCTGTCTCAGCACTGAGATGCAATATTAAGTCTGTACAACATGCAGTGCTTAGGAGCAGATAAATTCAGATTTTTGTTAACAATGCGTGCATTTTAATTAATATATTATTACAGAGTATTAAATGTTATATAACAGAGAAGAGTGGAGGCAGTCTAACATCAATCAAAGTAGTACCACAGCACATCTGGAATTTTAGCTATGAGGCAAGGTTAGTCCACAGCACAGAGGCTTGATTGTGTCCTATATTTTCAAAACAATATTGCATTTATATATTAGCTTTCGCATCCCTTTTTTATCTTACGTCAATCAAGAATTTTCTCAATGTAACCATTGTTGTGGATGGAGGAATCATGGCAACCAATTTCAAATAGAAAGCTCTCGTAAACAATAATGAGATAACTACCAGAAAATGTATTTTTGTAATGTTGATCAAGGGATAAATTGAAGGATCAGTAATGGAAATTCATCATAATAACTGCCCTGCTCTTGTGCACAGTAATGCTGTAAGAACCTTTACCCCCACTGAGTGAGAGCAGACTGAACCACTGTTACCTCAGGTAAAACAGTGCCTACGGTGTACCACCTATGGTGCTGGAGGCTCAGCCTAGATTTTTCTGCTGAGATTTTTTCATTGGACTTGAGCCCATAACGTCTGGGTTTAGAGGCAAGAGTGGTACCAATTGAGCCATAGCTACGTTATCATCATTTTATAGCATGAGGTAGTTAAATAAATAGTATAACCAATCAGAATAGATTTGTCCACAGGCCAGTGGCAGCCACATTATCGAGGCATGAACTGGATTGTGGGAAGCTGATGGATTAATCTTCATTTGACAACTGACAAACTGGACCACCTCACGACACATTGTCCTGAGGAGTTAAAGTAGCAAAAATGTCTGGCAAAAATTGCTTAGTCCAGAAAATGCAGATTTCGGAGTGAGTGTACTCATAATGCAGGAGATACACTCAGGAACTTCTACAAATCAAATGGAGCCACAAGAATGTCTGGAGAAATTTCTCTCCTACCTAATTTACTTCTGGATGCAAAATAAATGCTGGATAACTTCAGGAAATGAAGTCGGATATAAAATCTTATGAATCCAGAAAGAACCTTAACAATGCATGAGAATGCAGATAAAATTGCATATTAAGCAAAAATAATATAATTTTGCAGAAGCAGCAAGAGCTGGAAAGAAATGTAGACAAGGTAGTTCACAAGACAAGGGAGCAGGAGTAGGCCATTCAGCCCATCGAGTCTGCTCCATGAGCTAAAGAAAGAAGAAAAGAAGAAAAAGAAAAAAAAGAAAAAAAAACTATTCCTTTCTAGCCCCAATTTCCGGCCTTATTCCCATATCCCTTTATACCTTGACTAATTAGATACCTATCAATCTCCTCCTTAAACACCTCCAATGATCAGCCCTCCACTGCTGTACCTGGCAAAGAATTCCTTAAATTCACTACCCTCTAGCTAAAGAAATTTCTCCTCATTTCTGTTTTAAACAGGTACTCTCTAATTCTAAGATTGTGCCCTCTGGTCCTGGACTCACCCACCAAGGGAAACAGCTTCGCCACATCTACTCTGTCCAGTCCTTTCAACATTCTAAATGTTTCTATGAAGTCCCCTCTCATTCTTCTGTACTCCAGTGAGCACAGTCCAAGAGCCGACAAACGTTCATCATATGTAAGCCCTTTCATTCCGGGAATCATCCTCGTAAATCTCCTCTCCTTGTGGGAGTCAACTGAACTTCCTCCTATTTCACTTCTCAGAAGGACTCCATTCTATTCTCCCAGTTTCTCTGTCTCCATCATGTCTGTTCTGAGGCTGGAACCTTCTAATAGTCATCGTTTTTCCTCAGTTGAGGATACCCCTCCACTATAATTGATGGTAACCTTGACATAACATTTGGCTTATCCTTATTTTTCGCCACACCATGCAACAGATCATCCTCCACCACGTCTGGCACATCCAGTGTGATGCCACCATCAAACATATCTTCTCTCCCTTCAACATTCTGTATGGACCAGCTCTTCCTAACATTTTGGTTCATTCCTTAAGCATTACCAACACCCCCTCAGCTTCCCACTGCACTGTTCCATGCCAGTGTCAATTTTTTTAACTCCTCACATCCCACTATCCACAGATCCAAGCCATCTTTCCAGGGGAAACAAAGAATTACAATATTTCTTTCAATGTACAATTCTATATTGCTGCTGAAGTTGTTCTCTCTTTTATACTGCAGAGTGGATGGCTGCTGCTTTGCAGAACACTTTGTTCAGTCCACAATAGTAACAGCAAAATTCCAGTTGTCTGTCCATTCCAAATCTGACCGTTCTGCACCTCATTACCCGAGGTGACTCCTGGACAACGTTGAGTTCAACAATATCAGATAATGATTCCAATGTTTCATTCACACTTCCTCTTGACCGATCTTTTGTTTCTTCACTTTTCCCATGTAACCTCCTCCCACCATACACTGTTGTCTCTTTGGTTCTTCAGTCTCTCCTCCCTTCCATCATATCACAGTTTCATTTTGGCTTTCCTCCCGTCTACCCTTTCTCTGCATCTTAAAGGCAGGCACAGTAGTGTAGAGGTTAGCGTAACGCTATTACAGTACCAGCAACCCGGGTTCAATTCCCGCCGCAGTCTGTGAAGAGTTTGTACGTTCTCCTCGTGTCTGCGTGGGTTTTCTCTGGGTGCTCTGGTTTCCTCCCACATTCCAAAGACGTACCGGTTAGGAAGTTGTGGGCATGCTATGTTGGCGCCGGAAGCGTGGCGCCACTTGTGGGCTGCCCCCAGAACACTCTACGCAAAAGATGCACTTCACTGTGTGTTTCGATGTACATGTGGCTAATAAAGAGATATGATCTTATCTTAAAATTTGTTTTTTCTCTACAACAGTTCTCCAATTTTATGAAAACTCATTGACTTAAAGCATTAACTCTGTTTCTCCTTCCAATGCTGCCTGATCTGCTGATCATTTCCAGTATTTCTGTTTTTATTTCAGATCTCCAACATCTGTACTACTTTAATTTTATATCTTAATGGCAAGTTTCCTGCATATGTTCTTTTTAATGATGCCTCTGTAGCTCCAGTTTCAAGGACTACTTGTCAATGGAATGTTGTAGTACAAACAAAACAAACTCCATTAATGTGAAAATGCTCTTTGCCTGCACCAAAAACAAGCTCATAGCAAACTGGAAGCCCATTTTACAAAGTGACCAACTGAAGTCAACGGAAAACATATTCCGGCTAGGAATAAAACTTGCAAAGGCCGATTTTACTTTCATAACTTCCATGGTTGACAGCATCTGATTGTTCAGTCACAGACTGATACATAAAAAAGTGAAATAGATCATGTAGAAATCAGTTGTCTCCTTTTGAGTGCCATTCTCCTGAAGATCTAATCAATAATGTATTAGAAGCCTTTCATGTGGTGTGATCTTCGGTAAGTCACACCTTCTCAGTTGCACTTTCGTAGTAACACTTATATTGCAATAAATAGCATACATTCTGATTTAGCGAGGTGTACTAATCTAAAAACAGCCTTAAACTTTCACAATCAGGATTGAGTGGTTGTGCTAACAAAAGATGACATACACAAAGAGACCATCCAATCAAAGTATGCATCATATTATAAAATATACAGATAGGTTAAAACAATAATTTAAGAGACTGAAGATGTATATAACTTGCAAAATTTAAAGTACAAACATAGAGATAGAAGAAGAAGGCTGAAAGATTAGAACAGCAGGACAACTGGTGATGGATTGTTTCTGCTGGCCTGCAGCTGAGGCAGTTTGGGTGAATAGAGCAACCAGGGATAACCCACAAATCACTGCATTAGTAATTATCTGCTGAACAGTAAGCATGAAAAATACGATAAGCATGTTTTTCTCAAAATGTGTATGATTCAAATAATGCTTATTTCATATTCTAAGTGTCTTTTTGGGTCAGTTGTGCAATTGTACAAATGAATTCATTGACAATTCCAAACTTTTTGATTGTATGCTGACGCACCCGTGCACATTCTGCAAATATTTCCAGTCAGCACAAGACAATTTTTTGAGTACAGTATTGGCTAAAGGAGTGCTGCCTGATTGGCAGTGCTGTAACATTTTGAAAGGACAAACTAATCTCGGAGACCAGTAGCAGTGGAATGCTGTTGATCTTAGACCTGGAAAGACACTTAAAGGGGGTAATTAGCATGCTGGCCTTTAACCTCTCGCTTCTGGAATTAGATTGATGGGATGAAAATTGTCAGTTGGTGAATGTTATCTAAAATGAGTTTGGGGCAGTCTGACATCAGTCAGTATGTGGACACCCAGTACAAAGCTGATTCAGGACTAAAAAGGTAATTTCACTCAGGGAGGCCACAGGCTCCTGTGAAAAACGAAAGAAAAAAGGTCACTGTGGTGAAGTAAAATATGTTCTTCTAAAGTTGGAATTAAAGCAATGGTTGAAGAGGAAAGAGTGTTTTACTTTTCATCTGATTGATACACTTGACTTGTGCTGCATGCTGAGTGCCCAAATTGGAATAGTTGCATTAACCATTATTCACATCTGTCAGTTTGATGATTTGATGAGCACAATAAGAGGCTCAAAAAAAGGTGTCACTGTAGCTTAACGGTAAAGTGCTGGCTTCCCATACTGATGATCATTGGGACCATGTCTGGAGCCTGAAACTGCTACGTTGAATATCTTCAGGGCGAACTTGAGTTCTTGGGTAAATCCCCATTCAAAACGATTACTAAGCCCAATGGCTTTCACAACTAAATATCAGCTACATTGGTAATTTAATAACTATCTCATAGTAGGTTATTGCCTGTATCATTAAAGCAGACCATACTCATTCACCAAAAATGGTATGGCTATAAATAAATATAAATATGCCTGAATATTGAAACTAATTATTTAGATGTTACTGCCAATAGCAATGGAGATAAGAAACTAATTATATAATAGAAAACCATTTCTGAGGTCAACTAGCCTGTTGTTTTCATGAGTGGTTGGCTCCACCTGTAAAGTTCGTGTTGTATCACATAAATGATTTGACTTAGTACACATCAGATGTAAAGGAAATTCAGAATTTGCAGTGAAGCATTTACAACTGCTTTACGTAATCATGGTTTCACTCTCTGTTCACATTTCTGGTTTGGCCTCAGATCTCATCCAGTGGATTTCATTCATTGCTCAATATAGGAATCGGTCATTTAACAAGAAATTGCAGCTAGTTCAAGGCCATTTGTGGGTTGGCTCAATGGAGGAAACATCATTATGATAGAATGAATTTTTCAACTGGTACATTGACTATTCTTAGCTGAACCTCCACCCACTTCAGCAGAAAAAAAAACAATGTGCAATCTCATTACATTGTCTGACTACAAGCTCTCTGAAGAATCCAGACTAAACATAAATAATACTATTCATTGAATATAAATGTGAGGAACCAATAAAGATTGAAAGGGAGAGGCTTTCAGAATATATTTTACAACAAAAAAAATCTGGTAATAGAAAAGTCAAATTACTGAAACTGTAAATTGTATTAATTTGCTTATGAATGTTTCACTGCATTAATTAATAAACCAGATGAACTCTTTGTTAAATCCAGATCTATACATTTCAATACATATTTATAATTCAGTAACATAAACTAGGCCGTGATATTACCATGACTTAAAAATTTGACATAAACATTCAGCATTACTCTTAAAAATGGAGTTATGGGAAACAACAGGTAATAATGCCCTACACTCTCTGATAAATTTTGCATATGGTTTTAATGAACTTAATAAAAAATAGATGATCAGATGATATGTTGTAGTTGGGGTTGATAAAAAGAGACGTCTGCACAGTAGTCTGATGTGTCGTATTAAGGGTTGATAGAAAGATTTCTGTACTGAGAATTGCAAGCACCTAACTAAAGCCGTATTCTCTCATTTTTAAGCAGATTTATATTTTGTATAATTTCTTTTCCATGTGCCCATTGAAGTTTAATCCCTACCAGGAGGAGTATGAATAAGCATATTTTAACCATAAAACCCATATGCAGTGCTTAATAATATATCACTTTCTAAAAAAAACAAAAATACACTGAGGTTACTAAAGTATTCACACTGCAAACAGAAGCCAAGGGAATAACTATGTGTATTTCTTTGCCCCTTTTGTCTTCCTCAGTAAAAAATTCCTTCTGTTTCCACTGCATTAATGGTGAATTTTTTTTTTATGTTAGCTACATTTTAGGAACGCTAGGTCTAGCTGTAACTAGCCACGGCACAGCTACTGTATTTCAGAATGTAGCATTTTGATCATTAATTTATCACAGTTCTAGCAGTTTGTTTGACAGGTATGGATTCTTTCATCTAATGGCTACACAGCAAGTGTGCAGTACACTAAAGCGTGGATGCCACTGACTTCAGGTAGGGAAGCAGCAGACAACAGCCACCTTCCTACCTTTTGCCAATTTAGTCTATTTTTCAAAGACAAAACAAAAGGTACATATAATAATTGATGAGAATTCAGCTCTGCTTGTTATACAGCACCAATTTTTAAGCATTTTTATGAGAACTTCATTGCACATGAACAAAAGATTTGGCATCTGTCACTATATCAAGTTGTGTGAACTCAATGAACACTGGAAAACAGTGCATGATTTGCTTATATTAAACGTCTAGGTTGTGCATTGTTAGAGGATAATTTTGTATGTGCGCTTAATAGTCAGAGGAAATTGTATTTTCTATTGTTGAAAATTTTGCAAAATTAAAATGCATATTTTTGTTTGCATGGGCACAAAACTGCCGGATGATTGCATGAATTAGACATAAACATAACTTGTCAAGAAACACTTCTAAATGTAAAAGAAATGGGTTTAATAAAGATAGTTATGTTTATGCAAAGCACAGACAGATACAGTATTAAAAGGCTTTCCCTAAAATATACAACTTCTGTTGCTAAAAAGAGCTCTCCCAATTAAGGTTCCAGCAATCATATGTAGATGTTCTATTCCTACAAATCCTTCTTGAACAGGAATAATAATTAATCCACTTGCACCTTTGGTATAACACCTTTTCTTTTCCTAGAATTATGGGAAGAGGGAATGAAGCCTCAATAGGTGTTCCTCATATGTAGGAGAATATGACAGAATACTCCACAATAACACCATGATATTTTTAAAAGACTGCTCTTTTTATTCTTTGAACTATGGCTGCCACTAGCTAGGCCAGCATTTAATGCCCATCCTAACTGCTTCAGAGAGGGTGGCAGCGAGCTGCCTTCATGAACTGTTGTAGCCTGTGTGATAAAGACATTCCTGGAGTATTGTATGTTGGAGTGTTCTGTGATAGTGTAGCGGTTAGCGTAACACTATTACAGCACCAACGACCCGGGTTCAATTCCCGCCGCTGTCTGTAAGGAGTTTGTATCTTCTCTCCATGTGTCTGCGTGGGTTTCCTCCAGGTGCTCCGGTTTCATCCCACATTCCAAAGATGTACAGGTTAGGAAGTTGTGGGCATGCTATGTTGGCGCCGGAAGCGTGGCGACACTTGCAGTCTGCCCCCAGAACACTCTACGCAAAAAGATGCATTTCACTGTGTGTTTCGATGTATATGTGACTAATAAAGAAATCTTTTCTTATTTTAATCCATGAATGAGAAGGAACTTGTGACATACTTCCGTGTCAGGATGGTGTTTAAAACATGGGGGTGGGGGGGGGGGGCAACAGAATTTGTACCTGTTTTCTTTGTCCTTGTAGGTGGAAGAAGTCACAGATTTGTAAGGTGCTGTCAAAGAAACCTCAGTGAGTTGTTCCAGTGTGTCTTCTAGATGTTACACATTGTGGCAATGCTCCTTCCATTACTTTGCTCATAGCTGAGGGTGCACTAGTGGGGCTGGACTGGATTTGTCCACATTTTGTAAACAAGACATACTTGGGTAATTTTCCACATGTTGGGAAGATGCTAGTGATTCTATTAGAACAGGTTGATCAGGTGTATAGCACAAGTTTTCAACACCACAGCCGCCAGACCTATAGGTTGCACTGTATCCAGTGCTCTCAGCTGTTATTCGAAATCACATGGAATGAATCAAGTCAGCTGATGACGGGCTTCTGTGAGGGGACGAGCTCAGGTGTTGGTTTATTATTGTCACTTATACTGAGGTACAGTGAAAAACTTGTCTTGCATACTGATCGTACTGGTCAATTCATTACACAGTGCACTTACATTGAGTTAGTACAGAATGCATTGAGGTAGTACAGGTAAAAACAGTAACAGTACAGAGTAAAGTGTCACAGCTACAGAGAAAGTGCAGTGCAGGTAGACAATAAGGTGCAAGGTCACAAGGTAGATCGGGAGGTCAAAGTCCATGTCATCGTATAAGGGAACCGTTCAATAGTCTTATCACAGTGGGATAAAGGCTGTCCTTAAGCCTGGTGGTATGTGACCTCAGGCTCCTGCATCTTCTACCTGATGGGAGAGGAGAGAAGAGAGAATGACACGGGTGGGTGGGGTCTTTGATTATGCTGGCTGCTTTGCCCAGGCAGCGAGAGGTATAGACAGAGTCCAAGGAGGGGAGGCTGGTTTCCATGACAGACAGGTCGACAGGTCATAGGTTCTATGATGGATTATTCACTCAGCAAAAATAGTGAAGATAGTTGCAAGTGGTTTAGTGTTGCACTTCAAACAAGCTGGGTTCTACGTTGTTAGGATGGGGATGTTCATGGAGGTTCCCCCCACCCTCCGCTTCCCAGGTCAGCTGATTAATTGCCTCTGACCATCCACAACAGGACTTATGGGTCAGATTGCCCTGCTCCACCTACATTGGGCTGAGTTGGAATGTTCGTCGGACTGGCATCTCACATTTAGGGGCATGCTCTTCTGCACATCACTTTGACCCAGGGTTGCCCCTCAGGCTTGATATTAATGATAGGATAGCAGATATGCTGAGCCACCAAGTCCCAGAACTGGGTGGGATAAAATTCTGTTGCTGCTGATGGGTCACAGCACCAGGAAGAGTCCCTGTTTTGAGGTGCTCGATCAGCATGGTGTGAGTACAAGACTTTGTTTCCACATGTCTGGGCACCCTATACAAACTCTCATGGGCAAATGCATATGTGGCAGGCTAGATTGTTGAGGAAGACTTCACTGGGGAATTTCCCTTGCGTTATTCTCTCCTTCATCCACCGCTGACTCCTCCAGGATGCCCGGGAAGCAGGTTGGTCACTTAAATATTACAATGAGGCTGCCTGCCTTCATTTTAGTCATCGTTCAGTTTTTAGCCTCTGGCAGCTGGGTTTCCCAGGCCTCAAGAAACTTGACAGCTGAAACCAGGTGAGAAGAGCTGAATCTGTGGCATTAATGCCTTTGCAAGACTGCCTGTGAGCAGGGCAAAGGGGAACGTTTCTTCCAAGCCCAATAAGCTACCCAGTAATCTGCTCCCCAAACTTCACCTCCAAAAGTACCATCAGACACATCTCCCTAACTCCTGCATACCATCACCTGTTCTCCCCTCATGAGTCCTCCCATCCTGCTACCAGGAACTCCTTATAATCTTTTTTTTAAATTCATTTGTTTTTACGGGAACTGGTCATCACCAGAAAGCCAGCATTGGAGAGAATGAACTTTTGGTGTGGTGGATGGGATCTCACCAAGCAGATCGCTTTGTCCAAGATGAAGTCAAACTACACTCATCAAAACGTAGAATATTCCATCACACTCCTCATTTTCACATTGTAGATGGCCGGAAGGCTTTGGGATGTAAGTAAATCTTTTGTTGCAGGATACCCAGCCTCTGACCTACTCTTGTAGCCACCAATACCTGTTCACAAGACCGAAGAAGCATTCTTTCTGCCTGAGAGGGTCTAGTCTGTCCCACAGGCAGTCTGTGAGCAGGAGCTCTCACATGAGAATATCTTTAACAGCTCTGTGGTTGAATTCTGCAGAATATTTGGGTGAACCTTTCTTCCTGGTCTCTTATCACGTCCCACCTCGCACTGAACTTGCCTTCATGATAAAGAAAGTGAAACAAGTCCTGGATTTTAGCAGAAAAAGGCAGAAAAAGACAGAAAAGAACAAATAAGTAATCGATTATGTTTACATTTTATGTAATTAAATTGTCTGATAACAATTAACACTTGAAGAAATGAGAGTCCACAACTGTAAGACTTCATCTTCAATGTGAGGGTGGTTGAGTGACATGAATAGAACTGATCATGTTGTTAAAGGATACTCAGTCTGAACTAGAAGAGATTCAAATTACTGGTGTAAGTTAGTCTGTACCTACTGTGCAAATATAGCAACATCATGCTATTCAATGTACATTGACAGGAGTGAGATAGCAAAATGCCAATTTTGCAAAGCTAGTGCCAGAATGACACATTGTGGACATGCATCAACCCTTGCCTGAAGTTTTTCTAACATTTACGCATTAATAACAAAAAGTACCGTGACCACTGATGAAATTTTGATGGCAAATTTTGGACTTGTATGTCTAATATGCATTAATCATGGTTTGTTGCATTCAAACATTAATATTCATGCATAAGGAATGTCTTGAAAAAAGTTTATATGTTGCAAGCTTGGAGGTCTCTGACTGATTATGCTGATGGTTGCTTTTTTACTTGTTATATGTTCTGCCATATGTCAATAAAGTTTGCAGCAGATTTTACTGCAATCTACCAATTGAAAGATCAGAATAAATTTTTAGGACAATTTGGGCCTTTTGGGAAGAATGACATTGCATTTTCCTTCACAAGGAAGAGGTTTAGTTTTAGGGTTTCATTTAACAATGATTAATCCAAAAACAAACAATCATCTTATTTACTAAATCCTTTAAATTATTTTAGGTAAGAATAAGTGTTAAAGTTTAAAGTAGATTAGGTAAGAATAAGTATGAGGCAAATGAATGTGTTAAGAACACATGGTTCTTCTGACCTACTATACTGCTCTTTAAGGTGCTGGAGAAAAAGATTTCCAAAATATTTTCCTTCTTATTGGCCCTGGGATTTTCCCTGTACTTTTGCCCTTCTCAGTAGTTTACATAGTTTAGGATGGGTGGGATGTGGGGAGGAAACGGATGAGAAGTGTTAAAGCGGGAAGCTCCAGCTGTAATGAGTATGGGACGGATGTGTGGAAGCAGGCGATGTTTTCTTGTCCCTCATTTTCATACACTGGACTCCAAGGAAACGAGTAAAGGTACATTGATGACCCACAGAGAGGAAATCATGATCAGAAATGCTTCTGAAAATGAAATCTTGGGAGACACTCTATCCACAAGAGTTTAAGAAACCAGTTAAAGCATATATTGTAGACCATACTCTGCATGTAAGGCATATCATTTAAACATATATCTATTATGAGTGATTAGCTGAGATATTAACAAGCAACTTTCTGAATCACGCTAAAAGATAGATAGGGTCCCTTTAAACATGCCCACTCCATTAAAATTGCTCAATACCCATTTTAGAATGGAACCACTCTTGTACTTTCTTTTTACATTAGTTATGTACATACAAACATGTATGTACAAATTAGGGACACTTGTCCCATTGACTCGACTCAACCATACAACATCCACAGCTGATCTAATTGTAACCTCAAAGCCGCATTCCCAGCAACTTTTCAATCTTTGCCTATCAATATTTGTCTACCTCAGTCTTAAAAGTAATCCGTTTCCACTGTCCTTTGAGGTGGAGAGTTCCAAAGATTCACAGCCCTCTGTTCGAAAAAAAAGGCCTTATCTCTGTCTTAAATGGGCAACCACTTACTTTTAAACAGTGACCATTACTTCGAGATTCTCCATTGATGAAATACTTCTCCACATCCGTCCTGTCAAGATCTCTCAGGAGTTTATACATTTCAATCCTTGTCTAATCAATCTTTCATCATAAGATGGCTTAATCAATCCAGGTATGATTCTAGTAAAAATCCAGATATCAGACTAGTAAACCTTTTTTGAGCAGTTTCCAACATATTTACATCCTTCCTTAAATATGGAAACCAATACTGTACACCTTACTACCAAAGCAGTCTCCCTGATCCCCTATATAACTGAAAGTTGACCTCACTACTTTTGTATTCAGTTTCCCTCAAAATAAACCATAACATTCTTTTAGCTTTCCTAATTACTGGTTGAATGTCCATACTCACCTTTTCTGAATCATGCAATAGAACGCCCAGATTCCTCTGCATCTCAGAGCCCTGCAATCTTTCACCACTTAGATACTATGTTTCTTTTTATTTTTCTTGCCAAAATGAACATTTTTTCATTTTGCCACTTTATACTCCATTTGCCAGATCTTTGTCCATCCACATAACCTATCTATATAGATATGGAACCTCCTGACATCTTCTTGACAGCTTACATTCCTATCTGTCTTTGTGTCATCAGCAAATTTAGCACACACACATTTGTTGATATAAGTTATAAAAAAGTTGAGGCCCAGCACCAATGACTGTTACACATCCGTCATTATATCTTACCAACCAGAAAGACAATTTCTACCCACTGTCTGATTTCTGTTAGCCAGCTAATCTTCTATCCACGTTAATAAGTTACCTCCTACACTATGAGATTTTATTTTCCATAACATCCCTTGATGTGGCATCCTTCTGAAAATCTAAGTATAACATATCCACATTTTTCCTTTCATCCGCAGTACATTATTTCTTCAAAGAACTCCAAAAAATTGTCAAACCTGATTTTCTTCCACAAAACCATGTTGACTTTGCCTGATTACCTTGAATTTTTCCAAATGCCAATAATAGCTACTAACGTTTTCTTTCCCACAGATGTTACGCTAACTACTTTCTATCCCCCTTCCCTTTTGCATAAAGGAGTTCCATCCACTATAAAACCTTTCCTGGATCAAGGGAGTTTTGCAAAATGAAAACCAAACCATCGACTATTTCACTAGCTAATTCTTTCAAGACCCTAGGAGGAAGTCAATCATGATCCAAGAAAATGGAGTTTTGAGATTTTGAAATAGCTTACTTGATAATTTTTTTCATTAGGTTACATACTGTACATTTGTCCATTGAACCTTCAGTCACTTGAATTGTGATGAGATTTTTACAACTCTTTCAGGGGTGATCTTTCATAAGGCAGGTTATCAACACCATGCAGTCATTGACAGCAACAATACCCAATGATGTCCCCTGTTCCACATAGAGTTTTATTTAATTCCTGCTTTGTGAGAATTAGTTCTGTAATATGTAAAGAGTTGAGATTAGCTCCTAAAAATATAGGAACATGGAAAGATTACTCATCCATCCAACTGCTTCCTTTATCATCCAGATACTTGAAATATTCTTGAGCATGTTCCAGTGGCACCTGTTGATGTGGTGATGCAGTAACTTGAAAAAGGAGCAGCACAGCATTCACACATTTGTTTTTCCTAATGTAGTCAGATATAAAGTAACCCCACAATGATGTTCCCTCTGGGAGCCATCTGAAAGCATGCTCTAATTATATGGAATCTTCATTTTTGGCATCAAGTGCACATGCCTACCTCCACACAGCCGAAAGCAATCATGGTATTTTGGACATAGGGCCTGGGAGAGTGGCCTAAATAATAATGTTTTGCTTTAGTATTTTATATTTGGCAAAATATTAATTGGATCACACCCAAGGTATTAAAATACGCCTACAGAATGATTTTTCTTGGATGTTGTTCTTGCTTTAAGTATTTGTACATAATTACTCGGCTTCTTTATACATACCATGGAAAGTTTCCTTTACGATTGTCCAAAGCTATCTGATACAGTGGGAAAGGGCTTTGACTCCTATTCCTAAAGTTATTTCAAACTCCTTTCCTACACAAGACCCGTTATAAATATTTATAGAACTTTTCAGTGCAAGAGCTTAACAAGGGCATTGTGCTTAACAGAAAAGTAATTAATTTGTGAAAAAAACCCAAAGCAACACACCAACCAAAATAATTCAGAATATTTTAGCTTTCTCGGTTTGTCCTTCCCCCTTGAGCTTGGTGTTGTCCTGATTTATCTCTTCTTCTGCTTCTTCAAACTTTGTTGTTATCCTGCATTATTGAACATGGCCCTTCACTAGATTCTCGGCATTTTTTCCACACAAAGTGTTGAAAGAGAGGTATGGTGGAGAATCATTCTTCTGAAAAATACCATTAAGTGTATCAATTTTAAAAACAGACCACTCATGTTATCTTCAATTCACAATGGCAATTAATCTGACTTAATTTGACCCGCATCACCATTTTCCTGATATTATCTATGTCTTACACAGTTTGAGAATTGGAATGTTTCTGACAACTAAAAAGAGTATACTTGATATATGAGGTTGGAAGCTGTTTTTTTTTCCCTGTGTTTTAATTCTATTGTTTACTGAATCACCAAAAAGCAATAGGGAATAAAAATTGTCATATCATCTCAAAACATTTTACTGTTGAATATATGATCCCAGGATATAATTATTTCTCCATCAAAAATACAGTGAGGTCAATGCTTATTGCATATGATCTTTCTGTGCTACTCTAATCTTTGGTGGTAACATACAGATAGTGAGTCCAAAATGATAAATACATACTGTTGTCTTCCAACCAAAGGTCTGCCTGCTGCCATTTTCAAGTGGGCCTCAAGTCTGGCAATATCATTTCTGTAAAAATTCAGCAGGAGGCTTGTTAGTAAATGCAGATTGGAGTCATACAATATAGGGAAGACCCAAGTGCCATTTTAACCCCTTCACCACCCCCCGCCCCCCCCAAAAACCATGCCACACTCAAAATATTGGTAGCTCACTACTACGAAGCAGAAAACCTGCTGGATTCTAAAAGAAATGAAGTTAAATGGTCTGTGCATAATTTTCTGGCAGCAAGATATATGCAGCACTTTTGACAACATGACACTGTGTTGGTGGTGCCACAGATGGATCCTCAACCCAGATTAGCACTCAAATCCCAGAGGGAACCGAAGGTTAGATTACCACAAGCTAAGCCATGCCGAGCAGGCATGCAGGAGAAGCACAGAATGATTTTTTTCTCCAACTTCACATCCTATCCCCAGCCTTCGACGTACCTCCCTGTACTCACACTCATGGAAAAAAAGAGCACTCGTAACTTATGGGACTTTCAAAATTAGGGAAGTATTACTCACAGAATCCATGTAACCTATTTAAAATGCTGAAAACAATGTGCGTAGACTTTGCATTTAAGAAGTAAATGTACATAATCACTGTGAAATGTTATTAAGTTCTTTACTATGCTTCCCAATGTAAACTAAATCCAGTAATTCAGCATGAATATGCTGCTATATATGGGGTTCTCAAATCCTTTCCTGTTTCTTTATTTTGATCGTTCCGTAAGGTAAAATTTACAATACACTTGATGTATTTTCAGGGTCCATGAGAAAGGCCAAATCAAGTTAGGATCAAAATGTATGTGCCGAATAATGCTGGAAGTTCCACATTGGGCCTGCCCCCAGCAGCTTCCTAACACACAGGCAAGTGTCACTTAAATAGGATATTTGAATCTGAATCTTTTTCCAGTGTAAATAGTCAATAAAGAGTTTTCAAATGTAGCATTTAAAATGGTCCTTATCTGCATTAAGTTAATTTTTTGGTTGGTAATTTTAAGACGTTGGGGTGCTTCAGAATCAGGTTTTGACATTTGCGGCTTCAGTTTGACTGTTAGATGCTGCTGCAACGTAAGTCTGTGGAGGCCTCTAACTCTCTCCAGCAATTGGCAGCATGCTACTGGATTTACTCTTGACATTCCAAATGAGGAGGAAGAGGAATAATGCCAAAGAAGACACAATGTCCTGCAAGAGAGCAAAGCAGGCAAGAGGCACATTCCACCCTGTCAGTACTGAGGAACAGAACCAGTTCATAGAGCAGCAGAACACATTGCAGGTACATTGTAACAGCTGGAAGAAGAGTATGGCCCAGCAATACTTCCGATCATTGTCGAGTTTCTCCTGATTAATTCCTTCCCTGTCTCCAAGTACCAATTCTTTCCATTTGTCCATTCCTGGTACCCACATGAATAATCTCATTTCTATTTAGTTATGAAAACAGCTACTTAAATTCAAACAAAACCTTTCAATGCTGAGATGGATGTCTTAAACCCAACAGCAACTGGACACAACCCATTTGAAACTTTACTGCTACCATAAAGTTTGTTTTTAAATGAACACACGTGTAAGATTCATAAGCGTGCTGCACAATATATGCACATATCATTCTGCTCTTAAAGTGCAAATTCTCTGTTAAAATGAATTCTTAATCCCAGTCTGTGCTTTCTGTACCATAGTATTTATAATGTAAAACCCCATATTTTTTGCCGAGGTGGGAATTGCTTTAGAAAGTCCATTTGTAGAATATGCAGATAAGTACACAAAACACAAGAAACTCAAAACAAATCGTGTCCTCTTTATTCAAAGGCTCCCCACAAACCGCTTCCCTGGAATTTTCTAACAACAATGTTGCAACCCAGACATTAGTTAGTTACATGACACTATCTTTAAAGAAGCAATGGCCTTAAAGCAACACTTATTGTTCACTGTTATCATTATGTATGATATAGCCTGGTGATGTGGTACGGTTTTCCTGTCACAACTACCCAGATACCTAATTGAACTGATTAGACAGAGATTTCCTGTGAGAGAACACACAAAAACACATTTTGCCATTTTTCCATTTGAGAAATAATAAAACACTAAAAAATACTGAAAACAGCTCAGAATTTAACTTTTTTGGGACTCTGTCAAAAATTATTAATTTAGTGAAATTGGGATTAAGTGTAAAGAGGAACTCTCTCTCTCTCACGCACATGTGCATGCTCTTCAGATCTTTTCATAATGGGAAATAGTGACGGTTTCTTTCACAAGCATAACTGATTCATAAATGAGCATTAGCCGCAGAAAGTCATGATCACATGCCTGATTACAAAGGATTCTGGAGGTAGTCAACAATTGCCAATAGATTTTACACTGTGACACAGCATGTGCGCAATAAAGTTCGAGAGGACTTGATTATCAATCTTCCTGTGGGAATAAACATGGGCAAGTAGTACAATTCAACTCTGACAAGCTTTAGAAAGCCATGATGAGATGCATATTATACACATATGTGCAAATCTACATGCCCTGAATGGATCTAATGATTTTTTGGAGGCCGATGCCAGTGTTAGACTCCACCACTAGACATGGTCCTGGGAATAAATATATAAAGTATGTGTGCAGTGTTCCAAAGTGAGAAGCAAACTTTTTATGACTATATTATTGGAATGCTTACTTTTATCATGTCATGTAATGTGTAATTTAGCAGTTGCAAAGGATCATCATTGTAATTTTGTCTCATGAAATCAGGGAGTGGAGATTCTCTTGCCACTCTATGTAATGAATAGGTTGGAGGGGGTGGTGGTTGGTGGTGATTGTGGTGGATTCTGGACAGCCTTCTGTCCGAACAGGAGGGGTGACAATGTAAGAAACAAGTGGCATTGACAGCTAGACATGAGGAATCAGCCTAAGCCTGAGATACTCAAGGAATATGCTGCAAATATCAATTGCAAAGGAAGCATGAAAATGTTTTGTGCAATGTTTCTGACTCCATGAACAGATGGTATTGGTTCAACTGAAATCATGGTTTTATTAATGATTTGGAGCCCCATCAGTTTTGGGATTAAATTTAAAAATATGAAACTGTAACATGTAAAATTCCATTTCACACCTGTTTTGAGTTATCCTGAAGGATTACATTTATTGAAGGGTAATCTGAGAAGAGATGGAGTTTAGTCACTGATTTTACTACAGCAACTTTGGTTGAAGTAACAATTGTTGGTTGGAGTTAAAATTTTTAAAAATGTGATATTAAGACAGAACTTAGCAGTGGACTGCTTTGCTGTAAAGCAGGAGTGATGCCACATCTACAGGTTCTAACATCTATATAGTTATAGCGTACATAGAAAGAGCAGCTGCGAGTTACTCCAAGCCATTGCACCACCCACTGGGTTTTATGTTTATAGTAATTATTGAATTCTTCAAAGTGAGAGCTATGATTTATAAGGAACAGTCAATCTTTCTACCCTGGAAGCCCAGATTAGTATTGAGCATTTTAATGTCAGGTACAGCAGGAACAGCCAAGTAAATCTCCCTTGGGTCTGCAACTAAGTTATAGTCCTAATTTTCCAAACCCCTGAAAGACTGTCCAGGCCAAAATATCTGTCTTAAACTCATTCGTCTGAGGCCTATTTCATAAGGCATGGGAAACGTTTCGGGTATTCTGTTTGCAAGTCATAAAATGGATGGATTCAGGTCCATAAAGGGAACAAAAACAAAATAATAGTTACTAGCATTCCATTGCAGGAAACCCTCACCTGTTTAGGCAGCTTCTGAGAGATATGAGCAAATGACCTGATGGAAGCCCATCAACCTGAAACATTGACTGTGTGTCCTGATGCTCTCTGACCGGCTGAGTATTTCCAGCAGTAAAATGGTGACACAAGAGATTGCAGATGCTGGAATCTGGAGCAAAAAACAAGCTGCTGGAGGAACTCAGTGGGTCAGGCAGCATTCATGGAGGCAAAGGGGCAAGAGCTGGCAAGAGATAGGTGGATCCACATGAGGAGAGGTTAATTGGTAGATGCAACAATTTGGGGGAGAGAAAGATGGAGATAACGACAGAGGATGGAAGGTGATACGTGGAGACAACAAAGGGCTGCAGATTACGAAATCTGATAAGAAAAGCAGATGTAGAGTGGAACCAAAGGTGGGATGAGCAGATGGGAACAATGGGGGGAGGGGACCCAGTGGGAGGAGTGTGTGGGTAACAGGCAGATGGAGTAGGTGGGGGAGGGGAAAGAAACCGGGAAATAGGGGCTGGGGTGGGGGGGGGGGGCGCGGAGAGGTGGCGCGGTTGGAAAGAAGGGTGTGTGTGAGAGGACCTGGGTAGATCAAAGGGAAAAGAAGGAGAGAGAAAGGGACAAAGGGGGAGTGGGTTACCTGAAATTGGAGAATTGTAGATGATTCAGGCGGAATATTAGGTGCTGTGCTTCTGGTTTGTGTTTGGCCTCACCCTGGCAGTGTAGGGGGCCGAAGACAGACAGTCGTTGTGGGAATGGGAAGGGGAATTAAAATGGCTGGCAATCAAGAGCTCCAGATGGCCACCGTGGACATACCGCAGGTGCTCAGCAAAGTGGTTGCCTGGTCTTCGCTTTGTCTCACCAATGTAGAGAAGCCTACACCAAGAACACTGAATGCAATAAGCGAGGTTAGAGGAGGTGCATGCGAACTCTGTTTTAGGGTTGCTGGAGAAAGTGCCGAGGGAGTGGGAAGGATGAGCAAACCAGGAAGTCATGGGAAGGGGTGGGGAAGGGAAGATGTCACTGGTGGTGGGATCACATTGCGGTTGGAGGAAATATCCATTGATGCCGTACTGGATGTGGAGGCTGGTGTGGTGAAAGGTAAAGACTAAGGGAACATAATCCCTGTTCTATCTGGGGGAAGATAGGGTGAGAGGAGAAGTGTGGGAAATGGAGGAGATGTGGATGAGGGCTCCATTACCTCCAGTATGGGGGAAGTCATGTTCCCTGAAAAAGGAGGACATCCCAGATAACCTGCAGTGGAAGGCCTCGTCTTGAGAACAGATGCAGCAGAGATGGAGAAACTGAGAGAAAGGGACGGCGTCCTTACAGGGTGAGAGGAGGTGTGTTTGAGGTAAACACTGTAGTAAACGTCAGTGACAGCTCATCTCCTGAGATGGAGACAGAGGTATCAAGCAAGGGGAGAGAGGTGTCAGAGATGGACCGAATGACTTTGAGGACAGGGTGGAAGTTGACATGTTTATATAGCTAGGTAGCACCAATGCAGTCGTCGGTGTAGCAGAGAAAGAGTTAGGGAGTGGTGCCAGAGTAGGTTTGGAACATGGACTGCTCCACATAGTCAATGAGAAGGTAGGCATAATTAGGGCCAATGCAAGTCCCCATGGCTACTCATTTGAGTTGTAGTAAGTGAGAGGAATCAAAAGAGAAGTTGTTCAGGGTAAGAGCAAGTTCTTCCAGGTAGAGGAGAGTGTTAGTAGGGGAGAACTGGTTTGATCTATGCCCTGGAATGAAATGGAGAGCCCTAAGGCCTTCCTGATGGGGAATGGAAATGTATAGGGACTGGATGTCCATGGTAAAGATGAGGCTGTGGGGACCAGGAAATTGGAAGTTGTTGAAATGGTGTATTTCTGTTTTTAACTGGTGTTGTCTGAAAATATTGCATTGAGATAGACTGGGATAAAATGATTGAAGATGAATATGTAGAAATTGGATTACACCCATTTCACTGAGCTGAAATGTTGCTGCATTTAGCATTAATGCCCAACCTCTTCATGTGAATAAAATGACAAAATTGGCCAAAATTATTTTGAAACAGTGGTAATTTGCATCCAGAAATGAGACCGTGTGGTTCCCAATCAGACCTCATCCAATTTTGCCCATCCAAAGCATTCAGAAGAGGGCATCAGCCACTCAAAGCACAGACCACAATGTAACAACACACATTTTGACTGCCACAGAGCAGAAAAAGTCCACAGAAGAGAGAGGGAGAGCTTCGACATTCGCTCAAAGGTAAATGCAATACAATGAGGTACATGCCTTGAGAGAGGCCTTATGAGTTGGGCTGGGGAGGGATGGTGTCAGGAGACCTTCCTAGGCCCATCATAAGTAAAGCCTGGCTGGAGGTGGCTACAGTGGTCTCTCCCTGGACTGTGAATCCACTATGCAATGCTCAAAGAAATGTCATGATTCCTCAAGCATGTCAGGGTGATCTGCACATCATTGGCTCCACCTGTAGAACGCAGAACCCCACAGGATGTGTCTTATCATGCAGAGTCTGAGTTCTTCAAGCAAGAAGCTGGTTATCAGGAAATAGAGAGATATTGGAGTTTGCCATTAATGTTATTGGAACAGGGATTAATTCAAATGCGGTGCAGATGGATGTAACAGGATTTGATGCCTTTCTGGCCTCTTGATTATTGGTATACCATGTTGGATTAAGAATTGTAGTGTGGAGAAGGTCACTTGTTTTGTATTAGGGGTTTTTAATGAAAATCATCTCTGAAATCCCAAGCAACCAATATTTATCTCCTCCACTGAGCTGGGAGATGGGGCTGTGGACACTGAACAGCAGCACCACCCCCCAACCCCCAACTCTCCTGTTCCTTTTGCTGCTGTTGCTATCCAAGTACCGTCTCATGGACCAAAGGCTCTGGGGCTCCCTGTTTCTCTTCCTCCAGCACCAGCTGTTGTCTACAATTTACTAGATTATGCAGTTTACACCAGGTAATGCCATCTCCACACCTTGGTGTGCACTGCAAAGCACCCTCAGACTGATTCAGACAATTAAATCACACCTTTTGGAAAACAGAGGTGCTTTCTACGACTATCTTGTTACTCATAATGCATCTTCCCTCAGCTGCTGTGGTTGGAGAGTTCACTGGTATGAGGATCCCAGGAAGCTGAGGGACAGCTCTAGGATGCATCCCTCCAGCAGAGTTGGACATTGGACAACACACAAAACTCAGGAAGAACTCAGCGGGTCAGGCAGCATCAATGGAGGGAGATGAACAGTCAACATTTCGGGTTGAGATCCTTCATCTTGTGGGCTTCCTCAGGATGAAGGAGTTATGTATGTTACCAGGAAGCGGAGCATTTGCCAGGAGGAAATCCTTGTGATTTACAACCACCTGTGCATTGAGGGGGTGAAAATCTTTCTTATTGTTTGAGTTATTAAGGGGAACCTCTATGAGCGTATGAGTGCAACCAATGGCAATGAAGTAAAAACTACTCATGTTGCTGGCATTCAGCTCATAATCCTCTTGCCTCTGAGGATGGGCTTGTGCTATTCCAGAGATATGAGCACAAGAGTGTCAGCTGGAGATCTGTTGGAGAGCCAAGAACACAGTACCTTCCAAACCTCTAACATCTACCACCAGAAGACAAGGACAGCAGATACATTGGAACCCCACAAGCTGAAGTTCCACTCAACTCACTCACAATCCTGTCGAAGTAATATTGATGGAAATGCCTGTCAAAACACAAATTACCAGGTCACTACTTCTTTAGTGTTTGTGGGAGCTGGCTGTGTGCAAATTTTCTTCTCTTTTCCCTCCAATACACATGTGAATACACATGAAAGTTAATTTCATTGACTTCAAGATGTATTGGAGTGACCTGTGGCTGTGAGGGTTGCTATATAAATGCAAGTGTTTCAATTGTTTCATCTAAAAAAAATAAGCGTGAACCTTCTTCATTTCCCACATCATCTGCATTTCCTTAAGTTAATTGCAGTTCAGTGATAAACCGTACACATTGCTTCTTTTGTGGACCTATATCAGACATTGTTCTGCACAAAGCATCCTTGAACCTGACAAAAGGACACTGCTTTATACAGTCAATCTGATCTGAATTCAAACTCAGGTCCAGATGACAGAACATAAAGCAAACATCATCTAAATAAAGATAAAGCTTGAAGCACACACATGTGCCGAGCTGACCGGGACATTAACACACATGTGAAAATTTTTATATTATTTAAAAATAATATAGAATTTAGCAAGCTTGTTTTAAGCCCATGCATTGCGTGATTTCTCTTTGTATCAAGGTCGTGTATTCTTTGCAGAATCTTAAGTACATCTTTAAATGATTTCTGGACATGTGCTGCTAACAGACATTAAATCTTGCCTCATCAGTGAAATAGCAAACATATGCACAGTGAACCTATGCACCATCCTCATAGAATAATTTTTATTGATTTGCTTGAAAGAAGTGGAACAATGACACTAAAGCATTATCAGGGTCAGCACAAACTGGCTGTGCTGCCCATGTGACAGCATTTCTTATAAACTGACAAATCTGATAACAGATTTGGCTTCATGTCACTTTACCAGAGCAGCAAAAGCATTGCAAGAAGATGTTTCTGCAGACGATGAGAACTTATACGATGTGACATTTTTGAGTGACCTCCAAAGGTGCAATCACATTCAGCATTTGAAACAAAGTGCGCAGGGACTCTTGTTTCACACAATTGTGTGATATCTATTTATAAAGCAAACAATGGGAAGGAAATTGGTCAGATATGAGTTTGAGACTGATATGGAATGCACAGGCATGGGGAAAGTTGAGGTAACACTGTTTTCTATCATGCCTGGTTTTAGCACACTCCCTCCTCTGACACATGTGGAGCAGCTGGAACCTGGATCCCCCCATCTTAATGAATCCCAGCCACAAGAAGGTGGTGGAAGCAGATACTTAGGTGATGGAGAAGGCAGGTAATCTCACAATATTTGAAAGGGATTTGGATGAGCACTTGAATTGGACCTCGTGCTGGTTAGAGGGATTAGTACAGAGGAGTCAGCATGGACCTGGT